>NC_137428.1:53255477-53914644 GCF_964374335.1 Astatotilapia calliptera
ATTTCCTCTTCCCATCACTTAAAGGTCCAAAAAAAGTTTTTTTTTTTTCCCATCAGTGCGATCTTCTTTTAGATGTTTTCTGGCAAAGTCTAATCAGGCCTTGTTGTGTTTGTAACGAGTGTTTTTTCACCTTGTTGTAAACCCTCTGTAATTACATTCATCAAGGCTAGACCTTGACAATTATACGCCTACCTCCGTGTGAGTGTTCTTGACTCGGCTCTGTGCTGCAGAGGGCTGCTTCTTAACCAAGGAAAGAATTATGTCTCCATCCACTTTAGTTGTCTTCAGAGCTTTTAGTGTTTCTGAGCTGGCCAGCATAGCCATTCTTGTCAAGAACAAACCAGGATTTTGATTTGATCACTCCAAAGGTTTTTGCGATCTCTCTCATTGGTTTATTTGAATTTTTCAGCCCGTAATGATAATAATAATTCACTTACATCAGCATCTCCTTGAACCTCCTTTAACATCATAATAAGTCAAGTGAAAAATTTACAAATGCAATTTGTATACTTTGAATCACTTTCAGATTTTTATTTATTTACTTTGTTATGAACTAATAAACAGGCCTAACCTGGACAAATAAACATCTTAGTCAACTGCCCAGTTCGTTTTGAGCATCTGAAGGTGGCTGTAATACCCAAACAGTTAATGCAATGCTTTTGTCGAACCCCTTGAATTAAAGCTCGAGTCTGCACCCGGTCCCATCTCGGGCGTCTGATTTAAAAGAATACAGGGTAATAATCAGATCATCTCCTGTTTGCTCCTTGCAGGTCTCGAAAGAGCATCCCAGACGCCTACTCAGACCAGCTGATTTCAGAGGGTCTGATGACAGAAGTTGAGCGTGACGAGATCAAAACCAAATACTACAGCATGCTCAACGACAAGCTGTCCAACATGACCCTGTACAGCCCTCCACCCACCAACCTGCAGGGCCGCTGGGGGGATCTTGTTGAACCCCAGGCTAGAGTCACCACCTGGGACACTGGTGTCCCCATTCCTCTGCTGCAGTTTGTGGGAGTGAAATCTGTGGATATCCCTGAGCAAATCCAGCTGCACAGCCACCTCGGAAAAACCCACGTACAGGTACCGGGATCTTTTGCTTCTAATCCTTCTGCCGCGTTGCCTTGTCCAAACATCACAGCAGTTAAATTATTTTGCTTTTGTAAACTCAGGCCCGGCTGCAGAAACTGGAAGAGGGAACCAAACTAGACTGGTCGACAGCAGAGGCCCTCGCTTTCGGCTCTCTCCTCTGCCAAGGTTTGTCACGTTTTGTCTGGTGTTTTTAGCAGTGAGTAAAAATGACTCATTTCCAGTTTGGGAATTCCTGGGGTTTCCTTTAAACTCGAGCTATTGTCACTGCAGGTTTTAATATCCGTATCAGTGGACAGGACGTTGGAAGAGGTACATTCAGTCAGCGGCATGCCATGGTTGTGTGCCAGGACACTAACGACATGTACATCCCTCTGAATCACATCAGCCCCGAGCAGACAGGTTTCCTGGAGGTAATGCCCTCGCAAAGCAGATAAAACCATCAGTGTCAACATGAAAAACACAACAAATTGTGGTGTCTTGTGTTTAGGTGTGTAACAGCCCGCTGTCTGAAGAGGCCGTGCTCGGATTTGAATACGGCATGAGCATCGCGCAGCCGAAGCTTCTGCCCATCTGGGAGGCTCAGTTTGGAGATTTCTTTAACGGAGCGCAGATTGTCTTTGACACCTTCATCTCGGGAGGTGAGCTTCTCACCCCTCTGCCGCATTTTCTAATAAACTTGGTCAAAAAAAAAGAAAAAAAGAAAGATTATTTCATCAGAGGTGAAACTGTCGTGTTTCCAGGTGAAGCCAAGTGGCTGCTGCAGTGTGGGATGGTGATCCTGCTGCCTCATGGATACGATGGCGCTGGACCTGAACACTCCTCCTGCCGTATAGAGCGCTTCCTCCAGGTCAGTGAGTCAGGACTGTGTCGGTATTTCTAATCTGCAATCGTGTCATATCAGTGTCAATCACTTAATTTCACTATTGTTTATTTAACCTGCTACTTAATATTACAGAAAGACATGACAGTCTTAAAGCTACTTAAGCTCAGATTTGATGGACTAGCCATATGAGGGCCCAGGTGAAGCCTTTTATTCAGGCTGAATGTCTGTGCTCTTCATTACATTATTCCAACCACTCTTTCATTTGTCTACACACAGAACACGTTTTTCCTGACAATTCCTATCAGGAATAACACCGATGTGCAACCAATTCCTTATGCACTGCACCAACAAAATTAAAGAAACACTTGATCCTAACAGTAAAAACAAAGTCAGCATAAACTATCATGAATCCATTTTGCCTGTAGCCATCACTCCGGAGGGATGAAGAGAGGACAGTGTTATCACTTCAGTTTGCACCAAAGCAGCTGAAATGGATTCAGAATGGTTTATGATTCATAACAGCACAGTGATATCCCTGAAGCTTAACAGACTTTGTGTTATACTGTGATAAACAAGTGCTCTGTCAGTGTATCATACTAGTGCAGAGCCTGTTCACAGAGATTATGAAACCATTTTGTTAAAGCTACAGTTTAAACATCCCTTAAATGTGTCGTATACGGGCAAGCAAGATGATTTGAAACGAGGGCAATAATAATAGTGTGTGTGTGTGTGTGTGTGTGTGTGTGTGTGTGTGTGTGTGTGTGTGTGTGTGTGTGTGTGTGTGTGTGTGTGTGTGTGTGTGTGTGTGTGTGTGTGTGTGTGTGATGAGCAGATTGTGGGTTACAGTTTTTTTGTGACTACCAAAATGGTAGAAGTGCTTCAGTGTAGTGTGTAGTTGTTCAGGTATCTTTGTGTAATAACTATTTGTTTTCAGCACTGTACTTACCCCACCAAGTTTGAAATGAATCAAACGAACAGCTGCAGAGAAAAGCAAAGTTAGTCGGATATAGGGCAAAGATTTCACCACATAGTATTCTCTAACCATTACACAACTTTTGCAGTAATAAAAAAATCTTAAACTCTGCTAAAGTCAAAGACATGGGAGAAAGATATCCCACTTCTCTCTTTTGGTTCTGAAACAGTCACGACATGACTATCATTTCAGATCCTGCAGATTCATCAGTTGCTTGACAACACATTAAAAAAACACCTGAATAGTTTCCATGGAGGTTTAATCTTTTACCTCTGCCAGGAAACAGATTATCTTTTCACTCATGCCTTTGTAGAGTTGAACTGTAATAACAAATGCAGTGTCACGCAGAGAGCTTTATACGTGAATAATACCATAATTTAAATAGACACAATGGTAACCACGTAATGAGAATTAAAGGTTCTATAAGTGAGATTTTAAACATTAATATAGCCCGTAGGATCTAAATGAAAAGCTTGTTGTGTGAAGTTACAGATGGTTTCTTCGGTGCAGAGGAAGGCTGTGTAGTCAGGAGCACATTATGTACAGATTTGATCAATGGCAAATCATCACCGATAATGTTTCTTAATGGGCTGCAAGCAATCAGCAGACAAATTGCATCGGATTGAGGCTGCTTCTAAAATCATTTCCTCGATAATAGGCGCAATTTATTGAACACCAAATTGAAATTTTGCATACTTAACACTTACTTTGTGTCATCTTTGGTAGGTGAGGTATAAAAAAAAATCATTCATATTCATGTTACAGCTTTACAAGAGTGGAAGCTACTCAAGCTAATGTTTAGTTACACATTACCTGAAATATAAATGAATGCTAACTTTTCCTCTTTTTGTCTCGCAGATGTGCGACAGTAAGGAGGAGGGTGTGGACGGCGATACTGTGAACATGTCAGTGGTCAACCCCACCACCTCCGCTCAGTACTTCCATCTGCTTCGGAGGCAGATGGTTCGAAACTTCCGCAAACCTCTCGTTGTTGTGGGACCCAAGACTCTGCTGAGATTTTCCGTGAGTACTTTAGGCCGCGCTCAGCCGGGCTTAAATGCCTCGAAAACAGCGGTCGCTAGGGAAAAATGCGAAAATTTCTGTGACTGTTTTTGCGGGTGGTATTTGAAGGTTGCTGGCCGTTGCAGTGAAATCGACTATTAAAGCTCCAATCACACCAAGATGCAAAATGAAGTTGGTCACAAACAGGTATATGGTGCTGCACCAAAAAACACCCAAAACCAAAACTCTGCGTGCACTTTTCAAAGTAAAAGCTGGACCTTTTGAATGGTGTTGGCTGCAGCAGAGTTTCACTACTGCTCGGCGAGTACTTGCTAAGTCTTCGCAGTCTTCCATGAAACTACCAGTCTGCTAGCAACCAAAGCAATCGCAAGGAGGGTTTTTGTGCAGCACCCTCTTTGCAATCAATTTTACCTAGCAACAGCCAGCAGCCTCCAGTAACCACTTGCCAACCAGTTCAGGAATATAATTTTTTTTTTCCCTAGCGACCAGTGGTTGCCAGGAAGTCACCAATCGGTCTCTAGGACAGATTTGACACATCCAGCTCCTCAGAGATGCTTCCATCTCGATGCTTGAAGGACATATTCTGTTTTCCCAGGGGGCCGTGTCCAGTCTGACTGAGATGGCACCAGGAACGTCTTTTAGGCCAGTGCTGGGTGATACTTCTGTGTCAGCAGAAAGGTAGAGAAGACGTTATATTAAATCTGCAGTGTGGGTGTGTGATTGTTTCTGTGTGTTTAAATGAAACTGCAGGAGCTCAGATTTTTGAAAGAACCATAAAAACACATATGTAAGTAGCCCAAACCCTGAGCCCAATCCAGTGTTTTTTCTTTCCACACAGTGTCCAGAAGGTGGTGCTGTGCTCTGGGAAGCACTACTATGCTCTGCTGAAACAGAGGGAGACATCAGCAGCCAACCAGAACACAGCGCTCATCCGCGTGGAGGAGCTGTGTCCGTTCCCTCTGGATGCCCTGCAGCAGGAGCTCAAAAAATACCCCAAAGCCAAAGGTAGCGTGACCGCTCACTAATCTCTGTTTTCCCACCTACATGCCTACACCGGCTACACACCGGCTTTATAGATGAAGGTGCACTAGTAGTTTGCTTTGAGTCGTAGTTGAAGTTTAATCAGATCAGTTTATGAGTTTTGTTTCGTTTTTCAGAGTAGATTTGTTTGTTTCATTTTAGTTTGTGTTGTTTAAAAATGTTTTGTTTTATTAGTTTTAGTGTTAGGGTGGTGCGGGTGGTGTTTGTCCTTTCAGAGCAGTACAATAATACATTTAAACATTACAAACACTTAAGTTCTCAAATCTAAATATCTTTTTTTCCACTTAATTACAACGGTACTTTATTAATGAGTCAGAATAAGAATCACAAGTTTTCTGTCGTGAAATCTTTTTCCAGTCTCTGCTTGAAATCCATTTCTCTGTAAATTATTTTAAATCAATCTTTTAGAAAATCCAAACGTGTTCTGTGAGTAGATATTGGTTGTAGTTGATTGGTTTCAGTCAGATTATTTGTAGAAAAAAAACTCAGAATAAGTTCAATTTACTACATTTGCAATCCAGAGGTTTCAGTATACACAAAAATGGTGTATGAACGGTTTTTTTCATCAGTGCCACCATGTGGCTGACCGATGTTCTGAGCTGCTGCTGCTGCAGCCTCGCATGTCCATCAGAGAAAGTCTCTCATCTGATTGAGCTTGGTGGAAATCTCATGGAACAGAGATGAGTAATCGTGCCAGGCCTGCGGTGGCTGCTTGAGTGGGACGGTGCCGGTTCCCACATCGCCAGAATAGTGCAGGCCTTTCTGGATCAGGAGAGTACTCAGACACTTCCTTGGCCTTTTCCTTTAGTCCTGACGTGTTTCTTGCTGAACATGCCTGGGTGGATGCGTTCATCAGAGGCAGCTACAACCAGTGACCATTGCATAGCCAGCTGTCAGCTGCACTCATTCAGGAATGGAGAGTAATTCCGATCCAGACAGGTGACGGCTTGCATCACATCCAGGAGAGGTCATACCTCATATGAAGTGTCTTCTGTATAAGTTATAAACGTTAGTGTTGGGGTTAACCTTTAAGGGTTGGTCTATAAAATCTATTTAACAAACTACTGGGGTTTTGTTTTTTTTTTGTTTGGTTTTTTTTTAAATTATTATTACATTTAACAGACCACCTGTCATAAAATCAAGAAAACGGATACAATTTAGCAATCTGTCAAAAACTTTAGAAGGATGACTTTTTGCCAGACAGAAGAGGGTTACAAAAGCACGCTGCTGAAGTCTGAGTCAGAGTAATTTAAATGTGATCCAGCTGAAAGCAGAAACGACATTCGACCGTTTAGTTGAAATGCCAGATCATCAAGTATCTGACAAACTCTTACCTACTGCACAGCTGTTGTCTCACAGGTTTCTCTCACTTTATCCTTTACTGTCCCTGTGAGCGTCATTCAAGGCGTGATGGACATGCTTTCCATACACGAGAAAATTTCCTTGCCAACATTGTCTTTTTTTGCTTATTCACACCATCCTTACTTGTTTAGTTTCACAAGAATGCATTTATGTAAACAGCAGTACAAATACTACGTGTGTGTTCAACTGGCAAAGTTTAGCTGAGGACTCAGAGTAGATCAAAATCTTGAATTGCTTTTCTGAGCTGGCCTCTGTTATTACCCTGTGCTCACAGCCTTTGAACCTTCAAAGCGGTGAGTGATTTGCATACTTTTTTTAGGTTCCTCTTTTTACTTTTTAGGCACAGACAGCTTTTGTTTTAAAGCTAAATGCAGCTTGTGAGGATAAGAAGACTTCAAACACGGGGCTGAAAATATCTTCACATTTTGGGGTATAAATCATAGGTTCTGGTCTTACAAAGATCCTGATTATTATTTAACAGTAATACAGCAAAGGACAGTCAGAAATATTTGTTCTGTTTTTTTAAAAGAAAAATTGATGATTCAGATAATGGTCTTCAGATGGTAACTGAGGTATATGACGAGGAGCTTTTTGACCAAACTGCTCAAATTATGACACATGGCACGTTATGTCTGTGTGCCGTGCCCTTAAACTAACTATACCCTTCTTCTACAAGAATTGTGAGTATTAGATTAGATTAGATAGAACTTTATTAATCCCTCGGGTGGGTTCCTCTGGGAAATTCGATTTCCAAAAAAGCACAGCACCGACAGAAGTTACAGAGTTACAGAATATTATATATATATATATATATATATACACACACACACACACACACACACACACACACACACACACATATATATAAATACAGAGACAATATAAATAAAATATACAAAGGGGATAAATAGAATAAATAGGAATAAAAAATAAAAATACAAGTAAATTGCACATTTCAAGTATTGAGGTCTATTGCACTGTTGACTATTTACAAAAAGTATTGCACAAGGTATTGTACAGTGAGGTGAAGAGGCACTACAGCTTAGTTGTTCCCCCCTCCTTTGTCCTCCTGTTTCCCCTCCCTCTCCCCTCCAGAGAGGAGTTAAACTATAAGTAGTAGCCAAGAGCTGATAGCTGACAATCAAATGCATCGTGCCCATAAAAGCAGGAGTTCTGTGAGTTTGCTGGTTCAGGTGTGTGTTAAAACAACGGCAAGGAAGAATGACATCAGCAGTGACCTTAAAGAAAGAATTGCTGCTGCCCATCAATCCAGGAAGGGTTAAAGACCATTTCCAAACAATTTGAAGCCTATCATTCTACATCTAATGTTTTTCACTATTATTATTTACAAGTGAGCGACATTCAAGACGGTAACCGGTCTTTCTAGGGGTGGACATCCCAACAAATTTACCCTGAGGTCAGACTGTGCAATGCTCAAAGAAACTGCAAAAAACCAAGAGCTACATGTCAGATTCTGCAGGCCTCAACATTTAACATTTAACATACTAAACTTCATGACAGTAGAAAAAAAGATTTAAGAAATATGGCTTATTTGGTGTGTGACCAGGAGAAAGTGTCTTCTCTCGAAAAACCAGAAACAAAAAAAACATGGCACGTTTGCAAAGCTGCGTCTGAGCAAACCACCAGACTTTAGCGACAGTGTCCTTTAGACAGATGAGACAGATAAGGAAATGTGTGACCTTAATGCACAGCATCGCAATTAGATATGAGCACACACATGTCATACCAAGTGTCGAGCACGGTGGTGAAGGAGTGATGATTTGGTTTTGTTTTGCAGCCACAGCAGCTGGGTAGTTTAAGGTCATCGAGTCAGCCGTGAACTTCTCTGTATACCAAAGTATCCTAGAGTCAAATGTGAGGCCTTTTGTGTGACGGCTAAAGTTTGACTGAAATTGGGTCGAGCAACAAGACAACGATCCCAAGCAGAGCAACAGATCTACAACAAAAAAGACTGGAAAAGAAAAGAAATCAAATTATTACTACCACTCAGCCAAAGTTATATTTAAATAATTTCAAGACCCGATAAAGACCACGTGACATTTCATTCAATCCTGTTAGAAATGAAAGATGGCACATTTTCTTTAGCGAATGACTACATGTTTATTTATTTATTTATTTTTTTACATGTATGTTTGTGGGTTTTTTTTTTAATTAAAACGGAGAGACATAATTTAGATTGGCAGTTGTTCTGAATGGTCATTTTTGTGTGTGTGGATGAGAAACAAAGCTCAGGTTTCACTTCAGTTTGCTGTACTATCGTTCTCACCAAATACTCTATAGCAAACTGGTTTCACACTGAGCTGAAATTTCACTGAACTGCAAGAGAGGAACTTCAACCAAAGTGCTAACCTACATAAATCCTGTATCACTGTAGGTTATAATCACATTTTTAAAATCCTCTTGCAGAGTTCATTTGGAGCCAGGAGGAGCCTCAGAACATGGGGCCCTGGTCTTTTGTAGCTCCCAGGTTTGAGAAGCAGCTGGCCTGCAAGGTGAGCACAGTTTGAAACAATTCTGTCTACACTGTGAACCTCAGTGAATTATATTACTCGAATTGACTTCCTCCTCTGTCCTTGTCAGCTCCGGTTAGTGAGCCGGCCCGCTCTGCCCGCCCCTGCTGTCGGCATCGGGACCCTTCATCATCAGCAGCAAGAGGCCATCCTCACTGCTACTTTCTCCTAAGACTTAAACAAGGCTGCAAACCAAAGCATATCAAGTTTGCAGGCATCGGTACAACACTACATGCTGCATCTGCTGCACTACAGATACGCGGGACCCTTACGTGGCGTGGATGGGCTGTTTTTAAACAAATTGTTCAGTAATGAAGATCAAATCAGAGAAATGTGTGAAAGAGGATAGTGTTAATGATTTTATTTGTTCTCTTGTAGTTCTTAAGTGTTTGTTTTTAATGAAAAGCCTACTTCTGTTCCCTCCTGTCATTCAGCATGCCTGTATTTAAGGATGGAGGCACGAAGCCTTACAGACGGCATTTACAAGGTGACTGTGATGGACGCCTGTCAGGGGGAAATCTACAGATTCCATGTTTCAGGAATCGGAACTGCTTATTTGTCTCGTGCACACAGGCTGCATGAGTTACTGTTTACATCATAAAGTAGTGGGAGTGTATTTGTGCATTAACCTTGAAACATGTAAGAATGTGAGTGCTAAACTAGCATTACACTTGAAGATTTGAAAGTCTGTCGTGATCACCAGGAGGAAGTTACCATTGAAACTGTTGAATGTTTATCAGACCAGTTTCATTTCTTATCTTACAAATATGAACTAAAGTTAATTGTTTTAACCATTTTACCAAACTGAAGCTTCAAATCAGAATATTGGCATTAAAGAGTATATTTTAAAATAAATCTGTTTTCATTAAGTGTGTCTATTTCTTTTTGACCAATAACGTGCTTCGTTCTATAAGAGTAGTCGCTCCTGAAGTTTGTAGCACGAAGCAGGATTCGTGCTTATTCCACTAACTTCCAGTTTAACTCTGGATTTTATTTTTTTATTTTTAAAAGGGCAGCTTCACTTGTTACTGGGCTGTGCAGCAGACATAACCTGCTCAAGATTACAGCAGGTTAGATTAGTCTTAGATTAGAGATCAACAGGTATGAAATCACCACCTACTGACCAATCAGTTTTCTGGGAAATGGTGTCACCATATGGACTGAACTGAATCTTCTTTAGTGCTTTTCTACTCTACTCAAAGTGCTTTATACAACTTGCCTCATTCACCCATTCATACAAGCACTTTGTTCTATGCTTAGGTGCTTTCTGTCTAACATTCACACTCTGGTGGATGCACTGGTGAGCAGCTAGGGGTAAATATCTTGCCCAAGGATACTTTAGCGTGTCAATGACCTGCTCTACCTCCTGAGCTACAGCCACACATTTGTGGAAGATACCTCGGATCTCTGTGAGCAGGTAGAAGGAGGGTCTACAGCAGGGGTGGGTAGCTCCAGGCCTCGAGGGCCGGTGTCCTGCAGGTTTTAGATCTCACCCTGGGTCAACACACCTGAATCACATGATGAATTCTTTACCAGGCCTCTGGAGAACCTCAGGACATGTTGAGGAGGTCATTTAGCCATTTGAATCAGCTGTGTTGGATCAAGGAAACATCTAAAACCTGCAGGACACCGACCCTCGAGGCCTGGTGTTGCCCACCCCTGGTCTACAGGGTTTTTTTCCCCCTCACCATCTGTGAGAAATACAGATTCTTTAACCTCCTAGGACCTGGCATCCACATATGTGGACATCACATTTTGGGTTATTTAGACCAAAATACTAAATCTTGCTCTACAGGGGCCTAATATCCACTTACGAGGACACTCTACTGCTACTGTTCTATTGAAATTTGTATCGAAAATGAATATCCTCATATATGGCTCTGATTTTTCTTAGAAACAAAATTTAGGTTAAAAAAAATCAGGTATTTTTTTGTTTTTACATTCATCAGGTCCCAATCAGACCAAATATCAAAGAGAACTTAATAATGCAGCCCTATTTCTGGATATCTTTTTCCCTCTTGGTTGCAAACGCCACCAAGACTGCAGCTGGAAGGAATAAAAACTAAAACTGTCCTTATGCAGGGGGCATGCTGGTTAACACCGTTACCTCGCAGCAGGTCCTGAGTCTGCATGGGTTCTCACCAGGTAATCCCGCTTCCTTGCAGGGACTACAGCTCCCCTGCTACCCTGAAGTGGATAAGTGCAAGCAAACGGATGGAAGGATGAACTGTCTTTATGCACATTAACTAAACATTAAAAGGATAACACTTGTAATCTATGTGGTTCTCCAGTTTCTTACTGATAAAGCTGTGACGGTGATGTCAAATAATCCTCACAGTGTAAACACCCTGTCCTTCCTTGCTTCAAATACTGCTGTTTGTGATTGGTCAGTGTTACCCCTCTAATGAGAATGGCTTGTAATAAGACTGGGGAAATCCTGTGATTGACTTACCAAGTTTATAACCACCTTCCTGTAACCTGATGATGTTCTGGTGAGTGAAGCCAGATAACTCCAACATATCTTTGGTCTGATGAACTTCATCTGCAGGCATAGTTTCAAATAAATTAACATATGTACAGGGAATTACTGTGAGCCAGTAACTTTAGGCTTCACAAATGTCCATTTTTTTCCCTTCTCTTATTTCTGTATGATGTCATTGACAGTGAATATTACTTATGTGGTCATATCTGGCACACAGGTTCTAACCATTATGTGACGGAGAGCAAATTAGATGAAAGCTGGCTTAAAGGGAAAAGAAGTGAAGCAGATTTTTTCAGACAGAGGTTCAACTGAGGGGCATCACCAAGGCTCAGCATGATAATGCTCAGCAACAGTAAAAATGCACAGTTGTAAAGGAGTATAATAGATCCCTTTACCCACAGCCACCCTGGGGCGCCTCTGTCAGTGGTGCGGTGGTCAGAGAGCCCGGTGGCGCCAGTGTCCGGCAGCCTTGCCTCTGTCAGTGCGCCCCAGGGTGGCTGTGGCTACAATGTAGCTGCCATCACCAGTGTGTGAATGTGTGTGTGAATGGGTGGATGACTGGATGTGTAAAGCGCTTTGGGGTCCTTAGGGACTAGTAAAGCGCTACACAAATACAGGCCATTTACCATTTTACAGTTGCGTAACCATACTTCAGCTTAAGACAGGATATTGTTAGAGTGGACCCAGAGTTGTTGGGTCCTGCATTCATATTTTTCTCGTATTTTTTACATGAGATTTCAATAAAGGCTGACGCACTCTTAAATGGCTGTTTTCCAGTTAAAGAAAGACATGAGATAATCGATACTTTTGGAGGCTGGATTCAAAAATCCAAAAACAAAGTGGGTGGATGATTTTTCTGCAGACTGAAGGAACAACACCTCTGTGTAAAGCAATGAGGAAAATTAGCTTTAAGTCATGACCTTGATTTAATTAGTTGTGTTTATTCTGCTTGATTGTTCATTCAGTTAAATAAAACGACAATGTCCTCCCAAACAAGTTACGCAATTGATCAGAGGAGGAATCCTTCAAAAAAAATTACAGTATTCAACAGTTCAACTGAAAACAGGGAACAATTTAAAGTGATTTTCTTCCCATACAAAGTTCTCAGTGACTAAGCTACAGTATATCTGAAAAACTTCATAATGGAGGTATATTAGGTCTGGCTATTCCAGAATAAATTCTAGGCTGGATTATTGTAAATCCATGTCATCGGGTTTTCCGAATAACTTCCTGAAAAACCTTCATTTGATCCAAAATACAACAGCAAGAGCATTAATAGGAGCCATAAAATCATATTTCTCCCACTTCAACTTCTTATTAGCTTCCTGTCAAATCCAGAATCAAATCCTTCTCTCTACACACAAACTCCATCAATGCCCCATCGATCTTAAATACCTCATAGTACAATGTTATCCTAACAAAAGGCATTTTGGGGTTTCAAAACTAGAATGGGAGGCGGAGCCTTCAGCTATCAGTACCCTGTCCTGGCCGCCAATCTCCCATTTTGGGTTCAGGATTAAATAAACCAGGATGACATAATTTGGTGGGTTTTTTTTTTTTTTTTATTGTGTTGAAGGTGAAAGGATGCAAGAATCTAACATAATTAATACACGTTCAGATGATCATGAAATGTTTCTTTACAAGAAATCTTGATCACATACAGTAAGTGAAAGATTAAATGGTTTTGTCACACAGACCAGAAGGGTGGCACACACTAACACACACTACCAGATAGACAGGATATGATGCAATGTGATAGAGGGTGTGACATCATTAAAGGAAGGTTTTTTTAAGCTTGTGATTTCATGCTTATACACAGCAAATCCAGCATGTCCAAATTAACACTGTCGGATTTGATTTCAACACTATTAAAGTGTCTATATGGGTCCACACCAGAGAGTGTTAATTTAACTCTTTTTGGAGAGTTGGTACATTAACTCTGATTTAGTGTTAAACACCAAATCTGTCTGGAGTTGATAATTTAACACTTGGTGTTAAGAGTTTATATATTAACTCTCAAAGAGTATTTTAGTTTAACTACGTAAGAGTTATCTTCTAATTCATTCTAAAAAGCAGGAATTTTACTGTTCTGAACTTCTAGAAATTTCTTTTGGAAATAAACATTTACTAAAAAGATGCAATGGTTTTTGAAAAAACTTTTATTCTGAACTGTGCACCACAATTTCAAAACATTTTCTGAAAGATGTAACAGTATACATGTTCTCACTTTCATTAGAATTTTGTTTATCAAAAGGTCTGACATGGTAAATGCAAATAACAGCATTCTCAACACTTATTTCTTCAATACAATATGCATGTCCTTCATTCATCACTTTGTGGAACTTCAACGCACTTCTGCTCTCCCCCATATTCCATCTTCACAAGCATATCCTGTGCAGAGATTGAATAAAAATTAGTTGACACTAATTAACGGCACAAATAATCCAGTAAACAATTGCAGCACAGTAAAAAAAAAGGAATCCTCTTTGAGCCATTACTTGTGTAAAGTATTTTCCCAAAAGACAAAGACACAGGCAACAGGTAATACTGAACTAAATGTAAAACCTCAACCTTTTTCATTTTTACCTAAACCGTGTGCACAAATCTCTGAAGGGATCTATGCTAACGTAGAATCGAGTCAGGACGTCAGCTATTGCTGTTTGCTCGTTTTTTTTTATGGGCGATCGTTTTCAGGCTTCAAGTAGCACCATTATACCAACATTTCACATTCTAGACATTGCTTTAGGTGTATTTGACCAAAAGTTTGACTGAAAATTCACATGCAAGCTTTTTTTCCAAGGCTGTGGTATTTGCCCGCAAACAATACCTTTCAGCTAGCTAAAACAGAATATTATGCTATCACCGAGTAACATGGCTAATGCCTTTCACACAGCTTTGTCTCAACTCCAAAGAGCCACAGAAGTAAAAGCTCATAATAATAATTGAAACAATCTTTGAAAAAATGACTTACCAAGCATGGCAAACAACTCAAATATGTAGAGCAAAATGTTCTGAAACGGCTTCACTTCAGCTTCGATTGGAGCCGTGCTGGGGGCGGAGTCTGTGAATGTACTCTATTGGTGTCATAGCTCCTGTAGGAGTTCAGAGTTAAGAGGTCAGGAGTTAATGTTTCCATTGTAACACCTCCAGATTTGACAGAGAAACACTCATTTTTAACACTCGATTTTAACTACTATCATTTTGCACCTCAGAGTTACATTAAAAGAATGTGATTCTACTTAGAGTAAAATTAACTCTACTTTTGCAAGGAGACTATTAACACCAAAAAATGTAACACTTTTGAATTTGCTGTGTAGTTAGGGCAGGATCAGTCGAGCGTGAAACATCACTTAGCAGAGGGTCAGACTGCTGGGGGACTTCCCACAATGCCCTGAGGTGTTTCCCCCACTGTCCTCTCTTTCACTTCTGATGTCTTTATATGCAGCTTTTGCTTTTAACTTTTTTCCTCCTGTAGTTTTGTTTTTTGTCTTCTTTCTCTATGCTTCACTTTTCTTTCTTCTTTTTCCTCTCACCCCCAGCTGGTCATGGGAGAAAGCTGACCCTGTCTGAGCCTGGTTCTGCTGGACGATTTCCCTTTTTTGTTTTCTTGTTCACAGAGGATTCTCCAGGTTCTCTCTATTACACTTTAAGATCCCCACCCTTCAATGTAGAGAGTCCAAAGATGACTGTTGTTGTAAACTGTCATTTTGAAACTCTGTTTCTGTGTTTAGTGAAGATGAAAAAAAGGCCACAATGATTGCTGATGTGGAGCATGCTCTACTTCAAAAGCCAGAAATTTTTTGTATTTATTTATTTTTTCCTAAATCATTAATTAATGACTGAAGATCCAAACTTTACTTAAATAAAAGGTCAGTGTTATTTTAAAAAAATATTTTTCTTTGTCTGAATTGAGGGATGGCGTTAGATGGTGCTTATGTTGAGCCAAATGAGAACGGTTGTCTTGACAACAGGAAATGTACAACAACAGGCCAATGTCAGGCCACCAGGCGAACATTTAGAAATTGATTAACCGTCAGCTGACCTTCTTTTCTTCATGTCTTGGTTCAATAGTTCCAAAAGTTGTGCTAATAGTTCCGACATTAAAGCTGTGCCGATATCAGAGACGTAACCTCGCTGTTGCCCAGACATCCTTATAGGACTTTCTTGAATTTCAAGAATTCATCTATATTATGGTCTTATTGATTAGAACTGTTATGACTGCTGTGTTATTTTTGTGTCATTGTGTGCAACTGCTGTGTTCCTTCCTCTATGAAGAGGTAGAATATGCTGAAATGTGGAGGTGCAGCTCAAACACGATTGGCTCGAGGCTGGTGACCACACCTTACATAAGGAGTCAAGATAGCCACGGTCTGTAGAGAGGATCATTCACTTGTTTGTTTTCCAAATCCAGTATTTTTTGTAACATCAATTATAATTGTGTGCATGGTTGAAGGAGTAAGTAGAGCTGAGATGCCTTTTGTTTTGGAAGATGGGGGGGGGAAGCTTTTGGTTAGGCTAGCTCTGTTGTCGAGGTGTTTGTTATTTTGGTCTTAGCTCAGCCTTAGTTAACTACTACTTTTGTGTTTGTAAAATTGTTGATTTGTAAACACAAATCATACTGGCCCAAAGAAGGAGACACTTCTCAAACTCCTGACCTCTTGCTCTGGAGTTTAATTCTTATCCTTCTGAGCCAACTAATCCAGACACTGAGCCCATTGCATTGCAGGTTATAAAGCTGATGTCGGGGGCAAAGAGGCAACACCTGTAATAGAATTTACAGATAAAAGTTAAATGGTTTAAAAATGTCTTCTGGCTGTTTGGAGCCTATCCCAGTGACCATAAGACAAGAGGCAGGGTACACCTTGGACAGGTCACCAGCTTGTCACGGGGCCAACACAGAGAGACAGGCAGCCTTTCACACTCACATTCACAGCTATGGGTAATTTAGAATAATTAATTAACATAACTCCACTAAATGCATGTCTTTGGACTTTGGGAAGAAGCTGGAATACCCACACAAACACAGGGAGAACATGCAAAGTCCACACAGAAAGGACATTTCCTGCTTTGTAAAAGACGATCTGATTGGACTGCTAGTGTACTTGGAAACAGCATAAATATTTATCTTTCCATGGTGCAGTTCTGCTTGCAGACGACTATTTCAACCTTTCCTCAACAATTAAGAATACAAAAAAAGTTGTAAATTACTTTCAGTAGAGACACCAACAATTGACATTATAAAAGAGTTTAGGTTTTTTAAAAAGTTAAGACAAAAAAAAAACAAACCCTGCAGAAAATCGAAATGGGGGTGTGGGTGGAAACAAGGATCCCCTGCTGCTCATGAACCCTTATTGCTCCTAGCTACGCACCTGCCTCTAAATCCAACGCACATGTGCAACACCCAGACGCAGAAACACAGACTTGTGTTAACTGTGACAATCTATTTTTGCCGCACAGACGGACGCTGACACCGATGACTCCAGGACTTTCCAGCGGGCCGGTGATTTGCTGCAATGCGAACACTTAAATCGCTGCCTGCGCTGTCAGATAGATAGGCGGGAGCAGCAACCTCCCACTCCTCCTATTGCTATAACAACCACAGGGCGGTCGGTGTGACTCGATGGCACAGCAGCTCGGATGCGACTGCCAAGTGTCATCCTCCTGCAAGTAGCCCGTCCTCTGCTCAAAGCATCGCCGCATGAACACTGACTGAATCCCGCCCGGGGTAGGAGGAGGGGGAGAGCCTGTGTTTCCCCCGTCACAGTGATCTGAGCACCGGGGAAGCTCAGGCTTGGGATCCGCTACGTCAAACAGATTAGTGAAATAACCTCTCGGAGTAGGACATACCTCCCCCCCACACCCCCTTTGGGTTTGCCTGACTGCATGCAAGGGCTCAGGAGGCAAGATAGACTGTGCTGACAGAAAGCCAGGAAGCCCTTGGCGAAATAGAGAAGTGCATTACTTTTCTTTTCTTTTTTTTTCCTGGGTTGGGTGAGACGACTGGTGATCCTCCGGCAGCCTCTTTCTCTCTGTCTCTCTCTCTCTTCTTCTTCTCCTCCCCCCACCCCTGCGCGAAATGGCGAAAGAAAACGGCGAGTCCAGCGATGGATCTTGGAAAAAGCATGTCGATGACATCAAGAAAATCTTTGACTTCAAGGAAGTCCTTGGGACGTGAGTAACGCGATACACGCAGGCTTTGCGGGCGGATAAAAACAACAACAGAAAACCAACAACTTTGTGTCCACTTGTGCAAATTGGTGTCAAGACAACAATGCCACAGTGTAGCGGTTTTGGCGGAAATGAGCGCTGACTGACAGCTGTTGAATGTGTGCTGAATTAACTGGTTGACGGTGACAGACGCAGGCAGAAACTTACAGCCCGCTGATAGAGGCGTTTTAAACCCAGACCTGGAGCCTGATGAGTTTATTGTTCAGTGTGTGTGTGTGTGGGGGGGGGGGGGATCTTAATCATGTGTGAAGTCAGACTCGCGTGATGCCCCCCCTCCCCGTTATGTCATGGTTCATTCAGAAACTACTGCGGCATGTTTCTGCTTTTATGTTTTTTCCCAGGACTGACGCGTGTATCCAGAGCTTTGTTAAGGCTGACATTTATTTATCGGCACAACTGTGACAAAGACAGCGGGGGCCTCTTTTGCATTACATGATGATGATGATGATGATGAAGAAATCAGCTCCCCCAAATTAAGGGGGCCATCTGTGAGGACTTTAGTGGGTGTTGTGCCTTGTTCTGTCGGCCTCTTGACTCTCTTCTCCAAACAGAGGGATGTATTTGAGCTGAGAAAGATCACGTCTGGGGTTTTATGGATCTGTGTCACTGTGGCAGATTCTTGTTTGTACAGTAAACTGCTGTGCTCTGGTTTGTGTGGACTTGTTTTTAGGGAAACCTCCCCTCCCCACCCTCCACTCCTCCACTCCCCTCATCTTTGGCTGAACTTAGTCCCTTGCCCTTGGACCACAGAGCAGGCGAATTCCACAGTTTATTTTGGTCTGCTGTTAGTGCTGCCTGACTTCATGCCTTTTTCTTCTTTGAATAAGTCATGCAGCACAGACAGAAGAGCCTGAGTGAATGAGCGACAGGAGACAGCCAGAGCAGGTCGTGCTCACACGATCCAAGCAGCCTTGTGATAGACTGCTAGGTGTTATCACACGTTTAACAGAGTGCAGTTCTCGCTGCTCTGCTCCCCCCCCCCCCCCCCAGAGAGATGGTTTCCCCCTCCTCTTTCCTGAGAAGTAGTCATTGTGGTGTTGATGTTGTTATGAGATGCTGAGGGATGGAGTCTCCCCAAGGAAACGTGTTTGTTTTCTTTAATTTAGCTGAAACTGGTGTGAAGCACAGTAAAAAATCAAAAAGACAGGTCTCTGGTCACTATGGTTATGTGGCTTGTTCTTCGGAGCATCGTCCCCTTGTGTAAACTTTGATTAGTCTGTATCCTATCATCATCCTCTCATTTTGGGGGAAACTTGAGCTGTTCAGCGTGACTGCAGATCTGCTGTGCTTTCTTTTGTTTTTGGGTTTTTTCTAGCAGCATCATAAAATTCTCTGAGATTGGTGATTCATAAAGCGCACTCAACACTTCAGCTGCTGGACTAAACAGTCAGACATTCCTGCCTAGAGGCAATTCTGATTTTTCTGTTTCTTTTCACCCCCCCCCCCCCCCCCCCCCCCGCAAGGCTTTCATTTGTGTGTGAAGAGCCTCTGAATAAGACCAGTGAATCATCATCATCATCATCATCATCATCATCATCATCTTCACTGAGACTTACTGTCCACACAATGGCCAGGTTGGAGGAACACACAACCCTCCGCCCACGACCCAGCACACATCTGCGGGGCTGGTTCGTCAGCACTCGGTTGTAATGGCACACACCGTACAGCGTGTACTCCTCTTGCCTGGCTGGCTGAATTCGAGTGAGGGCCATTTTTACTTGTTCCTACGCGTCTTAATCAGGAAGTGGCTTGTTGTTGCACTCCCGGGTTCACAACAGGCCACCTGGGGCACAAAAGCCCAGCGAGCTCGCAGCTTTCGCTGGGGATTAAAATGGAAGAGGAAGTGCTGCTGGTCGAAGGAGGGGACAGATTGTCTTCCTCTTCCTCCTCTTGCTCCACCTTTCAACTGTTGGTTCAGTTGTCAGGCTTCCAAATCGCTGTCCGAGAGGGATCATCCCTCTGGAAGTGTCCTGCTGCCAAAGAAAACATGGAAAGCTCATTAAAAAATTTACTGTGCTCTTGTTCTGATGTGCTTTTCACAAGTGTTTCCTTCTTATGTTACAATGGCAAACCTAAGAACCTGATGCATAGTAACATTGGACTAATGGCTATTCTGCCTGTTAAAGTTAATTTTACTGATCTTTAATCATGCATTTCATGCTTGGAGTGGATCTTTACATTTTAACCTTGTCACCTTTATTCTTCGAAACGCTCTGAATGTGTTATCGTTCTCAAACGCACACCGCAATGATCACACCTCCTGAGATAAAGGAGGTGAATGTTTCTTTGCAACGACTGCCCGCATTGTTTCTGAGATGCTTGGATGCCCTCTTGCAAAGAAAGTTCACATCGGTGCGAACAAGACGAGAACAAAGAGATGAGATCCGAACAGTAGCTGGAGGCCAGAGCGGCTGATCAGAAACTGATAGGACTTTTAGAACAGGAAGCTTGTGGCCGTGACACTATAATGGTCTTGGCCGCTCTTCTCTCCCAGCTCTTTTGTTGTTGTTGATTTAATGAGATCTTCACCACTGAAAGGTAGTCCTCATCACTTCAGCTCTGCTCGACTCTGGCCTAATTTTAGGCCCCTAAGCTGCTTGATAGCCTGTTGGAGCAAGTTAAGTAAGCTGACGTTACCCGAGTGCAGCTTCAGACATCCCAGTGGGCGAAGAGTTGTGAGATTTTGAAGTATTTGACTGAGATATTACTAACATACTAGAGTCTGACTGTCAGCACGCTATTTTCCCCATTGTGTAAACATTTTAAGTCCCTTATGCAAGATTTCTTGTATAAGTGAGTCTTATGTAAGATGCAGTGAGGTGAGACACTTCAGCAACCCGATAATTGGATTGTATTTAATGCCACAGATGAGTTTGATATAGATAATGTGTCTGTTACATAGTTTATTATCTTTAAAGCTTAAAATTTTGAACTTACTGTTAACACACTGGCCACATTTCTCTTCAGGTTGAGTTACGTTTGTGTCCACTTGATGAACAGAGGCTTAATATTAACCCCAGTTTAATTGTTCTGTTTTGGTCTCCACCAGCAGCTTCCTCCCGACTTTATGAGAGACTTGAGAATGAACCCGTTCTTTTAAAGCAAGCCATTTTGGTAATGCTTATTAGGAGTTATTTGAGGACCCCTTTCTAAATGAATAGGGGTGAACCATAGCTGTCGGAGGTCAATGGGATATAAAAACTGCATGTTTAGTAAATCTGTAGGTTCTCAGTCATCCAGGTCATGGTGGTCTAAGGAACAGGTTCTTAAATGCCGATAAGGTTTAAATACCTGGGACTCTCCAGCGTTTGGTTTTAGAACTGGAAAAAGTCTCTTGGATAAAAGATGAAATGTCTTCAAGAAATTTAAATTAGTCCAGTCACTTTCTTTTCAGGCTCCTTAGAGCTTGCATGTTTAGTAGTTGTTTTCCATGGCGCGTCATCAGCTTCTCAGATCATTGTGCAGGAATTTTGGAGTTTTGTCCCCCTTGTCTGCTTCAGTTCATTGAGGTTTGTTGGCATTTATTTATGCACAGCTATCTTAATGTCCTGTCACTGCATTTCAATGGGCTTGAGGTCTGGGCTTGGACTGGACCATTGCACCACCTTGATTCTTTTTGTTTTCAGCAGTTTTTCAGTCAAGCTTTGAAAACATGGCTTCACATTTCACTTTACAGTACTTTAGGATGCAGATGAGTTCATGGTTAACTCGGTGACTGCAACGTGCCCAGGTACAATGAAGGAAAACCCGACATGCAGAGGGTATTTTTCCAGTTACCTGGATCCACTTACCTTAACCAGCTTTGTGTGAAGCCAGTGTTATCAACTCGCTATGTTAACCCTGGTTGTCCTGATCTAGATACGAGCAAGTTCACATGAAAGGGGTGGTGCTGGCATCATCTGACCAATCACATTTATTTGTTTTGATCGATCTCCTTTTGTGGTCAGTAAAAGTGGAAAAGAACTTTTATATTAATAAAATTTATTCTGTTTGCCAACTGTGGGAAAATCTGATGGATTATGATCTCGTTGGACCATTAGTTTTTATTCTTTCATCGAAAGCCCCAATGATGTTTAATGTTCTAATGGCATGTAAATACAAAAACAGAATTCAAATGTAGGCTTAGTCTACCTGTGATTGATATAAAGTCCAAAGGAACAAATAGGTGACTTGATTCATCTATTGATGCATATTGAATAGCAAGACTGTTTACAGCCTATTGGTAAAAAAAAAAAAAGTTGAAAAAGTCAAGAAAGAAAACAGCATCTAAGAATCTGTATTTATTAGAGATGGCACGATACCACTTTTTTATGTCCGATACCGATACCGATATCATAAATTTGGATATCTGCCGATACCGATATGAATCCGATATAAAAAAAACTGTTTTTTAAATATCTTGCTGCATTTTGTATAAGTTCATACTCAAGTTTAAAACAACAACTACACTAAAGCTATTCTGTTATACCTGTATGAAAAAAAAAATGTCATAGTTCAGCAATACTGATCAATCTAATAAACTTAAACCTACACCATCCTCCCTATTCTGGTATTTTAAAGAGTACTTAGCATAAATATTAAGCAACCTAACTAATAGGGTTCCAACTCCCAGCAACAACAAAAATAAATAAATAAAAAATAGGGAACCACCCCTCACACTCCACCTCATGATGCTTAATCGACGTAATCAACCTTAATTTGATGCAGTGTGAAAGAGAATGCACAGAAATCAATTATTTTTCAAGAAATATTAAATAGATTCAACATCTTTCTTCAACAAAATTGCAGACTGCACAGATCGTACCTTCCCAAAGGAAAAAGTACTATAGCTTACTAGGGTATATATATTAGACTTAATAGTCACTATATACAATAATGGACTTCTATTCATTTTACATCAAATTAAAACTTTGGGTGTCAGATAATTATTTATTAAAAGCTAGACATTTTAAATGAGAATAAGAAAGAAAAGTATGTCTTTGTGCCCCCTTTTCCCTGTTAATGCCCTATCGGCCCCCCTGGCTAAACTTTGCTAGATCCGCCCCTGCACAGTTACCAGCGTCAGCTACGTAGAAAAAGATCCTCGAGTAGAAACTAATATTAAATACATTCTAACAACAGCTGATCAAGCTTAAACGTGCTGCTGTTGTTCAGCCGCTGGTTTCCTCTTTCTGGTGCAAAGTGGGCCAAAAGCAAACTAGAGACACGGACTCGCGACAGAAAAGCCGATCAGCTGATCGTTAAGCAGTTTCATGATTGAAGTAGCAGCAGGAGAGGCAGTCGCTCCATATATCGCTTGTTAAGCTTAACGTAGGAATGCTTTACAAACATTCAGAGATGGACTTACACACTTGCTTTACTTCTCTCGGGGATAACTTTGTCGGAGATGAAATGCCGGGTTGCTAGCGAAGCTCCAAATGCTATCCAGACCACCGACAGGTCCCGCATGCCACAGCCGCTCTATCACGTGATGCATACTGCTCCAACGTGCTAACGTTCTGAGGTGAGTTACGGCGTGTTGCAAGTTTTGTGAGGTGCTTTCGTGATATTTAATGGATCGGATTACATTTTTTATTTTTCTCCGATATCCGATCCAGTAATTTAGGTCAGTATCGGACCGATACCGATAGGTAATATCGGATCGGTCCATCTCTAGTATTTATTACTGATGTTCATTTGGGAAACACAAAAACTTTAGACACTAATAAAAATCGATCTTGCTGCTGATTAGTGATGCTGATTTCCAGAGAATTGATTGGTCAATAGTCGGTGATTTCATACCTGTTGATTTTCAACTCCTTGAGCAGGCTAGGTTTGCAGAATAAGTTACTATGGGGGATGCACCCTAGTAAGAAATGATTGTTCTTTGTAAGTACAGAAAACCCCAGTAACCACAAAGTTACCTGGATAAGATATAATTCTGCTTTGTCGTACATGCCTCTGGTCCTGTGTTTGTAAAAGAAACCCAAATCATCACCCCTCCACCACCGTGTTTGACAGTTCATATGAGGTGTTTGTGCTGATATGCTTTGCTTTGATCTTCATTATGAGCAAAGATCTCCTGTTTGGTCTCATCTGTCCAAAGGACGTTGTTGCAGAAGTGATTGGTTCAGATGTAACTTTGCTAAGCTAACTTGTGTTACCATGTTCTTCTGAGAGAAGAAGCTTTGTCCTGTCAAGCCAGACTTGTTCTGTCTTTTTGTAATCATATTGTCATAAACTTTAACATTTTCCATGCTAACTGAGACCTGCAGATATTTGGCTTTTTTGCAGTTTTTTGAGCATTGCATGGTCTGATTTTTGGGTGAATTTGCTGGGACGTCCACTCCTGGGAAGACTTTGGATTGTGTTAATGCACACCTTAATGCTCCAGATCAGCAAACTGCCAGAACTTCTCCTTTTATAGAGGTTCTCCCGCTTGCTGATGATCAGTTAATCAAGTGTATTTGATTATCAGCTCTTGGCTGCTACTTACCCTATCAGTTCCCGTGGAAGCAGTAATGGTGTGCCTAGCACTTTCACAGGACTGCATAGAGCACTGCACACCTGTACTTCACTAAAGCAAATCTTCTAAAACATTATTTATTTCCCTACATTTTGTGGCTCAAATGCAGTCCAAAATGCTTTCCAACTACATCTGCTTTGAGTGTTTTGTGATGTGTTCTACATCCCACATTCTGAAATTGCAGTGTCAAAGTTGTCCTCACTTAGCTTCCAGTTTAGGAAAATTATCTTTTTTTCTCTAAGTTTGACATTCATAAATAAACACCAATATTAAACTGAGCTGTCCTCTCACAGAGCCCCACTTGTTGGTTTTGAAGTGACTGTTGTTGCCTCTGTGCATTGATAATTCTCTGAAACAAGTTGGGTCCTTGAAAGCTGCATGAATGCCGTGAAAGTGGAAGCTAGGCAACTAGGATGATAGAGGACCTTGGTTGCTCTGCCTGAAGAAGACTGTTTACCACTTCCCACCATCACTGCTGTTCTCCATCTACACTGACTGTGCACAGACATTTCCATTTGCATCCGTGGCACCTCTGACCGCAGTGAATGCCTGCACAGCCATGTTGTGTTATCCAGTGTACTCGGAGAGTTGGAAGGATACAAAGCTGCCCTGTATCAGAGCACAGGAAATGTAATTGCACTTATTAAAATAATTCAGCTGCTATCTGACAGACTGATCTGTGGTTTCAGACAAGATTATCTTGTGCTCTTGGGAAATATTTGGCAGAAACCTTTTTTTTTTTTTTTCAGCTCTTTGTGGGCACCAGTAGCTCTTAACAGCCTGTAAACTGACCATCGCTCTCTTTTTCATCATCAGTCCAGTGACCTCAAATTGCACATTACTGGAAAGTAGCCTGAGGTCCACAGGGTATTAGAATAATGGCTCCCAGCTCCACTTGTAGGGACCTTAACAGCTGCTGGATTTCACTGGATGTATTAGTCGAGTTCGTTTAACAGGCAGAAAGCCATTTTTGGCTGGTTGGAGAGAAATCCCCCTCCTGCAGGGAATGTTTGATTTATTTTTCTGCAAACTGGCATTTCTTAAACCAGAACCCAACATTAAAATATTCAGCCTACTCTACTACAGACAATATTTTGCATTTTTCTTTTCTATTACTAAAGTGCTAAATCTCTTCATTCAGTAAGTGGCAAACTCTTGTGTCAGTTGATTCAGCCAGATTCATTTTTGTTGAAAAACTGTTAATTTCTAGTTTATTCACAGGTCGACCTGCCAGTTGTGGTAATCTATGGTAAATGCCAGTTGGGTTCCACAGTGGTGGACGTCGGCCTTCAGACAACCCTCATGAACTCTGTTTCTGACATCAGTGGCCTGCTGGAGGTCATTTTGTAGTTCTCTGGCAGTACTGATCCAGTTTCTCTTTCCATAACCGAGTAAATACCGTTCCTGGTGATGGGTTAAGTACCTTCGGCCCTTTTCAGCTCTCCTGGAGTAACTACCTCTCCTGAAATCTCCTGCATGCTCTTGAGACTGTGCTGAGAGACACAGCAGACCTTCTGGCGATGGCACATATTGATATGCCATCCGGGTGGAGCCGAACTACCTAATAACACCAAAGCAGCTGAAACTGATTAACAAACCCCTCTGCTTAACTGACCAGATCAGTCCCAGAAGTTTGAAGTTTTAAAGGGACTGGATGTATTTTGCAAGCTCACAGATGCAGCTTATGCTCCATTAGTAGCACCAACCTCCATTAGATGAGTCCTACAGCTGCTGACGAGACTTGGACAACAGTCAGATATCATCAAAATTTCTCTTATTTCAGGTCTTGCCACAGCATCCCATATTGGTTAACATCAGGGCAATGATGTTGAATCTTTGTCTTTTTCTTTTGACCGTTCAGTGGTTTGCTTCAGGTCATTTTTGTCATATCTGCATCTGCCAACCTCTCCTCACATCGCACTTTCCTCTAAAAGTTCTTGCTTTTTCATTGTTCCCTCAACTAAGCTTCAAACATAGTGTGCCATATTCAGCTTCTAACTCACCTTGCCTGCAGAACATCCCAGAAGTTTGGTGGAACATTCATGTCCTTCCATTAACATCATTTCTATTCAGAATTTTATTTTTCCCCCTAATAATGGGATTTTTAACAAGTTGTAGAGATTTTTGCAGGTGCTTAGCTGTTACTTCGGGTTCTTTATCACCTCGTTCAGGATTACACGCTGTTCTCTTGGTGCGAGCTTTGCAGGACACCCACTCCTAGGGAGAGGAGTAACACTCCTGAATTTCCATTGTGGACACGTTGCCTTATTGTGGACTGATGAACAATTTAGGCTTTAGAAATTCTTGTGTAGTGTGTTCATTCTCTGTAATGCATTTTCAGGTCCTGTGAAAGTTTGTGTGCTCAAGGCCTGACTCATCTTTGTGGAGAAGCGTAATCACCAGACTTTCTATGGTTTCATTTATGGCTGAAGGGCACTACTTTATGTGTTCCACATAGACAATAAAAGACTGCACACTGATGATAGCAGATTTTGAGGGATCGTGGCTGAAAATTTGTAAAATTAAGCCACCATCGTAGCAGTTTAGCCTTCTGCGAGAAAATGTTGTATCCTACAAGCCTGACTTTAGATTTTGGTTTCCAGTCTTAATGAGGGAGCCCACAAGGTTTCCCTGAACTGATTTCGAACTCGACTCAGGTTTCATCATCGCTTCTGTGTCTGATTTAAAGGTGTCGCCTCACTTTTCAGGAATGACTTTAGGTATTACCTTACCTGGATTATCGACTTCCGACTCTTCCATCCCATATGTTGCGTAACTGCCCGCTCTAATGCATCTTACACAAGATGAATCAGTGTGATTACCCCGCAGTAACACAATGCAGGCACCGTCTGTGAATATCAGTAAGCAAGGCTCTGTTGTCAAAGCCCGCCACCTCCTCCATGAACGTACTTCCTCCGTCAAAATTGCCCCGCATTTTTATAATCGCCAAGAACAACCAGCTGAGGTCGTGGCCTAGAATTTATTTATTTTTTCTTCTAGATGAGAGATAGGAGGCTCGCTTTGCATCTGCATCTGCAGCATCAGCCTCTGGTTTCATACAGAGAGCAGCCCACATTTCGCATTAGTCAGCCAGTTTGAGTTGGATATCTGCACATGGTGGTGTTGTGTGACTGCAGACTGTCACACACAGCTCGTTCTGTCATCCAAGAGCAGCGAAACGGGGAGCTCTGTGGCTCTGGGAGGAACTTAAAATTCAGACATTATTGAGTCAGTGTGCTGACTTGATTGTGCAGTCTTTGACACTGGGTCAGGAACAGTTTGCAGGCATACAGTCATTTTCATTGTGCGTAATATATTGAGATAAGGTTCAATAAAGGGTCCAATTTCGATGACTCTTTCTCTCATCACTTAGTGCTGCTCCCAAATGGCTGTTTAGTTAAGTTGCACTTTCGCTAATGATTATTGTCACTCCTCAGTTAATTATGCAGCTTATAAAATACTAAACTAATTCCACTTGCTAGATTGGAGTAGGTCAATTCTCAAATCTGAAACATGGAGCTTGAAAATATTCATCACTTTTGCTTTAATAGTTTTTTACTTGGCAAACTTAGTTTTTGTCTGATCAGTTTAATTCTTGCATAACTGCATCCATGTGTATGCATGTGCACACGCAGTGTGTGGGCAGCAGCATTGCCATATGCATGCTTCTAGCAGAGATCACACGTATTATTTCCTGTGAATGATGAACTAATAGAATTAATTGAGTCAGAGCTTGCAGCACAGTTTGTCATGCTTCATGCATTGACATTGTAAGTTGTCATTCACAGGAAGTGATGTTGCTGCCTGTCAGTCTAGTGAGCAAGGGGGACCGAAACCGTGTTATACACCCTTAACCATGCTCTCTCAGTGAGTTCATAGGCTTCCTGTGGTTTTCTTCATTGTGTTTCCTTTGCTGCAGAAAGCAGAACACATGCTCTGAAAAACCACGCTCGAGAGTTGCTTGTCAGGCGGCGCGTGCTGATGGCGGAGGAATTTTGCACTTCGAATGTCCGTACAGCTGTGGAAATTGGTGGCGTGTGCTGAATAAGAATGACGCCCATTGCCTTAATGGCAGCAGCAGCTGTGGTGGGATGATAGTGCTGTAACAGGCCAGCAAGTAGTGCACCAACTCATTCACCTGCACAAGCCCTTGAATTTGCATATGGTCCCACATCATATGTCAGAATGAGGTCAAGTCAGAAGGGCGCACGCTTCCAGCCTTCACCGTTCTGTTTGCGGTGAGTGCACTCCACCTCATCACACCTGGAGCATGGCTTTGCAACAAAGTAGTGTGCGTTTGCCCACACAGGCCTCTGTTTGTGTACCACGATACTGACTGACCCTCCCCCCTCTGTAAGAGGGAGGGATGGGGGATTAGCGTGGATTTGATGGCCATGGTGGGACTTACTGCAGCCAGTGGCGCTGAGTTTACAGCCTGTTGGGAGGTGGTGATTACACTATGAAAACATAATGGAGCCTTTGATGTTAGTCGCACTGGGTTTAGGAACACTGTAGATCTTCACTTTCTGTATATCCACACATAGACTTTAATTTTGATCCAGTAATGTAATAAACGAAGGGCATTTTCCTTCTTTTCCAATGAGCTGCCATTAATATCACGTACTTCCCAATTAGTAGTGTGAATCTATTGAAACAAGTTTCCAGTTTTGACAATAGTTAAAAAAACTTGTCAGTACTGTCACCTAATAAAACTGAAAAAAAATATGCTTCAGCGGGAAATCTAAACCACTTCAGCGTGCTGTGTCCACATAACCCGATGTGCAGTTACTTTTCTTGAGAGGTGCACATCAGGTTATGGCGTTGGGTTGAAGGGAGTTTAACCTACTGCCTATACTCATCATCTATGCACGAGAGAAACATTTATTTCCTGGGGTGACGCGTCGCCAGCTGTAGCAGCTCTTCCTCGGTAGCCTGGTTGTAATAAATGATGTGGATATTTTTCTTTCTGTGAAGCATTTTTTTGTTTCCATCTTTAGCTGGAACTGTTTTCTTGCATATTTTGAAACATACTAGGCTTTGTTGGAGCAGCTGTGACAACAATTTAGTACTTGAAGAACTAAACTGTTGTCAGGCGGACATGGACTCTCCGTCTCAGACATGCCTGGGCTTGTTTCGTTATAGCCTGCATGTAGATGGATTTTGTTGCTAAACTTGGTATTGTTGCAGACAACATAGATGAAACTTTATTAATCCCTCGGGTGGGTTCCTCCGGGAAATTCAGTAACATGATGTGGCACAGCCCTACTGGCCGTGGTACTTTAGTAGTAGTCATTTATCATTCAGATGCCTCTCCAGGAAGGAGCTCATCCTGCAGGTTGCACAGACTCCAGTTCCTTTATCTTGAATTGCAGCTGGTGTCTGTGGTCTTTACTGTGCTCTGGATCTGCTGCCAGAATCTTCCGGTGGAGACCCGTTCTCACCAACCGAGAACCGACCAATACTCTAACATTACAATAAGAACAACATGTAAAAGCACGTAGAAACCGGAAAAGTGGATAATATAGATATACTTGCAAGAGGAAGCCCTAATGTCTGCTCCTTCAGATGTAAAAGGAACATACAGGAAGTAACCTAAATATTTCAAACTATTTTGGGCTTAAATGTGATGGTTGATTTTGCAACTTGAGTAAAAGAAACTCGGTAATTTTGTCATAAGGAGTCTTCTTATAATAATTACATGATATATTATAGCACCACCTTTTTGAATAATAATTCCTCTGTGTTATCCTTTAATCCTAATGAAAGACATTAGAGTTGTAAGACTGTGTGCTAATCAATAATCTGCCTTTTAGATCATAATAAGCCCAGCTCACGTGACCCAGTAAATCTTTAAGAGCTTGACATCGAACCATCCTGAAGGTGTGCAATAAAAACAAGGAAAAAAGTCACCACGCTTCCTGCTCAGCAAGCTTTATTATCTATGTGGTATCATGGCAACAGATACAGATTGCTTGAGCAAATATTCCCCTAATTTGGTATTTGGTTTTAAAGGCGCTCACGTATGGAAGCAGATGGCAGAGGAAGACACGCTATCTGCCATCCTAAATGGGTGTTTTTCGAGGTTTTAAAAGTGTTTGCTGTGCTTTTGGCTGCGCGCAAGCGTCAAGCGTACGCCAGCACAGAAGGCTGCTGGCCATAGTCGGGGACTTGGCCAGTTCTCAGTAAATATTCCCAATATGCCGTTTGTGTACTCTGGCCTGTGTGCCTCTGAGTGCCCCCTATCTACTCACTGATGATGTGTCAATATTGTCTGAGCGCATATAAAGCAGGACTCTTTCTCTTTTTCTGTCTTGCTTTCTTCCAGCGGTGCGTTTTCTGAAGTGGTGATGGCGCGGGAGAAGGCCACGGGGAAGATGGTTGCAATCAAGTGTATCCCGAAAAAAGCGCTCAAGGGGAAGGAGACGAGCATTGAAAACGAAATTGCCGTCCTAAGGAAGTAGGTACCTCACATAGGCTGCATGTAAAAGTGCCAGAAGTGACCCTATTTGGATGATGCGGTGCCCTAGTTATCAGCTAATGCTTCCAAGCTCGTGAGAAGACTGCACATTGCACAGATACAGAGACTTGCTAATCTGGAAAAGAACCTGACTCATAAAGTAGAATTTCATGCACCAGAACTGGAGCACAGACCTCAGGACAGTGCAATCACTGAGACTGTATAAAAAAGACAGCAGACTTGGGTTCAGGGTTGGGAGCAGAGCGTATACAGAGGGCGAACAGCTAGCTATGACAGGGGGGGACATTTGACTCAAGACACTTTGCTATTCCACAAAGCTGAAAAATGCACTTCCATTCAGACATGCTAAACATAATTACAACCATACACGCTCAGTGGACTCATAAAGAAATGTAGCAGTCATAAAAGTGCAAAAATATCTTCTAGATTGCAGAGGCAAAGCAGGGGGCGAACAGGAGAGAGATGTTGTTTAGGTGCAGAAGTGAATTAATGAGCTCACCACACACTAGAACAGCTGACTGTGAGCGCACAACGTCCTCAACACATTTAATTTGTTTTGCAATTTTCAGCGGTTTAAAAGTAGCTGTAGAAGCTGGAGCTGCACAGGCCCATCAGCTCCGTCATGCTTGTTACCATGATTGCTGCACATTGCTACTGTTAACCAAATAATTAAATTAAACTTGCACTGCAGTAACTTATCAGGCGATGGATGTTTAAGTTTTTCATTATTACCGAACTGCATTGCTTAGTGCAAGCATGATAATAGAATTCAGCTGAATGAACAGTAGGGGCTACCAAACCAGGTCTTCACGGCCCTCTACGAACTTGCTCTGTCCCCATAAAAATCTCAGCTAGAGCCGCCTCGCGCTAATGCCATCAAGTTTCAAAACACCAAGATGGTGTTCATAAAATGTTAAGCAGTCACCAGTGGGTAATTTAATTATGACTGTGGTCATCTTTTATATACAGTCTATGCTTACAATCCACACACAAAAAAATATTTGACAGATGGTGCCCTTAATAAACAAAAACCCTTTTATCTCAAGCTAACATTGCTGAACTCCAAGTCAGTGAAGCCTGGCAGAATCTCTGTTAAATTGTTTTTACTGTGCCATGTTTATCTCTGATTTAAAGTTTGGTATTTTAACTTCACTGAATGATGAAGCGAGACTCAAGTGGCCTTTCGAGGAACTTTGTTGACCCAGCTGCAGGGTTGTTTAGCAAGGTTCGTGTCATCCTCTGGGGAAACTTGTTTCTCTTTCTCTGCAACCCTGAGCTGGTTTATTTAGTCTCAGTTTATTTAACAGTCATTGTCGGGCTTAAGTGACTTCCTCACCTAATCCCATCTATCGATTTATTTTGCGTGTACACACATAGACACACACCCACACACCTACAGGGTATGATAGGATTGCTCTGACACCAGGTGACACTCCATCCTCCTCCAGGGCCTGATGGGTAATTGCTGCAAGAAGCTCAGTTATCACTCACTCTTGAAGTGAGTGCCTGGTTACAGTTGCTATCCTTTGACTTCCTCTCTTTTCCCCCCCCCTCCCTGTCATGGTTACGCATCCATTTTCCTTCTCGTCCTCTTACCCTTTACTCGTCTGTGTTAGTCTAACAGGCCTCAAACCGAAACCTCATTTTCATTCTGGACTTTGAAAAGGAGAGAAGTTGTGAAGATTGTTTGGTCCTTTGAGACTCTCCCCGCCTCCTCTTTTTCCACCCCCACACTGGCCCTTCTGAAGATGCTCTGTCATCTGTGTATCACCTTGCCTTTGCACACTTTTTTTTCCCCTATCTTGGTTACCTGGACACAGGCTCTCCCAGCATCTGTGTTATTTTCTTCAGGTGCTCCTGCTAACAGGGGTTGCCGTTCATGACTCATCGCTCCGTGTCATCTAAGAATCCCCACACTCGCTGCCATTTACAAAAGGTTTTTTTTAATTTCCCCCACCCTGTATGAACAATACATTACACTAGGTTCATTTTTCGTAACTGTGGACGTGCACACATTCTATAATGGAAAGCAAAAAGGGCTTTCAGTCGACAGGGCATCATTTTAACCAAAGAAAAGTCTAATTAGACCTCATTTGTAGCCTGTGCTGAAATGAACAGAAGCTGACAGCAAGAAAAGTGAATTTTCTTTTCTCCTTCTGCAGGATAAAGCATGAGAATATAGTGGCTCTGGAGGACATCTATGAGAGCTCAAACCACCTGTACCTCATAATGCAGCTGTAAGTACATCAAGCCACCACTGGTCAGCTCTTTGCTTCCCATTTGGCTTGTCATTTTGATAATGTGGTTTTTTGTTGCTTTGTTTTTTTTGCTTGAGTAAGTGTCTTTAATATCCTTGAGACATCTTTGCTGAAGTAAATGCAGCAATGCTTTAAAGAGACAGGAGTCCATTTCTGTAAGAGTAGTGCAATTTAAAAAAACAACAACAACTAACGAGTATGTTTCCATGCAGTACTTTAGGTCACATTTGTGTTTCTTGCAGAGATAATAATCAGTATATTGTTGACATTCCCTTATATGTTCAGTAAACATGAAGCTGAGCCCACGAGTTATCTTGGCTTGGCATAAAGACTGGAAACACTTGGGAACAGCTAGCTTGGCTTAACTTTAGAGGCAAAAAAAAGCATGAGCTTTTACAAAGATTTTACAAGGAGCTACATGCTTATAATGGACACTACTGAATTTTATTTTTAAGAAAGAAACAAATATCACAGATAATGTGATAGATGTGCATAGATCCACAGGCTATATATAAAAGATGGACGTAACCACAGTGACAGCTGATCTGCTGGTCAGTGAAGTGCCTTTTTCAGACCTTGTGCTGAGGATCGACCTTGTTGCCATATTAGTGTTTTTGAAATCGGATGGTGGCTATAGACTGTATATAAAAGATGGACATAGTCACTGTTTTGTAACATCAGCATTGCCATATGGGATACTTGCGGGCTATTGATTTATTTATTTTGGAGCTAAACGATACGATATTTGAATGAGAGTGCAGCGGTATCATGTAAGGCAGGGGTCTCCAACTCCAGGCCTCAAGGACCAGTGTGCTGCAGGCTTTAGATATCAACCTGGGTCAGCACACCTGACTCAAATGATTATTGCATTAACAGGCCTCTGGAGAACTTCAGGACATGTTGAGGAGGTAATTTAGCCATTTAAATCAGCTGTGTTGGATTAAGGACACCTCTAAAACCTGCAGGACACCTGCTCTTGAGGCCTGGAGTTGGACACCCCTGAAGTAAGGGAAGCAGGTTTGGTGGGTGCATCTCACAGCAGGAGATACTTGCTAACAAATGCTAAGTAGTGGACTGATAAGCTATTACTGTTTTATTCACCAAAACTGGGCCCACTGACTTGACTTTTGGATCCAGCCTCAAGTGAAGTTTCGGGCATTTTAGCAGTAGCTTCTGAGGGTATAACAAACAAGGGATAACTCATGTTTACATTGTAGCACAGCCTGCTATATTGTCCTCCTTGTCTCTAACAGGGACAAGGAGTAACAGGGACAAGTAATTTTCAGAATGAACATGTGAAACTTGCTACTGAGATGCCAGACTCACCAGGAGAAGGTTTACTGGGGCTGTAGATCAAATGAACAGTAGGCTTATTTTCTCATAGACATTTATGCAGACTTCTAACCAAAGAAGTTGCTAACTGCTAGCCTCCTCAAAAAAATAGCAGGTTTAAGGCACTTCTGCCATCACTTCTCAGACCTTTAAGCTGCACTTTTTTTCCCATTTTTCCACATTGTTGTCATGAATGAATTACTTAATAAGATTTTTCGTGTTTATTGTCGGGTATGGCTGTTTCCACGGTTGTTTAAGCTCACTGTGCAGCTAAGAATCACTTTTAGGGGACAGATGGGAGGATGGTATCAGTCTTCTTATCCGATTGTCTACAAGAAAGATGATCAATTTATCCTTATAGCAACAATGAGGAGCACATGCATAGCTGTCTGTGGAGTGAAGTTGTGGGATAAAAGGCACTCTGCAGAAATTCTTCTTTGCCATTATGCCGTTTTCCTGCAAACTGCACGTCTTCATGATTTCTGACACCTTTTTCCCTCCCCGGATAATTTCACAGCATTTGTGAGTGATGCACCAGCAATTTAGCCATCCATTACCCGGCCTCTTTGTATCTCTCAAAGGTGCTTAGTGTTTCCGAAGTCTCACTTACGTAAATCTTATTGGTAGCACTATATGAAAGCGCATATTCTTAACTTAATATGAGTCAGTGTTTTTGGTGGGAGTTTTGCCTTTTGTAGCTGCAGTTTAAAGTCATTGAAAATAGCTGGTTCATCAGTTTCAAACAATAATAAACGACTGCTGCATAATGAGTCATCATAGATGGAATTAAAAAAGAAGGTATTTTAGAGCTTTAGCAATATTTCATAGCCGCAAAGTAGATCATTTCATACAGATGAAGCAAACAAGAAGATGCCTATTTTTAGCTTCCTTTCCTTCCTTCTTACAGGTTGTTGTGTTTTATAAGTTGTTTATTTTAATCAAATAAAAAAAACTATTACATTGGGAAGTGACTAAAAGCTAAACAAATTTAAACTGCAGGCATAAATTGGATTATACAAGAAGTGACTAAACTATAGAAATGCATGCAAGGAGCTTCAGTAGAGATTTAGAGGAAATCCCTGAGGGTGAACTTCAACAGGAAGGCTGTTTGAGCGATCCGGAGTGTTGGTTTGGAGATTTTCGTGCAGGTACAAATAAGTAAAGAAGCCCACACTTTTCCTGTGCAAGGGCCCTTTCATTCACTGCTGCATGTAAGGCGTGCAGCAGCTTCAAGGGGAAAATGCAAGCAGGCAAGAATTTGTGGTGTTAAAATGAAATATCAAATTAGAAAGAGCAAACAGTGATACATAAAATGAAAAACAGTAATGCGTTTAATCTTTCTTTGCCTTACGCCTGCTTTTTGTAAAGCACTGCAAATACAGTTTTATGTAACCTTTCCCTCTGCTGTTGTGTGCGTGGACTGACAGGGTGTCTGGAGGCGAGCTGTTTGACCGCATTGTAGAAAAGGGCTTCTACACAGAGATGGATGCCAGTCGGCTTATTCGGCAAGTTTTGGACGCAGTCAACTATTTGCACTCCATGGGCATAGTACACAGAGATCTAAAGGTACTGCGGTATTTGATATTCATAGTCAAACTTCTTTTTTTGTTGGTGTTGATGAGCTGACTGCACTTTTAGTGCTTAACCAGGAAACCGCTTCAGTCACCCTGTAAGGAGGAAATCCCCGCTGTTCAACCTGTGCGAGTGCCATTATACTCAGTACTCATGACCCGCAAAGGTTAAATGTCAGGGATTTTCCTTTTCTGAAAAACCGTCAGAGCTTCCTGGATGTCACATTTTGCCTGACATCTTAATGTCTTGGTGACTAACATCAGTCTAATCGGAAGAATCTGATTATCATCTGGTGGCTGCCTTCCACCAACCACTCAAGTTAACGTTTACAGCAATGTGTGTCCAGACTTGACCTTTTAGATGTAAAATGTTGCGGCTTTATGATTTAATCCAATTAGAGACTGTGTAAAAAGTTGTTAAAAATAGCTTAAGTAATGTCTTTCGTAGCAAAATGTAGACAAAGAACTGCCACAACTGCTGCCAGCGCACACATGACATGACTTCTAACTAAACGCAGACAGACATGCAAATGCATAGGTTTCAGCTTTTGTCTTCTTTTATGCTTTCAGCCTGAGAACTTGCTGTATTTCAGTCCTCACGACGATTCAAAGATCATGATCAGTGACTTTGGCCTGTCAAAGATGGAGGGAACAGGTGGCGTGATGGCCACCGCCTGTGGGACGCCAGGATACGTCGGTGAGGATGCCCTCTGACGCCCTGGCTTTGCTGAAAACTTACTCAGAGACAATTAGATGGTCTCGCTGGCTGAACGTGACCTAATTTAATCTGCCAGTAGCTGCAGGTTAACCTTAGCCATCTGCTTCAGGCACTCCACCAAATATTCACATTGTCCTCCAGCCTCTGTGGCGTCGTGCATGCAGAAAACTGCTAGCATTGCTTTACTGCATAAATATATATGATGTTTTTAAAAAAAGAACATTTTGTTGTTGCAGCTCCTGAAGTTTTAGCACAGAAACCTTACAGTAAAGCTGTGGACTGCTGGTCTATTGGGGTCATCGCTTATATTCTGTGAGTAATCATTTTAAAATTCTGCCTTAGTTCTCATACAGGGAGCATGCTTTTCCTTTGTTTCTGTCCTATTATACAGACGGTCAAACTTCCAAATAAAGAGGTAAAAGTATGAGAAAGTGAATCAGCTTGTGATTCACAGCTTTGTTGTTTTTCTACTTCCTACTTTTTTAAATTTATTTATTTATCATTTTTATGTAGGGAAATCTGCAACAGTCATGGGATACCCAGCAAGTAGACAGAGCCTATTTATGGACCACAACACCAAAACCAGCTGCATCTCCCCTAAAGTGTGCTCATGGGGATTCCTTGACAATTAGGAGTGAATGGGACGAAATGGCTAAAAATGATTATTTACTGCCAGCATAAAATCTGTAGGGATTTTTGCAAACAAAGCCCCTCTAGTGAAGTTCCTAAATTAAAAAGAAGAAGAAGCTTTGAGCTGTAAATAAGCATAATAGGCCCCCATTTAAACAGAAACTCTTTATTCAGATCAGAAACTGAGCGGAAAACCTCAGTGAGATTAAAAACCTCTTTGCTCAAAGTGTCCTGATTAAGAAAGGGAGATATATTAGTGAGCAAACACAATGAAATAGATAATAAGATTGAAAATGAAAGATAAACGGCGGTCTCTCTAGTCATGCAGTCAGCTGATCTATTAGGATGCACTGTGCGCAGTAATGCTACGAGCTAAATGCTAGGAAGCCGGTATTTTTGAGCAGATCAAGAATTGGACAAAGATGAAAAGCGGTTAAGTGATTCAACTAAGTTATTAGGAATCACCTCTGTACTGCCCGGATCTCTGAAGTGGTTGCAGGCTGACTATTGGTGCCATTTCTTGACCTTGTGTATATAAAATTATAAAATAAGTGCAATTGGGGACAATTAGGATTTCATATCTTAAGAAAAGTAATAAAGTGCAGTATATAAAAGCAGTCTAAACAGCTGCTCTTCCTATAATTCAAAGCCTGGAAGGCTTTCAGTAGAAAGTGTTACACAAAGCCGCCAACCTAATTATGCAAAGTGGTGTCGATCCCTGGTGTAATGATCTTTTCCTTAAGTGCAGCGAATTTTAAGGTCATTAAGTGTTTCTGATGTTAACAAAAGACACTTCTGCCTGATGTTTGCTGTAGAAAAAAGTTTAGTAATAATAATAATAATAATGCAAAAATTCCCAATCATGTTGCACATGTGTAATTTGAATGCCCGCACCGTCTGTGCCTCTGACTGTTCTCTCTCTGTATTCATGTGCTCGCCATAATCCCTCGGAGGCGCCTCTTGTTGCGTGCTATGCGAAAAATCAAACTGCTTGTAAATGAGATTGGACCACAGCAAATCCTTTTAGATTTGGGTTAAAGTTTGATGATGGCTTTCACACTGGCCGTCGTTGTGTAATCGCACCCTCTTCATCTTTTCAGGCTTTGTGGTTATCCTCCTTTCTACGATGAGAACGATTCGAAGCTGTTTGAGCAGATCCTCAAGGCAGACTATGAGTTTGACGCGCCGTATTGGGACGACATATCTGACTCTGGTGAGTTTTAGCTGTCAGTCTTTGTGTTGGAGGGAAATATGGTAACATTTCTATTTCATGAATTCTGTACTTTACTTAGAAATTTTATGTAGAAGAAATAACTAGACCATGGTTAGCCAAATCCAAAAATGTAAATTGTGTCACTAAATAGAAGAAATGATAGCATCACCTCAGTTTCCTGTTCTTAGCTGACTGCTGTGGTCTACTGCTGCTGTAGCTCATCTGCTACAAGATGCTCAGTTCAGAGATGCTCTTGTGCGCACCTTGGTTGTAACAACGGGTCATTTCAGTTGCTGTTTCCTTCCCTCAAAGCACAGTACAGTGAGTTCACTGTACTCAAACGGTCTTCACAGTCACTGTATATATGTGCAGCAGAGGACGTTTGGGGTGCAGTGGAATAGATTCACATCATAGATGTACAGCTGACCAATCTGGAGCAGCTGTGTGATGCTATCATGTCAATATGAATCAAAATCTCTGAGAGATGTCTCCAGCACCTTGATGAATCTGTGCTGCAAAGACTTAAAGCAATTCTGAAGGCAAAAGGGCGTCCAACCAGATACCTAAGAAAGTGGCCACTAAGTGTATGTATCAAAATTGGCCACCTTTAGGTTCTGTGTGTGTTTTGAAGTCCAGAGTTTTCAGTTTTGATATTTTTGTCTGTTGAAACTGGGTGTAATGATAATTTGAAAGGTGTGTTGAGCTTGTTAGCTAATGTTAGCACAAGCTGGCTAGTTTCCTTGCCAAGGTGTATTTGTGAAATCAGCTGGGATGCTAGCGACAGCCTTAGAACAAAAAGGAATCTACTCTAAGAACTGTACTTTCATGGGCCCATTCCCGAACTGAAATCTCTCAAAATCTTCTGCCATCTGTCCAAACCTATAATACCAGCTCTGATCATCATGTGAGACTATGAAGGATCTCCATCTTTGTGTTTTCATTGATTCACTTTAATCTACAGACACTTTGCTTTGTACATGTACATTGTAAATTTGTAGAAGCTTTACTTCCTCTATAGAGAAGACGTATAAAACAAATTAAAAGCTTTTTGTCATTAAGTGACTTCTTGCAGCCACCTTGCAGTAACTTCACAGCTCTCCAGGGGGCCACGGCACATAATTTTGGAAATGCTTCCCTTGCATACCTTATTGCATCTTATCTCTGAACAAGCAATATGTGGATCTGACAGAGACACCCACATTGCTGCACACTCGTATGGTCGCAGCATGTTAGCCACGGGGTAGCCATCTGGGTAGCCAGATAATAAAGAATACCCTGCTTGTTATTGTTTACTTTATTTTACTCTAAATGGGACATAAATGATCAGTCTCTATGGACGGCATGAAAGTAGGGATTGAGACAAGAGACTCATTAGGAAAGCGTTTAATGAGGGCTTAAATCATGAGGAAAAAAAAGGAGGCTGCTGAGCAAAGGGCAGAAATAACTAAGAAACCTAAAGACACTGCATGTTCATGCCGGCCTGGCTTAAAGCATACTTTGCATCATCATCTCTTTTGACTCTAATGTGGGTCATTATTTACTAAATGAACATCACGTTGAGTTCAGTAAGACTTAAAACTACTGAATGAGACCATAGACTGATGAGGGTAGTGTTTACTGAGGTCATAAACCAAGTGAGACAGAAGTTCATTTTTCCTATAGACCTCCATATATTTAGACTTCTTTTCACTGCCACCTGCTGGGCATTAGAAAGAATGCAGGCTTGGGACCAATTCGCTATTAATACTCTAATGGTTGTCGACTAATAATAATACTTAATTGGAGACTTCAACTCTGAATTTATTGTGCAGTTTTGGTTTCTCTTTATCTATTTAATTACATGCGTTTTGTCTAGAATTGTATTAATATCATATAAATTCACTTATCCAGTTCAGGGTCGCAGGAGGAGTGGGAGCCTGTTACTGAATGATATAGTTTTTTTTCTCATCTGGATGAACTTTTGACTTTTTGTTTTTTAATTCCCTCCTCAGCCAAAGACTTCATCAGCTGCCTAATGGAGAAGGATCCAGAGAAGAGATTTACTTGCGATCAGGCCCTTCAGCACCCCTGGTGAGAAACTGACCGTCGCCACACTGCGTCCCATCCAGACAATCACAGGGAACCACACATCTCGGTGCGATTACACAGCAGTGTTACGCAGATTGCCGGGCTTACGCATTTATCACGGGGTGCTCGTCCTCCCACTGTCATCTGTCACCATGGCTTCGAGCCGCGAGTCCACCTCTGCTCTGCATCGCCGGCCCTCGGAGAGAAATCTGCTGAATAAATGGCTGCCAATTAGTGGCTGGTGTCGTGAAGGATCCTCGAAGAATGTGGACTCTGATGAACAATTGGGATGTCTTCCCAGGCCTGCATCAGAGCTTAACGAGAAAAATGGCGTGGGCTGCTGTCTCCAGCTGAGGTGGCCAATAAGTCCTTTAGCCAGCGATGCATATTTTCGAGGTTTCGGGCAGGTGGTCCCTCTGATATAAATATGTGGCTTGTGACACCGGTAACAGGTGTCGTAACTGAGAGAAATGACTTTCATTGACGATATTTCGTGCCGAGATATTGTGATGAATGAGGCAGAACGTGATACGGTGTGCGAGCACCTGCTGAAACATCGCCCCATCAATCAAAGACGTTTTCGCTGAATGGGGAAAAAAATCACGGCAGCAAATTGGAAAACAGCATGAGGATTTTACACATACAAATATAAGTCCTCTGGGTAATGCTGTTTTGGTTTGTGTGTATTGTCTTTTATATTTGATCTGTTTTTTTGTTTTGTTTTCAGGATTGCTGGAGACACTGCTCTGTGTAAGAACATACACGAGTCAGTGAGTCGACAGATGAGGAAAAACTTTGCCAAAAGCAAATGGAGGGTGAGACTTCGTTTTTCTCAGTTGTTCAATATCACAAAAGAAAAAAACACTATATTCTAATATTTTCTCTGTCTTGGTTACTCTTGTCTGTTTACAACATCTCTTCACAGCAAGCCTTTAACGCCACCGCTGTGATCCGCCACATGAGACGCCTGCAGCTGGGCACCAGCTTTGGCAGCAGCATCTCCAGCTCCAGCTCCGTGTCCAGCTCTCAGAGCCGAGGTCCAGCCAAGAGCCAGTCTGTGGACTGCGCCCCGCTCTCCCTGAAGGACTGTGAGTGACATTTCACACACGACCACGTCTCAGTTTTAGCGCCACGCTCAGCGCAGCCTTTTCACTCTCCTGCCCACTTCATTAAGCTAAATGACAACTGTTTAACAAGCTCTCGAGCTGTGAGTTTTTTCAAATTAAACAGTCTAAATGGAGTTTAACATGTGAAATGTGGTCCTAATTTAATTTTTTGTTGAATTTAGTTTGATGTCAGCGCTTACAACACTGTGCAAAAGTCTTGAGCCACCACCCCCCTATTTCTTTCTATTTTCCTAACAAGGAGTGATTTTGAAAGTGGTCGTGAGCATTAGCTCTCCAGGCTTTCTGAAAGCCTTTCAGAGTTTTTATTTGGACATTGGCTGCTCTTTACTCAGTCTGAAAGGCACGTTCTTAAGAAACTGAAAAAAAAAATCCACCAAAGCTTCGGTTGATCAGCCCAGTGCTCGCTGAAGCATCAGAAATGGTCTCAGTAGAAGAGTGACTGTTAAGAAACCATATCTAAGGGAGGGAAACGGACAGAAAAGGCTGATGTATTCCACATTATACAAGTACTGGACTGAAAATCAGTGGCAACAGGTCAGATTAATCCAAATTTAAAATTTTTGGTTCAAATGGTCATCAGTAATTAGAGGTACAACAGTATGGTTCCTCCAAATTCTTCAACTTCACCTCAAATCACCAGCTAGTTATTTGAAACTTAGACACAACTGGGTGTTCCAACAGGACAATGAGCCTAAACACGCATCAAAACTAGTGTAGTAATGCATAAAGACAGCTAATGTTTACCTTCTAGAATGGCTTTCCTGAATCCTCGACCTCAATCATATTGAAAATTTGTGGACTAAGGAAACCAACCCATTTAAATGATCTAAATTGTGCAAAGAAGAGTGGTTCAGCGTCCAGCCAGCTTGTACCACAAGCTGGCTGATGGCTACCAAAGGTAGAAAATTATAGAGAAATCCAGATTGTCTTAAGACTTTTGCATGTTATTATAAAAATGATCCACTTTTACAAAAACACATCTTTGACAAAGGGGAAAAAAATCAATGCGGCTTCTCAAATGTGAGGATTTTTTTATTTTTTTTTAATTAAAAGCTAATAAAAATAACCAGCAGGAACGCTGTCAGTTGAATCACTCTGCTGTAATGCACAACATGAAAGTGTTATCAATGGTTTTACCATTTATGTGATCCAGGATCAAATAAAGGCTCAAGTAGCCATAAAAAGGCAGAAGCTGAATAAAATGATGGGTTCTTATTGGCGTACAGAGAGGCTCACAAACACTGTTTCTCTGAAGCATCTGTAGATCTGTTTTTCAAGGGCTGTTTACGCAAAAATCAGCTGCACTGTGGGTTGTGATTAACATGTATAGATGACTAAATAATCCAGTATTTACAATATTTTAGTATTTATTCGTTTAACTTACAACTACAGGGTTCAATTGTTACAGGAGATCTAGCAAGCAGTTGTGGTCGTGCTCATTATTATTTGTTGGCAACTTTCTTTATCTTAGAGTTAATGGCATGTGATTCATTGCTGAAGGAAATCTTTTTCTCCCACAGGTCACCCTATAGATCCTCTGCCATGTGCTGCTAAAGCGTACCATCAGGACTCAGATGCCCCCTCTCCCACTCGAGAGGAGCCACCAGCGTCGGCTGAGCCACCCAGGCCACGACCCTCCACTGTTACCGTCATCCACACGGGGACTAAATGACGCCAGGTTCCGCGGGAGGTGAGCTGGGAGACCACGGAGCTTTGAGACTTGGGTGGGTAAAGAAGAAAAAAAAAAAACCCATCCCAGGCCTCGTGATTCAGTGTCGTTACCCAGTTTGCCCGTCCCGCCACCTCCCATCAGTTTCTGCCAAAACGAAAAACAAGAAACGGGAGGAATTTAAGGAGCGCTGGCTCAGCTCCATTTGGATCAGCACAGCTTCCCCCTCTGCTTCCCTTCACATTGTCATTTAGACCTGGAAGCACAGAGGTGGGGTGAAGGGAGCCTCTCGACCGAAGGTGTTACTGTGTGGAGGCCGTGCTCAGCCTGGATCAGGGCTGCCTGGCAGATAAAAGAGTGTCTGGTCTCGAAGTGCCACACTAAAGGAAACTCTTTATTGAAGCTGCTGTCTTTTCTGTTGTTTTGGGACGGGACCTTCCACTGTATGCCTTGTGTCGATGTCCTGCCTGGAGCTGCTGAGTGGAGTTGTGTTATGCAAGTGAAATATAAGCTTCAAGCTGTGGTTACTAATTGTGACATCATCTGCACTCTGAACTTTCTCGTTTTTTTTCTGGCTCACGGCATCGTAAACTCCTGACGGTAGTGATGTTGTTCCTTTTTAGCTTTTCAGTGAGTGGACGTGAAGCAGGACGGTGTGTTTTCAATCATGGCGGCGATCGCTGAGGGGACTACTGCGTTGCACTAATGTATTGGAATATTTATTTTCTTATAATACGTTATGAATTTTTGTAAGAATACCAGTCGCAGAATCATGTAAATGTGTTATTAAATCAAACTGAAGTTGCCGAATTGTACGATACAGTATCTACTAGTTGTTAGTTTGTAATTGCTGTTTTATTTGATGACTTGATTGACGTGACTGTGAAGTCCTCTTTAACCACACGAGGGCGACCACACGTTGTTGCTCTGTGACCAGTTCTCAGGGATCTGCAGGGACGTGAAGGTGAAGCTGACCAAACTCCAAGTGATCAAGCTCTGCTGTTTCGGTGAACATGGTGAGGTTATTCCTTTAAAATACTGCATATTGTTCTGATGTGCCAGAGATGTTTCCTTTCTTTTAAAGCAGTCTTGCTAAATAGTTTTTTTTTTTTTCTCCCTTTAAAAACCTGGAATCATATTTGGATGTAAAGAAAGTGTTGACCAGTGACGTGTGAATTTATGTCTGTAGTTTTTAAAAAAAAATGAAAAAAATTACAAATGAATGCGAATGTATTCAGGAGTCGAGACCAATCCAATCAGTGGTGTCCAGTTGAGTAGTTGAAATATCGTGCTCTGCTTCCGCTCGTGAAGTGGCTGGTCTGAAAACGGCTCACTCACTCTGTGTTTAATCACTGTGCTTTCATACCAGCCTGTTGAATTTAGCAGAAAGACTCTTTCTCCTTCTCTCCCTTACCGCTCGCTCTCTGCAGACTTTCACACAGAGCAGTGAAGGCATCTGTCTTTGTATTTTTCTCTGTGGTAACCACTGGATTTTTACCAGCTCAATATGAAAGGAGAAAAGAAAGAAACCCTTCACGACGGCATCTCCAGTTTTGAGGGTTTTGCAATCTTGAATTATCCCCAAAAAAGAGAAGAAAATGTGGTGAATATCAAAATGGACTTTGAGCTTTTACTTACTGTAAATACAAATCTCAACAAGCTTTGGGTTGTGTTTATTTTGGTCTTCCCTATATTTCCCACCACCTCTCCTGGATCGGCAAAAGAAAGCAAATTATAAAGCACTGGAAGTCCCTCAGTATGCATGTATTACATATTATTACTGAAATGTGCTTTGGAGTTGTAGAGATTTGTGCATTAAAAAGAAGCTTGTTTGCATGTGTGGTGGTTGTCATTTTTCTTTAAGTTAGATTTTGTACCCATTGCCTGTACAGTTTATATGGCATACTGCAAATACCCCCCCCCAACTGCATTATCTATAATCCAGGAGTCCGGGGCATCCAGAAAAGTTGAACACTTTGAATAAAACACTTCACATTTCTTCACAGTACAGCACATTTATTTTATTTATGTAAAACAGGGGTGTCAAACATAAGGCACAGGGGCCAGAATAGGGCTGTAGGAATGTGGCCCATGGGACAGGTCTGGGAAATGCGAAGTAAAGAATAAACATTTGGGCTTTTAACTGGATTTTATTTATTTCTTACAATTTTAGCCCAATGACAGATTTCTTTAGTTTACTAAAAGAGCATGTCTTTATCATGTAGAAAAACTAAGATGCACTGTTGAGATCACACACCTTTCTTTCCTGTGTTAAGAAATCTTGAGGATTAAATGGTAGTTAAACTTTTTTACAGTGACAGAAAAGGGAGTTTAGTTTGTGCAGCCTACTCAGGGTTAGGGTTAGATGTAGAATGAGTTGGACATCCCTGATCTAGGAGATCTCAGCTGTAAATTGGGGTAAATGAGTTTCCAAAAGCTCTTCATTTCGATTGATGTTAACTTGTTATGCTGGTTTTCATTGTCCACTTTGTCAGACCATTTTTAAACACTTCTCTAACATTTTCTACACCACGTGATTAATCGATTAATAATTAATCTAGTTAAAAATGAAAAATACATTGCATAGTCGTTGCCTTTACTATGTTAGCGGTCACATTTTGTGTGGAAAAGCATCGCTATGTAGCAGTCGCACGTCTCCTCTTATCACTCTTAGGTGGAGTGACGGTTGTACTCGTAGGCAGGATGCATCCCGTCATAGTGGAACTCCCTCCACTGCTCGGTGCTCTCTCTGCTCCTCTCGTTTTGCTCTGAAAGTAGAGGAGGAGAATTTCAGTGAACGAACTCTTCTTTTTCACCTGCGTCCGATGAAAATGCTCCACGTACCGTCATGTTCCTCCTCAGCGTAGCTCTCAAACTCGTTCCGCTTCTCCTCGTGAAACTCTCTCTTCCGCTCATCTGCAGCCAAAATCTGCCTCTGCTCAGCTGCAAGCACAGCAAGTATGAAATGGTCAGGTTTTCAAGGCGTAAGGAGCACGAACGCCAAAATCTTGTTTAAGGTGATGTAAAAGGAAATGATTAATTGGTAGGAAAATTACTGAAGCACTCATTTACTTGAGTCCAGTTTTCAGTGTGACTATCTGGACTGTTTCCTTTGAAATACGAGCTGCATTTAATGCGTGACTTCAAAGTACAAAAATGTCAGAAGGACAAGTATTTATTCTTGAGAAGAGTCAATAATCCCAGTTGATGCATGATGTCGTTTGTCGAGGTTTGAGCTGGTTTTATTTAGGTACTTTAGTCCAGTTGTGTCTCACCAGTCATCTAGTTGGATAAAGAAATGAATCTGCAGGTTAGTGAGACGATTATTGTGATATTAAAGAACAAAAACAAAAGTCGGCCCAAACTGGGTCATAAAAGGATGGAGGCAGTCAACAGCCACACTCATGTAGGCTGTCTTCATGTTGTTTGATGAACATCACAGCAGAAATCAAGACTGAACATTTTTTTTTTCAATTTTCTTTTGTCCAATTTTGATGAGTATGTGTAAATTGTAGACTCGGTTTGGTCTTGTGCTGCTGTAGCTTGTAACCTGCTTCAAGTTACAGTGTAGTGTGTGTTCAGAGATGTTCTTCTGCATACCTTTATTGTAACAAGTGGTGATTTGAGTCACTAATGCCTTCCTATCAGCTGGAAAGATGGAGCTGCTAGGAAGTAGAAGAGTAGAGGCATGAAGTTGTACACTGCGTACAAGTGCAGAAAAATACAGCAGCTACAAAAGAGAACCAGTTTAAATTTAATGCTCACATACTTTTACACGCACTCACACAAGCTGTTAAACATCACAAAACTGCTCCCTCAAACAAATCCACAGAACTGAATCACTGCGTCCAGGGACACTTTGAAAACACGGACGAGCTATAGACGCCTAAAGCACTGAAGAGGAGACAGAAGACTTCTGTATTGTATTTCAGGCCCCCAACTGACTTCTAAAAGTCTCACGCTGACTCGCTATTCACACATTACAATGTTCCAAAAAAGAAAGATGAAGAAGAAGAAGAGGAAGAAAGCGTTTGCATTGCACTGCTGAGCTTTGAAAAAAAGCACAAAGAGGAAATTTCATAATAATAATAAGACTTGGAATGTAACTGCTGTGTTTGATTTCTGTAACAAAGACTGTGAAATGCGATCGCCTGCTCTCACACTGGCATCACTTGAGGAATGGGCTGTTCCTTCATCCAGGGGATGAAGATTTGTGGCAGCGATTCAGTTTTACATTTTAACCTACTTGGGCATATAAATTATCATTTTTAACCTTTGTTTAACCAGCAAATCTTTTCAAGCAAGCCAAAATTATATAAGCTATCAGTTTAACGTGAGCAAACCATCACCCAAGACTTTATGTCCACAAAGATCTAGGTACTGTGCTGAAGAGATGTCAACTGAAGGAAAACTGTGGCCTTACTGTACTTTCACGTAATACCACTTAGAACCACAAGATGGTGCAGGTGTGTCATTGACTGATTCCTCAAACAATAATCTAATACACTAACACTTTCATTCTTTACAGATGCAGCACAGGAAATTTGTTCGCTGTGTGTGCAGTGCTAAGAAAAAGAACCTATTTTCTGCTCAGTTTCAGTAAAATCCCATGTGACTGAAGCACAATATGTCTTGATGCATGCTCAATCATCCAGGTAAGTAAATCCCCAAAAGTTGATTCTGTTCATCTGGACGTAGCGTTTTACGTGGGAAAAACGTTTTGTCACTCATCCAAGTGATTCAGTCTCAGCTGACTGCAGGTTTCCTCAATCTTATAAACAGTACATTTGCATGAGGCGCATTTGCATGAGGCACAATATGTGGCGTTCACCTCTAAACACTCAGCGTGACGACTGCGTGAAGAGTTTTAGGACAGAGACAAAATTTTGGCACTGCGATAAGAGCTTTGAGCCATCCATGCAAAGTGCCGATTACACACTCCTTCTGATAACATCTCGCCCTCCTAAAAATGAACTCTCCTAGTAGCAGCTATCACAACCACAACAGGCATAAGACAGGATTTTTTTTCAGCGTGCAATTTGCAAGAAATTGTGTGCCACAGACACGTTTGCGTGACACATTTGAATATTCTCCTCCTGAAAGTGATGAGGAGAATATTCTCTCCTCCTCTTACAAATACGTATTCCATAAGGCAGACCACAAAAACACTCCTGTTTTTCACAGGCTGTCCTCGTTTATATGACGCCCATAAAACAACAGCGTTTGAACACACTGTGGCAAAATATGATGCGGGTTTTGTAGTTCATCTTCTGTACATTGTAGTTTTAACACAATGTCATATTGTTAGGAGAGACGAGTGTGAGAGTGTTCCAATTCTCACGGTGTTTCTCTTTTCCTAAGTCCTTAGCAGTTCTCTTACCCACTTTCCCTTGATCTCGATGATGTTTATAGTCAAGTCAAGGAAAAGAGGTTAGGAATAGGAGATAGGAGTTACCTTCAGAAAGCACCCTAGGTGTAGCTAAAACAAATCAGAAAATAAATGAGAATAATAAAAAAAATATATATCAGTGCATATCAGAAGAAAACAAAACAAAACACCCCTTTTGTGGGTAAAATGCTGCCCCCTACTGGTAAATGTTTTAGTGAAATTCTGCCAAGTACTGAATGTTACTTTCAACTGCTCCCTTATTTACAAGGGTTGTCACAGCAGATAGCTCCACATGTTTGCTTTGGTGGATTTTTTACACTGGATGGCCTTCCATCCAGTGTGATTGTGCATGCCCTAAAGAGATATGTGTCTCCTTTTGGGACTAAACAAGGATCTTCCACTTGTTAGACAAATGCGTAACCACAAAAGAACCGCTTGAAATTCTGACAAGTATAATTACCTAATAAGTACCTTTAACCTATTGTGTTTTAATGGAAGGACAAACAGGAGAAATCAAGCACAAGAAAGAGAAAATGCAAAGTCCACACAGAAAAGGTCAAACGCCTGTGTTTGAAGCTAGGACCTGTGAAGTGTGAGGCAAACACTGTGTATGAATTGTATAAGTCGAAGACAATAGATGGATAGTTAGAAGAATTAAAACTTTCACTGACGTCTCCTAATAGTATACAAAGAGATCCTCCTTGGATCCTTGATCAGCAGGTAGACAATGAAGAAAACACTCCTGTAGGGCAAGTAATGTGGATTTTATACCACGACTGTGTCTGTTGACATATTGTATGTATTTTCCTGCAGACAGTGTAAATGGACTGGTTCTTTTATAGTGCTTTTCTGCCCTGCTTGAGCACTCAAAGCAAGGCTTCAGAGAGGAGGAGGGTTTTCACCCAACGCAGACATATTTCTGTGCAGTCCTGCACAATCACAACTGCATGTTGCTGGACGTGGATGATACTGTGTGTTGGCTGAAAGCTGATTGGTTGATAAGCGAGCTGTAATAAGACGTTATGTCCAAAAATATCTAGGTATTGTGTTAAAGAGGTATCAGCTGAAGTAGAACTATGGCCTGACCTGCATGTAATACCACTTTGAACCACAAGGGGTGACAGCAGAGTTAGCTGTGACGTCTATTGTCAGACCGGTTATACCGCATACTTTGTACGCCGTTTCCATCGACAGCTGTCTGCTCGCTGCAAGTAGACAGACAACAAACAAATGACCACACCCTAACCACAATTTCAGCAAAGACGAACCACTCACACTGGAAAAGTTGAACAGCCTTTCACCTTTCATCAGAATTCCCAGCTTAAGTTGGCATGCACACGTGCGGCTGCTTGGAATTCAAGTTGTAAATTACCAAACTGAAAAAGATTTAGAGATTAACTTACAGAGCAGTATCTGTCACCAGCATGTGAAAGTTTATTCAGCACAGTTAGTACTGAGGTCATCTGACTTTAGTTTTATATTTTATCTCTTTCAGAATGGTAAATGGCCTGTATTTGTATAGTGCTTTTACTAGTCCCTAAGGACCTCAAAGCGCTTTATACATCCAGTCATCCACCCATTCACACACTGGTGATGGCAAGCTACGTTGTAGCCACAGCCACCATGGGGCACACTGACAGAGGCGAGGCTGCCGGACACTGGCGCCACAGGGCCCTCTGACCACCACCAGTAGGCAATGGGTGAAGTGTCTTGCCCAAGGACACAACAACCGAGACTGACCAACAGTGTTGGTCAAGTTACTTGAAAAAAGTAATCAGTAACTAATTACCAATTACTTCCCTAAAAAAGTAATCCCGTTACTTTACTGATTACTTATTTTCAAAAGTAATTAATTACTTAGTTACTTAGTTACTTTTTAAAAACACGATTTACAACCTGAGTAGGTAATAAAGCAATAGATCTTTCAGCCCAATTCTACTTTTTCTGCATAATCCATCATACAAAATGTAATCAAATTCAAATTTTTTAAACTTGTTTTATTAGTTTTAACCTTTTAATTTTATGCATCAAGCAAAAATTTAATTATATGCAACATTCTCTGACTGGAAGAAATTTGTTTAATATTTAAACCTATTTTCTGCACATTCCAGCACATAAAATAAAATATTTTTGTGTTTACACTCAGTCTTTCAAATAGATGCAAGTAAAACACAGCAGAAAATAAATAAAGTCAAAGACTCAGCGGTCCTGTTGCTCTATTTTCACCTGTAAAGCAGGACTACGGTAGGCGGAGGTTTACCCTGGTGCAGGTGTGCCGCAGCGGTCAGTGGAAGAATCCACGAGTTTCTCTGTGAGTTTTCCATTACGTCGTTGCGCACTCGGTGCTTGTTTAGGGTTTTTTTCGCTGTAAAAAGAAGTTTTCTTCCCACGCACAACGGACGCTAATGTTTTTGTCACTTTTTATGGAATCAAACTCAAAGTAAGGTCAGTACTTCCACGCTTTAAACGCTGCACGCTCATACTCTCTCCCACAATCGATATGTGATCCATTGTTGATCTGCACACAGCTGTTGTCACTAACGGCGCACTCGCTTACGTCACTGTCATGAAACATTCTCGCAAAAAAAATCACGGTTTTAGTAACGCAGTAATGCAGCGTTCCTACGGGAAAGTAACGGTAATCTAATTACCGTTTTTGCAATAGTAATCCCTTACTTTACTCGTTACCTGAAAAAAGTAATCAGATTACAGTAACGCGTTACTGCCCATCTCTGCTGACCAAGCCGGGGCTCAAACCGGCAACCTTCCGATTAGAAGACGAACTGCCAACTCTTGAGCCACGATCGCCCCATTGAAATTGCACAGCAGAGCTAATCATCCATCATTTTATCCACCCTGCACATTACTGCTGACCTACTCCCACAAAAGCCAAACAGCATCATTTGTTGGACTGCGATGTCCATCTTTGGATATTAAAACTCTGACTAGAAACTATATGTCATCATATCTGCCAGCTGAAACAGCTGCCTCTATCAAATACTTCCCTTCAAAATTTCATCCAACTGCAGGACAGGTAAATGCCTTAATGCAGCACGAGAGGCTCTTCAAAGTGAGCAGCTTGTTTTTCTCACTTGGTACTTGCTTTTTTTCCCCTCTGACCCCTTTCTGCCTGTGTGTTGGCACATTCCACATTCAACTCACAACCACTCACCCACTCACTCATCCATCTCTGTCTTTTCAGTCTGTTCTCTGCTTTGTGCTCATTTTATTCCTCCTGTTTTTTCTGGGGTTTTTTGCACAAAGTGTCTCGCTGTTATCACACGTACGGCACATTATGCAACTGCAGTTCAGAACAGCAGCATTGTTGTGCGCTCTCACCTTCCTGCTGGTAAAACTGTGCATAACAGCCGGCGGTAAAACGCTCAAGAATGCCACACATTGTTCAGTAATGCGAATACGTTGACAGGAGCAAACTGGTGTGTCCCGCCCCGTGTGTCCTGCTGCAGCGCCAGGACAGGAAACTGAGGTCTGGGATGGTCTAAGTTCATGCCAGGTCCACAATAAGGTTAACAGCTGCTGGCTGCCATGACTATAAAATCCTTCAGGCTGCCATAAACATGTTCCCTCACAGCAGAGTCAGGAAACAAAAGGGCTGCATCTCTATGAGTCATCTCATCATTAATACAGACACCAGAAGTGCATTTTTAATAAAACAAGTAATACAATAAAACTATTTCAATACATTCATCACTGGGGTTCAGCAATACTCTTTCCTCCCCACTGCTGTCAGACTCCATAATAAAGACTTTAACTGATCAAGCACACACATCCATACATATGCAATAATACTAAGTGCAATAATCCTTTCTGTCATCGTTGTATTTTTACTCAGTTGTATATAGTATTTGTATTTGTATTCTATTTTTATCTTATTGTATATTTATTTTATTTTATTCTACTGTATATAGTATTTTATTTTATTCTATTCTGTACAGTTGTGTACTGTATTTATTCTTATTGTATTCTAATTTTTGCCTCATAACTTTTGCACTGTCCACTTCCTGCTGTGACAAAACAAATTTCCCACGTGTGGGACTAATAAAGGTTATCTTATCTTATCTTATCTTACTCTGACACTTGTTCCCATCACAGTATCAAACATCTTTATGTTCAGGATGAGGATGACAAATGTGTAAAACGTTATTATCTTTGCCTCGGCACCACTACATTTTTCACTTCTGCACATGATGAATGTTGAGGCTTGTGGATCTCAGAGATATTTTATCTGCCTGACGTATCAGGCTTTCTTTCAGTGCCAAAAATAAATAAATAAATCTTCAAGTAACAGTGAAGATTTCCTCCTGCTCTTTTTAGTCTTCTGCATGTTCCTGTACTTCACCCATGCTGTCTTTTTGACAATTAAACCATCTTTTAAACAATCAGATATTCAAAGCTTTACAAAAAGCCCATTTCTAGGCTCATTTTTCTGTTTATAACCAACTACAGTCACACCTGGTGTGATGGCCTCAGCCACACATTGGTAAAAAACCAGTCCACTCACCTCATTGGTTTGGTTTTGCAGTTAAAAATGTATTTCAGTAATGTCATTCATTCATTTCTTCACTTAAACCTAACAGTGATATTATGAAGTCCGCACATAGTAGCGCTGTGTGGTTTCTAAAATGTATTTTGTCAAATTAAATGTATATTATATCATGGTTCTCTTTCTTTTGTTCAACCTGGTTTGGCTGTTTCCTGCCTAAGCAAAAGGCATGACTTTGAAAGTACAACGCCAGCTCAGCAGGACCAACTATGTGCGTGTCAGCAAGGGGGTGTTTTAGGGCTAGTTAGGTTATTTTGTGCTTAGTTAGTGTTTATTTCTGTTTCCCTTATTGTATGTTAACAGTTTGGCCAAACCACTATCCAAGTTACCCTCTTGTGTCTTTGTGTTTAAGTTGTGTATACTTTTTTTGCCTAGTGAATTTTCTGTAAGTCATTTTTTGAGTAGAATCATATTTAGTTTAGCTCTTTTATTGGGGTAAAATAAAATAGAACCCACCTTCAGGTTGTATTTCCTGTGTCCTCTATGCCTTCACTGCTTGGTCCCTCACATCTAGATTTAAACTTCTCTGAGAAGTTCCAACGTGATTTTAAATCATGACATAACACATAAACAGCTCTTCTGAGAGTCTTTAAGGACCTGTTGATGCCGGTAATTTGTCTGTCCACGTCCTCTTAGATCTGATTACAGCATATGACACTGTAGCTTATTTCTGTCACATCTTGAATTGTGTGTGGGTATTAAAGGTACAGCCCTAAAGCACATTTAGCAGAACATTAGCAGAAGTAATTTTTTCTTGTTTTTACAGGTAAAAGCTAGCATTTTCTAGCATTTTATGCCAGAATTGACCACAAACAGACTTCACCGTGCAAACACAGTCTGGCTGACCATGTCAGACTCCAAATGACTGCAAACTGACTCAAAGTGAACTCACCGTCCAGCTCATCCTGGGACTTCACACCACGTCTGCTGCGTCTTCTGAAGAAGTTTGAGGCATCGGCCTGCTTCATGAAGACCCTTTTCAGTGGACCTGCAGTGGAAGCGGGAGGGAGTTTAGTTCACAGTGTAAAGTGATACACAGGGCGATACGCAGGGAAAGAAACGCAGCTGATGCAGCCCCTGACCTTGAGGATCTTTGGTGCTGCCTGTGCTACCGGGCACAGCTGCAGAGCTGGCCTCCGGAGACCCTGTGTCGAAGCACAAAACATGAAAGGTCTAAATTCAAAAGGACTCCAGTTTTTCTCATGCCTGCAACCAACTAATAAGACAATTTTTTTTGGTAAAAAATCTCACTCCTGCATCATACTCACATGAAAGTGCAAAAAGCACAGTGAGGAGAGCCAAGAGGGTTGCATACGTCCAGGACATCTTTTAAACTCTGAAATACTGAGAGATGTGAGTGATGAAGAAGAGCAGGAGGGAGAGAGGGGAGTAAGACGTATGTGAGAGGTGGGATGGGGCGCCTGGGGCGATATCGACTGCTTCTCAGTGCAGGGAGGGAGTGATCGTGCAGATCTGATAAGGGGCTGAAACCAACAAACATGCCAGAGGGCTTCCAAGTCACAAGAAGGTGCCGAGGGTTTCATTTCAGCTCAGCAAACATGCTGCTTCTCTCTTTTTTTTCTATGAATTTTAGTTGAAATTAAAATGACCTGAAATGACACAATCTATGGAACTATTGCATCAGTGACACTTGCAACTGTTTCATTAATAAAGAAGAGAAAACATACTGTAGGTGTAACCAGAAAAATTATAGTCCGGGCTGCTTATGCTCTGGCTTCCTGGATAATATTTGTTCCAGAGACGATGGATGGGAGACAACAAAAATACTGATGTTTCTTTTTTTTTAAAAAAGTGACAGAAAACAGTTGAGGCCGGGAGCCGGAGCAGGGACTCCTTGCCAAATGTCTCCTTTGAAACGGGCCCCCTCAACAAGGCCGCTCTCTCTGCTAGGCAAAGAGTTGTGCAGGAAAGTATGCAGCCCTCTGTTTGCTTGAATTTCTTCCAACCTGTACTCTGGCCGGGCCCCAGAAAAGAGTGAATGTTTAAATTGTTTTGAGGGAAAATCCAGGAGTCGGGGGACTGGTGCTCAGAGAGATACGGAGATTCTGGAGTGAGGGTTTTGAGAAGATATGTGGTGAGTGTATTTTATTCAGGTAGGTGTGAAACAGAACAACATAGGGACTGAAGAAAACTGCAACATTAAACAGCAACAACAATGTCTGTGAGTGCATAAGGGGAAAAAAACCCAGTGTGCTGATAATACATGCATTTGGATTATATATTTCTAGACTGTGACTTGAATAATTTAAAGTTTTCTGTGACCTGCTCAGGGGCTACAGCTGCAAACTATTAATTTTGCAACAATCTGGCACGTTTACATTATATTTTTATACTCATGTTTATTACCATGCACCGCCCCTGTTAAATAAATAAATATATTTTCAAAAAAAAAAAAAAAATACATGTGTCTGTGTTTCTTTCCACGCCTTCCTTTACAATATCTGAGCAACTGTGAAAAGATATTACTTCATAGGGCAATTTTCATTCATTTCATTATAGGTACTTTCTCTAATTACTCTCTGCAGACCGTAACTAAAGCTGTCACCAGCAGGAGGCAGAATTTTACCAGTATGTGTGTTTAGATGTTTTCAGTTATATGCTTCCTGCTCCTGGGCTGTTATTGTAAATACGAATATGGTCATAATGTCATGCCTGGTTAAGAAAAATACAAAAATAAAAATCTCACTGCACCATCTTGTGGTGCGGGGTGGAATTGCATGAAAGTACAGCCTGGCTCCAGCTCTGCTTCAGTAGATGTCACTTCATTACAACACACACATTTTGTACATCAAGTCCAGGTATGTAGTGCTATGTGTGATCACATGTTCACCCACTTCCATGCACATAGTTGAGCCTTTGCAGCCATGCTGGCACTTCTTTTTTTCAACTGTTGATCTAGCCTGATGCAGAGCCTAGTTAAGAAATGAAGTGTTTCTGTGCAGTAAAAGACTAAAGGCTTTTAATTTGAAATAGATATAAGCAGTGCCGAATGTCCATAAAGAGCATAATGCAGTAAATTTAATAGCGTGGAAGCAGATCAAAAGAAAACATATCTGACGATTTCTTATTTACTCTGTTTTATATCAAACAGGAAGAAAGAAAAGCCTTAGCAGATGAGTGAGATACAGGTCAGTGACCACTGGATAAAATAAAGTGTCCATGTGAAAAAAGCAACACTATTCCTAATTATTCCTCTAAATGAAAAAATGGTTGAAATAAAAGCATTTTATTTGTACTCATTAATGTTGACACCGGCAGCTACGTGCAGTTTGAAAGGTGGGGTGTTTTTTTTTTCTTTTATTGAAGTTACTTAATGCAGGAGCTTCAGTCCTGAGTCAGTGAACACTTTGAATGTCAATTTAACAGCTGTTTTCTGCGAATTATGATGAAAATTGCAGCAAATAAAAGGAACTTCAGCGACATTATAAACTTTTAACAACTGATTGAACCTGGTGGAGGATTACTCGCTGAGCTTATCATTTTGTCTGTTTTTTCTCTTAAATAATGCAAGAAACCTGTGGATCAAAAAGAGATGAGCCAGTTGATGGAGGAAAGATAAGATAGAACTTTATTAATCCCTCGGGTGGGTTCCTCTGGGAAATTCGACTTCCAAAAAGCACAGCAACGACCGAAGTTACAGTTACAGAATTGTTATATATATATATATATATATATATATATATATATATATATATATATACACACACACACACACACACACACACATATATAAATACAGAGACAATATAAATAAAATATACGAAGGGGATAAATAGAATAAATAGGAATAAAAAATAAAAATACAAGTGAATTGCACATTTCAAGTATTGAGGTCTATTGCACCATTGACTATTAACAAAAGTATTGCACAGTGAGGTGAAGAGGCACTACAGCTTAGTTGTTCCCTCCTTTGTCCTCCTGTTTCCCCTCCCTCTCCCCTCCAGAGAGGAGTTAAACAGTCTGATGGCGTGTGGGACAAAGGAGTTTTTAAGTCTGTTAGTTCTTGTCTTGGGGAGAAGCAACCTGTCACTGAACAGACTCTTCTGATTGTTTATGGCCGTGTGCAGAGGATGCCCAGCATTGTTCATAATGTCCATCAGTTTCTTTAATGTCCTTTTCTCTGCCACTGTCACCAGAGTGTCCAGCTTCATGCCGACCACAGAGCTAGCCCTCCTGATCAGTTTCTCCAGCCTGGATGAGTCCTTCTTTGCTGTGCTGCTCCCCCAGCACACCACAGCATAGAAAAGTACTCCAGCAACCACCGACTGGTAAAACATCCTCAGGAGCTTCCTGCAGATGTTAAAAGACCTCAGCCTCCTGAGGAAGTACAGTCGGCTTTGGGCTTTTTTATACAGGTGCTCTGTGTTGCATGACCAGTCCAGTTTATTGTCCACCCACAGCCCGAGGTACTTGTACTTGTTGACCACCTCCACCTCCTCCCCCTCTATCTGAACCGGCAGTGGACCTTCTCTGGACCTCCCGAAGTCCACAACCAGTTCCTTAGTCTTTGAGGTGTTGAGTTGCAGGTGGTTTGTGTGACTCCATGCGACAAAGTTCCTCACCAGACTTCTGTACTCCTCTTCCTGATCATCCCAGATACACCCCATGATGGCCGTGTCATCTGCAAACTTCTGAATATGGCATAATTCAGAGTTGTAGCAGAAGTCAGAGGTGTACAGGGTGAAGAGAAGAGGGGACAGCACAGTTCCCTGTGGTGCTCCTGTGCTGCTGACCACAGTGTCAGACGTGATGTCCTTCAGCCTGACGTACTGTGGTCTGTCGGTGAGGTAGTCGGAGATCCAAGCCACCAGGCAGGGGTCCACCTCCATCCTGTTCAGTTTTTCCTGAAGCATACAGGGCCGGATGGTATTAAAGGCACTGGAAAAGTCAAGAAACAGGATCCTGACCGTGCCTTTTCCCCCATCCAGGTGTGAGTGGGCTCTGTGTAGGAGGTACAGGATGGCATCCTCCACTCCGACACCCGCCTTGTATGCAAACTGTAGTGGGTCCTGGGCATGTTGTACCTGTGGTCGGAGGAGGTTGAGGAAGAGCCGCTCTAGAGTCTTCATAAGATGTGACGTCAGTGCCACCGGTCGGAAGTCATTCAGCTCATTGGGCCGGTTCTTTTTGGGGACCGGGACGATGCAGGATGTCTTCCATAGGGCGGGCACTCTCCCCAGTCGCAGACTGAGGTTGAGGTTGAGGAAACCAAATGGCTATTAGAAAAACCAGCAACAGCAGTTTTTGTTACTGGAATGACTGGGTTACTGAACTTTAGCTTCCCTTTATGCTCACTGTATTTGATTATTGCAGGGGTATGGAAGGTCTTAATCAAATAAAATATATTTATTAAACTCCTTTCACTCTTTGTTCCACATTTAATTTGCAGGATCTGGTTTATTCCTGCAGCAGTACATCTATGATTGAGTTTTTCCATTATTTTTATATAAACAAATTTGAAATAAGCATCTTTAATGGATTAGGTCAGGGATTTAAAACTCATTTTACAATATGGGCTACATACAGCTCACTTTGATTTTAAGTATGCAGAACAAGCAAAACTCCTTTTTTTGTCAGGGTAAAGATGTTTAACATATTTAATCCAACTGATTATAATAAAAAAGTGCAATTAAATGAGTAAATCTGGTTTTCCCCTTGTACAATACAGAAATGCTGCTGTAGTAAATGCAGTAAATATGTCAGGAAAAATAAATAATAACAGATAAACTTCTGGTAGCTCACTGCTCAGAAAATGTCCCTTCCTCCCCATGGACCTTTTATAAAAAAATATAAATTCTATAATAGATAGTGAACAAACAGGAACTTTTTGAACTTTAGTTGTTATTGCTTATCTATTGCTTAATTACAATGATGTTTTATGAATGGCAGTGGCGAAGGTCTTTATCAGTAGGAATTACGCCCTTTTCCAAAGCTGTCCAGTGGATCTGATTGGGTTCTTTCTCGGGCCGATCCGTGACTCCCGGGCCTTGTGTTTGACACCCCCTTACTTTAGGTAGCCTGCTATACAAACATTCTCCACTAGGGGCCGCTGTAGCTCTGCACTGGCCGCCTTTCGGTCTCTCCTGTGCACAACCATCGAGTGTCGCTGTTTCCCCGCTGACACCTCGACAGCACGGCAGTGTGGTGGCAGGCAGGCAGCGTCAGCTGGCAGAGGACACACTCAGATCAACTAGTAATCGCCGTCGTCCCCCGCACTGCTTACGCTCTCCTCGACTGAAAACCCAACGACAGCACTTCCTATTTTCTACCGGGAGAGAAACTTTGAAGCCCGTAAACAAGCCATGCCGCTGGACGCGACAGCCCCGCGGATATAAGCGACACTGCGGAGCAGAAAGTATCTACGACCTCACCGAAACCACAAAGAAGAAGAAGCAGTCGGTGCTTTCTTTTTTCACACTCGGAGGGAAAGACGGCATCCGGCCTGAGAAGAAGCTCCGAGGTCGGGGACTCCGGTCGGACCAACGCGAATCGTTTCTGGTGAGAGTCCGCACATTTTCGCTGTGGGACTAGTTTCTGTGAACTAAACCACGCAGTTAGAGCAAGTTAGAGGCGCACACAGCCTGAACAACGTAGCAATGTTTACTTCACAGCCGCAGTTTGAATGCAGCGTTTGTTGTGTGTGAGCACTTCAGCCTGCCCCATTCACCGGCGAATGGCCACCTTTAACTAAGACAAACAGCGAGAGGAGCTCCGAGCTGGACGAATAACGACTAAACTACCTCTAGAGAGGGTTATAATTTATCCTCACTGCCACAGAGAGCTGCTGGTTAAATATCAAGTGTCAGCTTTGTTGTCAAATACCACCAAGAGCAGTTGCTCGTCAGCGAACTGTGTGAGGCTGGGGTTGTAAAAAACAGGAGGATTGACTGGCTGCTGTGCTTGTATCGTCTTGCACAGTCACTGCCCCACATTTCAGAGATGCCCAGTCTTTCTGCTCCACGCCCCCCACCCTCTCAAACTACCTGAAGCAGGGCACAGACCGTACTAGTCTCTGAGCTCACTGACAGCCATTACTGACAGCTTTAAGCCGTTTCAGCTGTTGTTGTGTGAAGGCCAAGACAGCAGCAGACAGAGAGCCTGCACGGAAAATGGTTGGAGAAACACCACTGCGGTTTGTTTTTTAGGGATCTCACCCTGAAATTGAGCTTCCAGTGGGTTTCTATGGGGAGTTTACCCGATTGTCATTGTGTAGCAGAGAATAATTGTTTTACAGGGAGACAGCATTGTTACAGCAAAACACCCCCTAAGGCACGTTGATTTCTGTGTGAAAGCACCCAAGTTTCACCAACCTTACGGAGAGTGTGCTGACTGAGAGTACATGCTAACTCTGTATAGTCAAAGTTAATGCATCAGTCCTGCAAAACCAACCTCACTGCGGGCTTATTTCTGCTGGAAGTAAGAGAAATCCGGGGGATTGACTCTAATTAAGCTTTTTGCAAATGCAATGGAGTTTAAAGCATTTCAGACGGAACTTAGATAATAATAGTCACTTTACTAACAGACCTATCACGGGTGCTTATGGGAATATACCAACTTTTATGTAAAAAGTCAATCAAACTGATGTCTAACACTCAAGTTTATGTCAGATTGACTCTGGAAAACAAATAATAACTCAATAAAAGGCAGTTATTTTTTAAATCCATGGGTATGCTCAGCACCTAAAATTAGTTTAATTTGTAGAAGTGTATATAGAAATATCTGAAAAATATTCTCGTTATTGTTTTTTAGCACCTTTGCCAGTAAATGTTGTGCATTTCGTGTTTCAGTAGCTGAAACAGCTCACTGTTTCAGTTTTAGATTAACACGAGGAGCCGCTGCTTTCAAAATGGAACTTTATTCAGCACAGTTTTAGAAAAGCAATGCCTGTTTTACTTTCAGGCTTGGCACGCTTCAATATTGAGCAGCCAAAAACATGTGGCCACAAACTTCCGGGACAAAAAAATGATGATTGAGGTCACTTCTGACTGATTTTAGTAATACCCTGCAAAAAACAAACAACACAAAAACAGTGATATTCCACACCGTTTACAGTGTTTACTGATGGCTGCCACTTTCTCAGTTTCCTGTAAGCAGGTTTCACTTTGACAGACTCAAGCTGCTGAGCTTCCTCGAGCCACGGGTGTCCCTGAGGACCTTTCGAAAGTGTGTCTGCTTCGGGTTCGGTGCCCGCAGGAGGTCAGGGAGCTGCTGGAGGACAGTGTGCCCGAGGGTTGGCTTGAAGTGGGGTCGTTCCCTTGGTGAGGGCCGCGGGGATGGTGGCGGCAGGGTAACGTGATCCGCTGTGAAACAGCTGTAGCCACTCGGTGCTGATCCCTTGAGTCCCAGTGCAGATCAGATGATGCTCCAGTATGTGAATGGGTGGGTGTGTGAGAGAGAGCGAGGACTTGAATGCATGGGTTTTCATGCCTTCAGGGCATCAAGTCAATGCTTAAAGTCAATTTAAACCGAAATTCACTGACTTTTTGAGAGAAATTATTTTCGTATCTATTCAGTGTTTTGACTGATGGAAGAAGTCGTTCTTACCGATCTTCTCTGTGTGTGTGTGAGCTCAGGTTGAAGCAGCAGGTCAAGGCAGCTGGCTGAAGGTTAATGTGTCACTGCTCTCTGGGTAGCAGCTGAGGGCACCGCTCCTGTCTATAGATAGCCACGAATACAAACTTTACTTCTTTTCTCCGATGCGTTAACATAAGAGCTGCGGCGCAGGCATGCAGCCCCAGAAGACAAATGCTGATCCTTTCGAGTTTGACCACTTCCACACCCTCATTCTCTGTCTGTGTCTGAATCTGGAAGTGCCTGTCAATGCTAAAGACCCCTCTCCCCTCCTCCTCCTTGTCCAGCTTGGAGCCAGTTGGCTGAGAACCTGTGTGAGCTATATCAGTAATACCTTACAGCACATATCTGGGTCATCATCTGTAGCATTCATGTCTGAAACAGGTGAGGGACAAATATTGCCCCCCCCCCCCTTTTTTTTTTCTCCCTATCATTCTTGGCAGAACTTCCAGGAGCTGTTTAAACACTTGTTTTCTCTTTATTTGGAAGCACACATGTTCATTCAAAGTACTGCTGCAGAAGCGTTGCATATTTGAGATGCTTGTGTTCACAGAAAGTTGTGACGGCTCTTTAACAGAAATCCAAGTGAAAATGCTGCTGTTGGTTTTTTTCCTTGGGGGGGGGGGGGTTATTAGCCAAATCTACCCCCTGCCTCTCGGGCCAATCCAATCTCAGCTTGGTTGTTCCTTCTAATCAGGGGCAGACTGCCGCTCAACACCTAATAAATAAATAAATGTTCTTCTCCCTTGTAATTACATTATCACTATTCATTATAGATTAAAGCAGTTTTCAATAATGACAACAAAGAATAAGCAAAGAAAAACAGACAGTAGGTAAAATTAACAGTAGGTAAAATTAATATTTTTTCCCCCTACAGACAGTTTTTTAGGCTGATGTGCAAGATGACTTAATTCAGAGGCTGAAGGTTCCGATGGGAGACGGAGAAATATTGTTTTGTTATCCTGCAAAACTACTTAAAATTACTTATAATATAGTTATTTATTTGTTTCCTGCAAAAGCCTGTCTTGTTATCACCTTATTGCAGTGTGCCTGACTTTAAGTATTTTATGTAAATATACTTATTGTAAGTTGAAACAAAATACATTGAAATTCCATGTAATTACATGGGTATTACACCCTTAGGCTACGTTCACACTGCAGGTCTTAATGCTCAATTCCGATTTTTTGATCAAATCCGATTTTTTTGTCTGCTCGTTCACACTACAAATAAAATGCGACAGCAAACGCGCTCTAGTGTGAACGCTCAAAGCGGCCCGCATGCGCAAACGAAGACGTCACACACAACGCGCTCTGTTTAGACCCAGAACAAACTATATTGTTTGACTGATGGCCCTTAATATAAAGACTTCGGACTTCATGTTTCCCGATTTTTGCTTTAAGTTATTTTGTTATTTACATAATAATGTAGATAACCTAATAATGATCCTTATTGCTGTTTTAGAGGAGCGGTGCTTCAAAGGATAGTTGCAGATTTCTGTCAGAACCTGCAGGTTATGCAGTACAAATAAAATGTTAACGTTTCTCCAACGTTGTCTTCCCAGCAGTTTCACCGGATGGCCAGGAAGCGTTCACGATGTCTTATCAGGCGCTTCTCTGGCGCTGATAATTGGCGTCTGTCTTGTGTCAGTGACGTAAAAGACGGATTTAATGCGACTTGACCGTTCACACAGCAGTCGCTTTCTGAGACATCGGATATGTATCGGATTCAGTACCACATACGAAAGTGACCCAGATCGGATTTGAAAATATCGGATTTGTGCCGTTCACACTGTCATACCATGATCGGATATGGGTCGCATAGGGTCAAAAAAATCGGATTTGATGCACTTTCGCCTGCAGTGTGAACGTAGCCTTAGATGTGGGCCGTATTTTAAAGTGTTACCAAAAGTTTACATAATGTCTGGCACTACGGATGACATGCTACTAGATTGGTTATCCTCTGATTCATTTGAGGCAAATTTGTTTCCTTTTAACCTCCTAGGACCAGGCGTCCACTTATGTGGACATCACATTTTGGGTTATTTAGACCAAAATACAGAATTTTGCTCTACAAGGGCCTGATATCCACTTACGAGGACATTATGCTGCTACTGTTCTATCAAAATTTTAAATGAATATGCTCATATGTGGCTCTCATTTTTCTTAAAAACAAAAATAAGGCAAAAAAAAAGAATCTGGTAATTCTTTGTTTTTACATTCATCGGGCCCCAATATGTCCAAATATCAAAGAGAAATTAAAAATGCATGCAGTGGAAGAGTTCGGGTCTTAGGAGGTTAATGAGAATTTATCAGTGCTTCGTAATGGTTTGCAAATTATGAAACTACAATACAGCTTCAACACTAGCAGAAAATAATTAGTTGAAAAAGGTATACTGCCTCAAACTACTGCCAAGTTTTGCTTGGCTGCTCTAATACACAACAATTTCTGGTATGTGGGCTGCATGAAATTACTAGAAAGACTTCTAGCTGAGAGTTTGTGTTTGCATTTTGATATGGGTCCTTCCATGAAAAGTCAGTGAGTCTCACAAAATTTTACCTCCATACTGTAAATATTTTTTGTGTTTGAGGTTTTGGAAGTACATCAGGGTTTCAGGACTGAAAAACACAATTGAACTCTGCTGCATCCAGATCAACTCCAAATGTCACAAGCTAAAGGCAAAAAACACAGTTTTGCACCGTGATCACCCCTGAGAATCGGTACCATGGGATATATCATAGCTTCACTGCACCATTTAATGCCAGGGACAGAAAAATTACATTTTTGCTAAGCTTTCAAAGGTCATATCAGCATGTGGGTTAGGGGTTAGGGGTCTGGTAAAACCAGGTTTAGCATATGGACGCTCTCACCTTCTAGCTGTGATCGTTTCCTTTTCTTTCGTACCTGAGCAGCTTTCTAATGTTGTCACTTTGTCTCACTCTCAAACACCAAGTGTAAAAACGTAATCAAATCACTTTGAGCTTTTTTATCTTCCCAGATAAGACTGATTATATATAAAAACTAATATTGTGATAACCCCATCCTGCTGTCTGGGCTTAATTAGATAGTAGCCAGCTCTCTTTTAATAGCCATGAAAGGCTTTCAGGAGGTGGATGAGTACAGATGGGCAGTGAGGGGGAGGCTGACTGTCACTCTCTCTGATGCTAATGCCTGCCAACAAAAAGACAACAGGTGACTTGAGTCAGCCTCAGATCAGATGAGCCCACTCCATTATGAACAGAAGTGGGTAATAACCACGTACGAACAAAAGGTATTGATGTGTCTAAAGCGTTCAGTAAATTTTTAGTTTCATAATTTGACTCAAGTACAACATGTACTGCGATTACCTGTGCAGTTTTACTGTTTGTGTAAGTAGAAGAAGCTTCTTTCTGCTGCTCCCTTTAGATTAAATTATACTCCGATGCGGACACAGACAGCTGGAGACCCGATGGCCGAGTAGGCGTTCTTAAGTTCGCCGCCTGGGGCGCATTTATAGTTGGTGCATTGTAAAGCGTTGATTATACTTTCCACACAAAATTTATGGGATCCAAGCAGACTTGTGGACAGTGTTCACAAGGGGTTGCCACGTGTTTTGATTGTGCCACGTGTTTTGATTGTGTACGTACAACCTCAGAAGGGATCTGTGTCTCCTCCAGGGATTTTCCACTTGTTAGGGGAAAAAATATTCTCTTTTTTGTTTTTATTTGGTCATCTTTTATTACAATGGAAATGATGCTAGTCTGCTGCCTGCCAGATAAAATCATAATCTTATGATCTCAGTGCCCTGCTTTGAACCAAGCTGGGTCCCCAAGGCTTATCTGTCACATTACATGCTGTCTTTTCATCCCATTCACAAACTGTTATCATGTCCGCTGTGAAAGCTGCTTAGTAAGCACCGGTTTTATTCAAATCGCATGCTTAATTTCAGAGTTATTCCCATGATGTACGCGTAATAAGGCCAGTTTTTGTTGTGATTTTATTTAAAATATTTTGTCGTTTTCTTCTTCTTCTTTTTTTTACAGCAGCAGGATTGGTGCATGGTTTTTATTCCAAGCGTCTCTGTTCAGCCTTTTAGTCGCTCGTGTGTCTGGATCTGGATGTTGGCTCTTTAGCAAAAGACAAAAAGGTTTTTTGTCTTTTTTTTATTATGGTTTTTTTTGTTGTTGCGTAACTTATGTTGCATTTGCGGGGTAGTTAATACTTTCCTCTGTTTCATCATGGCCCGAATCCAATCCGTCCTCTACACCTGCCCCGTAAACACTTTACTCACTGTTTGTGTATTTGCGTGGAGGGCCCGCCACATTAAGCTGCTCTTCACCAACTAGCATTAAGTGTAGGTGGGTTTTAATCCCTCTAACACAGAATCTGCATTACATCAGGCTCATTAACTGCTTTCTGCGAAGGTGAAGCACCGGTTTTATGTCAAGTATGGGGGCGTTAAAGGATTCCCGGTACTGTGATTGTTTCAGGACTGTCTCAGTAAAGAACAAAGTGGAAAGTGTAGTTAAAAATTGAACAAAATTTAAATGAAATAGATGCTTTTTTCCAATAAGTGATGATCTCCTTCACAGCAATATAAATCCCAGAAGACGGCAGTTACATGTTCTTGTTTCTGTAGGAGAGAGGCAAAGGTGAAAGTATTTCTACACTAACCGCTTAGTTAAGAGACTCTTCAGCAGCTGCAAGTGTGACTCCATATGGAGTAACACTCATCGTGGAGTGGGAGGGTTGTGGTGGAACGGAATTGGGGCCGTGCGTGTCACTCCATTAACCCAGGGAATATCCGAGCAGAGGTGAAACAGAGAGCAGAGCGACAAACAGCAGTTGAACACAATGTTGGGCTCAATTTCATCGGCTTAATGCAGTCATGGCAATTTAATATTTATAGTAATTCTAAAGCGGTTTACACTGGTGGTGTTTGTGGTTGTTTGTTTTATTTTTGCTCATGTACAAAAAAATTTCTTGTTAAATTAAACACAAACGGAGAGGGGTAGCTGCGGTTCACACTCATGTTTATTTTAGTATGCCACGTAAATGACGTTTAAAATCTAAAAGATAATTTTACATGGTTGTTTCTTTTTCCAAAGTAGCTCATCTTGGCTAAATATGCATACTTGCAAGAAGAAGATTGGTGGCAAGAATAAAGTGTCATTTCGGCCTCACCTTTATTTGGTTGTCATCTTTGTCTTTTTCAAAACTTTTATAGCACCTACAGTAATTTCATTGAGTTATTATCAGCTTGACTAACAACCGTGACGTCACTTTATTGGACAAGCTTAAACAGAGTCTGAACAGGTGTCTTTAAGAGCAACCTGAAACACACCTGTCTGCACATCTGTTAAAGTGGCGTCGCCCACATCTTTGAGCCGTGACTGTATCGGAAAAGATGAGTAATGAAATAATTCCCGCGCTAGTATCGAAACGTGATGCACCGACATGCAGGATTGAAGTTAGTTATCCAATGCCTGATTTCTGGCAGTGTTGGCTCACAGAAGGAGCTTAAAGAGGAGCACGCCTGTCACTCAGGCTGCTTTAACCACAGCAGCAGCGTTGAATCTTATAAGATCTGTGGCCTGGTCTCTTGTTCCAACCTGACCTGTCCGTCTGTCAGCCCATCTCAGCTCTTTGGACACGTAGGTGACAATGTGGGACAAGTGTGAAAGCAAGGTGAGGGGAGGAGATGATGTGTGTGTGCCTGATGTATGATGTAAAAAAGGCAAATTCGATGACACATTTTGCCAATTTCAAACACATTTTAGCTTTAAAGCTTCACCTGCTGTGTGTGTGTGTGTGTGTGTGTGTGTGTGGGGGGGGGGGGGGGGGTAGCACGCCTGCCTGGTTGCCATGCTCAGTGCTCCTCAGCTCGACACCACGCACCACCCCACTACATCCCGCATCACTAGAAAAAGCCCACTTTTTACTGTGTACAATGCAACCTTTATGTAAGACCCACATAATGGAGCCAACTCCTTCACTCATGTCCTCATTGTCTTGGCCAGGTTGAGAAAAGGCTGCTCTTTAGAAAACCAGGGCTGAGCTCACCCGTGAATCATGCCAGCAGTCACGCTTGTTCTCTGTCGTCTTTTGTGAGGAAGGCTGCCAGGGAAGAGAGGTGGGTGTTTTCTCGGGGGCGGCCCCCGAGCTCCTCAAGGCATTGACCTTAGCTGGTTTACTGAACCCCGTAGGGGTCAGGTAGGGTTTGTGACCTGGAGTTTCCTGTTTGTGTCTGTGGCCCAGACAGCCGTCATCGTATGGCAGGGTTGGTGGCTGCATGGTGTGTGTAATGGTTTCGTGTGAAGTGCTTGCCTTGCGTTGCTGATGTAGGGGTTGGTGGGTTATCACAGCAGGAACTCTGGCTCCTACCTTTGTAAGTGGCTCATGATGATCAGCACAGCTACGACCGCAAAGGACTGAATCCATATGTGGCGAATGGTATTGTCGCACCACTGCAGCATCTAATGTCCCACTCTCTCTTCTCCCCCTCTACAAAGACACAGCCTCGCACACATGTGAAGATGTCAAGAGTCTGTAACATCTCAGGCACATTATGGTAGGATATTTGGATGGGGTGGGGGAGTGTGGGGAGAGGGATCGGAAAATCAGCATGCAGCAGTCTCCTGCGGTGCTCTGCATTTTCAACATGGAAAAAGCAGCGGGGGTTGCCGTGGCAACAAATCCCAAATCAGCACAGAGCGCACACCCCTCTGTTCCACACCCCCCTACCACCCTTGCAGCCGCCTCCTCCCCCCCCCCTCCCCGTCCCCCTCCTCCTCCCTGGCCACCTCTCAGCAGATCGAGAGCTGCAACCTCAGACCGGCCTACTTAGGGGAGCAGGGATCAGGCTCAGACCAGGGATCATGTCCAAAGCTCCACTCTCGATCCCAGAGCAGGAGCATGTGCCAGCGGATACTGGTGCGCAGCAGACAGTCTTCCCTCTTCTCCTCCCTCTTCGTCTTTATTCTATTGCTGCCATTTACTTTGTACTCAAACCCCTCAGAAGGTGATTTGTATCCATAGTCTGCTAAGTAGCAGGTTTTGTCGTTTAAGAGATGTGCTTCTTCCAATCCCTCTCATATTCAGCACATTCATAAATTAAGAGCGGATTGTGGATATTACCGTGGAACTGAGGACAGATCAACTACAAAAGCCAAAAGTGAGAGGCCTGTCAGTTTATCCCAACTTGGTGCCACATAATCCTGATTTGAGCTTATCGCAGTGATTGTAATCACAACAAAGGATTTTGGCTGTCTAGAGTAATATCAGAATTAGGTCTGAAAAGATTGTGGTTATTGTTGTTATTGAATAATCTGTGAATTATGTTTTTTTCTGCTTGGTGATTGAGAAGTTCAGAGAACCCAAAGTAGTTTTTTTGTTTTTTCTTGTTTTTCAGACAAAGACGGTATTTAAAGGCGAACATATTTTCAGCTCCATAATTTTGTTCTTGGACTCTACCAGAGTAGCTTTTCACATGGCAGAATCATCTTTATTCATCTTATACTGTCTCATCAGTTCATCCATTAACTGAAACAAGCTGATTTAGCGCCTGTTCTTTAAGGCGGACCTCCCTTTAAGACAAACTTGTTCTGATTGGCTGCCCATACCACTCTCCCTGACATCATTGAACCAAGACTACAAAAAAAGCCTTTAGAGCAGTCTGAAGCCTGAGCTGACTTCATTTGTTTATTATCTTCCACTGTAAGACTTGTGTAAGCCCTTTCAACTCCCCTTTTTAATTTGCAGTGATAAAGAAGCTTGAGCAAGAAAATATTTCACATTTCTGCTTGATTAAACAGCTGAATCGTTTCATTACTCGCTAAAGAATCTTGATTGTGTTGATATTATTGTTTGTTGATTAAGTAATTGATTAAAACATGCTGTAAATTTTCTTTGGACTTTCGCCGATGAGTAATTCACTTCTTATCTCATGCTTCAGCTGTGACGGATAAATAGGCCTTTTTATTAGAGTTACGAGTGCAATTTTTTTTGTTTCCCGTCTAGCACGAAGGGTGTGTGTAACTCAGGGTAACGCAGTGAGCTGTTCCGGAGATGACAGACTGCTGGCTGACCGCGTTGGAGCTGATGTGCTATGAGGCTGAACTGAGTGACGTGCAGCTCTTATGACAGCAGATCTGACGTGCTTTCTCTCATCTTGATTCCTGGATTAATTACAATGCTTCTTGCTTAGCATTTTAATTGGGAGTAATCATATATGTACGAGAAAAGCTGCGCAAACTAATTTCATAAAAACATCCACAGTGCGTGTCATATTTGGGTAAAACAGCCAGCTTTCTTTATCCAAGTCTGCACTGATGAGCTCTAAAATATTCAGCTTTTTTGTGGACACTGACATCGAGTTGTTAATTAAATATTGTTGTGAATATGAATATCACACATTAGTGCGATGTAGTCCATTGTGAGTCAAAAGCTCAGGGTTCACACTGTTCTCAATGCTTGGTTTAAGACTGGTACATTTATGTGCCAGCCTTAATTTCATATGATATGCGTTTTTTCACATGCCTCTAATCATTGAACGGACACATCGCCTGCTGTGGGTTTCAAAGGGTTTACACGTCAAATTGTCTGACAGAATGCACCGTGACATGCAACAATTTGTGTTAACCATCGAGTGATCATAATAGACTGTTAAAACAGTTGGGCGGGGCTTTGTGGTTACATTCAGTGACATTAAAGAGAAGCTGTGTCTTTGCAACTTTGCTATTTGCTAAGCTTTTCAGTTTAAATAAAATTGCTCCTGGTAGGATGTTGTTTGCAGTCACGCTGCTTCTGTGCTGGTCTTTAACTTTGAGGTAGGAGAGGTTATGTAACAATGACGTGCATTTCCTCACCTGTTGTGACAGTTTGTTTCAAACGCTCTGTCAGACTCTCCAGAGCTTCACTCTGACATTACGTTTAACCTTGGAGCAAATCAGGCAATTGACTGTATAACCCCGTACCAAATGTAATGTTTATGTTTTGTTTTTCGTTATTTTTAACAACATCCTGACACAAGAGCCAACCACTGTGAACCTATATAAAGGTGCACTTACCAAGAATACTGTTGATATTAATAATAGTAATAGAACCGTGATCTAACATGGAGATACTTTAATCTTAAATTATACTGTAACATGTCAGTGAAAGTGGATATATGCTGGTCATGTCTTCTGCCAATTAGAGGAATGTTGGATAAAAATAAAGCTGCGTATCACTTTAAAACTGATGGATGTTAGCAGATCTTATGACCTCCGTTTCTAGTTGCTCACCTCAAATTTGAAAAAACTTTAGTTGCTTGAAATTGCTCAGCGTCATTTACTTTCTATGATCTATGGTTTCCTGGACGCTGTGAAATCTTTCCTGTCTAGAGGAAGCTTAAGAAGGCTGATTTAAGGAACTGCAAATCATGTAAACTAAAGCTACTATCTTGCAGAACAAGACCAACAATGTGACGCTAAAAAAAGATAAATGGATCCCCTTTAAGAGCCTGTAACCCTCTGTGTGTAATCACTTTTTAAAACCAGCTGCTGTTTCACTCGACTTGGAGATGTTGAGCTGTTCAGTTTCAGTTTTGTTTATCTAGCTCCAGTTTGCAGAAACTATCTCGAGCTGCTTTTTGAAAGTAAAGACATTGGAGAGAAAACCCCAAACATCTGAAATGAGCACTTGGCAATGTTGAAAAGGAGCAACTCTTTTATAAGAGGAAGACACCTGTAGCAGAACCAAGATAACAGAGGGGCAGCTATTAGCAGATCAGAGGAAAGAACAGAGCAGCAAAAGATGTGCACAGACAGATTTTTGCTCTTTTTATGTGGATAACACACAAACACTGCTGTTGTCACCTGTTGTTGTCTTGTTGATTATTGATTTGCAACCTGATCTGCCAGTTTTTCCAGTTTCTTTCCTCCCCGCATCTCAAATGAAAGGATTTCCTCTTTTCTTCATTTCACATTGTTACAGTTTTTTTTCTTTTCTATTTTCTTTTTTTGCACAAAATGAGCAATTCTTAGGCATCGTCTTGGGCTTTCACATTATAATGTTAGTCATTTTTCACAGTTTTTTCCCGTCTCTGTAGGTGGATTTCCTATTACACTTAGTTTTCAGCTGCATGCCTTCTTTGCAACAACTGTATCCTCTTTTGTTTTGTGCACAAAAACAAAGCAAAAGTCTTCATACGAGTCCGAATCATGGTCCCTCACTGATGAGTCATCATCATTTAAAGGTCAATTATGGTTTTTAGCCATGTTAGTCCACTTTGTCCTCCAAAGACTACTTTCTACTGTTTGGCTCTGGGTAAGTGAGTAAGTTGCGTCCCTGGACAGAATATGGGTTATTAGTTGTATTTCAAGACAAAGGATGTCAATAGGGAGTAGTTGCCAGTCAGGCGAGCCCTCAGGGTTTGCGCTCATGTGTTTTCTTGTCTGGCTCTACTCATCAGCATCACAGACACACACATGTCCTGATCTGCAGACGTAGTGGAGTCATGATATCTGCATTGAAGTCACAGGGAGAGGCTTGTTTGGTATCTCCTCCAGCCAATCAGTCTCAAATATTGCCTGTCTTGATTTGAAATCTTTTTTTCATTTCCTCCCATAAATTGTCTCGCTGCATTTCTCCCTCTCGCTCACACGTACAGGCTCTCACAATCAGTCGCTCTCGCGCACACAATAAATGTGTCTGGAATGTGTGATGTGGACTCGATGCGGCCCAGGCTAGCCCTGTGCCATTCAGCCGCTAATCCCCCCGGTTTAGGATTTGCTTTTACAGTCCTGTGTGCCAGGGCCTGTATTCTAAACTCGGCCGTAAGAATCTCTCACCGACTTGTCATGCTTTCCCAGGAGGAGGAATGCAGTGTGAGCTGAGTCATAATTAACGTCTGTTGATTACTGCGTTTCATTGTTCGCCCAGTCAGATTCCTGGTGAACTAGTGACATTTTCTTTCTGAATGTGGGATTGTGAAGCATGATGGCAGCCAGACGTTTTTTTGTTTTGTTTTAATTGTAATTACAGGCAGTTTACATTGCATTTCCACGAAGCTTAGATAAACAGCTCAGCGATATTGATCTTGTTCCTCTGTGGTTGAAACGAGCTGTAGCTCTCCTTATTCTTGCAGTAAGTGGGTAACACCTGTAATGTGTATACATTTTTGTTTGGTTTGTCTTCTTCAGGCCTCCCCTTCCTGAGAGCTCTGTGGAGAAGATGAAAAGGTTCCGGCGACGTCTCTCTCAGACTCTTCGAGGCAGTCACACCATCGACGAGTCCCTGTCAGAGCTGGCCGAGCAGATAACGATCGAGGAGAACGGCCTGAAGGACAGCGGTGAGGCCTAAAACTCTTAAATCGCGTCTATCAAGTATACTGCCACTACCAGCACAGCTTGTCACAACTTTATAAATAAAGCGATTCAAGTGGAGGAACCCAGCTTAAGATTTATGTACAAAATGTCAAAATGTCTGTAAAGTCTGTTTGATGTGATTTATTTCAAACACCAGATTGCCATGCAGAATTTCCAGCACATTTATATAATGAATTCCGTGTCTGAAATGGGATTTAGTGGCTGAATTTTAATGGACTTAATTTGTTTGGCACTTTCATCTAAATCCAAATCCACATTTTTATCTATTGCTGACCCAGAATCTGAAAGTTTAAACTGCTCAAAGTGTAATCTTTAGCTTCAGCTTGGCGTTAGCAAAAAGATGTTACACTGATGATTGAGGTCCTTTTCTTCCTTTTCTTTCTGAATTTGCTCGCTACAACGAACCTGTCGAATAAGTTTTATGTCCATTCAAGACTCTGAATGCCAGTTTTTAAAGGGGCTGGTACTGGTTGGTGGAAGTTGCTCAGATTTGAAATGAATTGTAGGGATGTCTACTCATATAATCATATAAGACCTGTAATTTAATAACTGAATTAAAAACATAAGATAAGAGTCACATGAACAAGAGGAGCCTATATAGAATTTAAATAACTCATCTTGGAAAAGCCAAATGTGTTTGGCACAACACTGCGTTCAGATCATATTTTTGATTACAAAAGCTGTTTAAAAAAAAAAAAAAAGGTAGGCATATCTGCCTTCTTGTAAATATAAACTACCTAAACTGCCAAAAAGAGCCCATTTACTCAAAAAAGTCCACAAATCCACAATTCTTGCATATTACAACCACCCCTTATGCAAATTTGATTTTAGGGGGAACTGCTCCTTTAATACTGACTGTTCAGACAATAAATGTGAATTTCACAGAAATGACTTCTTCCACTTCCCAGCTCTGTATTGATTGTTGTGCTCAATCTGTCAGTTTATTTTTTACTGTAAAGACACTCCGTTCTTGCTGGCAGACACTGTATTTATTTATTTACCATTCATCTCCATCCTGCTGAAGGTTGTGGCCTTCTAGACGTCAAATAAAAGCCGTGGCACAGCCGCCTATCTCTTCTGATATTTACAAAATCTGCACGGAGCAAGCAAGCCAGGGAGCACGTCTCGGTGTGCTAGCAAGTTGTTGCCATGGTGCTCATGGTCTGGAAACATTTTAGAGTTTCCATGACATTGCCACGGCGACTTGGATGACTTGGTGAAACCAGCGAAGCATCTTGATCCATTTGCTGCCCCCCACTTTTTTTTTTCTTTTTATCTTTTTGCTCCTCTTCTTCTCTTTTCAGCACCCCTCCACCCTTTCTCCCCCCTTTTTCCCTTTTCAATCAATCAGATCGTCTAAGCTCCCACGAAGCCCCTCCCCTCCCCCCATCGCCTTCTGAGAACTAACTAGACTTTGTAAAGAGCTTTTTGTGCAGCGACTAACACCAAGTTTGGCCAGAGTGTTCTGTGCTTGTTGAGTGGGGACAGAGAACTGTGATGTGTGTGTGTGTGTGTGTGTGTGTGTGCGCGCGTGTGTGTTCCTGTGTGTGCCTGCTTGCGTGTGGGGGATTTTAGCAGCCTGTGTAACAGCAAGTAGGGTAGAGAGGAGACAGAATGGAGTAGCCAGATGAGATTTGATCTGAACTCTCTGATTGGGGAAAGCGTTGTGGTCCTGATCTGATTATGTAACGCTCATAACTGAGGCCAGCAGCAGCAGCAGCTGCCCAGCGATAAGGGAGAGGTGGTATAAGGGCCGGGATAATACATGCCTGCTAAATCACATATATGATGTCAGTCTGTCATGATGTGCCAAAAAACCCCCAACAACAACAAAAAAGAAAGATAATCATGGTTGTAATACATATGTAACATGCCATTTTCCGAATTTTCAGCGACTGTGTTGGCGTAGTAAAATCTGTTTTTATAGCCCAACGAGACCTGAACACCCACAGCAGTCTGAATCGGTCTCGAAAAGGCAGCTTGAATCTTGTAAGCTTAATTTTGGCAATGGGGATTTACGTCAGAAAAATTCACTGAGAATCTGTTGGATCTGGAAACTGGAAACCAGACAACTGGTGAGCTAATATTGTTGAGGCTGGTGGTGATGATATGCAGGCTGGTAATGACTACGCTGTTATTCCTGGCCAGAGTGGGACTTTAAGAGGGGGTACTTTTAAAAAAGTAGACATGTATAACTCAGAAAGTATGTGGAGGTTGTGACCAGTTAAAAAGTAATTCAGAAACTGTTGAATAGAATCATTAGCAATCTCACTCAGCTGTAATCAGCAAAATCTGTCAAAATGTAAAATACCCCCCACACACACAAATTACAAATTTGTTAGTTTTGACTTCTCCTTATCAGCGCTTATGATGCAATATTATCCTGGTGGCGACACCTTTAGGAGAATACTGCAGCGAGTTCTTGCGCTGTAATGCCGGGTATAAATGGCTGCATATGTGTGATGACGGCGTGGCAGTGAGCGATGTGACCATTGCAGAGGGTATATTGGCAGGTTAAGGAAGAGGCCGATCATTATTTGGGGAGAGCTGATTCCAACACTTGTTTCTGCAGTCGTATTCTTTCCGTCACTTCCCAGAGTTTGTGACCATAGGTGAGACTAGTAACGTAGACTGACGGGTAAATCGACAGCTTTGCTGTTACGTGCACATTTCTCTTTAGTGTTGCGGTTGCTGTACAGACCAGTACAGCATCAACAACACTGAAGAAGATGCTGCACCAGTCCGGCGATCTCCATTTGCCATTCCCTCCTTCCCTCACTCATGAACAAGACCCCAAGTGTTCAGTCCGCCATTTATGACTGAAAACTGTCCTCAGACTTGGAGGTGCTCATGCCAGCTGCTTCAGACTCAGTTATAAACCGACCCAGTGCGAGATGGCAGTCGTCTTTTGGTGAAGCTAACAGAACCACATCAAAAAGCAAGATGAGATCCTCTGACCACAGAACCCTCCACCTATGATTGTGTCTAAAAATTAAATCCATAAAAATTATGAGCACATTTGGTGACAAAGGGATGCTCTGACAGTCTGACTGGAAACAGGTCTGATTTATGTGAAACGAGCTGCCACTGTGGTTGAACAGTGAGTTCAATACTCCGTCCTCCTCAAGCCCCTTTTGTGGGTCAATAAAACACTTTAACATTGGGGAAACTCCCCCACACCTCAAGAAGGTAAAGATCTGGTTCAATGTCCTGTTGCCAGGATGAAATTCCTCAACTCCTTATTCTCTGCAGTATTCCTAGACCTTCCCAGGTGCTGGAGAGGAGAATCCCTCCTTTGGTCTAACCATGTTTTCAGATGCGTTCTTGTCTATAAACGCTCAACAATTTGTTGTAGGAGAGAGTGCAGCACGGATAGAGCGTGCAGGAGTACATACCCGTAATACAACCATTTGTTTGGTGTGACTTTACTGGACCATTACCCACCTCAAATTAGCAATGAGCGTTTGACTCTAGCTAAAAGCACTTTGGTTAGTTCCCTAAATTTTCTCTATACATGAAAACTTTGCCTACTATTAACTTGCTTTTGTGTGGGTTTTGTTTCTGTTTTTTTTGTTTGTTTGTTTTTTTAAACAAAATTGATCTACTCTTGATAAACCAGGTAATCCACTCTGTGTTCAAAGGCTGATGATGTTAATGGCTTTACCAAACAAGGTCATGACAAACAGCAGTGGACTGTAAAACCCAAGCCCTTGCATTACAGGTCCTAAACACATACAAACACTTTTCTGCCTGACAGTTGTTTTTTGTTTGGTTTATGTCCCTGCAAAAACAAACAATCTATCTAATCAATAATCATTATTCTTGGGAAGTAATTATCTCCTCTGTAACTGTTGACTTATGTCTTGTCCTTGTCCTGTCTGCTCTTTTTGCATACATGGGCCTCTGTCTGAGTTTTGACTTCTGCTCATCTTCTCCTGGGTGTTCTTTTCGCCTCATTGTCATATTTGGTGTTTTGCTGGGTGCTAGATCTTCCAGATATTAAATCATTCAACTCTGTCAGCTCTAGTCGTGCTTTTGGACAAAAGCTGTTCATTGTCAGTGGTAGATCCTTTCCACAAGCCAAACTCACACACCTTAGACCAGGGTTAGGGAATCCAGGCCTCAAGGGCCAGTGTCCTGCAGGTTTTAGATCTCACCCTGGGTCAACACACCTGAATAAAATGATCAGTTCATTACCAGGCCTCTGGAGAACTTCAGGACATATTGAGGAGGTTATTTAGCCATTTAAATCAGCTGTGTTGGATCAAGGACACATCTAAAACCTGCAGGACACCGGCCCCCGAATTCCCCACCCCTGCCTTAGACTGTCAGGCATTTGTTTACAGACTTTCATACACTTTTGATTATTTACAGTACAGGGGTTACACTGATTAAGAAAACATTGCTGTTCTCCTGGCTATGTGTACAATTAGGTAACCCGAAGTTCATTGGGAAGATGTGATACTCCATCCATCCATCCATTCGCTTCCGCTTATCCTTTTCAGGGTCGCGGGGGGGCGCTGGAGCCTATCCCAGCTGTCATAGGGCGAGAGGCGGGGTACACCCTGGACAGGTCGCCAGTCTGTCGCAGGGCCAACACACAGGGACAGACAACCATTCACACTCACATTCATTCGCACATTCACACCTAGTGACAATTTGGGTTATCCAATTAACCTATCCCCACAAGCTGCATGTCTTTGGACGGTGGGAGGAAGCCGGAGTACCCGGAGAGAACCCACGCAAACACGGGGAGAACATGCAAACTCCACACAGAAAGACCCCGGCCTGATGTTGGAATTGAACTCAGGACCTTCTTGCTGTGCGGCAACAGTGCTAACCACCGTGCCACCGTGCTGCCTAGATGTGATACTCAAATATCAAAACAGATTAAGGTTCAATTTAATTCACTGTTTTTTGTTTTGTTTTTTTTGGGGGGGGGGGGGTTGTTTTGTTTTTTTAGTGAGAAATTTGTTAATTTACAGTGTAGAACCTAATGTATATCAACCCAGCAGTTTCATTTTTATTGGTCACCTTGATACAAAGCCTAACAATACAGTGTGTATATAAAAGATGGAAGGTGACACCAAGTGGTTTGGTAATTATAAGGAAAGTATCAAAGAGGCACATTTTGAGGCCTTAATATAAAAGGTTTTGGCTGTGGTCATGTAGAATTTCTTTCTGATTTAGAAGTTACTTTGATGAATCAAAGGGTGGACTACTAACTATTGGTAGCAAGGCTGGTTAACAAGCTGTATGCTTGAATTGTACTGCTGCAGCACAGAGACACAAAATAAGTGCTAAGAACGCACTAATAAAGTAACAGAAGTCACAATAAGCACAAATACCTGGAATGGTCTGCACCACTCAGCAAGCCGTAATATCAGTCAGTCTATTAAAATGCTACAGAAGGCAGGAAACACGCACACACACACACACACACACACACACACACACACACACACACACACACACACACACACACACACACACACACACACACACACAGTGAAGAGGCCCAGTTTAATAACTGACAGAAGAGGATGCTTACCAGACTCTGAGTGGCTCCAGCTGCCTCAGTCAGTGCAGCCATGCTCAGTTATCCAGGTGGATGAGTTATAAAACCTGGAGTTGTTATGAAAGTTGAAACTATCATTTTTTTTCTGTAAATGTAATCAAATTGACCAAAACTATGTCCTTTTGGAGGGAGCCTCAAGTGGCACTTAGAGGAACTGCAGTTTTTGTCATTTTGGGGGGTTTCATTTTTAATCTCTGGAGGTTGCCCCTTGGTTAATTCCAAATTTGAAGCCTTGACCTTCCCTCAATAATGCCACTGTCTTCTTTTTGTTAGAACCAGGAGTATGAGAGCGGTAAAGTGCTAAGTTAGTTGGTAATACTAGTGTTATAGCTTAGCGAGGCACATCACCAAAACTAAAGTAGACTTCTTGGATGGTCTGTAGCATCCAGCGTGTTCTGATATTTGTTAGATAATACCACTCAAAAAGACTTAAATGCCACAAAACGCTGTTGGTGGGTAAGATTCAGGGACTTGAATAAGCAGAGGTGCCGTCTAGCAGATGGGTAGTGCCTCCTCTGTGTCAGTATCTAGCTGTTAGTAAGTAGTCGTGATCCCCATAATGCAAATTTTGAGCTTAATAACATTTAGAAAGGGGAAAACAACCCATCCGCCACCCAGTTTTTATAAGAACTGGCTGTTATGTAGTGACGCAATCAGCAAGATAAATCATCCGACACATAAGATTGTCAGAGTACCTCAGGATGAATTTATCATTGGATTGCTTTGAAGTGCATTAATCACATATTGGCCATGATGAGTCTTGTTCACATTAATACCACTTTCTTTCAGCGCCATGACTACAATGTTTTGTTTTGGGGGTTTTGTATTTTGTTCTCATCTGTTGATATGTGCTTGTATACTGTGTGTCCTGTCATCATCAAAAAAACACAACAAACTCTTTCTTCTCCAGCAGAGCCCATTGTGAGGAACGGCCGTCCTCCATCAGCCCACAGTGTCCACTCATTTCTTCACCAGTACACAGGCTCTTTTAAAAAGCCACCGCTCAGACGGCCTCAGAGCGTCATCGGAGGAGGACTAGGCTCTCTCATGGTCATGCCTCGCAATGGTAGTCGCCTTGGTGAGTCACGCCTAACCTGCCTGCTGTCAAATTTAATATTTGACTTTTATATTTCTGGCTTGAAATGAAGAAATAGCCAACGATTTCTTTTGTGACCATACGTGGAAGGTGTTGAGCTGCTGCTGGGCCTAAATTCCTTGTCATACCCATTTCTGTTGAGGGAACTGTATCACGCATGTGCTCAAAGAAATCATTGCTTTATGCAAAGATGCACTTCAATTTATCTGCTTTTGTGGCCGCATTTTTGTCCTTTTTGCAAAGAAATATAACTAAAAATAACGACTCTGAAAACCAAGTTTGCTGTCAACTTGGATTTTCAGCCCAGATACAAATTCAAAATATGAATAAAACCCCTGGAGGGAATGAAAATGCTGCAATAGTGTATGAATGAGAGCAGAGTTTTCTCAGGCGTGGCTAAATTACTCCGTGATGTATGGCTTTGTCTCATAAAGCCTGTGGCACTGAAATAAAATCTAAGTCAAACTCATTAAGAATATTTACCTCTTGTATATCGTCTGTCTGATACAGCCAGTAGCTTGATAAGAAAAGAGGGAGTCATAAAAGTGTCCGAGAGAGTGTTTTTCTTTCCTGTTGAAGTCATTATCTGGTGTTGCACCCTGCCCTGTTTTTACAGACCTGCTCCATTTGTCAACCCCCCGTGCTCTCTGTAAACTTTTCTCTTCGCTCATCTCCAGATATCGTCCACGAGAACCTGAAGATGGGGTCCGACGGAGAGAGCGACCAGGCATCCGGGACTTCCTCTGATGAGGTGCAGTCGCCCACGGGTGTTTGTCTGAGGAACAGAGGGAACAGACGCATCTCTGCGGAGGTGAGATTTGGCTCTGTGTTTTCAGAGCTCCGTCGTTGTCCTCGTGTAGCCTCTCTGCTTTGCAAAGTGTGGATATATTGTAGTGTGAGTCACTGCAGGGCCTACACTTAACTCAGTGGGACGATTGACTGTGTTGCCACACATCTCCTCACCCGGTGTGATGGTTCAAATTCCACTTTGTTAATAAGCGTGCGCTGCGATGACTTCACTGATAAATGACAATAGACCTATCTGTAAGACGCGAATGTGAGCTCCGTGCTGTAACTCGGCGTGGGTGTATTTGTGCAGTGTGTCATATACACACACTGCACAAATACACAAATCCTCGGCTCCTGTTGCAATGTGAGCAGCGCACACATAATGTTCAGACTGATTTCATGTAATGTTCCTCTCAAGTTGGTTTTGAAATCTACTTTAAAGAATCTTTTATTCGTCAGCACATCCACCCACCCAAAACCTCCTCTGATTTACTTCCTCTTTCTCAAACACACAGAGCCAGACATGGGCAGTTCGATTGCGTTTCTCCGGTGGTTACATAATCTCAACACATTACAGAAGACATCTCACTGTAATTGCTTTTATCTAAAAGGCATTCCATTTTCCCACAAGTATTTTTTTGGATCCAGGGCGTTTATTTCTGCACATATTAACAACAGTAATTCTTTTCTATTTCATTGATTTATATTTTTGTTCCTACATGAACATGATTCCAAAATAGTTTCCTTTATTAAAGCTGTATGTTCAAAGCCAACAAGAAGAATCTGTGGCATGAATCTGATTGTTTCACATACTGTAGATTACAGAGATGGACACAGAGTACCTGTGCAACAACAACAAATAATAAACACAAATGTGTGTTTGTGTTTGCACCCCCTGTTTTGTGTTCTCATGGATCATTATGATGTCACATGGAGGTGCCCTACCCACCTGTTGGTCAAACAATCTATTTGCTAGGTGCAGCCAATCAGAAGAAAGTTAGCCTTATCTCTTCCCCACATAGAGACAACATTTGACAACCTCTTCTGTACTTAAGACTTCTGTACTCAATAACCATGAACCATTTGAAAAGGTTCCAAGTTTTTATAGGGTAGCTGGATAGGCCGAGGCCAGCCTCACTACCTTCTGATGCACACCTTTTTGTAATTTTGTTCTAACAGCAGGCCTGAAATATGACGCAAAGAGCTCAGTTCAGAAAAGAGGGTGAAGCGTTAGTCCTGGTAGGCTTTCAATGGGTAAAGAGTCGCCTTGCCTTATTAAACATTCAAAACTGGTCTAGCAGAGGCAAAGAATATAGCTGTGGAGCCAAAGATGGGCGCATTAAGTCTGCTTTAAATAAAAAACAACTTGTTATGTATGTTTTTATTAGTCCAGTTTAACTTATTGTAGATTTACTTTTACTGAGAAACAAATGTTACTTTGACTCAAGCACGCTACTACTACATCAAACTTTGCAAAACTCATTTATTCCAGTGATCCGCAGATATCTGTATTAATTCATATCTGCAAGGAAATGGTGACGGATTGTCATCATCATCATAGAGAAGTTTGTCAAACAGCTGTTTAAAGTTTTATTCTTTACATATAAGCAGAGGTAACATGTCATTTTACTGTTTCAATCAATATCTGACCCGATCCCTCCCAAAACCAATAATTGGTCCCTTTAGCCCAACGTAAGCTCTACCAATAGGACTTCAGGCCGTGCAGCTGACATAAAGTAATGCAACGAGCCGCCCACTTTCCCCCTGAACTGTGGCAGGAGTTACTTCATAACATCGCCATTCTCAACTCAAATTATATAAAAAAAAGCATGACAGGAAAATAGATTCATATCCATCCATAGTTTTCATTTCCTTTTTCTGCATCACTGTTTTAGACACTTTTTCACCTTCTGTCTTTCTCTTTTTCAGAGACTTATTTTTCTTTGTGTTAATACAAAATATAATATAAAATGCAAAGAAAGACTTTCCAGTTTTACATAAAAGGAGTCAAAGGAGAGGAAAAAAAGAAACTGTAAGGAAAAGGGCTTCCTTATAGTCTTGTGTTTTTATAGGTACAGTTGATGCCACTGAACCACATGTTTTCACATGTTGGGTGGAAGGAAAAGTTCTGATTGAACAACACACACTTCCCTCCTTCTGTTTATTGGTTGCTTTGATTGCAACCCCTGTGGGAGTTTACAAGCAGATAGCAGCATCTGCACAGACAAACCAAGCATGCAAACCTGCACGAGTAGAGGGGAAAAAAATGCTTGAGGTTTAGTTAAGCTGCATTTGAGGCTGCCCACACAGAGAGATGATACATCACCTCTTGCTGCTTTTTTGAGCGTGTCTGCAAGCAGCACACCTCACACTTCCTGTGACTGTTTCACAGCCAGATAAAGTTTTTAGTTTTTTGGACACGCTCACAGTTCTACTTGCAGCTTCTGTCAGCCCAGCAAATCCAGTGTACTGTTTGAATGAACAGAGTGATTGACTGCAGGCTTGTTGTTGATGAAGTGATCCAACAGTGAAATCAGTGTGCGGCCTTGTTCTTTGTCCCCTCTGTGCCACTGTGACACTTGGAGAAGGGACGGCAGAGCAGAAAAAATAGGAGGAGGAGCGAGGACGTCCCTTTGGGCTGGTCAGGTAGCAGATTGTTCTCCTCGGACTGCAGTGGAAGCAGTGCCATTTTGGGATTACATCACGAGGATTACTGTAATACGGTCCAGATGGGCCCCTGTTGTAACAGATTAGGACGAGTTGATTGGACAAACTGGAGGGGGGTGGAGGGGTTGCAAAGGTCAGGTGATGGACGGCATCACTTACTCTGAGGACAAGCCACCAATCCTGGCCCTGCACACTGAAACCACAGAGCAGCAGAGCGAAATCTAATGTATATTCTTAAACAAATAAAGACAAGCAGAGTTCCTGTTATGTTGATATGTGCAGAGTGCTTTTGTTTTCTCTTTTTGAGAATCCAGAGCTGTGGTGTCTTTACTTAAAAATGTTTTTGTGAACAGTTAAAGCTAAAACAATAAGCAAACCTCTTTATTGCCTTGAAATGAATGTTTTTATGAGTTTGTATTTAGTTTGTACGCACACAAAACAATAGAGATGCCGAATCTGCACCAGGATGTCAACTTGCTCCAAGTTTTAATGAAGACTACACTTCCTGGAAGCTGATCACATGGCTAAATGTGTTTGCTGTTAACAACCACAGAGCAGAAAGCTGACTCACAGTCACCGTTTAACGCAAAGGCTGAAAGTCACCGATCCTTCTAGAAGTCGGTCAATTTCAGTTTACGGGTTTATGAGCTTGTCTCTGAACTTGTGTTGAAATTTGAAAAAGGTTGAGGTTGCGTTTTGCTTCTGTGCGTGTTGGCTAAGATGGAGGGAGGAAGCAGTGGGGTGTCCGGTGTTACCTCAGAGGGAGTGGAAGTAGATTTACAGAGAGAAACGTGGGATTAATAGTAATCTAACAAATAGAGGAAATGCATGATGGGAAGAATCCAGGTGTTAGATTTTAACTGTTTGATTGTATTATGTGTGTTTGAGGGATTTTTATATAAAGAATCATTAGAATCATGCTTTCTGTGCTTGTTTTACTTCTTTAAAAAGACTTACCCTGAACTCTTAAGGGCTCCACATACGGCCTTTACCATGAACACAAGTCTAAAACTGTCACTGTGTGGCTGCACACGCACGTACCACACTGGCTTCTCTGTTAACCGGTGAGGCCTAAAGTACACCCACAGATTCTGCTTGTTTACTTTGGGTTTCTGCCATTTTGTATCCAATCAGAGGTATTTATTCAGAGATTATGTTGTTTGCTAAGGGTTTGTTTGTTTATTCATTCAGGTTGATATACCGACTTTTTTTTTTTTTTAATTTCTTGTTTTTGTGTAGGACCTGAACAAACGTTTGTCCCTGCCAGCTGACATCCGGATACCTGACGGTTACCTGGAGAAGTTTCAAATGAGCAGCCCACCCTTCGACCAGCCGCTGAGCCGACGCTCCCGCAGAGCATCACTGGTGAGAAGAACAAGAGGGATTAGAGGGGAAGAAGTAAGAGAGAAGGTGCTGAAAACACACGGGAGACAATTACAAGTTGTCAGAGAGGAGACAAGTGCAGAGTGATACTGTAAACAGGAAGTCGGCCTATTGCACATGTCCTTCACCTTGAAGCTGGACTTGCAGGGGTCACATCATTGGCTAATATAGTCAAAGGAGCTTGCAAAGAGAAGCGTCTGGACTTCTTTAAGTTGCTTGAAGACGTTTCGCCTCTCATCCGAGAAGCTTCTTCAGTTCTAAGGTCAAATGGTGGAGAGTCCCAGATATAAACCTAGTGGGAGTGACCCCCCACAGAGGGACAAAAGGACCCCCTGATGATCCTCTAATCGCCTGAGCCAAGGTGGGAAACTGGGCGTGGGTCCCAATCAGCCAGAGTTTCGGGTGTGTTCATTGTGAAACCTGGCCCCATCTTATCATGCGAATTCCTGAGGTCAGATGGCCCAGGATGTAAGTGGGCGTTAAGGCGTCTGGGAAGGGAACTCAAAACTGGATTATAGATGGCAGAGAGTTGGTGTCGTAAACCCCCGCCTCTGTTCAAAGATGGTCGCTCACAGTGGACATAGATGGCTTCTTTCACTCCTCTTTCAAACCATCTGTCCTCTCTGTGCCAATTTCCACATTTTGGACAGAGAGGACAGAACTGAAGAAGCTTCTCGGATGAGAGGTGAAACGTCTTCAAGCAACTTCAAGAAGTCCAGACGCTTCTCTTTGCAAGCTCCTTAGACTACGATGACCTGGATGACTGAGAACCTTCACAGACACATTGGCTAATATACTCTCCTTATTTTTGGAATTTGGTTGAGAAAAATTACGACAAAATGGTTAAAAGTAAAATGTGCATTTAGTTCATTTATTTAGTCATCAAAGTCATTGCAAGCCTAGGAATCTGGGCCAAGATGGAAACACAGAGAAATTCCCTGTGTGGTTCACTGGAAAGCAGGTTTATTCTTGCTGTAGTCGTCCTTGTGTGTGGTGCAAGCCAGAAGTGATGGCACAACTACTGGCTTGTTGTGCATCTCCCAAGTTTTGTAACCTGTCGGGCACATCGTGGGCGGTGAGGTTGGGCTGGAGGCACAAACCCTGTGAGCTTTTTGAAGCCACATCAATGCAGTGCATTTCCATATGGCACAGAGAGCAACGGCTGCACTTGGAAATGATTACATGCTCTGCAGAATCCATCATTTAGGCGAACAGGAGAAGGTGAGACAAGCACACCTGAAGTGTGAGTATACACTCACCAACCACTTTATTGGGTACATCTAGTACAGGGTTTGGCCCTCTTTTGCCTTCAGAACTACCTTAATTGTTTGTGGCACTGATTAAACAAGGTGCTGGAAACATTCCTCAGAGGCATTGGTCCATATTGACATGATAGCATCACATCATGATAGCATGTCTGCAGATTTGTCAGCTACATCCATGATACGAATCTCCCTTTTCCATTACGTTAAGGTGATCTATTAGATATCCAGTGACTGTGACACAACCTGAACTTTTGACACAAGGTAGAATTGATCCACGCTTTAATGTTTTTGCACCAAATTGTGACACCACCATCCAAACGTCAGAGCAACAGTTGAGACTCATTAGACCAGGCGAGGTTTTTACAACTTTTCTTGGCCATTTAATGAAAATTGTAGTCTCAGTTTTCTGTTCTTAGCTGACAGGAGTGGACCTGGTGCGGTCTTCTGCTGCTGCTGCCGGTCTGCTTCAAGGTTCCACTTGTTGTGCGCTTCTTCGTACCTCGGTTGTAATAACCTGAGTAACTGTCGCGTTCCTACCAGCTCGAAGCAGTCTGGCCATTCTCCTCTGACCTCTGGCATCAATATGGCCTTTCCTCCCAGAAAACTGCTGCTTACTGAATATTTTCTTTCTTTCAGACTGTTCTCTGTAAGCTCAGAGATGGTTGTGCAGGAAAACCTCAGCTGGCATTTTTCAGCTTTCAGTTTCTGAAATGCCCAGACCCGCCCATCGGGCACCAGCAACCACATTCAGAGTCATTTAAATCACCTTTATTTCCCCTTTTGATGCTTAGTTTGATCTTCAACAAGTCATCCTGTACATGTCTACATGCACTGAATTGCTGATATGTGATTGGCTTAATAGATAACATTCAGTTGACCATGTGTACCTAACAAAAGCAGCTGATGACTGCATATCTGTTGTATAGCGAGTGCATCAACCATAACTGCAGCTTCAGTGGCCATCCTGCCACAGTGATCACACTAGCTCATGACCCCTTGAGGATGGGTCTTGAATAAGTGATCTCTTCATGTCACCCGAATAACCACGACACCATAAACTCAATAAATAATTAATTTCCCCAAAAGTATTCATTAATTAATGTTGTTGGTGTTAGCAGTGTGTCAGTTTTGTAAGTACAACATTCTGTGTCACAGATCATTAAAGATCTGCTTATTGATTTTTACATTATTGGGAGTTTTTAGTAGTAAATTCTAAAAGGCAGAGCCATATTTGCTTCAGGGTTCATCATATAGCATTTTGCAGATAAAACTGTAATAACATTAAAAACTAAATTCTTTCTTTTGGCAAAAGCGACAGTGAAGAGTGCTAATTTGAGAATCAGGGGTGGACCAGAATGAGAGAAATGGAAGCAGAGCAAGAGTCAGGAAGTGGCTGCACATGGATAAAGATAGCTCTGAGGGTAATGTTTTATTTAAATGCAGCAAGAAACAGAAGTGAGAGCGTCAGAGTTCACACCTTATCCTCAGCCGATCAGAGCTCATCCTCTCACCACTCATTTTTGTCACGAGCCTGAACGATTGTCCTGTGCATCTGTCAAAAGCAGAACAGAGGAGTAAGTAACACTCGGCCTCGCCCAGGCCCAACTTTATTTGCATACACACCCCTTTGCAGAGTTTTTTCAAAAGCACTGACTGGATTTGCTCAGATGATTGGCTGTCAGACCTCTCAGCTTTTCTGGCGCTGGTCTTTATCCAGTGCACAGGTCTGTTTAAGCCTTGTGAAGATGCTGGCTTGCAGCAGTGACAGTTATAGCTCAGTTATTAAGTAGTTTGTGTGTGTTCTGGTTATAACTGAATAGTTGTGAAGCGTTTAGTGATTTATTATGCGTGGAAGTAATGATTGTTTCAGTTATTATTTATCGTGGAGTAGGGCTGGGCGATATATCGAGTTTTTTAAAAATATCGATATATTTTCATATGAGATATAAGATGTGACAATATCGTTTATATCGATATAGTCTATGTTACGTTATAATTATACTTGTGGAGCCGCAGGTTTGCCTCTCTTTCGTCCACTTTTGCCTCTACGCAACGTTACTCGGCCTCGCCTCTCCTTCACTGAACACAACTCCCCCTCCCCCATAGCTTCACCTGCAGGCAATGACAAGATGAAAGCGGAAAATCTCCGTTAGCGAGTTACCGTGCGTGGGGCTGGACGGCGTCAACGTGTTAGTGAGCTAACCGCGCTAACGAGCTAACCGCGCTAACGACATGCAGCCAGGAGGGGCTGCACGGCCTAAAATCCTTTCATTTTCTCAAAAATCGACAGTGCGCCTTATGTATGAATTCTGGTTGTGCTTACTGACCGCGAACCGATTTTATGTGGTACACAGCGCTCGGCAATCTGTCAAAAAATGTTTTAATATGACTTTGCTAAGCTACGGAGCTGCACCACTTGATGGATTGTCGGAGGATTACGGCTACCGAGGAGGAGCCTTGCGGAGTGATACGTACTGTGTGTGTATAAGGACCACAAATGGCACCTGTTCAGAGACGTGGTGCAGCTGTGAAATCTGTCTCTTTGTTATTATGCTCAGCGTCTATTAGTTTACATTTTGACTGCACAATTGTGAGCTTTTTGTTATGCACAAAAACAACATTGTTTTCTTTTATTTATGGACCATGATTATTTAATAAATGCTGATAATTTATTTTTGAGTAATTTCTTCATGTACATCTACGCTGTATGTAAATAAAAGTGCCCGTGTGACATCTGGGACACAGTGTGACTAAGAACTCTCTTTTTGTTCTTAACTTATGGCTTTAAAAAAAAAAATCGAGATATATATCTTATATCGCCATCCAGCTAAAAAATATCGAGATATGAATTTTGGGTCATATCGCCCAGCCCTATCGTGGAGAATATTGGGTCAATTGATCAACCAATCCTTGGTATATTAAATGATGAGAGTAGGAAAATATGATGTAAAATGACACAACCGTATGGGATTTCTTCACAACCTCAAATATTTTTCTTAGCACACATAAGAAACGGAGAAAAATCCAAATATTAGAGAAACTGAAACTAGCTATTTTTTTATTATATATTTAGCTCAAAAATATAAATGAAAACATGTTGTTTGTTCGACTCGCCCATAGACACGTTGTAAAAAGCCATCGGGTCTTTGTCACAAGCAATTAGTCGGGATGCTGGTTTGGTTGTGTGACCCCCACGCCCCACTCTGTGATGCTGCAAGGCCATCATGAGGATTTGTCCTGGTGTGTGTAAGCCTGTCACTGCTAATAAAGACACTACCCTCATTAATGCTGTTTGTCCTTTTCTTCCCTCCAGTCAGAAATTGGATTTGGGAAGCTGGAGACCTACATCAAACTGGACAAACTGGGGGAGGTATGTGGCACAGTTTACCTTGAAAGCCTTTCCTTATCACCCCAGGTGCAAACGTTCTCATAGTGAGTGATTAAAGTGCACACAGGCACAGTTGTGGAGTTTACTTTTAACCTGAAACACTGAACCCCCCCCCCCCCCCCCCCCTTCTTTTCCTGCTGTATAGGGCACGTATGCTACTGTGTACAAGGGGCGGAGTAAGCTGACAGACAACCTCGTGGCGCTGAAAGAGATCAGACTGGAGCATGAAGAAGGAGCACCGTGCACGGCTATCCGAGAAGGTACAAAAGATTTTAGCCACAGAACGCTATTTGGTCACCAAGCAGTCAAATATAAGTGCTTGAACTTTTTTTACTTATATAAGCTGATTTGTTTTACGTTGAACAGTGACGTTTGAACATCTGCAGCAAGATGGAGTGCAAAAAACAACTTAGTTAACTGAAATAGAAAAGCAGATTTTAGAATAAATGCTCCTAGAAAACAACCTCAAATACAAACATACAGGTCGTGCCTGTAGGTGGTCAGGTCTGTAAATATATCCCAGCACGAGCAGACACTGGTAGATTTGGAATTTTGTGGAATTTTTACACAAGCCGAGTCTGCACATAACAGACAACTTAGCAAGGACCGATTTTAAATCGTATCTTTATCCACTTAGTTACACTTAGATATTAGCTAAAGATTACACAGTTTAACATGCTTGAAATAATATTTTTGCACCAACAAGGTGATTCCCAAAGAGCTATTAGCCTAAAACTCTTTATGTGGTGTGCAGTGTGATTAAAACAAATTTGAGGAAACTGCACAAGTGATTGACAAACGAAGTGATAGACCTAAAAAAATGTGTCTACAACAGATGAACTCAATTTTGAAGTCATATCCTTAAGAAATAGGAAAACAGTCCAGCAAAGACCTGTCACATGACCTGAGAGATGCATCTGGCCCTGCTTGTTGTTTGCTGAAGCCTCATCAGACGTGGTCTCAGTGGACGGAGAGCTATCAAGAAGCTATTTGTCAAGAAGAAGAATAGTGAGAAAATGCTGTGGCATGCCACATTACACAAGAAGTGAACTGAAAATCACTGACTTACACGTCGTACGAAGTGATGAAACCAAATTTGACATTTTTGGTTCAAGTCGTTGTCAGTATGTACAGAGAAGGTCAGGAGTGTCTGCATCCATCTGTAAAACACACTGGAGACGCTGCCATGAATCAGGGCTGCGTTTCAGACAGCGATGTTGGAGATCTTGTCAAAATTGGTGAAATTACGAATGCAAATAAAGTCCGATTTTGATCGTGCAGTGCCTGACTGGCAGTGTTTGTTTCTGCCAGTGCAGTGAAAGCATACCTGGACAGAAAATCACACAACGCGACACTTAGTCACAGACTGACCTCGGCTTTATTCAAGCATTGACAAAGAATTGAATACAAGGTAGCCAACATCCAAAGAAGAGCTTTGGATGTCTTTCAGAAAGAACGTTTCCTGAAGATTACTTACAATTCTACAAACTTTCTTTATGCCTTATACGCCTCATTTCCATTTATACTTTTAATAAATCGTTGCACCTATTTTCCAGTTTCCTACCAAATGTAAAGAAATGAGCCGTGGCTTAAGAGTTTTGCAAAACACTGTATTTCAGTGTCATCTTCTGGCAGCTTGAGTAAATTCAGTTTGCGCTCACTGACGGTGCTTTGTGTTTTTTTAGATGGATAAATGTATTTATTCAAGTTTTTCATCACCAGGTTTAGCACGTTTCACAAAAAAACGTTGAGTTTGTCATCTTTGAGAGTCTATATGGATCCTTCACTGGGGTTGAACTGGAGGCATTTTCTTCTTTTATTTTGCAGTTTTATGCGACCTTATATGGAGAGCGGTGTTGGCAGCACACTCTTGTTTTGAGACTTTGTTGATTAATTTGAGCCAGATAAGCTTTCTTTGTAAGTCTCAGACATTTTTGTAAGATTGAAGGATTTATAAATAAACCTCTCTTGGCTTAATCAGCGTGAACACAGAGGCATCAGAGCAAGAAGTAAAGCAAATGTTGGTTAATGTTACTTTGAGAGAATAAAAAATAAGCTGAGTGTAATCACACCCTTGCTGTAACAGCTGTCGTCTTCTTCTTCTTCTTCTTTTTTTCTGCGTGTGTGTTCTTAGTGTCTCTACTGAAGGACCTGAAGCACGGCAACATCGTGACGCTGCACGACATCGTCCACACAGACAAGTCGCTCACACTGGTGTTTGAATACCTGGTGAGACCAGCAAAACCTCTGCAGCCTCCCTCCTGCATGACTCACGATGTTCTCTGCAGGGATGCTTAGATTAAAATATTTGACGTTATTATTATTCATGACTCTGTGCGGAGTATGAAGGCTTACCAACTGTTGCAGTTTGTGTGCCTGTAGCGTCCCCGCTCTAACGCCCTTCCTCTCTTCTAGGACAAAGACCTTAAGCAGTACATGGATGACTGTGGGAACATCCTGAGCATGCAGAATGTCAAGGTGAGACTCCGCAGGCTGCCTGCTGGCCTGAGCACCTTCATCACCTGTCAAGAGTTTGTAGCTGCTGGTGTGGGTGCAAGAAGCATTGTCAGTGTGCCCCCTGGTGGAGAAGTGTAGACCCAAGGGGATAAGTAAAATGGGCTGCTGCAACCTTCTTTAAACATCCCTGTTTTTAGAGTATTTAATTAAAGAATTTCATTCATGATTGTGCATCTGCAATATATTACTTTGCTGAACACCACTGTTTTTTTTAACTCTTTATTTTAGAGTTTTTAGTTCATGGACAGAAAAAAAAACAACCCCAACTAAGCATACATATATATTTGGGTCCATATAATTTTACTTGATGTATTATGAAGTCTCGCACTTTTAAGTAAAGCGAGCTTAGGCTAAAGGTCATCTGTTCCATCGCATAGATAATACTGATGGTGCGGATCCATCGTTTGAGGCCTGGTGATTCTGGTTTTTGTGAATTTTTTTCTAATTGTTTTCTTCCTGGCTAACAGTAATTTCAGTTACCAGTCGCTTTTTTTTTGTTAACCACATCCTCATTAAGTAGACAGAAATACAAGACCTCAGTACTGTTGGTGATCTCGTATCAGCGCGTCGTATTTTGGCACATGACCAAAATGTGTGTGAGTGATTAGCCTCCAACTTCCCACACGCAGCAAGGCTCGATCACCACTATTTTATAATAACTTTATCAACACGATCATATGTACTGATCGAGAAAATCTCTTCCTTTAGATTTTCCTCTTCCAGATCCTGCGAGGCTTGGCCTACTGTCACAGGCGGAAAGTTCTCCACAGAGACCTGAAGCCCCAAAATCTGCTCATCAATGACAGAGGAGAACTAAAACTGGCTGACTTTGGTAAAAAATCAGTACATTACATTAAAATGTTTCTACAGAGCAAATTTTTTTTTTGGAGTATTCTAAATAGCTTCCTTTGTATGAATTTCATGACATTTTTCCAATATGTCCATATTTCTGCTCCACAGGCCTGGCGAGGGCGAAGTCTGTGCCCACTAAAACGTACTCTAACGAGGTGGTAACTCTTTGGTATCGGCCCCCTGACGTGCTGCTCGGCTCCTCCGAGTACTCCACACAGATCGACATGTGGTGAGTGGGCCTCGCTCGACGGGGGGGATTGCAACTATTAGGAAACGCTAACGATGCTCGTGGTTACTCTCTTATTTCCGTATGGCTGCACAGCGACGGCGCAGGCCGATGCGATCCTCTCAGATTGGTTTTCTGTCGTGAAATTGCCACTTCAGTGATTTGTGGAACGGGCAGAGGTGTCTGGAGCTCATTTCGTTTAGTTTGCGCCCTTATTAGCGCGCGGGTGTAAAGAGACTTTGCTGCTGATGGACACAGCCTCGCTGTTAAGACAATGCAGCTGTAAATGGTTTCTCCGATCTCCAATTGAGAGAAACATCAGGGTTGGTTTAGAGATGGAACACCTGTTGAGTCAGGCTGCTGTTTAAGCTTCAGTCAGACGCATCTTTGTGACCTTTCCCACCTGTTTGTGTCATTCTGTCAGGGGTGTGGGCTGTATATTCTATGAGATGGCTGCAGGCAGGCCGCTGTTCCCAGGCTCCACAGTGGAGGATGAGCTGCACCTCATCTTCAGGCTGCTAGGTGAGTGCTGCCCTCTGCTGACAGAGGAGCGTTCAGCCTTTTAACCAGAGCCTTTAATCGCATTAACCCTGGCATGTAGCCCCGTCCCCCCTCCGCGGCGCCATGAAAAAGCCCCATCCAGCTGACGCGGGCTCTAACAAGGTCTATTAAATGTCCCTCCACAGGCACTCCTACAGAAGACAGCTGGCCTGGAATATCCTCCATTGATGAGTTCAAGTCCTACAAGTTCCACAAGTACAAGGCACAGTCCCTCATTAATCATGCCCCCAGGTAAGCCTGATACTTTTTTCTCTCATTTTATCTTAATAACTTTACTTCTACACCAGATGCAACATGTCCCAGCTTAGGCTGTGTTGCTGCTGGTTGTTTCAGGTATTTATGGAGCAGTTATATAAACCTTACCGTTACCCCTCCATTCACCTCTCTTGCCTGGTTGTCTGATGACTGGAGGTGGAAAAGTGTTTCTTGTGACACAAATATAAGAGGAGAGCTTGTAAGCAGAGCTGTTTTAGCTTTTAGTTAGACATGAGTGTTGGAGGTTTGTGTAGTTAGGAGCGTGTGCTCTTTATCATTTCCTGTAAGGAAATCCTGTGGAATAGTTGACTCTGTTTGACTTCCTTAACACTCGCCTCTATCCATGAGTCAGCCCACCTTTACTGACCCCCCCCCCCCATCCCTCCTGTTCTTTTTTCCACCTCCAAACTCTTGTCCCACCCCTCCCCCACACCTACAGGTTGGACAATGATGGAATCGACCTGCTGATGTCATTCCTAAAGGTAAGTCTCGCAATATCTGCCAGGAATTAAAGAGACGCTAAAAACATGTGACACATTTTGCAGCTATGTCAGGACTGTGTATTTGGAAAGAAGCGCACGAAGGCGTGCCAACACATTCGCATGCGACCGCAGGCTGCTGAGCCAGTTCTTTTGTTGTTCTTTAATGGCTGAAACTTTTGTTGCCCTAAATTTCAGTATGAATCGAAGAAGAGGATCTCTGCTGATGAAGCAATGAGGCAGCCATACTTCAGGAGCCTGGGGCCACGTGTGCACACGCTGCCAGAGAGTGAGTAATGAAACGGTGATACAGTAATGCAGACTTGGCACCATCCGCTCAGTACAACTTGAAGGGTATTGCAGTGTACAGAGAGGATCACTTACAGCCTTGTAACAGAAACACTGTCTTCTTCTTCTGTTGCACTGACTGACTGTGTCTTTGGCAGCCGTATCCATATTCACACTGAAGGAGGTGCAGCTGCAGAGAGATCCCGGCTATCGGAACTCATCATACCCCGAATCAGGTGAGGAATAAAGAATCGAGAAGAGGGGAAGTGGGAAGCACAGAAACCGAGTGAGCGAAAAGAGACAAGTGCAAGCGTAGGTTTTTGTAGTACGGCCCACTCAATTGGCCAAATAGACACAGCTCATGGAGGAAGCTGAGATACTTTAACATAATTGCCACAATCTGCATAAACTCATTATGAGGATTAACTATATTAAACCGCCATAGTGCCACATGTATAATTAAACATGTGCTCGTAAATTTTGTTACATTCTACTTCCTGAAATTTCATGCTGTCCTTCAAAGACTGATGCTCACATGTAAATTAAAAAAACCAAACCACTGTATTTGTAAAATTTGTACACTGTAAACAACTAGTGCAAAGATCTATGAAGGATCATGAAATGTGAACACATACAGGCTAACAAAGGCTCAAGTTGTAGCCCACATTACACTTCCTGTTTATGACCGCAGAGCACCTGGAACCTGGCGATTTATACAACCAAAGCAGGGATGTCACGATAACGGTGATATTTAAAAATGAAATGTGTATACCATTGTTTATTCCTTCGTGGGCAAACCCACCGAACAGGTTAAATAGCAGTCACTGTGATAAGTAAGTTACTTTTTAACCTTGTTATTTGGATTGATTTACTCCAATTTGCTTATCAAATGGCCCGGAATAGTTGGAAAATGCAGATTTCTGTCATTTAAAATAGCTGAATCGATATTTAAAGACTTTATTTTTCTGTTTCCCATCAGGCAATGGAAAAAGCAGAAGACAAAGCATGCTGTTTTAAAATCTCTGGACTGGATACAGTTATTTGGGAACGATATACTGGCTGTACAGTCTTGCCGCTGGATCAGAACGCGGAGATGAGAGTTGGCGTGGAATGTCGTAGTCACCTTCAGTCCCCCTCCAGAATTTTTTTTTTTTTTTTTTGGCGAGGTGGGGGGGCTTTCCACGGTCTGACCCCGTCCCAAGTTTAGTCTGAAACTGGCTCCAGAGAGACATTTGTACACTGTACATCTATATTTATTGACAAGTGAATTTGCTGCTAAATCCAACTACTGTCTAGAATTCTAACAGGCTCAGTCACTTTAATGAGAACATGCAATGTGTATAGATTTTTTTGAAGTGGGTGATATATTTTTTTTGTCTTTTTTTTTTTTTTTTTTATTGGTCGTCGTTTCCATTTTCATACATTAAAACTCCACCTCGAAGCTCCTGGACGACGTGTGGGTGTGTGAGGCACACAGACGGAGGGAGGTTTCTGTAGCAGCTCAAAGGGGTTTCATATTCTTGTCTCTGTTGCCATGGTGCTGTACTCAGCTGCACAAATCACATGTGACCATTTACTCTGAAGGTTTTTCCGAGGCCAGCTTTGATATAATAACTAATCATTTTATCCCAGCCGAAGATTAATGTGAAATTTCTTTTTTGTTGTTGTTGTTGTTGACGACATTATGTTTTTGCACACAAAACTTGGTAGATCTGTGCATTTAAAACAAACAACTTGCTGGCATATCATTCCAGGGATGCTCCGGTCTCTGACGTGACCAATGAACAAATGCAGTAGAGAGAGGAGGGAAAGAGCAACACAGATTGTCAACTAGGGCATTACAGGAATAGTTACACCTACGAAATACACTGATCACCCTCCTGTCCTCGTTCTTTCTCCACTCTTACAAAGAGGAGCTGCAAAAATGAGCTCCCACTGTTGGAATCTGCAGTGCCCTGTTTGTGTATTGTCCATGGTTTACCTGTCTGCCATTCCCATCTCCCTCATCTGTAAAAGTAGATCTTTTTTTTTTTTCCTCCTCTGTCATTGTGGTGCATGCCTGCTCTTTTCTATGAGGAAGCACACAACAGCCACCGAACCCCTAATTCAGGAAGCGTTAGCTATAGTCCTGCCCTTATTTAACAGTGTTACAAGACATGTTTTGTATGATATTCTTTATTTGTGAATAATTTTTGTTGGTGTGGGATTTCATTGCAGATGCCCTCCCATATTTCAGTTTTTTTTCCAGAGTAAAGAAAAATTAAATCTAAAGGTTTAAAACCAAAAGTGTTTGTTTTTGTTTGTTTCAGCTGCTCTACAAAGTTTCAACTCTGTTTAAGCATTCAATGCTTTGTTTATTGAAAATGACATTCTTCACAATACAAAAAAAAAATATACAGAATACATATTGTATTACCAAGTCCAGTATAAAAAAACCCAAAAAAAAACAAGAACGTAAGTGTTACAAGGTTTTCATTCATTTGAAATCTCGTCTTCATTAAAAGATTTTGAAATAAAGTGAAAACAAAAACAGGACAACAAGGCACAGCCGGTACTATCTGAGAAGCATAGTGCATACGTTACATACAATACCACGTTAAGTGAAACGATCAGTTTCACATTGTTAACAAGTAGACTTGTTTCTTTTTTTATTTTCTTTTTTCTAAAGATTAAAAGAACCAGGCTCTGCGCAGGCTGAGCGGCTGGTTAGCCTTTCGCAGCTGCGCTTCTGTCCGTCGCGGACAGGCTGGTGTAGAAACGTGCTGTTCTTTATCATAAAGAGGCCAGATGTCTCTGAGACATCGTGGCGTATGGCTTTTACCAAGTGCTTTCAACCACTCAGAATCTGAAGCAAGTCAAGTGCAAAAAAAAAGAGAAAAAAAAAAAGGTGAGGTCACATAACTGTCTCTGCTTTTCTGAGACAAAATCTGACATCATGAATAAGAGATCGCTGCTGCTGCTGCTGCTGCTGATTATTATGATGAGAAACTTTCAACAAGAGAACGATGAATTTGCGGCATTTTCCACAGATCCTGGATCAGGATTTGTGAGTGGTGGGAGACAGGAGCAGGGAGGAGGGTGTTCCTTCCAGGTTTGGCAGGGGGACAGGCATGTGTCCGTTGATTAGGCTGGGGAACTGCAGAGGAAGAGAAAGGGACAGAGTTAGTGGGGAGGGGATGGAGTCTCTATGAAAACCGCTTTCCGGTAAGGAACTGTTGCATTGTCACTGCTCTGGTTTCCTGTTTTGTTTTTTGTTTTTTTAATTCATTGTGCCGCTTCCTTCTTGTCTCTCTCCCCTCCAACTCTACAACAGAAGTCGTCTTATTTACGCACAATGAATCCGGTATAATGTGTGTGTGTGTGTTTCATAAATGAGGAGCAGCTCTCAAACCAGTCCACCCTGTTCAGACTGGCTCCCCTGGGCTCAAACAGGAAGTATTCACAGGATTTCCTCTCCCTCTCACAAGCTCTGAAACAGGACACCTCTGCAGGACCTGCTTACTGAGTCTCAACTAGTTTCACAACCCTTTGTGACTGCTGCTTTGCAAATAACACTCACACACACACAAAAAAAGTTTTCTTGCTTCCTGTTAGCTTCCTGGTAAATACTTGCATAACATTTGGGCAGCATTAGAAATCATTTAATAAAAAGTTTGGTTCACCTAGCTCACATAATCGCCCTCTCTAAAAGCTTTTCCTGCCCTGGTCTTCTGCTCTCTTTTCTTTTATCAACCGCTGGAAACAATGAGGCTTTTGCAGAAGCACTAATTTGGCCCCAGCAGCCTCTCCAACTTCCTCCTCTGCTTAAAGCGCTACCAGTAAATAATCCTTTGAGTACACCCTCTATTCTCATCTCCTGCTATTTTTGTCCCTCTGTCTTCCGCTACACCTGTATGTGTTTCTTACCTGAAAGAGGGAGCTGTGGCCCTGCAGCCGGGCGGGGCTGAGCGGAGCGACTGGGCTCAGGCTGCTCCAGAAGTGGATGCCTGACAACAGCGGACTGTGAGCCAGCAGCAAACCCGAGGGAGTCTGACGGGTGGGGGGAAAAACACACAGGGAGGGAGGCTTTATATAAATGAGAGAAACTAGTGGGGACAAAATTAAAAACAAAACTCACAACCAGCGGATTGAGAATGTTGCTCTGAGGGTTTTGCTAATGCACAACATGCTGAAAATGGTGAACGGACATGTATCAGCGTTTGGAAAAACAAACTGACGAAGCAGGAAGGAAGTCTGTGGTTTCTACTCCCGAATACAGGGGTGATGTGAGGGGGGGGGGGGGGGGCAGTGGTCGTCAAGCACTTGGAACTAGAGAGAAAACATATGAAATCAATTTCTCCCTCCCTCCCTCCTTCCGTCTCCCCTAGTCTTCTCCCCCCCTCCTCCCCTACTTTCCCCTGTGTCACCTCAGAGAAGTGAGCCAGTGTTGCGAGGGGACCCAGCCCTGCTGCTCGAGTATTAACGGAATTATTGGAGCATATGGCATCGCTTAGGGCCTCTTCCCCTCCTCTCGCAGGTTGGACTCACCGAAGATTTGCGTAAATCGCTCGCTCTCCTCTGATCTCATCGTACGCAGCCCTTGTCAGCGGGCGGTGTGAGCGTAGCTCCGAAGTCTTCCTCGACGCACGGACGAACCCCTCTCTGATGTGGCGCTCGTTTTTTCTCTCCCTTTGTAACAATTCCAGTACAAACACGCGATTAACTAAATTAGATGATGAAACTCAAGTTGGTGCTTGTGCCGGAGCCGTGGGCCGTTTTGATCTTTTGGTATAATCCCAAAATGCTGTAGCTCGATGAATTTGGCTCTAAACTTGTGGCAGAAAATAAAATTTGAAAAAAACAAACAAAAAAAACAATGGCTCCACAGGCAGACGAAAGCAAAACATTACTGCCACACAGAAATGCGGCACTTGGTCTAAACATCACACAAATATTTTAATGATGTTTTAAACTGCGCAAAAACCTTTTTTGAAGGCACGACTAAATATAGAAAGCGCTATAAGGGGCTTTGGGGACGCTGATGTCATACTCTGGTGTTCAATCATCAGCCACAGTACCGCTCAGGGGGGACGGCACTGATGGCATCACGGGCAGAAATATCGTCTTTCTGAGATTGATTATTATCAGACTCTGTATCGTTCAGCTGTGGTCTGGCAGGGAGTGAGATTACTGGGTTTGTGTTAAATCACAAAGAGGGGAAAAAAGGGAGCGACTGAGTGCTCGTGAGAAGGGAAAGTTGTAGCAAGATGAAGAGTGCAATCCTAGGTGTGAGTGAAGTGTTAGATCTTAAATTAGGGATCAAATCGTATTTAATCCAATGTGATGGCAAAATGCTGGAAAGCACCTTGACACTCAATGAATGAGTCACTAGTCCTCAAAGTGCTCACATAATCACAGTTGAGACTCAACATATGACTCATGTCTAGAAATGAGGGAGGAACTAGTGTCATTGTAGCATCTGTAGAGTTCTGCTGCTCAGCTCACCTGTGCAGTGAAGAAGGCCGGAGTGAGTGACCCAGACGGCAGCGCCGGGCTGTTGAGTGCGATGGAGCCGATGTCGCTCCCTGCCAGCAGCAGGGGCGGTGCTGAAATCTCCAGAGCTTTAGGCTTTTTGCTTTTTGGGGGGAGTCCATCTCCGTGGTTAGCGCTACTGTTAAGAGAACTGCTTCTGCCACCGCCGCTGCTGCTCCTCTTTTCAGGAGGCTGCAGGGCTCGCCCTCTGTGCCCGGAGGACAGATTGAGGGGTTGAGCGCTTTGGTCAGAGTCCTCCTGCTCCTCCTCCTCAGCAGCGGGGCTCCGGCCGCGCTGAGTGTGAGGAGAGGACGGGGAGGGGGAATGAGAGGCGAGTTTAGATGGCCCCGGTGAGACATAGGACTCGGGCTTGGCTGAGGGAGGAGAGCTCCTCTCGTTGGCGTTGGTGCCGAAGCGGATGACGGAGCGCTGCTCCTCCTGACGCTCCTGCAGGGCACGGAGGAGTTCGGGCTGCTTCTGCAGGGAGCTGATGCTGAATGACGAGTAGAGACCCGAGTGGAGGTAGTCATTCCGACACTGCTGTGCCCCCAAGGCTGCCAGGGTCCTCCTCTGGGCCTCCTCCTCAGCTTCCTCCTCCTCCTCCTCCACTTCCAGCTCCTGGGCCTCTTGTTCTTGAAGGGGAAGCCTTCCCGAAGCCAGGCCCATCTCCACCGCCTGCGGGTCCATCTTAAGGATCTCAGGGAAGGACACAAACTTATAAACAAACTTCTGGCCAATCACCTTCTTGATGATGTTCTGCAAAACATGCAAACACAATTCACCGCGATAAGATCATTATGAAAAACAAACCAGGTACACACATAGAATATCAGAGGAGTGTTTGGGGCCACACTAAAGTAGTGCTTTGTTACATCACAGTCAGATCTGTGTGTGCGCTTTACAAGAAAGAGGAAGCAGAAGTGTCTATCAGGGGATTTTGTGAGTCTAAAGGGAAGAACAGAGAATGTGTCGTGGCGTCACACTCCTCTCCCGGCTAACCTATCACAGCAGCTGCGGTCACACAATTAGCTGTGCTATTATGGAGAGGCAACTAGAATCACTTTAATTAACCTTGTCGTAGTAGTAGCGCAGGGCTCTGCTCAGCTTGTCGTAGTTCATGTTGGTCTTGTTCTTGCGCAGCCCCCACAGCTTGGCCACTTCCTCCGACTTGAGGAGCTTGAACTCGCCGTCTGTGGACGTCCAGCATATCAAGTGCTTGTGACTCTGATCGAGCAGCAGCTGCAGCAAGAACTGCCACAGAGTGATGGCACTGTCCATTCCTGCAGCGAGACGCACAAATGATTAGGTCAGCGTGTGGAGAGTAGCACCAAACATGCTAACAGATGCGAGCCGTTACTGAAAAAGCACCCAAATTACTGGCGTGTGTAACACCTGCCTGGTGCCACAGTGACAGAATAAGCACACAAATTAAAGCTTTGGAGGGGAACAAGGCAAGTCCCTCTTTACACTTTACTTTAGGTCCATTTATAACTTGTTTATAACAAAACAACCCAACATTTCATCTAAATATAATCCCTTTATCCCCCCCGCCCCTTCTCAGTTCTGCCTTGCCACTGTGTTTTATTGCACACAGACTAAATGAAGTTACTGGCTAAAGAGGGGCCGATCTGTTTGAGCTCCAACATGTGGTGCAAGAAAGAGCAGACCGCCAATGAATAGAACAGTGTGTGTCAAGAGTGTAGTGTAATGTAACAGCAGCAGGAGCCACAGGAGAGAAAAAAATAAGGGAGGGGGGGGCTAACAACAGCTCAAGCCAGAAATATGCTGCGGTTCAACCTGGCCCTCTCTCCAGAGGAAGTACGACGGGCCCGGGGTGGGTTATTCCTTTAATAGAGGAATGTGCAGCCTCGGAGCTCCTGTCTGCCTGCCTGCTAGGAGCTCATATGCTAGTAACGGCAGTGGGGGTTTCTGTCCCCACAGCTCTGACGAGAGCGGAGCTCGAATGACTGCTTGATTTCAAAATACAAAAATTAAATCACATGACTACTAAGAAACTGACAATAAAGCAGATGATGTGTTAAGTCATAGTTCAAGTAACAAAGGCCAGAATTTTACTGTAAGGTGATGCGCTGCTATTCTCGGTAGTTGTGTCACTCTGAATAGTGCGTTTATCTGATAACATGGTGAGACATCACCTTAGGAGAAACTGGTGGCCATTTTTATTTATTTTTTTATTTTTATGTGATTGATGACGAATGATTTTCAGTACGTTAGTTTTAATCTCACTCATGTTTATATCGCTACTCTCGTTTACATGATTTGGATTTTTTTTTTTTTTTTTGGCCAAAATTTCAAAGAATGAGATTAGCTTCCGTTAAAAAAAAAACCCCTCTGAGACGAAAGTGTTGTTGGTTCTTTGTGATGTCATGAAGGTCTAACTATTAAAACAGAACTTTCACCCAACTCAAGTTCAAATCTTTTGTTTGTGCGGAGAAGCCAAGAAAGAAGAAGAAAGTTAAAAAAAAAAACACAAGGAGGTTAAATGGCTTGTTTTAGGTGGAGAATGAACAGAGGAGTCCAGTATGCAACAAATAACTGTGAATGATGTAAAGCTTCTTTTTTGGAGATGATTACAGCAGACCTTTGACATAATACAGTCTGAATACTGATGGAAAGGACTGTGCTCTCATTTCATTATCGTGTCTTCCTCCCATCACCCCCCGACCGGTCACGGGAGATGGCTGTCCTTACCTGAGCATGGTTGTGCCGGAGGTTTGTTCCTGCTAAAAGGGAGTTTTTCCTCCCCACTGTCGCCAAGCACTTGTTCAAATGGGGTGGTTTGTTTGTTGGGGGTTTCGCTCTGTACTTTACAATATAAAGCATCTTAAGATGACTGCTGTTGTGATTTGGTGCTATATGAATGAAATTGAAATGACAAGCCACTAAAGAAAACTGAGATTATGGAGAAGATTTTCAACCGCTGCTTATCTTTGTCCAGAAAGGACGGGCAGAGAGAGAGGGCTGAACTAATTTCCGACACAAGCCATCCCCTGAGTTTTCTATCTGCCATGTGAAACTACAAACCTGTCAAAGTCAGGACTTCCTCCTATTCTACTTCCAAGGACAAATGGCGAGGAGAGGGGATCCCACAGCAGGGGAGTGCTTCCCTGATCCTGCCACACTTCCCACAAAATTCCCAGAGGGATAAGGGTCAAAAGAGCACGTCATTGTCCCCTTTTTCACAGCTCCACCCGTTAACCCACTCTACACCCAGCCTTCAATTCGACTTTAGAAAGTAAAGCTTTCCGCTTGCAGCAAGGGGCCACTGAGCAGGCAGATCTGCAATTTAGGACAGTGTGACTTTGAAAATTCCGCTTTGCGAGATGCTCTAAGCATGCTGCTGCTGCAGCAGGTCAGACCTCAGTAGTAGCTTCATAGAGTATAACCTATTAAATATAGTACAACTAACCCACTACAGGAAAAAACAACAGAGAGTTAAACCTAGCAAAACAGAAATTAAAAAGCCCACATCTCAGCTCTGCAGCGAGGCAACAAGTCACTGTGAGAACCGCAAATGAAATAGTGCTAGGAGTCTTTCTAAGAATATCTGGGGGATATTGTGGTGGTTTTGGTCGGGGCACGACGAGCCCTGTTGCGGGATGCTCGCCCCGAGAAGTCTCGCGTGTGCACAAAGCCATCCAGTGTGTTGGCTGAACGGAAACTCCTAATGAGATTAGATGGTGTATGCAGACATTACTTAGCCATGACTAAATCTGCTCTCTTCCTGTTCACTGGCGGTGGAAAATTCAACAGGGGGACCCGCAAGAAAAAAGCATCTGAAAACAGGTTTTAATGACTCTGAGGCTATTTTTCTGTTGTTGTTTTTTTCCACTGCTTTTTCATTTGCCTCTCCCTTTTCTTTTTCTTTGCTCAGTTGCAAAGTTACACTCACTTTTACGCACGGAGGTCTGAATCACTACACTGCCCCACTGACTCATTTTCAAGATGTTGCTCGCACCGGAAGACGATACATTTCTGTCTGACCCCAAATCTGTGCCATTCTTGTGTAGAAACTTAGAAACCAGCTCGACCTTAAGACTTTAAGCTGAAGCAGAAAACAAAAAACCAAACGTGTTTACAGCCAAGACAATTAACTGAAACGCAATTACGGCCGCTCGCCCGACTCGGCATGCGTTATTTCTCTCTCTCACACACACAAGCCACCAATCAGGCAACAAAGCGCTGTTCACGGAAAGACGCCCGCTTATTTTTGACCTTACCTGCGATCTCCGGCTCGGTCTGGTCCCTCCGAAAAAGTTTACGGCGACGCTTGTGTGATTCCTTGTTTTTCCATGCTTACTTCTGGTCTACAGGAGTTGTGCTGGACTGAAATAGGATCCTGTGCTTTTTCTTTTTCTGAGCAGGAAGTTGGAGCAGGCAGACACAGAGCCGGCTGACTTCCTCTCCCCTACGATTCCCCAGGCAGTTTGCCGTCTGTGTAAACACACTTTTCCTCCCCTCCTCTTTCTCCACTGCTTGCCCGCTGACGGTCAGCAGTAGGCCTATACTGTGTCGGCACACATGGTGATGCAGAGACTCCTACATCTCGTAAACTGACATCATCGGTCTGCAGACTGTGATGCGTTCAGGCACGCCTCGTTAGCAGGCCAGAAGTCCTCCCCCAATCAATACTGCTGAATATGCCTTGCTGATACACCGCATTATAATTGACTATATTTGCATCTGAATAGGGACACACTTTCTTTTTACATCACATCATTTGGAACTCATACATTTTAGACATATTTCTGGTTATTTGATTTCAGAAACAGATAGAAAAGGCAAAATTGGAACCTGTGCAACAAAAAGGAAATGAAGCAGGAATGCATATGTGTATATTTTGGAAGATGCATGGGACATGAGCCTCCTAATTTTAAGAAGAGACTACTGAGTGACACACATTATAACACTATTCAGCGAGGCGACAATGTCTCAGACAGTGATGAGTGTTTTATCTTCCGTAATAGGTCTTTTTTTAACTTCTAAAATGTGAATTATGTGTTCACCGGACCTCTTAAGGCAAACACAATTAACCATCCATGACCTCAAACACTCAACCTGGGGCTTAGAAGGAGGCTGGAGTCTATCCCAGCTGTCAGAGGACGAGAGGCACCGCACACACACTCACATCCGCACCTACTGCCAGTTTAGAATGACTAGTTCCTGGAGCACTTCGAGAGCACAAAGAAAAGGCATCCTGCATGTTTGTACTAGGAAACTTTGCGCTTTGAGTCATCTGCAAACCCAATTATCCTCACCACAAATAAATATAGCATTGTGATCTCAGTCAGCATTAGCGTGTCTCTGCTGATGCAGTGCACAATGAGGCGGAGGAGGTCTGACAGTGAGACAGGTTTTCTGTCTAAAAGCCAAGCAAGTTGTGAAACACTGTTTTGGGGGTTTATTTATGTTTGACAAATTTAAATACAGTTAAATATCTTTATCACTGAAATGTACTTGTGATGCTTTTACATTTCACATAGCCTCATATCAGTCTGAACTGCTTAAACTCCTTAGAGTGTGGGAAGGTGTGATTTTGTTAAGGCCTAACATTATCTTAAAATGATGAGGTTGTTTAACCTGAGAGTGGAGTGTCGCATGTCTACTCTGCTGACTGTCCTCGGCCTTTGGCGCACTATGTCTCCAGCCACAGACATAAAACACAATTAGGCAGAATGGTGATGTCCATCTCAACCACTGGATTCAAGATGGTGTAGCAACATGGCAGTTTACAAGCCGTCCATGCTCCTGTGGATTTTTAGTGGATTAATTCTAAGTTTAAGATCCCTTTGTTGGAAGATGCAATTACCCATTAATCATGCAATTACCCACTAATCAGTGTATATCTACAACTACAATATTCTTTTTCCTATTAAATAAAAAAAAAAAAGACTGTCCTTTGTACCTTTAAACCAATTACACTGCACTGATTAAATCTGACTGTGCAATAAATGTTTGTTGGTAATAATGTTTTCCTAAAAGCCTGGATGGTTGTTTATTTGTGTTTGCTTTGTGATGAAAGACAGAAAAAAAATCTGACTGATGTACTGATGTGGCTCCTGTAATCATTTTTAAGTACTTTTACAGGGCTCCTGAGGTTTATCATTGCATGTAGTTGATCCTTGCAAACTTATAGCAACTTTCGGAGCTACTGGATATTGATGGTGTTGCATCAGTTTGAAATTAAATACATTAAGTTAAAATGATTTTGACCTCTCGACATATTGAGCTGCTGCCACTTGAAGCTTGGCCTTGTAGATAAGTGGCCTTTTTGACTCCCATAGAAAAAAGGAGAAATAATTGTTGGTCTAATAACTGTTGAAAAAGTAAAGCAGAGGTTACAGCCTGCATTAGAGTGTCCGTTTTTGCAAGAACTGAATCCAATTACATTAAATTGTGAGGTTTTGTTGTAATGTGAAAGAACTTGTGAAGATATAGCTGGCATTTTATTCAGTAGCTGATTAGCTGTCTGGCTGCTATGGCACTGAACACCTCTTTTAATATCTAACAAGTGAAGGCAGCAGGGTACAAAGGTTCTGCTTTAATTCCTTTAATCTGTGACTGCGCTCTAAGAACTGAGCATGTCATAAAATGAAGCAGCTAAAAACTTGATCTCAGTGTTAAACCATCACTGATTGCACTATTACACTTTAAGTTTTAAAAAAAAGTCTACCTCTCCACTATGGGGCGCCGTTTGTAAAGTGAAACATGCTGAAATTAACGGCAACATTTTTCCACATTTAGCTCAAAACCTTACAAAAACATGTTTGTTCGAGTCATTTTTTTTTTACAACATTTAGTAAAATATTTGTAACTTTTCATATTTAAAACACAATTTTAAATGTTAAATCTAAATGTTAAATCTAAATATTAAATTTAAATCTAAATCCAAATGTTAAATCTAAATGTTAAATGTTAAATCTAAATGTTAAATCTAAATATTAAATTTAAATCTAAATCCAAATGTTAAATCTAAATGTTAAATGTTAAATCTAAATATTATATTTAACTCTAAATGGTAAATGTTAAATCTAAATATTATATTTAAATCTAAATCTAAATGTTAAATCTAAATATTATATTCTACATGTTAAATTTAAATGTTACAGAGAACTGAATATTTAGCTAACATGCAAATTTAATGTACGGCTCAACGGAAATACAAAAAATAAAAGCTTTACGAAAACCTTCGGTGCAAAAGTGTGCCGGTAGTGGTCAGATTGTATCTGCTCTCCCCTGATGGTCACTTCTCACCGCCATGAGCTGCTTCACTTCTTGTCTACCAGCACGTCCAGCGATTTAGCTGAAAACATCGGAAGATCCCTTTTGTCGGCCATCCAAAGGTTCAGCAGTAGTGGACTCTCGGCAGCTGCTGGCTCCACTTCACAATCGCTGCAGCACATGTCCAGCCAAATCGCTGGACATGCTGGTAGGAAAGAAATGAAGCAGCTCATGGCGGTGAGAAGTGACCATCATGGGAGAGCAGACACAATCTGACCACTACCGGCACACTTTTGCACCGGAGTATGTCTGTGAAGGTTCTCAGTCATCCAGGTCATCGTAGTCTAAGGAGCTTGGAAAGAAAAGCGTCTGGACTTCTTTGAGTTGCTTGAAGACGTTTCACCTCTCATCCGAGAAGCTTCTTCAGTTCTAAGGTCAAATGGTGGAGAGTCCCAGATTTAAACCCAGTGGGAGTTTCCCCCCAAAGAGGGACAAAGGACCCCCTAATGATCCTCTACTTAATCACATGAGCCAAGGTGTGAAAGCGGGTGTGGGTCACAATCAGCCAGGGTTTCGGGTGAGCTCATTGTGAAACCTGGCCCCACCCTATCATGTGATTTCCTGAGGTCAGGTGGCCCAGGGTGTGAGTGGGCGTTAAGGTGTCTGGGAAGGGATCGCAAAACTGGATTATAGATGGCAGACAGCTGGTGTCATAAACCACCGCCTCTGTTCAAAGATGGTCGCTCACAGTGGACATAGATGGCTTCTTTCACTCCTCTTTCAAACCATCTGTCCTCTCTGTCCAAAATGTGAACGTTGGCATCCTCGAAAGAGTGACCATTGTCCTTTAGATGCAGATGAACTGCTGAGTCTTGTCCCGTGGAGGTGGCTCTTCTATGTTGTGCCATGCGCTTGTGAAATGGCTGTTTGGTCTCTCCAATGTAGAGGTCTGGGCATTCCTTGCTGCACTGTACAGCATACACCACATTGTTAACTTTGTGTTTAGGAGTTTTGTCTTTCAGGTGAACCAGTTTCTGTCTGAGCGTGTTGCTGGGTCTGAAGTACACCGGGATGCCGTGCTTGGAGAAAACTCTCCTGAGTTTCTCTGATACACCGGCTACATAAGGGATGACAATGTTGTTGCGTCTGTCTTTCTTATCCTCCCTCGCTGGTGTCTGATCTTCTTTTCTTTGCCTCTTTGCTGACTTTATAAACGCCCAATTAGGATAACCAGTTTTCCAGTGCTTCCTTTACATGTGTGTGTTCCTTCTTTTTCCCTTCAGGCTTAGAGGGAACATGTTCTGCCCGGTTGTGTAGGGTCCTAATTACTCCAAGTTTGTGTTCCAGAGGGTGAAGGGAGTCAAACAGGAGGTACTGGTCCGTGTGTGTGGGCTTCCGATAAACTTCAATGTTGAGGTTGCCATTCTCTTCAATGTGCACAGCGCAGTCCAGGAAAGGCAAACAGTCGTGCTTTGTGTCTTCCCTAGTGAACTTGATGTTTTTATCCACAGCGTTAATGTGCGCGGTGAAGGATTCCACTTCTTGTCTTTTGATTTTGACCCATGTGTCGTCTACATATCTGTACCAGTGGCTGGGTACTCTCTCTTTAAAAGAGCCAAGAGCCTTCCTTTCCACTTCCTCCATGTAAAGGTTGGCTACAATAGGTGACAAGGGGGAACCCATGGCACAGCCATGTTTTTGTCTGTAGAAACCCTCGTTGTATTTGAAATATGTAGTGGTGAGGCAGAGCTCTAACAGTGTGCAAATCTGATCGGGTGTGAAGTTGGTCCTGTCCTCCAAGGAGCTGTCTTCTTGTAGTCGTTTTCTGACAGTCTCCACTGCCTCCGTGGTGGGTATGCAAGTGAAGAGGGAGACTACATCAAAGGACACCATGGTTTCATCTGGGTCCAGGGTAGGTTTCTGGACCTTGTCGGTGAAGTCGGTGTTCTTGATGTGATGTGGGGTGTTCCCCACGAGAGGTGCTAGGACGGTAGCAAGGTGTTTCGAGATGTTGTAAGTGGCTGAGTTTATGCTACTGACAATGGGTCTGAGTGGATCTTAGGAAGTCCGTAAATGCAGGGTATGGCATCCCCTGGGTAAAGGTGGTGATATGTAAGGCGGTCAATGATTTTGTCTCTTTCAAGGTCTTGAAGGCAAGCTATAACTTTCTTTTTGTAGCTGCTTGTGGGGTCTCGCTTTAAGGCTTCGTAGGTATTGTTGTCACTGAGGAGAGTAGTGATCTTTGTGTGGTAATCCGTTGTGTTTAGGACCACGGTGCACCTTCCCTTATCAGCTGGTAATATAGTGATGTTGTGGTCTTTGCTCAGGGATTCATCTGCATCTAAAGGACAAAGGTCACTCTTTCGAAGATGCCAACGTTCACATTTTGAACAGAGAGGACAGATGGTTTGAAAGAGGAGTGAAAGAAGCCATTTACGTCCACTGTGCGCGACCATCTTTGAACAGAGGCAGTGGTTTACGACGCCAGCTGTCTGCCATCTACAATCCAGTTCTGAGATCCCTTCCCAGACGCCTTAACGCCCACTCACATCCTGGGCCACCTGACTTCAGGAAATCACATGATAGGGTGGGGCCAGGTTTCACAATGAGCTCACCCGAAATCCTGGCTGATTGTGACCCACACCCGCTTTCACACCTTGGCTCATGTGATTAGGTAGAGGATCATCAGGGGGTCATTTGTCCCTCTTTGGGGGGAAACTCCCACTGGGTTTATATCTGGGACTCTCCACCATTTGACCCTTAGAACTGAAGAAGCTTCTCAGATGAGAGGTGAAACGTCTTCAAGTAAGAAGTCCAGACGCTTTTCTTTCCAAGCTCCTTACACAATTTTGCACCGGAGGTTTTCGTAAAGCTTATATTTTGGTATTTCTGTTGACCCGTACAATAGATTTGCATGTTATGGTAAATGGTAAATGGCCTGTATTTGTATAGCGCTTTACTAGTCCCTAAGGACCCCAAAGCGCTTTACACAACCTGCCATCCACCCATTCACACACACATTCACACACTGGTGATGGCAAGCTACATTGTAGCCACAGCCACCCTGGGGCGCACTGACAGAGGCGAGGCTGCCGGACACTGGCGCCACCGGGCCCTCTGACCACCACCAGTAGGCAACGGGTGAAGTGTCTTGCCCAAGGACACAACGACCGAGACTGTCCAAGCCGGGGCTCGAACCGGCAACATTCCGATTACAAGGCGAACTCCCAACTCTTGAGCCACGATCGTTAGCTAAATATTTACTTTCCTGTAACATTTAGATTGAACATTTAACGTTTAAATTTAACATTTAGATTTAAATATAATATTTAGATTTAACATTTAGATTTAAATTTAATATTTAGATTTAACATTTAGATTTAAATTTAATATTTAGATTTAACATTTAAAATTGTGTTTTAAATATGAAAAGTTACAAATATTTTACTAAATGTTGTAAAAAAAATGACTCGAAAAAACATGTTTTTGTAAGGTTTTGAGCTAAATGTGGAAAAATGTTGATGTTAATTTCAGCATGTTTCACTTTACAAACGGTGCCCCATACTCCTCTGGTGACCTCTAATCTAATTCACTGTGTTTAGCCTCTATAGACACTTGAGCACTTTCAAACATCACGTGAACGCATCGATTGGATTGGAAGCACTTGTGAGACTGAGACCGGTCCGTGTGGGTCAATGATCTCTAGAGGTGTGATGCTGGGGAGGCGTGGCTCCCCCAGCTGCGTGTTATTGGTGGCCGAACTGTAAACGGCCCAGAGTGGTACCTCAGAGAGCGGCGCGCAGGACTCACTGCAGCCAAGTCCCGCTGATGCGCGATGCCTCGTTTTACTGTACACATTCGAGATGAGTGGCTGGCAGTGCCCTGCCGGGACACTTCCAAAACCATCCAGTGGCTCGGACAGGAAGCGCTTAAACGTTACATAAAGAACAAACCGGACAACGGCGGCATCACGGCTGTGAAAGACACTCGTTTTGTTGTGCGCAGGTGCCAGGGTTTGGGTCTGCTGGACGCGGATGACACCATCGAAGATGTACTGGAGGATAACGACTTTGTCGAGCTTGGTAATAACTTTCTACACGAAGAATGCATATATTAAAAATGTGTGCAACACATTTAAAAGACGGTGACGATGGTTTACCTTTAACTCTGCTTCAGTGATGCGTAATTGTGTATAATAAGTAATTTACTTTAAATATAACTACTGTGTGAACCAAGGGGGGAATGCACACATTGTGATTTATTTTCCTGTGCATTTCAGCTATTGAAGGAGATACCATGTCTCCTGACTTTATTCCGTGTGAACCGGGAGTTTCTCATCTGTATCCTTAAACTTGTTGGATATTTGTGCCATAGCAGCTGTAGTAGGTGCTGTAGTGTGCACTAAAAACGATTCAATCTTTTTTTAATGCCATTTTTTCTTCACATACTGTTTTAATTTCGGGTTAAAATTGTCCTTGTGGGAAATTATAATTAATCTGAGAGTGACACTACATTTTGCCAAATGTTATCCTTAATTAAGTTTGTCAACTAGCACGGCAGCATACAAAGAGCCTGAAGAGGTAAGTGTATTTTCCGATAAAATTGAAAACATATTCATATCATATTAACTAACTCCGTGAAACGTGAAACTCTCTGTCCAGTATATTTCTTTAGATGGCAACAGCCTGACGTCAACAGATCTCATCAACTTAGGCAGAGGACTCTACAAGATAAAGGTAATGATCAACAAACCTCTTTTGTTGTCCGTAACTGCTCCGTTGTAATCTTTTACTTGATCCAATGTCTCCCTTTATCATTGTTTTTTAGCTGACTCCTGAGGCAGAAAGAAAGGTTGTGCAATCCAGAGAGCTTTTGGACACCATTGTCAAAGAAAACAAAGGTTAAAATACAGTGATTCAGTGCAAATGAGCTTAATTTAAACTGGCTAAATTACAGTATCTGGAAAAATAGGAGACTTTGTGTGTTCAGTTCCCTATGTGTGTTCTCCCTGCAGTTGTCTATGGGATCACAACGGGTTTTGGCAAATTTGCCCGAACTGTCATTCCTGTCAGCAAACTCAAGTAGAGTTTTTAAGTTGTCCTTAAATACATTTTACGATCTATTTCTGGTCTTTGTAATCACCCACACAGAGCCCTTTTTGTTTGTTGACTGATGCCATGCACTTTTCGTTCCACAGGGAGCTCCAGGAAAACTTGGTGCGCTCACACTCAGCAGGTGATGACACTCTTTGTGACGCAGATATGTTGATTTTAATGTTTTCAGGCCCTCTGTACGTCAATCATCTTAATCAGAGTTATGCTGTGACGCATAGGTGTGGGGAACCCGTTAAGCCCAGAGAGGACCCGCATGTTGCTCGCTTTGAGGATCAATGTTTTGGCCAAAGGGCACAGTGGTGTTTCTCTTGAAACCCTCCAGGCCATGATCCAGGCCTTTAACGGTAAGCTTCAAACCAGTTAGCTGATGTGAGATATCAGCTTCAGTAAACTGTGGATAACTTTATTTAAGGACAGGGGTAGGACAGCTGTCATAGGACTTACTTTTGTCTCCATAACTTTGTCCCCTCAGCCTCCTGCCTCTCCTTTGTCCCTGAAAAGGGAACAGTAGGTGCTAGTGGTGACCTGGCACCCCTCTCTCACCTGGCCCTCGGACTCATGGGAGAGGGAAAAATGTGGTCTCCCACGAGCGGGTGGGCTGATGCCAAATACGTAAGCTCAGAGTGACTTTTCTGGAGTTGTAAAACAAGAGGGCAACTACTATCGTAGGAAAACGTGTCTCTTGTTTACAAGAGTGAAAGGTTTCAGGGTGCAAATGGAAACATTGTTTGCTTTCTGATGACCCTGGACTTTTTACATGTTTTTCATCTTTCATTCCTGACCAGGTCCTGGAGGCACATGGACTAAAGCCAATATCACTAAAACCTAAAGAGGTAATGTTCAAAAAAAAAAGAAAAGCTCATCTATTTGATTTGTCTGCACTGTTGTGATTTGACCCAGAGTTCACTGATAACAGATTTTGAAGTATAAACTGCATTTGCATCATAAATATACAATAAAATACATATTAGGCCAAATATATGGAATTAAAATAATTTTAGCAAAATAAAAGGTAATATGAGGGTTAACTTGTAAAAATAATGACACTGTAAAAAAATCCTTAAAAAAATTATCTTTGCAAAATCCCTGCGTTTTGTTTATATTTACATTTTACACACCTACTCAAATTTTTTCTTCTTTTGCAATTGGGGTTGTACACCCATCTCAATCTCTGGGATTCCCTAACAGGGTCTGGCTCTGATCAATGGGACACAGATGATTACCTCTCTAGGGGCAGAGGCCGTGGAGCGAGCCCAGGCGATTGCCCAGCAGGCAGATATTATTGCTGCTCTCACCCTGGAGGTGCTAAAGGGAACCACCAAGGCCTTTGACAGTGGTGCGCAGAAGCTATAAACCCGAAGAAAACCAGAAACTAGATGAAATTATTTACCTCCAATTGTATAACTGCACTACATGTCATCCATCCTTATTCAATTTCTGGTCTCTTCCCACAGACATCCATGCACTGCGGCCACATCCGGGGCAAATAGAGGTGGCTCAACGCTTCCGCTCACTGTTGGACTCTGATCACCACCCATCCCAGATTGCAGGTTTGATGAACATCAAATAGTATTCATGTAAAGTTCTGATCACTGCATTTTACATTTGTGTGCCTTCCTCCTCCCGAAAACTTGTTTGCATATTAGAAATGCTCTTACCACTGGCAGTGGTTTCAGAGTTGCACCACCTCAAGATGAGATGCATGAGTTACTGGGGGTGCATTTGCCAACAGGCATTAATGGAGTATAGCCTTCTAATATCATGCAGCCTTAAATATGCTGTGTTTAATGAGTGTCATATTGTTCTGGTGTGTTCTTACAGAGAGCCACAGGTTCTGTGACAGAGTCCAGGATGCCTACACCATGCGGTGCTGTCCTCAGGTAACCCCAAGTTTATTTATAAATCCCCAAATCACAGGTTTCTCCCACAGCGTTTTAAAGCTTCTGCAGCTTCTAGATGGGAAAGGGAAAACTTCTCACATGATAGATAGTGGGTCTACCACATAGAAAGCAGATATGGAGCTGCAGCAAAACTATGTTTGAGCATCGTACATCTCTTTCTGAGTGTTGTGTCCTCTCTCTGCTCGCAGGTTCATGGAATTGCCAATGACACAATTGCATTTGTCCAGAATATCATCAACACAGAAATCAACAGTGCCACTGACAACCCTGTATCCTTTTCTGTCTTTCAAACTAGAGGAAAAGACTGATCTATGAAATTTAGCCAGTTTGGTCTCAAGTCTGATAACTGAAGTTGGATCTGCCACAAACTGCACACAGGATTTTACTGGAAATCAGTTAATTTTGTCTTAACGGTCTCACCAGATGGTATTTGCAGAAAGAGGTGAGACCATTTCAGGTGGGAATTTCCATGGGGAATACCCAGCTAAGGTATGTAGTAATAAGATAGTTTGTTTCGATTCGCTTTAGATTTGATTCTTCTTTCTTAAACAACTGTTTTCTTTCTCATAGGCTCTGGATTTTTTAGCCATTGCAGTCCACGAGCTGGCTTCAATCAGCGAAAGGAGGATCGAGAGGTTGTGTAACCCCTCTCTGAGTGAGCTGCCTGCCTTCCTCGTCAACGAGGGTGGACTCAACTCAGGCTTCATGATTGCCCACTGCACTGCAGCCGCCTTAGGTTTGTGTGAAAAACATGAAGTAACATATAATCTCCTACTAAATTATTCCAATTTCAATGAGATTATGATAACATTATTTACTAAACAGGCTTTGATATTGAATATTACACTTCAGAGTGCATTTTTTAATAAAAGATCTAATGTTATAAATTTGTAGGGTTTTTTTTTTCTTCTTACCCAATATTTGAGCAGGAGCACTGACATTAATCTCAACTCTTTCACGCTGTTCAGTTTCAGAAAACAAAGTTTTGTGTCACCCATCATCTGTGGACTCTTTGTCTACTAGTGCTGCCACGGAGGACCACGTGTCTATGGGAGGATGGGCTGCTAGGAAGGCCCTGAGGGTAATAGAGCATGTGGAGCAAGGTAAGGTATAGCATTGTTAAATTATGTACACCTCACAAGTACTGGGTTGGCTTAATTCTTTGTGCCACAGATTCATCAAGGAGCTGGAAACATTCCTCATACTATCATGACAGGCGCTGCCGGTTTGTCTCCACATCCATCACGTAAATCTCCTGCTCCATCACATCCCAAATGTGCTCTGTTGGATTTAAATCTGGTGACTGTGAAGCAAATTCACTGTCATGTCTAAGAAGCCACTTTGAGATTATCTGAGCTTTGTGTCTATCTTCTGATGTAAGAAGCATTTAAAAGATGAACAATATGTAAGATTTGGTGTTTAAACAATGCTCAGTTGGTATGAAATGGTTCAAAGTGCACCAAAAAACGTTCCCTGCACCACTCCATCACCACAACCCTGAGCTGTTGATAAAAGGCAGGATGGATCCACGGTTTCATGTTGTTTATGCCAAAATCTGACCCTACCAGTCATAAGGATCTAACTTTTGCAGTAGAAATCAAGACTCATCAGACCAGGCAACATTTTTCCAGTTTTATGTGGTCCAATTTTTTTTTCCTTGTGAAAACTGTACCCTTAGTTTCCTGTTGTTAGCTGACATAGATGGCACCTGAGTGGTCTTCTGTTAATGTAGGCCATCTGCTTTAAAGTGTGATTTGTTGTGTTTCTAATGAGTAGCAACAGTATTTGAGTTACAGTTTCCTTCATATCAGCTCAAAGCAGTCTGGTCACTCTACTGTGATCTTTGGCATTAAGAAGGCATTTTCACCCAGAGAACTGCCACTCACTGGATATTTTTTGGAAAATTCTTTCTAAACCCTAGAGATGATTATTTGGGAAAATCCCCAGTAGATTAGCGGTTTCTGAAATACTTGGGACAGTCCATCTGGTGCCAACAACCATGCCACGTTCACTTAAATCATCTTTCTTCCACATTCAGATGCTCAGTTTGAACTTCAGTTGGCTGTCTTGATCATGTCTCATGCCTAAATGCACTGAGTTGCTAACATGTGACTGCGTGATTAGACATTTGTGCTAACGAGCAACTGAGCAGGTGTTCCTAACAACGTGATTCTGTGATTATGTATAATAATTAATAGATTTATGGTGGGGAATCCTAAAATTCCAATAAAACTCTATACAGACAACAAATAAGTGAGTAAAATGATTAATCTGTTCCATAGTTCTGCTGCATTACCACTATCAGATTTACAAATAACCAACTGTTTTTACTGTAACTCTTTGAAAACAACAAGCGTCCCTGAATCAAAGAGACTAACCGGTCAGTTTCCGCTGCTTCTGTTGCAAAAAGTGCAAAGGTCGCTGCTGAAAACCATGCCAGTGTACACCGACAAGACAAAACCGCAGGTTACTGGGCGGATACAGAGGTTAACCTTAAACCAACAGGTTTTAAAAAACAGATAAATGATTAAACTATCATCAAATATAATTTATCTCTGTGCTTAAAATTATTTTCTCCGTCTTTTGAAAAAAGTTTGAGGAAAAAAATCCACAGTTCTTGTAAGTCATGGAATAAACTAAAGGCTCAAACAGCAGTAAAAACCCATAGATGGCTTTCAATTGGCTGTGATCTATGTTATTTAATGTTTTCAATATTTATCACTAAAATGAGAGATATATTTTTGGGATTTGGCCAAACTGAATTGATACTTCCTGTTACCAGTCCTTGCTATAGAGCTGCTGGCCGCATGTCAGGGCATCGAGTTCCTCCGCCCACTCCGTACCACCACTCCACTGGAGAAGGTCTATGAACTTGTTCGCAGCGTGGTCAAGTAAGTCAAACAGATGCGGCCAAGGTACAAAATTTTGAGCCTGTTGAAACTATATACCTAATAGTTAATATTTACCCGTTGTTCCACTTTCTCCTTTTACTCTCCTGCTGTTAAACAGACCGTGGATTAAAGACAGATTCATGTCGCCTGATATCGAAGCGGTTCACCGCCTGCTACTTGATCAAAAGGCAAGTTCTAAAAAGTTGTTCAGTGCACGTGCTCCACGTGGCATGTCGTTAAATGTGCTTATATTTTCAACCCAGGTGTGGAATGTGGCCAAACCTTACATTGAGAAGTACCAGACAGAGTACATCCCCGAGTCCCGCCCCGTCTCTCCCACTGCCTTTTCCCTGGACTCTCCGGCCTCCCCCAGGAAGCGTGTTCGCCACGAATGAAAGCACACGCCAAACAAGTTTTTTTTTTTTTTTTGGCAATTACTTCAGTCACAAAAAAACAAAGATCCTACACAGTGATCTTGGTCAACACCACAGTTAGTCAAAAGTGTGTGGCCATTATCTGAGACCAACTGGAGCAGAATGGGAGAAACGGATCCTTACGCTTCACTGTGACACTTCACTGATAAGAGCGGTGTGCAGGCTCTTTCTTTCTTGCATCTGAGTTTGTTGGATTTGTGAATTTTCTATTCCCATTAAAGAATTGTTAGAAAGTCACCCAAACCTCAGGAGATGTGATTTCAGGATGCTGTATTCTTATGTCCCTTGAAGACTAAATGTACACACTGACTTCTCTCACGAGCTTATGAACTGGCTATTCTACATACAGAATATTATGCAAGCAACTACTGACCCTGTGCACGAGAAAATGCTAACTTCCTGGTTTGAGACCGGATGTAGGGTTGTACATTTCCGGTAGCTTTACTTTGCGGTCAATCGCTACTGCGAAGATATACAAAATCATGTCCAAAACTCGAAAACGGAAAGATCGCATTAAGTTACAAAGAGCAGAAGGTGGGAACACTCACCGCTGTTGTGTCATAAAAAATCTAATGATCAATTTTGACGTTTAAAGAGTTTAGATCGATCAGTTGTTTACATCACTCAACACAAGCAGAACTGCATTACTGCAGCAGAAAACTCGTCCACATTCAGAAGCACATCTCTGTATAGTGACTGGTCTTATGATTTAAACAGGCAAATGTTCAGCATTCAAACTACAGGTGAAGAATAGTTAAACCAGATGTTTCCCCCGTTATGTCGAGATCAGCTAGTCAAGTACACACCTACACAGCATGTTAACAAACCGTGAAAAAAATGAATGATTGCTGGTAAAGGTTTCTACACATTAGCATTTACGAAGGGTATGTTGTGATTTACCTTCAAAATTACAGCGGTCCCTCACTATAACACGGTTCACCTTCTACCTCACTGTTTCGCAGATTTTTTAGTGCAAGTTTGCATGCTTTTTTACATCACAATGTGTCCTGCGTCCTGATCGCTGCAGACGATCTCCTCCGTGACGTCTCTCCTGTACAGTACAGAATCGCTGCATCGATCGCTAGCAGTGTGACTCTGAAGTGCAGTACTGTATGTCCACGAAACGTTTTGCACCGTCAAAAAATAAAATTGGCTACTTGATTTCACCTATTGCTGGTTATTTTTTAGAACATAACACCCGCGATAAACGAGGGACAGCTGAGAAATATAACATTTGAATCCCTTTTCTCTTTTGCTCTGAGGCACAGGGAAAAAATATCGACAAGTCGATGAACATCATTTACAGATATATTGGGTAAATGCCCAAGACATATATAGAAATGTAAATCGCCGCTTGATTCATTCATTTGCTTAACTTGTTTTGGACCGTAAACAGGTCGTGAATAGGACACCGGAAACAAAGCTCCCCACAGGAGTTTCCGCACCGGAAGTAGCATATGCTAACGTGCACATAGTCAATCGGGTTTAACTTGTGTATACTGCACCTTACCCTGATGTACATTCCACTTGTTTATATCTAAACTTTTTTGTCCCTTTTTAAACGTGCCTAATTGACTCTTTATTGTCACATGATTTCTTCTTGTACAATTTTCAAGTCATAATTATCTTAGCACAACCTGTGATTTTGCTGATGTATTTTAAATCCTATTTAATTGTCATTAATATATTTCCAGCTTAACATAATTAAAGTTTTTAAGCGTTCCTATTCTCATCCATTTAGGTCATGTTGTGTGAATAATGTTCCTTATACTATTATCAGGGACAGAGAGGCAAATTTGTAGAAATATATCTCAAAAATCAATCAAACCTGACCGTTTTCAGTGAAGTAACACAAAATTAGTAAATGTGCCAGTGATTTCCAGCCTCTCATCAGCATACCCTGAGAATAACATGCTAATTAGTTTGGAGGTGCTACATTTGTCCTGTCTTTGTGTGTGTTGAACTTCAGCAAAGTTAGGTTGGCAGAAGCTTCCTTACCCAGTTAAACAGCACCTACCCGGCTGGACAGCTGCTCCACCACCTTGAGGTGCCAAAAGGAAGAGCCTGTGGAAAATAAAGCAGAAGGTCTGCAGTCAATAAACTCAAAGGTTGCACAAACAGCTCAACAAACAGCTCAGGACAAGATAGCAGCACAGGAGCAGAAATCTAACATGCACAGAGGCGGTTCAACGTTAGAAAAAATGCTATAGCTCTACAATTATAGATTCAGTTTAACATATATGCACTCATTCCATTCCTTACTTTACCAGCCAGAGTGAGGCAGAGCTGGGGCACATTTCAGTAAGAGGTGGGGTATGCCTTACCACAGGGGTGAGACAGATTAGCAGGACAAGAACTGAAAGAAGCTTACAGAATAATAGCATACTAACATTAATTGCATGGACGATTACAAAGGCATTCTCAGCAATCTCACCTTGCAGTTTTAAAGCATTAATGCTTTATTGCTTTTCCAGTGCGCCACCTCTCCACCAAGGTTCATTAAATTTGGCTTAGGAGTTTCACAGTAATCTTGCTGAACAACTGAACTGATCGCATTCCTCTGTCAATGAAAGATGAATGAGCACACGTTTAAATTAAACAGTACAAAAACGACTGGCCGTATGTCAAAACATTTACTGAGAAGTGTGTAAAAAAAAAAACATGTCTCCTTCGAGCCGGATTCGAACCAGCGACCTAAGGATTTCAGCTTTTGCCTCTACAGTCCTCCGCTCTACCAACTGAGCTATCGAAGGGACGGTGTCCATCGTTCTCATTCCACAGTATTTAATAAAATGTACCATTCCCGGAATATTATATCATAGATTTCAAAAATGTATGAAATTTCATTCTCACAGCTGAGGTACAATCATTGATGAAAACGCGAACACACAACGACTGGTTTTAGATAAATAGCTAGCTAGCTACCACACTGCTTCCATTCAAAGTCTCTCGCAAAAAACTGAACTGTCCAGCTGTAGCTAATGTTTTAGGCGAAATAACTTAAAATAGTACCAAGTCAACAGCTCCTCCATTACAGCAGAACTGTGACAACCGAAACAACAAAAACACTGAATAACGACTTTATTTTTTTGAGATATTTTTGCTAAACGGCGCTCTCTATTTGAAACAAAAGTGACAAACATTTAGCTAAAGATTGGGAAACGAAACGAACCTGCATGTAATCTTCCGCAGGTGAGAGCTCAAGCTAAATACAGTGGACAGTAGTTACATATATTGCACATATAGTGCTAATGGCCATTAGCACTGCTGAGGAGCGTCTCAGCAGGCAGGTATGCTTTAGCTTTTCTGCAATATCCTTTGCGGAAAAGCTAGAAAGATTTGAAAATCTTTCATTTGATTGGGAGTCATTTTTATGGCTAATAAAGTTTGTTTTGTTTTGTTTTTTTTAAGGAAAGAAAGAAAGAAACGTATTGATATATAGTAAAAAAAAATTATATATGGTAAAAATCCAAACTGCTTATCTTTTTAAGCGCAAAACTTGAAAATTAAACATAAATTAATTTTTATTTTATTTATTTTATTTTAATTCTGAGACTTAGAGACATAGCTTTCTGCTTTGTTATGAAAAAACAAATTAAGTTGAGGATATCCAACATCAACCACTAGGTGGTAATATTTCACCATGTAAGGAAATTAAAAAAAATCTCCTTGAACTTCACATGTTATATGTTAACAAACATTTTCTTTCTTGTAAAAAAAAAGAAAAAAGAAATTGTTGCATACAGTCAAAACGTGACTGGTTTCTATGATTCTATTCATAAACACCATAAATCTATATCTCAGTTTTAGGACCAGGAAAAATTAACATTTTTAACACAACCAGCACATCCCACAGTGGGATATCTATGTGAGTGTTATTTTTCTAAACGTCCTAAATTTTCCATCTGACAAACACAACCCATATTTTAAAAAAAAAGGATTTTAATTATAAACAGGGCTTGCTGTCGGGCTGCTCTCTGATGTATTCATTCTTGTCCTGACCTGTCTGACAGTGAGGCAATTCGTTACATTACATGTCTGTACTGTATGTACCACAGGGTCACGCTTGTGAGGCAGCAGACATTCTTCTCATAACACAGGCTCCAATCCCCAGATCTTCCCCGGCCTTTTCCCAGATTATCATCCAGTCTCAACTGGTCTCAACTGGGAGCGACAGATATCCAGCCAAAACCCTACGGCAGGTTTAAAGGGTGGGTCTTCATCAGGAACACGAGAAGTCGCATTCGCTAACAACTTTTTTAACCTGCACATTTCTTATCAGTGAACTTTGTTTAAAAGTAGTAAATAAACAAGAAGATATTAGTGGTGCAATTATATACAAATTATCAGCTGTTTCTAAAGTTTTAGCCTGAAATAACAGTGATGGACACCTGGCTAAGGTCATTAGTTTGCTGTCTGACATCCCATAATTCATAAATCATCACGTGGCTTTTTGAAAGCAGTGTGACCTCAGTCCTTCACATAGACTATATATAATGGAAAAAATGCCTTTGGTTGTGGACTGAAAGGGTATTGCTTTGCGTCTGTAATTAGCACAAAAGCATTCAATGTAAATGATCATATTATTGAATATTATGTTGCTATATTTGTAATAGCACACTGGCAAAGACAATACTGGGATCTGCTCCCCTGTGTCCCACCCATAATTTCCACTCTTAATTTCCACTCTTAATATGACACAGTTTTGGGAGGGAAGAAAAGATGGATGTAGCCTTCTGATCTGGAAAGTAAGGCAGGTGAGGAAGAGCCTTAAATGTGGGCAGTAGACATTGACTTCTCTAGTTGCAAAAGGGCTTTTTCAATTATATAGGACAAATGGTCTTAACCTCACTTGCACTGGGAACCGAGTAAATGCTCCTCTAATTGGTTTACTGTCTCAATCGCCGCAACTTAAATGTAACTTTTTACCCTATTACAGTAAAAAATGCCAATAAAGCAGAGTATGCTTTAGAGCCAGGTAGCTAATAACCAAGTGGTTTTCCTCAGAAAGATTCACCCCACATTTTTGATTCTAGGTTCAAAAAGTAGCAATAGCATTAAATGCTGAATGCAAAATAACTGATGTTGTGTTGTGCTGCTAATATAACATCAGCTCATTGCAAGGATCGACAAAGATGGCATGCTAACACAAAGCTAGCAAAGAACCCAGAGTAACGTTAAAGCTGAGTGTTCACCGACAGCAGTCCAGCAACCCGACCGTGATAGTCAACTGGTAACAAAGGAAGTAATGAACAATCGGGTTTTTAGCATTGTGACCTTAATTTGTACCTGCGCGTTTCTATAGCAGAGTTTAAGTGGAAGTGGCGACCGCTTCAAAGTCTCTTTGACCTGGTTTTCAGCTTTGCGTTCAAACTCTAAAAGAAGCATCGTATGTATTTGCCTGTTACAATAGGGATTTGTGTCATTATGTGGAACTTTAGCCTTAGTTTATATTGCTAACTGATGATGATGCATTTCAGGATGTTACAGAATAACAGAAAAGTTAAGTGATGAGTAGTTTAACAGTTTACTTCCTCTGGGGAGTAATAAAGGAATGTGTAATGCATTCCTTTTTTTGACTAAAGAGCCCAACATTGTTCACTGTCAAATGAGTGATTTCACAATGGCTACATCCATCTTTTATATACAGTTTTGGTGCTCCCCATGCCCCTACCTTTAGCCACAGCATTGGTGCCCTCTCTCTTACTTCACTTACTATGCACTCTCTTTGATATTAGTTTGCAATAAGTTAATGTAGAGTATAAGTGTTTGTACTGAAGATCACTGCAACCAGTGTCATATTCATATTATAAAAGGAAAAGTGAAAACAGATATTTTAGCAAAAAAAAACAAAAAACCTGAACAACTTTTTCTGTCTTGCATAAACAATTTGAGACCTAAAAAAAGTCAATGAAATGTAAATACACAATTAGTTTTATACTAAAGCATGCAAGCACTGCTCATCAGCAGAATCAGTGAGCATGCACGTGATGGCAACAAACAATTTTGAGTGAAAGTTAAAATGAAGCTGCGCTTTATACTTGGTTGCTTCATACTGTTATTGTTCCCTTTGAAAACCTTTAAAATTTTGAATCATGAGACTGTGACAGGTCCGTTCACCCGAAACATCCCGCTTATACACCCAACTAATCACATCATCTGCAAAGTCTTTTCTCTCTAACGTTTCCTTCCTCGGCTATCTCGTTTCAACAAGACAAAACGAGGAACTCACACCTGCTACTTCTGCAAAGTTAAAGTGTTTTACAGCTTCCCTCCTGCTGTAGTTTCTTTTTTCCGTTTTTATTCTTACCACTGTTCATGTCATGGAGCGGATGACATGACATCAGTACACTTTATCTCTCTGTGGGACTCTTCCCCTCTCACAACACTTAAAATAAAAAATGGGACACGTCCGGCTGCTCGGCTTACATGAAGGTGAAAGTTCCACAGCTTCCCTATTTCTGTGTCCACTCTTGTCTTTACATCGAGCTTGCACTCAGCTATCTGCTAATTCTTTCCTAATGTGTCATAAGCTCATTGGTACACAATATAAATTCCTAGAAGTGTTTGAGCAGAAAATAATATGTGTTGGGCTGTTGCTATTGTTACTATATGATATGAATTACTAACAGCATTAAATTCCAAATGAGTTACATCACAAGAAGATTTGCATTTTAGAGCTGGCACTGCAGATTACACTGCCTGATGAAATGTGGGTGGGAGCGATGTTATGGCTAGGATCGAGCAGACAGATAGTAGTGATAAACGTCATAAAAATGCAACGGCAGGAAAAGCAGTGACAGCGGGTGTTCAGAGCCATCTGTTTAATGCTTACCCTGCAGGCAGGGCACCTTCTTTGCTTGCCTGGAGCATGTCTGGCTTTTTGTCTGGCTTTTACAGGAGAGTAGACAGATTACTTGCAAAGGTTGAGATGGTTCAGTGGGCTGAAGGTACTAGGTGACACGGAAGCACGGGAGGGGAGGGAACCATATCCTTTTACAGTCTGGAAATAAAGCTGGCCAGCAGCCCTGTGTCTGTCTTCTTATTGGGCCATAGATGACAGGATCACAGCAGCGCTGGCTGTTGGAGGTCCAGCGCCAGACTGCAGCAGGCAGGGAGGTAATTTGACATGGGAAGCATTATTTCATGTGTTACTGAACTTCCCCAGACTGGCCTTTTACATCTATAACTGCATTTATGTGCACCAAACAACAAATCAGACAGTTGTCTTTGCCTTTGACATGCACTTAAACATTGGTCATTTATGTATATATGCGAGAAATCAAATATAATTCCTGGTTAAGAAAAACTGTCACAGACTTGTAGCTATGAAGCAGCCAGCATAAAGACTGCCAGACGCTCTAAAGCTCCTTTAGTAACATGTTATATGTCACAAAAGTTCAAGTTGTGTTTTTTTTACAGAAGTTTTTGTGCACAGCTATTTCTTCAGTGGACTTCCCGGCATCTCAGAAGGTTGTGGGAGCAACCTTTGGGTGGAAAAGGACTCCTACACATGACCGCATGAAAAGCAGTCTGCCACACCAACAAGCTACGTAATTAATCATGTGCTTTGGGCAGCTTTTACTCAACATTTTTCTCTGACTGCTAACCAGATCAAATTTTGAAGATGGTGTTTGCCTTTTTGATCTAAAAAGCTCAATAAAGTGATTTCCCAACAATGTCAAAGTATCAAATATGACCGAGTGGAAGTTGTGTAACAAAGAAAAACAACAAACAGCTGGAGTTAAAGCGAGCAGAGGAATTCTCTTGCAACGTGCCTCGCTTTCATCCTGCCAGGGGAATACAGCGCAGACTGGCCAAGATTAGACATCCTTCCTGCAGCATTTTTCACGGTGACTCCTGGGATTTTAAGATCGAAAAACATGCAAGCAATGCGCAAAGAGGCTCAAGGTGCATCACCCTGTGCTCCAGTGGATCATGTGGAGAAACCTAAAATAAGCCGTGGTAAATCTAAAAACACACAGACATGAACTCTGTCCCCTTTAAAGACGCTGTCACTGTGACGAGAGTCACAGTATTCCAGGAATGTCCTGATCCATCGGGGCCGGGATGCCTTAGGGAAGAGACTGAGATTGCTCATAACCGCGCCACTTGCTCTCCTTTAACATATACATGCACATGTGTAAGAGGATGAGTCATACAATAGGCATTTATTTTATTTTATTTTACTGTGAGAAAACATTAGTCCTGACAGCACGTTCCTCCTTTCATCACTCATCACTATGTCTCTGGCATTTTTACTCTTATTTTCTTTTATCTATCTGCACTTTAAACCTTTTCCACAGTATCAAATGAGCTCGATAAATCTGCTCCCTGCTTGTCACATTTTTTTTCCCTTCTTCTTTGAAATGACTCTTTTGAATCTCGGGGTTAAGTAACAACAAAAGCTAAAGAAAAAAAAGGCATGCAACCGGATAATTATTTGGGTCAAGGGTTGCGTGACCCCCTCAGGTCTGGGGCTGTTGCCTGTCTGACAACTTCAGACAGATAAAGTGTGGTTAATGAGCTGCAGTTAGAAATAAGTGCTGATATGTAGCAGGAATGTAACACCTGTGTGGATTTTGAATGGAATTCTAAATCCTGCTTTAGGGAGGAAGGCACATTCATGAATGTTGTGTTGAGCGGATGATTCTTTATTTGTTTATTAGAAATAAAAATAACCAAAAAATGGTTTCCGGCTACAAGTTTTGAGGAAAGCAGATACGAAAATTACTTTTCTTTGTATTGCATGAAAGGACAAAAGTCTAGTGATAAAGTGCAAACTGCAGAAACAATTGTGTTATACAGACACGACATGTTAAGGCAAAGCTAGCAAAGAACCCAGACTGACATTAAATTGAGTGTCTGCCAATACCAGCCCAGCATCCAGACCCTGATCTTCAATGGGTAACAAAGGAAGTGACGAACAATCAGACTTGCAGCACTGAAACCTCAGTTTCCATCTGTACGTGTTTCTACAGCAGAATCACAGTCGGCCACTTCAAAGTGTCTTTTTAGATTTATATTGTCACCTTCCAAACTCTAAAAAGAAGCATTATATATATGTGTGTATATATGTGTATATATATATACGTATATATAAAAAAACACCCAGCACGCCCCTGCGGGCGGTTTATCCTTCAAGCTCGGGTCCTCTACCAGAGGCCTGGGAGCTTGAGGGTCCTGCGCAGTATCTTAGCTGTTCCCAGGACTGCGCTCTTCTGGACAGAGATCTCCGATGTTGTTCCCGGGATCTGCTGGAGCCACTCGCCTAGCTTGGGAGTCACCGCACCTAGTGCTCCGATTACCACGGGGACCACCGTTACCTTCACCCTCCACATCCTCTCGAGCTCTTCTCTGAGCCCTTGGTATTTCTCCAGCTTCTCGTGTTCCTTCTTCCTGATATTGCTGTCATTCGGAACCGCTACATCGATCACTACGGCCGTCTTCTTCTGTTTGTCTACCACCACTATGTCCGGTTGGTTAGCCACCACCATTTTGTCCGTCTGTATCTGGAAGTCCCACAGGATCTTAGCTCGGTCATTCTCCACCACCCTTGGGGGCATCTCCCATTTTGACCTCGGGACTTCCAGGTTATACTCGGCACAGATGTTCCTGTACACTATGCCGGCCACTTGGTTATGGCGTTCCATGTATGCCTTGCCTGCTAGCATCTTGCACCCTGCTGTTATGTGCTGAATTGTCTCTGGGGCATCTTTACACAGCCTGCACCTGGGGTCTTGCCTGGTGTGATAGACCCCAGCCTCTATGGATCTTGTACTCAGAGCTTGTTCTTGTGCTGCCATGATTAGTGCCTCTGTGCTATCTTTCAGTCCAGCTTTGTCCAGCCACTGGTAGGATTTCTGGATATCAGCCACCTCCTCTATCTGCCGGTCGTACATACCGTGCAGGGGCCTGTCCTTCCATGATGGTTCCTCGTCTCCCTCCTCTTTCTTGGGTTTCTGCTGCCTGAGGTATTCACTGAGCACTCGGTCAGTTGGGGCCATCTTCCCAATGTATTCATCCTGGACTGTGGTGCTGACACTCACCAGTCCCCGGCCCCCTTCCTTCCTCTTAGCGTACAGCCTCAGGGTGCTGGACTTGGGGTGAAACCCTCCATGCATGGTAAGGAGCTTTCTTGTCTTTATGTCAGTGGCTTCTATCTCCTCCTTTGGCCAGCCTATTACCCCAGCAGGGTACCTGATCACGGGCAGGGCGTACGTGTTGATGGCCCGGATCTTGTTCTTACCATTCAGCTGACTCCTCAGGACTTGCCTGACCCTCTGCAGGTACTTGGTGGTTGCAGCTTTTCTAGCGGCCTCTTCATGGTTCCCATTCGCCTGCGGGATCCCCAAGTACTTGTAACTGTCCTCTATGTCTGCAATGTTGCCTTCTGGTAGTTCAATCCCCTCAGTTATGACTACCTTCCCTCTCTTTGATACCATCCGACTACACTTCTCCAGTCCGAACGACATTCCAATGTCATTGCTGTATAGCCTGGTAGTGTGGATCAGTGAATCGATGTCTCGTTCACTCTTGGCATACAGCTTGATGTCATCCATGTACAGGAGGTGGCTGACAACTGCTCCGTTCCGTAGTCGGTATCCGTAGCCAGTCTTGTTAATGATCTCACTGAGGGGGTTCAGGCCTATGCAGAACAGCAGTGGGGACAGAGCATCTCCTTGGTAGATCCCGCACTTGATGGTGACTTGTGCTATGGGCTTGGAGTTGGCCTCTAGTGTTGTACGCCACATCCCCATTGAGTTCCTGATGAAGGCTCTCAGGGTCCCATTGATCTTGTACAATTCTAGGCATTCCAGTATCCAGCTGTGGGGCATTGAGTCATAGGCCTTCTTGTAATCAATCCAGGCAGTGCACAGGTTGGTCAGTCTGGTCTTGCAGTCTCGGCTGACTGTTCTGTCTACCAGTAGCTGGTGTTTTGCGCCTCTGGTATTCTTGCCAATTCCTTTCTGTGTCCCGCTCATGTATTGACCCATGTGCCTGTTCATCTTAGCCGATATGATCCCTGACAGGAGCTTCCATGTAGTACTGAGGCAGGTTATTGGTCGGTATATATATATATATATATATATATATATATATATATATATATATATATATATATATATATATATATATATATATATATATATATATATATATATATGTGTGTGTGTGTGTGTGTGTGTTTATATGTGCTCAGGACGATAGGGACTTTAACCTAAGTTTTATATTGTGAACTGATGAGGCATTTCAGGACATGACAGGGACACGGAAAAGTAAAATGACGAGTAGTGTAACAGTTTATTTCCTCCAGGGCAAAATAAAGGAATGTGCAATGCATTACTTTTTGGGGGGGCTAACTATCCCAACACTGGACTACACTGACCAGTCAGTGATGTCATGATGGCTACTCCCTTCTTTGATTTACAGTTTATAGTGCCACCTCATACCCTTCCCTTTAGCTACAGCCATGGTGCCCTCTGTCTCATTTTACTTGCTGTGTATTCTCTTTATAGGATAAGCTAATGTGTTTGCACTGAGGATCATTACAACCAACTTCATATTATAAAATTAAAAATGAAAACAAATAGAGCACACAAATAAAAAAAGAAAAGATTATTAGAACTGTGTTGGATGATTATTAGAAGTAAAAATAGAAGCCTGTATATTTCAGTATAATCACCTCGCTTCATCATTTTTTCCAACACTATCATCTTTAAAGCGTTTACGTCATAAGGTCTTCCCGGAATACTTTTGGTGTTTTCAGATTTTAGTGGGAGTGGGAGTGGTCTGGAAAAGACCAGAAGAGGGCGGTGCTAATCTCTTCATATTCCCAAATGTCAATGAAAACTCTCCACAGCAAAGTTGAATCCTGAGGGGTGGAGTGGAAATAATTGAAGAATAATGCGTGCCGAGGATTGGGATGAAGTAGTCCAAGCTAAGCCTGCAGAGGATTTAAACACGACAAAAGGCGGAATTAAACTCAGCATTTCTAAATGTCTGTTGTAGCAGTTTTATAACAGGGAAAGGGGACGTTATTAGCAAATGGGCATCCTTAGATAAAGCACTTGAATGCGCCTTCTTGCCTTGTTTTACCTTATGCAGACTTACAGCGCAGTCAGGATGAGGCTGTGGATTCTGCTGCTCATTTTCCCGGTGAGCGCATCCTCTCCTCTGTTAGCCGGTGAGTATGAACCTGCTTGGTGTTTCTTTTCAGTGTCATTTAAGAAAGTTGTTTAACTGTTGGAAAATGCTAGCTGGATCTCCAATTACTAATATCCCAAAAGTAAACACACACTTTCTCTCCCCAGTAACGTCTAAAGCCAGGGATCACCGCTGCTCTGGACGAGCCTGCAACCCCCGCATGGGCAACTTGGCCCTGGGTAGAGTGCTGAGCACTCGGTCGGTGTGCGGCTTCAACTCCTCGGAGCCCTTCTGCTTCTACAGACAGACCTCCGCCCCCCGCAGCAGCAGGGGGTCTTGCTCGGCGGCAACGTGCAGCCGGTGTAACTCTGCCATCCCCAGCCAGGAGCACCCTCCATCTGCCATGAGCGACTCCTCTTTCCGCCACCCTGACACCTGGTGGCAATCTGCGGAGGGGGTAAAGGAGGAGACGCTCCAGCTGGATCTGGAGACGGAGTTCCTCTTCACCCATTTGATCCTGGTGTTCCGCTCCCCACGCCCTGCTGCCATGGTGCTGGAGCGCTCCCAGGACCGTGGACGCACATGGAAGACCCTCAGATATTTTGCCAGAAACTGCGACGAGACGTTTGGCCTGGTGGAGGGGTCACCAGTTGGCGAGGGTGGGGCAACTTGCACCTCCAAGTATTCAGGAGCTTATCCTTGTAGCAGAGGAGAGGTGAGTGTTGTCCTGAAATCTGAGTTATGTGCTTATGGAGTTATGGAACGTTTCGGATTTACATATCTAATCAAACAAGTCATCTGAAGTCGAATCATTTTGAAATAAGCCTTGAAAAGGGGAGAAGAGTGATGTACTGTAGCTCTGACAGAGATCTGGAGGGCAGATCTGGAGTGTCATTTCTGAGATATGTGATCACATCAGTGCTGCCAGACATCCCAGCACTTCACAGCAACTGCTTCACCTTTGTGATTTATTTATTGGCACTTTATTAGCTGCTATCACACAAACTACCAACCAAACAGTTGACCAAGCTTTGTAAACTAATCTCCCTCTCATGGGCCTTGCCTTCAAGGCCTCAAGCTGCTGTGATATGCACAGCTACAATATCAGAGTTCATTTTGACACTTTTTTTTTTTACACACACAAGCCATATGCTGCCTTACCACCAGCTATGTTTCATTCACAGATCGACTCTCGCTGGACAGAGTAAAGATTTGTTTTGCTCTAAATTTGCCTAAGAACATGTTGGGAGGTTCTGGTTGGATAACACAATGAATATATGGCTGATCTCATAATTGCAGTGCATTTGCCTGAAGTGTGTGTGTTGCCAGTATGTGAGCTCTGCTTCTCATCCTTTATAATTAGCGTCCCTTCTTCTGCTAACACTCAAAGAAGCCCTGAAATGTTAATTGTTGAAATGAATATTTAGAGTCAACCTTGTTTTTTGTTGTTGTTTGTTTTTGGTGAAGAGATGAAGTAAAACGTGCTCCTTATAAATCAGCCTTTTCAGATTGCACATCAGATTCTGTATATTTACCAAGTGCGTGGTGCCACAGTGTTGCACAACCATTCTGACACAGCAACAAGTCTCTCTCATGCTCATGACTTGTACAAACCTTAGCAAAGTAATCACTCCCTCATTTTCAGCTTCATATTTCTATTCTTGAGGTTCTCTAGAGTTCTCATTGTCTCATGCTGGGCCTCGGTACGAGCTCTCAGTTTGTTTGCTGTCCTTTAGTTCCACTCCCTCAAATGGTTTCTGCAAGCGTGCCCCTTGCAAACAGACGGTTTAAACAGCAGGTGACTGTGTGGGTTTTGAAGGAAAAGTGACAAAATTCAAGTATGCTTCCAGAAAAACATATAATTCACTTCCAGTTGGCTCAACATGTTTAAAAATAATCTATATGGGCTGGAAAGGAAAGGCCATTTGGAGAGGATATTGTAGTATATAGTGTATTTTATACACAGACTTGGTCCATAGATATTAAAAGTGAATGTTTTGAGCCTGTGATAACTTCCTTCTCCTCTGTGTGACTCACAGTTTTCATCCCTGTTCTTAGAATTCAGAGGCGGGCTGAGATTATTCGTCTAAACAATCAACATTTAACAAAATGTAACGAGGGAGAAGAAGAACCATACACTGATGTTCACATTTAAGCTACTCATGTATTGCTGTAACAGCAGCTGTAGCACAAGCGTGTGAGGAAATCCAGGCTGGTGCCTGCTTTTACAAACTTAATTTATGTTTGGTCATGATCCGTCAGTGCATCTAAGATTGTTTTTTTAATACTTGTTAGAGAGGTTTTTGGAGGTTTTCACATGTGCTGCCCTTCATCCTCCAGGTGATCTACCGAGCCTTGTCACCCTGGCACTCAGTGGATCCCTATGGCCCGGCTGCTCAGGACCAGCTCATGGTCACCAACCTGAGAGTCCGTCTGCTGCAGATTCAGCCGTGCCCCTGCCAGGCCAAGCATCCTGGTGCCTCTGCCCTCCCCACGGATCATTACGCCATCTATGATTTTATAGTCAAAGGCAGCTGCCTTTGCAATGGACACGCCGACCACTGCGAACCGGCCCGTGCCCACCTTTCTGGCACACAGAACATCAGCAACATGGTGAGCACTCATTGAGCTTGAGTTTGTGAAACGGTTTGCAGGTACATGACAACCCACTAACAAAAATGCCCCGTTGTGAGAATGTACTCAAATGTTGTGTCACGTTGAAATCTGCTGATGCCCCCAGTTTGTCTCGAGGTTTGTGATGTGGTTTGGGTTTGGGGTTTTGTTCCCACCACTCCCTCGTTACCCAGCTGTGTGCTGGTATGTGCTGCTGAAGTGGAGGGCTGCAGTGAAGACTGAATATTAAGCCACAGCTTTACCTACCATTACAGGGATTTAAGGGGGTGGAAACCTTAATTATGGTATTCGGCCTAATACTTTAACAGCCCATAGTCTCAGTCATGTTATTCTCTTAACTGTAAGTGGAGAATAGAAACAATAGTTTATTGCCAACACAGCCTAAGAGGTGTAGACATGTTGCACAGTGTGTAAACACTGTCAGCGTGCATTTAGATGCCACTATGTTGCGATACTTAAGAAGGAGGTTGGTTATAAGTACATTAGGTGCTTATTACAATGTGCATGGTTGTTTATGTGCAGCATCAATTTTAGAAAATGGATCAACAATGACTCCAAAATACACATTTATTTAAAATGGCTATTATTGTGTATAATTAACTATAAACAGCTAAATTAACAATTTCAAATTGGTCACATGACACATGAAGTCATAACTGATCTCTAAGCGATGTTCCTTTAGTGCATGCAGATACAATAAAACGCTCAATAACTGTTAAATTCTCACTGTCTGGTGCGTTTGTCCGGCAGGTCCACGGCAAGTGTGCCTGCAGACATAACACGGCCGGCGAGCACTGCGAGCGCTGCGCACCTCTCTACAACGATCAACCCTGGCAGGCCGCCAACGGCATCACGGGGACGGCGCACGAGTGTCAGAGTGAGTGATGGGGCGAGAGAGTGAGATGCATCGTAGGACACGCGGCTCGTTGGCTTATCGGGAAAATTAATTTAGCGTCATAAATCACACGCACACCTTTTAGATGCTGATGCACCGCTTAAAGAGTGTCACTGGGGTTCAAAGTTGAGAGGTGAGCTGATTAAAGCGTCACACTTGAATGTTTCTTTTCTTTTCCCACGCTCGTCTGAACAAAGAGTGCAAGTGTAACAGCCACGCCAGGAGCTGTCACTTCAGTCGAGGGCTGTGGCTCGCAACGGGGCGACGGCGTGGCGGGGTGTGCGACGACTGCCGCCACAACACGGAGGGCCGTCACTGCCAGAGCTGTAAGAAGGGCTTTTACAGAGATCCCAGCCGACCAAAAATGGCACCTGACTCCTGCAAAGGTAAGACCCCACAGTGTGTCTTTGTTTTTTGGCCTTAAACCAAAACTTTAAACTCTATTTGGAGCAACGCCAGCTGAAAAGTCCAACTAAGAGTTGCAGAATTTGCTATTTGGAGGGTTTTGATTTTTCTTTTTTACCCTCTGGATTAAAGCACATTGATCTCCTTGATAAGGGGATTTTGCTCCAGCACCTTCCTAAGTCACTGATGAGACACAAAGCAGACTTTTAGCCCGCTCCTTAACAGGAGTCTCTGTAATTCTTGCTTAAGTTGCATTCGAGGTTTCAGAGTGTGGCTGTAATTGCAAACAGTGGAGGAATGTCTCCACGTTTTTCCCCATTGTTGCCCTTCCATCCTTCCAAGCATTCTGCAACATTCTTTCTTACACAAACTAGAAATGAAAAAAAAAAATCAATCTGTCATGTCAACGAGCCTTCAGACAGCGAGCCGAGGGAGTCCTTCACTGTTTGTTTTTGCTGCATCTGCTCAAAGCACACTGACTACATAACATACTTCCGACTTGTCGCTTGTAACGAGTGCAATGATAAAATACAGCTGATGTGGAAGTTCAGAAGTGTTTGCTACAGAGATGTTAACACGCAGTTCTCTTGTTCTGTCACTCTCTCCTGCACAGCCTGTTCTTGCCACCCTGTCGGCTCAGTCCACTCAGGTGGCAGCACTCTCTGCAACCCTAACACCGGGGAGTGCACTTGTAAGCCCGGTGTCGGAGGCTCCTACTGTGACAGCTGCATGACGGGATACTGGGGGCTTAATGAATACGGCTGCCGTCCGTGTGACTGCACGGGGGACTGTGACCCCTACACTGGTGACTGCATTTCTGGGTAAGAGCCAAGACTCAACCATATGTATTAATGGAAATAAATCAGGTGATTTATGCTGGGGAGTTTGAGAGCATACTGGGTTATTAACTGGCTCTGACTGGTTTTACCTCTGCGGCACAGCTCAGATGTGGAGGTCTTCTATACAGCCAGTGGCCACATGGGACACAGCAGCAAATATAGTGAGACGGCACTCTTTAGGGTAGAGGAGCTTTTCTCTGCACTGCACCACTCCGGTGAGTCACAGGTCACATCACGCCAAGCACTCTGCGTGCTCATCGGCCCACATAGATGCAAATAAGGCTGCTTTCATCTAACAATCTATACTTCACGGTGAAATTATGTGTATTAATCTTGTTATCTGTTTGACTTTCATTTTCCAGAGAAATGTGAATGCATAGAGGTAACCCTTGGCAACCCTAAACTCTTCTGTGCTGCAGAGTTTGACTATGGTAAAAAAAATGTTTACATTTATTGTAAACCTGTGAGAGTCAATCTTAACAATCTGAATGATTTATAATGAAATGCTTGATGTCTTGAGGCCAGGATAGGGTTAGGGTCTCATATTTTAAATCATTTTTGCACATGACCTGTGGACAGTGTCAAGATAATCAGGTCCTGTCTCACAGGGAGCACACAACAGGACAAAGTCCGCTTCAGACGTGCTCTCCTGACTTGAAGTGATCAGTTTGGGTTAGGTGAGGCTGCTACCTGGAAAGAATGTGCAGAAGGCAGGACATATGACACCCGATGGCTCAGGGGGGAATTCACTAGATAATTACCTTCACCTTTGATGCAAGACACCATGCAAATCAGTAAAATTGGACATCGTGTGGTCTTTGTCTACGGAGCTAGCAGGTTAAACATTTCATGCTTATGTCACATCTGACTGACCACAGGTACCACCCCATATCTTAAATTACATGCCTTAAAAAGAACATATTTTCATAAATGTGAGGAAATGTTCCTTCAGAGCCAAAAAACACATTAGAAAATTCTAATTAGAGTCTTATTAGTACTACTATTAGTCAACACTTATATTCTAAACGATTAGAATGTTTCTCACATGGTTATTATTTGTTTACTTCTTTTGGTTGTTTTCTTGCCTTGGCAGTACTGGTGGCAAAGGTGATGTCAGCCCACGACAAAGGCTCTCACGCAGAGGTGAAGGTCAAGGTCAAGAAGGTGTTGTATCAGAACCCTCAGATGAAGATCCAGAGGGGAAGTGTTACCCTTTACCCAGAGTCCTGGACCACCCACGGCTGTACCTGCCCCATCCTCAACCCAGGTCAGCTGCAGCCGGCTCCAATGAGAAACTTTATTGCTCACGATGCAGAAGTGTATAATTAGTCGACTCTTGAGTGCACAAGAGTGCCGGCTTTGTGCAGAGTGAAAGATCCCTGTCGCCTCTCACAGAGGCTTTGAGTGAGTGCCAACATCCAAGCATTACTCATTTAAATTGGACATTTACAACTAAAAGATTAGACACACTTCTCTGTTATGAGACTATTTCACGTCTAACACTCCACAATAATCGCTTCTGCTAAGCTAGCCAGGGAAGCGCGGTATTTAACTTGTTATAGCTAAATGATGTACATTTCCATAGTCATTTTTTTTCTCTTTTTTCTTCACCCTGCTGTAGTGGCATTCTCAGCAGATCTGAAATACATTATTGCTTTTTTTCCCCTTCTCCAATATAGGATCTGAGTATGTGGTGGCTGGTCATGAAGACTGGAAGAAAGGCCGACTTATTGTTAACACCAAGAGCTTTGTTAAACCTTGGAAGGCAAGCCTCGGACGCAAACTCCTCCACATCCTCAGAAAACACTGCGGCCACTGGTAGGGAACCGCCGAGAAGTGCAGTGGACGCAGCTGGCAGCAGGACTGTCTGAATTAGGCCTCACTTGGACATGAAAGTGAAACCGCTGCCTATTTCTTTTTCTTTTTTTCCACGGTCCATGGTCTCAGAACAAAAGGGGGAAAAAGCTATAGGACTGAGGTTGTGAACCTGTGATAAAAATAAGCATGTGAGAGCAGATACCTTCCAGACTACAGTCACTGTAGGATCAAAGAGAACAAAGCAGACCGTAAAAACCTTCATCCGCACAAAGCTGTCTGAATTGTATTCCTGTTATGCTGTGCCTCAGCTCATAAAACTTTCAAGATTATTTATAAAGCAGCAAGAAGTGCATATTAAATACTCAATTATACTTCATTTCCTGGCTCGATTTCCTCGCTGTCGGAGCGTCCTGCTGTATCCACTTTATGGAAGACTGTTTACTTTGAAATTTCGCAAAGGCACAGACTGAATGATCCGTGTCGTCACACAGATATTGCCGATAAATCATGAACGAGTAAACATCAGGCAGCGTGTGTGGAAGAGTACATATGCTAGATGTCCTTGGTGGTGAGTCTGGGACTGTGCAAGTCAGAACAAGTAACTCCGGGATGAAGGGAGAGGATGAAAAAACATTAAAGGAATCAGATGGCTTAAATCTGAGCAGCTCCACTTTACTCTGGGCCACTCGCCCCCCTGCTGACTGATGAGAACAAAACCCTCTCTGCATACAACAGGCTAAAACACTTGGGATTTGTTTGCTCTTATAGCCAGCTCACTACGAAAGGATTTCACCTTCTTTGGAAGACCTGCTTCCACATGAGGAGGATTCGCTTGACAAGACCTCCCTTAAGTCAGCCCTGCAGGAAGCGGTGCGTGTTTGGGTGTTGCAAATGCTCTCTGAACATATGCTTCTCTTTTTGGCCTGTGACTCCTGCTGCCTCAAAATAAATATGTATTAAAAGCCGGGGTATTAATGGACATCACAGTGTATCAGATCCGGAGTCCACAAGCCACTTTAGAGCCAGCCCCCGGTTAAGAATAGGCCTGGTCTGCTGTCTCCAAGGAGAAAGGACAAACTGTATGAGGGGACACGATGCATTCCTCAGCCATAGCATCACCACCCATGCCCTTGTCTGAAAGACTTTGCCAAAATAAGAGAAATGGGCTGGAAATTTTCTTTTAGAGGACAAGGTGGTGATTTTTTTTTATTTTTTAGGGTGAATGAATGTGCTCTGTCGTCATCGTGATGCTTGCAACGCTGTTTCTGTGTCCTGTCCGTTCTGTTTCATCTAAACTGCATAAACTAAACATCAGTGTGCTCATTCTTAATGCTTCTGGGAAAAATCGGTTTCATTCCTCGGTCACATTATGCAGAAGCACCAGGCTATGAATAAACAGCCTGATGTGCCTTACTGCATCATCTTCACCAGCAGAGGTGGCTGACTGATATTTAACCCATGTTTGAGTACCGCCCTCCGTTGGTTAAAAGAGAGAAATACACATGTACGTGGTTAAAGTTTGACATCATTTGACATTTTTGCTTACTAGCTAAGAAAAGAGGGAGCAATATAAGTGGAAACAATAAACATTCACTGTTGTAATGTTTATTTTTGGTCAAACTCTTTCTTAAGACGGAGGTTTTTCCTCAGGTTTCAGCACTGCAGCACAGCCTGCATTAGGTATTGGAGTAGTCTTCCTAATAAACTGTAAAACTGCTGTGTATCGGTGATGTCTCTAGAGCTGCCAGAGAGCTCCATGAACTTGAATGCAGCATTGGATGCAAGATTTATAACAATTTATTTCTTATAAAACTGCCTCAAATTAAAATAAAGCAAAGAAATGTAGAAGTATAAATATTTGATAGCGGTTCCGTTTTCCTCACATGAGCTTAACAAGGCAATAAAGCACAGCATGTTCAGGCAAGGTGCGAGCACCTAAACCTCCTTTTTTTTGCATGATTCTTTTGCATAAATCTCTTTTGCATATTACCTAAAAGCAGCACATCAAAAAAAAGCTAAAATGACAACGCTGAATCAGTTAAAGATATGCCCTTTTTACTATTGGCTTGATCCTTTGGAGAGAGAGAAAGAAATGAAACAAAACTATCTCAGCTAACTTCATGAGAGTCTTTTTTTTTTTTTTTGCTAAAACAATTATCTAAAGGTATTCAAGCACTGGAAATTTAGGTCAGAGAAATATTGCATATTTGCTGTCAGTCTGAAGAAGTCTGTCGTCTCCTGGTTCGTTGTGGATTTTGGCGCATGCTTAGTAGTCGTCGCCCCGGCTCACCACCTCTTTGCATGTGGGCCTGAGTAGGATGGTGTGCTCATACTGGGCGGTGTAGCTGCCCTTGATGTCGCAGAGAGGTGGGTACGGGTCTATGATGCCAAGGTCGCACAGATTCTTCAACGCCATGAGGTACTTGCTCTCTCCCAGGCGGTCCAGCCAGCGGCGGCAGAATGCCAGAGTGCCAAAATTCTCATTGATCACGTTCAGCAGATGTTTAGCCCTCGGAAGTCTGCGGTGTTGGTGGCGACACGGAAAGAGAGGTGAGAGAAACGTGACAAACTGGAGATCGAAGAAAGCCACCGTATAAAAACATAAAGCACGAGGCGATGAGGTGAAAACAGAAACCTTATTGGCACGTGTCCCACGTTGAAGTTTTTCATGTAATGCGAGCACTCCATGTCATCGTGGACAGCGCCTCTTCCAGTGCTGCCAAATGTCTCGATGGCATAAGCTTCACCTTCCTGAGAAGCAGCAAAAGAAGCAAAAAGAGACGAGGACTTTAAAGTGCAGAAATGAAAGACTGTTAGAGCAGGGCAGGTGTCATTGAGCACTCATAGGACAAAAGCACTTTAGAGGGAGGAGGGGAGGCTGAGAGCAAATTTAACAAAAACCTCAAGTTGTCAGCCGATGACATATTCGTGTGGAGTCTATTAAAGGGCGGTAGTGCTCTTTTCAGCTGTTGATTGGTCGGATCTCACTGGCACTTTGCTTCTCTATCAGCACGTGACTGCTGTCGGAGTCCCCCGTGGTACGAGCTGATAGCACTGAGACGCCCTTTCTCGCTGCACCGATAATCAGTCAAAGTGCTAGCAGTCCCCGTGGCACACCCAGCTGCCACTCTCTGATCACAAAGAGGGTAATTGCCCTTTTACACCAACACACTTTAGCTAAAAATACAATACACAAAGCTGCCACATCAGCATCAACCCCTCCTCAACTCTCCTGGAACCATCAGGTGAAAGGCTTGACGCAGCAACTTCCCAATTAAAATGCCCACTTCTGTCCAAGATAAAACCCCAGCCATGCACCACAGCTGTGCAGCCAGGCACAGGCTCACTTTAGTTCCCTGCATAATGCGAAGCCGTCTTTCTCCTTGGCCCCGTTAATGAACTCTTGATGCCCACGATTGAAACGAGTGGCTGGTGTGCTAACACGTGTTGCAACTCGATGGGGCCGCTAATTCCATTAAAAAGTGTAATTAGGGTGCTTAGGAGGGTGACCGAGAAGCTGTTAAAGCGGCGAATTGGAACATTTCTCCAGACCCCGTCGTAACCCTAACCAGCCACATGTTCGTCCAGTTGCACTTAAGAATTAAAAAGGGTCCATTTGCATTCACGCAAGGTCAGTCAGGTGGAAAAGGTTTAATTTCAAACGCTTTAGTAAAAAAAAAAAAAAGAGGTCTGCAGTTTTTTAATTTGGGCCCCACAGTCTAATCCACGTGTAATCTGTGGTAAATGGTGTACAAACCTCCATCCTTGTGGCTTCTCCACCTTTTACGATAGGGACCGTCTTCCCTGAGTGTATCCTGTATTGTCCAATAGAGTGGCCGTTGAGATTCCTTACCGGCTTCACTGTCAAGAGAGCGGCACACAGAGGGTTTCATAAACAGGAAGCAGCTCTAAGCCTTGTTCGTGATTAAAAAGGATGAAGCATGGCATCATTTTTATTTTACCTTGATATGTTTTCCCATCTATCTCCACTTCATAAGACTCCATCACCTCCTGAATGGTCTCGCCAACATCGCACAGGCGCACATCAATTCCGGCGAACTGGGACAGATCAGAGTTTGCACACACACGTCAGTAAATAACACGCCATCCATCGCACACTGAAGGTCTGGAGAGTAAGAATCACATCCCACTTCTTTTTTTTTCTGATTTTTGAGGGGGAACTAACTCTGAATAAGTGAATCGTATACTGACAGCCTTTAATATATCCAGTCTGAGCATCATCAGGTAACATCAGGTACCAAAGTAGTCACATTTAAGTGAGACATCATCTTTTTCCAGCCACATGTTTAATAAAAAAATATAAATTATTGTTTTTTTGCATTATGCGCTGTTCAGTTGCTGTATATCCATGCATTTCTATTTTACACTTGATTGCTTTTATGCTTTCTCACTATAAGATTACATCAGATTTTAACAGTGTGTCCCCTGCAGCTGGCAGGAATTCAACAGCGTGCACATTTTATGTCACCCTGAATTATTACACGCCACTGTACGTTATGATTTGTGCCGTTATTTCAGAGTTATCGTCACCCGTTATCACAGTTGCATTTCAGACTAGATATGAATTATAACCTAAACTGTGATCTGGTTTGATGATTCTCGTTTTTTTTCATAAGTCTTTGTGTAAGCACGGTGCATGGGAGGACGGGCCCTATTACCCTGATGCCAGTGTTGGTTGCGTCTCTCACAGCCTCCAGCAGTCGGTCGTACTTTGGATTGAAAGTGACGGTGAAGGCACAGTCTATTATTCGACCTGAAAATACCAAACAGTTTGGTTAGTGCCGGCAGCGGCTAATTATTTTCATTTTTTTACACTTTTTTTTTTTTGCAGAAACATTCAGCATGTATTCATCCAGAAAAAGAGGACGTTAATTAACTTATGAGAACAGTTTATTCCAGGCGGCCAGAATCATAAGGCAATCATCACTCCACCGTGCCAAATGGGGAATGGGAGACCGTAACTTGAAAAAGCACTTAAAAAGTTATTAGCGAGCTCTCACCGTTGATGTGCGTTCCAAAGTCAATTTTGCAGACGTCGTCGTAGCGCAGCACAGTCGGGTCTCCGGCGTTTGGGGTGTAGTGGGCTGCGCAGTGGTTGATGGAGCAGCCTGTGGGGAAAGCCAGGCCCGCCTTTAACCCATCTTCTTTGATGAGCCGCCTGGAGCAGTCTTCCAGCTTCTCACTGACAGAAGCAGAAAGAAACACAAAGAGGCAGCAGATGTTAGAGAGAAGCCAGGTAAAACATTCAGAGGAGAAAAGGTGGGAGCAGATCCTCCCTTTCTTTCAAGGTCTTAATCACATTCTCATCTTCTCAGACCATATCAATAACTCTCAAAGACAAATCAGCGTGTTTCTCACCAGATCTCTATCATGGTCATCCCTGGTTTGATCCAGCTCATGACATACGCACGGACCTGCCGGTGTGCCTCGGCCGCCTGCCTGAAATCATTCCACATTTCCTCGTTAGCCCTGTCCAGGGCCCGCTTCTCCTCGCTGGTGGTCCGCCACGCTGCGCTGCGCCTGGGGGTGGGTGCAGGGGAGCACCACGGAGAGGAGGCACTCATTATTTTCTCATTATACAAATGTTTGTAATGAGGCTATGACACATGCTCCCTGAAAAAAACACTGCACAGGTGAAAACAGTGCTGATATTTTTAACTGCAGCAAAACATACTAAAAAAAAAAAGAGAATGGATTTACATCTTTACTGGAAACACGATCAATTAGTATATTATAGCCTGTATGGATAGGCGGAAAGTGGGACCTAAGTTAAATGTAGGAATGCCACACAACGGAAGACGGAAGGAACAACGTAGAGGTCACACACACCCGTCTTTTGATGGGGGATATTCACACTCCTCTCCCTTTGGAAAGTCTCCGTTGGGATACAGCTCACAAATAGGGACTGAGGGAGGGTCAGTCTGTCCCTTCACTGTGGCCCAGATACAGAAAAGGCGGAGCAGAGGAAAAAGCAGCAGGAGAGGGGAAATAAAACACGTTAACAAGTTATGAGCCCTTGTGCTCATGACATTGATATTTTGACTTTAAGAGAACAATGCCTGGCATTCTGGTACAGAAAGAGAATTACAGTGCTGGGGAAGTCATTCATATCGTCCTGTCTGAACAACATGCAGTTTTGTCCGACTGCATGTTGCAATACTGACGACTAATGACATGGATTTAAAAAAGACAAACTGCTGTTGTGCTCTGTTTGCAATCATCTGGTGTTCCAAAGCGCTTTCAACGCAGTGACGTCTGTTTTCGAATACACGCCGATGCTCATACACAACCGCAAAGATTTTACTGAACGATCTTTCAATGCTATCAACAAATGCTACATATCTACTTAATATCTTAAGTGTGCGTGTGTTTGCTTTTTAAATGAACAAACAATAAGAAAAATCCTCTTGCTGAGTGAAGAATTTAAATTCTTGGTGCATTTTGGTGCGCTACGGGAAAAAAAATAGCTTACATCCTTTCTTCTTCTTCTTCTTCCTCTTCTTTTTTCCAGCTGAGTTCTCTCCCTCGTCCCCATCTGTTGAAAGCATCATTAGTTTCAATACAGTTTGCAAAGTGAGAAATATCGACAGGCGTTTGGGCACAATTCCCGGAGTGCTACTGAAAATCAAATATCACATTGCAGATATGATCAGCTGAATTTCACAGTGCACTTTCTGGGACTTGAAGTCCAGCAGCATGACCGCTGCAGACAATGATGCTGATAGTGGGCGGCTGTAATAAGAAGATACCTTCTTCTCCATCCTCGGCCCTTTCTTTGTCCTCCAGCGTTTGCTGTTCCAACTGTTTTGTCACATCACCAACACCTCCGGCGTCTCTATCCCCCTCAGCCTCGCTTGTCCCTGCTGCAAAGTCACACAATGCCGTGCATGCATGTGCAGGTGAACATGCACGTGCATGCACGCACACACACATACACAGAGGGAGTAAATTATCTGTGGTTCAGAGTCCATTCAAGAAAGTGCATCTACCATGATCTGAACTTGGCAGGATGTGTGAATAATTTCTTGCCTTGAGAAGTCAGTATCCTCAAGGGCATATGCAGCTTGCAGCATTATGACATTTAGCCCTTCATAGACAGAGCTGTGAGGACCACGCTTGACTTAGGGCAGCTTCAGCAACTTAACCTTTTGGGATTTTACTGCTGATGAAGCAGTAATGCTGCAACTGGCAACATGTCATCGTATTGCACTACAACTGTGGGTCTATTACATAATTTCACGCAGATTATGTGGAGAATTATAGGATCAAACATATTTAATCTGGGCAAGTTACATTTATTCCCCTCATATCTTCAAGTGACAGCTTCCAATCCATTTTTGACGTTACATTTCATTTTCGGAGTCTGTCCCGTTTCCAGATGAGCGCCCTCAGCTTCAGCAGCAGCCGCTGAGAGTTGGGACATCTGGACAGGAATACCCTCTGACAGGTTGAAAAAGTCTCATGTCCAGTACACTTAATGCTCTGCACAACACCGAGCAGTAAGGGGAATATTTTTTTTTTTGCGCTATTTTCTTTAAAAGGATCCTCTAACCGCAAAATGCGCTCCTTACCTGGCGCTGTGGTTCTGCTCCTCTTCTTCTTTCTTCTTTTTTTCTTTACCGATTCCGAGGCGTCCGCTTCTTCTCTTTCCTCGTTCAAGTCATCCCCATTGAGAAGTTGAGGCTCCACTTCAGCCTGGAACTGTAGCTCCGCCATGATCAGCGGCTAAGAGACGAAGTGACGCATAAGCTGCTGGGAGCCTCCAGTGGTCAAAGCAGAAAAGTGTGCTGGAGGGAGCTTCAGCCAATAACGAGCTATTAGACGATCTCTATGCAACAACTTAACCAGAACAGAAGAAGACGATCCTCCTGTGCGCCAAGCAGCAAAAAAAAAAAAAAGAAAAAAGAAAAAAAGTTTCAATCGTCATCAGATTTTTAGAGTTACATTGTTTGGACTCACAGTTCCTGTGATGCTCAGATGTATGTGACAGTCCTGTCCCGGTGTGTGGCCTTTAAAAGCTGCACTGTGCTGGACTCTTTCTCCGATCGTCCAGCGGCTGAGTTTCAGGTTACCTGGCAGCCCAGCGCACACCTGACTGCTACAGCTCCTCAGTATCAACCTGCGCGCCCTTTCTTTCTCTTTGTGTGTCCACATTGCCAAACGCTCGACACCTTATCTGTTATTGAGAGTAACGTATTGTTGTTTGCACTGTCACAGATTCAATTTGATGCCCAGAGTCGATCATTAACGTGCGTAACGCGAGAAGTGCGTATCCAAGCAACAAGGCGAGAACATGAACGGAGAGGGGGGTATTTGCTGGAGTGAAATGTTGATCTTGAAGCACTTTTTCTCAGCTAGGTTACTTTTGCTTTGCTGCAAAGAGATACAGTGTGGGGGATTTCTCCCTTTGTAACGGGAAATGAGTTCTTCTGGTGGGACAGAAGGCAGACGGGGGCCCTTTTATTTCTTTGATCAGGTGAGGTGAGGATGCGTTTTGCTGACTGTGTAGTTTAAAAGAAAGAGCACAACTTTTACCGTCCACTTGCCTCTCTGCAGCCAGCAGGACGAAATCGAGTTAAAGGAGAGCGAGGAAACATTTTACATTTGAGTGTGATAAATGGAGGAGCACAATTCGAGGGCAGGATACGAAGGTAATTAGAGGCTTGCACATTCTGACAGAGATGATCTGCTGTGGGAGCATCCGAAAAAAGGAGGAGGAGAAGGAAACGTGGTTTACTGTAAATAACCTGTCTTATTTTCTCATAGTAATCTGGAGGAGAACGAGGGAAGGGAGGAAGAAGGCGATAAACCTGGCACATCGTCTGCTTTAACCCTGAACGGTTCGATCGAGGCATACAAGCAAGCAGCGCCTCAGTTATTAAATGAATTGGCTCGCCTGCTTTGGCAGCATAGGTGGGCTGATGAGAGGCGTCTTCCTCACGGGGTTGTAAATATTCTGAACTGCTCCTGGCACGATCTTACTGCAGGGGCGCTGCGTTCAAGTCCCAAACTGACTGACAAGCTACCGAAGTCTGTGGGCTCCCCGAAGCTGCAGCAACCTCCCCGCCAGGTGTCAGCCAGCGGCCGGGAGGAAACGGCAGAGGAGAACCCGTGCGCAGCAAGAAGTGCTGGTTTCACAGGGAGAAAGTCGCGAGCCAAACTAAACCCACATGTGAAAAAGAGCGAGCCAAGATGCAGTAGAGGTAAAAGAAATAATTTCAGGCACATTTCTGTGGCCATAAAAACACTACAAGGGAAGATAACATACCAGGAAGGTATCCATCTAATCCCCCCCCCCCCCCCCCCAAATTGGACCTTTCCAACAGCCCATACTTGTTCAGTCTTCTTTTGTGAGGCATGTAGAAACTGAGATGTAGCTCTTGTTTTTTTTTGTTTGTTTGTTTGTTTGTTTTCTTTTTGCAGTTTCTCTGAGCATTGCACTCTGAGTTTGGAGTGCATTTACGTGAAATTCCTTGGAAATTGTATTATAATCCTTCTAAGACTAAGTTTCACATTCTTGCTCTTAAACAGCTCGCAGCTCCACAGCAGCCACTCCCTCCATCTCATCCAGTAAGTGTAAACATGCAGGTATGACATGCAGCTGCAGCACTGCGTAGATGACTCTGTCACTGCCTCCGCTGTGTCGTGTGTTTTGTGTGCAGGTTTGATCGCTCAGCCTAATCAGGCCTCCAGTGATGTGCTGAACAGGATCAGTTTGTATCAGTGGGTGGTGGAGAGACTGCAGGGAGCAAAAGATCCAGAGTGAGTTGTCAGCGTCTGTTTCTGCATTAATAGCATTTGCATTTCCAAATGATCAGATCCTGTTGGTCGGCTGATCTGATGAATCCATTTTGATTGAATTTCAGGCTATTTTACATTTGGTCATCAGTTACTGAAATCCTTATCTGGTTAAAGCAATATAATCCAGTACTTTCACATGCATTGTTTAATATACGTTAAGGTCCATAGGCTTTTGGACAGTGACACATTTATTTGTAATTTTGCCTCTGTACACAACACAGGGGATCTGAAATCAAACAGTCAATATGTGGTTGAAGTGCTGACTTTTAGTTTTATTTCAAAGGGTTTGACAAAGGTTGCACATAAACTGTTTGGAACTGTTTGATGGTCAAATGAGGTCGATTCCCTCTTTATCTCATGACTAATTGGGCAGATAAAAGATCTGGAGTTGATTTCAAATGATGCAATTGCATTTGATAGTTTTTCATTTAAATTCTCAATATGAGGTCCAAAGAAAGGTCAGTAAAAGCAAAGGCCATCTGAAGATGGGGAAAAAACAAACCTATCAGAGACGGAGCAAAAACTTTAGGAGTAGCAAAATCAACAAATAGAACAACACCAAAAGATGACGGCTTATTTCCATGGTTCAAAAAAACCCCTTCACAACATCTAACCCAGTCAAGAACACTCACACGAAAACGACAAAAGTCACATTTGTCCAAAAACGTTTACACTTAACCGTATTTTTTTTAACGTAGAAAACTGCCAACAACTGAGCTGGATCCGAACGAACAGCTTATCCTCCGTCACTATGGGGATACGAAGGCTAACGTGACACGCAGGAGAAGAAAGGACCATCCTTCCTCTTTAGTCAACGGGATGCCACAGATACCAGAAGTGAAACAGCAGGATCCTGCCCGGCAAAAACTGCACTACAGGATCAACGATGGCTCCTCATTCATATAGTATCATCTTTTTCTCATCATGTTTATTCATAAAGATTTCAATTTTAATGAGTGTCCAGAATTAAAGGCGGATTTGGGCATATGGAAAATGTGTCACTGCTGCTGACCTTATGACCTGTAATTGTGGCCCCTCAGTTACCCATCTGGTTGCATGGCAGTGTGCCAGAGTCACTCAGGCCTGCCCTGCGGAGGCTTCTATACCAATGTGTTCACTGACAGCCAATTTCCCACCATCCTCGCGACTATTACAGCATTTGGGCGCGGGGCCGTCACGCATCCTCTCAGGTGAGTGCATGCCAGGTGGCTTCCATTCTTTTCATTTTTTTTTTCTTACTGAAAAATATGAAGTAACATGTAAAAATACACGTATAACAAAATTCTGTTGCACATGCTTCGCCTGTTTGTTTTAAATCTTTTGTAACTGTTAATGCAGCTCGGCCGTCACAGCACTGTGGGACCAGAACGGTGGATTCGTGTGCGATATTTACGGAAACAAAACTAAGGAGTGGAGTTGGAAGCCATATCACAGGGAAAAGATTGCAATACAGGTGGGGTCTACGAATTAATCTCCTCTCGATGTTGTTGTTGCTATTCTCTCATCAATAAACTGAAAAATTCGGAGCAAAAGTAGCCAGAGACACACAGGAGGAACTGGCAGTACAGTGTGTACTTATATTTCTGGGGAGGCAGCTGATTGATTTTTTTTTATTGAATTTCAATGAAATAATAAAAACATTTTATGCAGCACTCCTCATTTTGTTAGGCAAGAATGCTTTTACATCTGAAAAACCTTTAAAAAATTACTAAGTTGAAAATAAATATGAATATTACATTTTTTTTTAGCAAACTATCTAAATGATTTTTGGTCCCTGTGGTTTTTGCCTTTGGAATTACATATGCTAAATCATATGTTATGGTACTATAACCACAAGAGACTTGGAAAAAAATCATAAAAATATGATGGGGGAGTTTTGTTGTCAATGTTATACTTTAGGGTTCAGGATATATAATCCACTCTCATGCACATCAGCTCACTTTGTAGGGTTTCAGTGGGGTTTGCGGTTACGATGTAGCTACGGTGTAGATTTCCTACTCATGCATAAATCCCAGCAACACTAACTGTCTCTGACAGGACGTAGAGATTCATATTTTATTGTCTGCAGGGTTTCTTTGCTTTAGATTGGATCGTTTCGGGCGACAAAGACAGGAGGACTTGCTAACTCTTTATGCCACTTTGCTGTTCTTTAGGGTTTTCATTTTCTAATAACCGATAAAAGTGTTTGCTTGTCTCCTGCAGATTTCTGATCACGTGTCTGTGAGTCTGTCCAGCGGTACGTCTGCAGTGCTCACCTTCAGGTGTGAAAATGAAACCGCCCAGCTTCCGCTTTCTGCTCGGTCTCACCTTAATCAGCCAAAGGAAACAGTAAGATTACATTGTTTTTCACCTTGATATTGAGGAAGCTAAAATATTTCTCTGTAATATCAGTTCTGCATTTGCAGTCTTATTTGAAGACTCGGGAAACGTTTATCTCTGATGCTGCTCAAGACCTCCTGTATCCCCCACTGACACATGTAAGACACTTTTAATGATCAGATGATTGTGTCTGAGTGGAAAAGTGACACAAACAGTGAATCAAACAGCTGATTAGATAAAGAGGAGCAGTTAGCTTAATAGCCACCAGTGCGTTTGTGCACAAATAGTCGGTGGTTGCTGTGTATAGAGCAGCTAGCTAAATGCTTTACATAACATAATCTACCATGCGCACATAATGTTGTGTGGCAGAAGTCGGTGTGCTCTCGGGATGCTCTCCAGATGGTGAGAGAAGGGAAGAGGCAGGAGGAGTCGTCAGCACACTGGAAAAGAGGAGGTCATCCTAGCGGGACACTGATCAGGCTTCAGCAAAGAGTACACAAAACCGTGGAAGATTGGTTGGACTGTTATCGTGTGGCTGTCGGTACTTACACGCTCACAGCTTCCAAACATAGCCTCTCTAGCTTCTCTGACATTCACCCTGTTCTCCCCACATGTGATAAAACTGCAACAGCTGGTTGTAACATCAAGAAAACCTGACCTGGTCGGAGCTGCTTGGAATAGTTCAATGAAGCAAAAAGTTACAGGATCACTTTATCCTGCAAACTCGACATTATTGAATAGTTCCATGAGGATCTTGTTCACGGTCATCTGTGCAACTCTGTATCTGTGTGCATTTCTGAGTGACCTCTTCCTCTCCTTCAGGTATCAAGTGTCCTGGCTCAAAGCGGATGCCAGATGCCCCACCGAGGACCAGGCCGAGAAAAGAGGCACAGTCAGCTGCTCTGCCCTCTGTGAAGCTACCTGAACGAGTAAATGCTAACCCTGTCCAGCCGGAGGATAGCAGAGATGAGTTTCGGGAGCTTCACGGACACCTGTCGCAATCAGCCGAAAGAGCGCCGGACTTTCCCGTTGTCCTGCCTAGGTGCACGCTAAAGCCATTTCCACACACAAACTCTGAACAATGTTATGTTAGGAGGATCAGGTCAGGACATTTTCTGACATTTTCAGGAGATTTTGCTCTTCAGTCGATTTCCAAAACTGCTAGAAACAGGACACATGGCACCCGATGGTGCTCTGTAAATTCACTGGGCAAATACCTTCGCTACTCTCACAGAGATGAAATTAAACATTACACAGTCTTCACCCTGAAGATGTAGCAGTTTGAAAAACATTTAATGAGTTGGACATTTTCCTCCCGACATACAGCTCCACTGGGCGACATTTAGAAGGGCTCAGTGCTCCAGTGGATGTGTGAAAATGATGTGACATACAGCGATATCTGGATGTTTCTACTCTGGATAACTTAACCAAGTAAACACACTAAAGAGAATTTATATATATTATTTATTTATCCAGGTAAAAGTCTCATTGAGATTTTAAAATATGTATTTTTCATGATGGACTTAGCCGAGAGGCCAGCGGGGACAAAAACTGCTTTACAGTGTATGGATTACCTGCTCAACCAGCGAGTTATAACGGCACCTGCTTTAGTTATTCTTGAGCTGCAGTAACAGAAACACATTGCGGAGCAGTTTCAGTGCTTCACTTGTGCTACACTTGCACTAGATCTTTGCTGCATTATTGAAAGGCACACTAAAGAACAGTTTAACTTTTTTTTGACCTGTTTGTTGTCAGGACACCTAGAAAGCCTGAAAAGAAGGAACGTGGATTCACGCAGCTAGGACCCCTTCGGATTTACGGGAGCATCAAACCAGAGTAAGACCAGACGCTCTAGTTTGATGAAAAAAGTCAATTGCTACATGTTTTAGTAGCCTTATAAAACATCAGATTCCCTGTCTCCCAGGTCAGTTTTTCTTCCAAATAATCCCGAATTGCAGATGGCCGCCGTCACCCTCCTTCCTGCAGTGGCACCGTTCCCCCCCTCTGTCCCCCTCACAGTGTGCCCGGATCTACTCAGAGCGGCACTGCTGGGGGAAGGGCAGCGGAGGAGCTGCTGCTGCTGCAGCACTAAACTAATGCCGGTAGTGACAGACCTGGAGTATGATGCTCTCATTATGGGCCAGCCTCCACAGAGTCAACAGATCCTTGTTGTGTGTGTGACTTGTCCACGTCAGCCTGTCGACACGCACGCAACGCTTGGCCAGGACTCGCTGGAGTATCTTTACAGGAGGAAGAACAAACACAGAACATCGCCTTGCACTCAGGTGTGAATCTAGGCAAAATAAGAGTTATGTTAGTGATACTGAGGCACATTTTCAAGGGTAAAAACAGTGTTGCTTAGAGCCAGTCAGATTCAGTAACAGGTTGATTTTTTTTTTCTTAAAATCCAGTGTCAGATGGACTCTTTTCGTGTGGTGAGGTATGAAATAGAAATGGAGAATCCCTGCTACGAATCCAAGAACATCCTGCTGCGCCAGCGACACAGAGCTGCTCCCGGCACGGTCCTGGTCAGTAAACCTACTGCAGACTTGTCCAAAAGCTGCATGCTATGCAAAGTGCACGCCTTCATGGTCCCCACTGGGTGGCAGCAACAAGCACCGCTCCACTACTTTCCCCTGATGTCCAAACATTCCTGTAAAAGTATTAAAAGTATTAAAAGTAGGAAATACAAAAGGGAGCTCTAATGACAACTGCTTCAGTGACGTTTGCTAACGTCCTTCACTATCAAACATAAAGGTCTGAGTTATAGTCACATGACACACTGTCAGCACTTAAATAATGTAGGTCAGCAGGCCCTACTCAGAAACTCTGAAAGCACATACATTACAAATAACAGGATGTGGTGTCGCATCAACGCCAATCTGTGTTGAAATCTAAAGCTTAAAAATAACCTCATGATGTATGACCTTTGTTGTGAAACGTTTTTGTAAACCACTTCTCTGCAGAAAAAAAAAAAAGCCCTCCCCGCTTAACATTTTTACATGTGGGGAGGGTAAAAATAACTGCAGTGGGGGACTGCAGAGGCGTTTTCTTCCACTTTCAGACGTGTAAAGTACTTTTTATATGCTCATGTGATAGATGTATATCAGAGGGAAGCTGCTGTTCGCGGGCTACATATGCAGCGATCACAGCTTCTCAGCCAGGGTCCTTGAAAAGCAAATCTCCAGAAGCAGAAGAGACTACAGATTAGGTCTGATTCTCCCTTCAGACTACAAGTTCAGGTATTACTCCACAATCCCCTCTGATTTGATGTCCTGTAAGCCAATGAATCAAACTGGTTATTGCATACTGGAACACATCACCACAGAACCACAAATAACAGAAGTTGGCTTTCTAAAGCTGAACACTTTACTGGTGTTCTTCCAATCTTTGCACACAGTGATTCCGTGAACACTCCTGCGGCTGCAGACACAGCACTAACCTGAGGCGACGACATCACGCCGAGCCCTTCACAGAAAAGGGAAACGGCGAAGGCAATGTAAAATTGTCATCAACATTTACGTGAAATTCGGACGGATTTCTCTGTGGAATAAAAAAATGAAACTGAAACATAACATGATGCTTGAGTCCTTATTTATATTATCAATTAAGTCTTCACTTTCCCTTCTTTAAGATATGTAACCCCTCTGCAGGGACGGGAATCACACTGCATCATTCCAGCAACAGACCAAAACGCCCTCCCTTCCCTTGTCTTGTCACACACTCGATATTCCTCCATGAAATAAAACATGGATCAGGGGCAAGAGATCTGCCACAAGTTCCTGGATTCAGTGAGTTTCGACTTGGCCAAATAAACATGGCAAAAAGCAACAACTAATCCATTATTTATATTCAATCCTTCATATTATTCACCAAGTCAAGCTGTCAGTCATCTGACTTTCTTTGTGACTTCCTGTAAATAACTAAATGCAGAATCAACCTGCTGACACAAGGAGGGAACTGATGGGAAATATATATATATATTTTCAAGTATTTCTTCCTCTGCGTAAAATATGTGTTACAAAGGAGCTGCTGGCTTCCTGGCATAATTTTGGCTTCTTAGTCATACCATTAATAATAGAAAAGATGATGTAGGAGGAAAGATATGCGTGCATGGCACCTTGCAAAATTCCTGAGCAGTCATGAGCCAGCGTTAAATCTTACTACAAGTCAGTGTTTATTGTTTCCGCGTGGAGAAGAGATTTTACAGTGTGACAACTCATAATAATGCCAATTTGTGGAAGATTTGGATGCAAAGATTGACTCTGGCCGTCTGTGGCTCCTGGGGGGCCTCTAGTGGATCGTCCTCGGAAACAAAAAGGAAGCTCGCGGCTATTGGCTGGCTACATATCGCAGAACATCAACAGCCGGTGCGCCAGAGAGAAGAACTTGTTTGCGGCGGAATCACGTGTGCCGCTCGGGTTAAAATCAAAGAAAATGTCGATTATTTGACACATTATGAATCGACGATCTGAACTTTATCCGGATATGAAGGACTTTTGTCTTCACTGATTTATTTATTTATTTTTAATATAAGGACCGGAAAACAATAAAGAAAGAAAAACAGAAGCGAAGTGAGTGGAGCGATGATGAACTCAGGTAAGTTCCCCGTTCGATGACTTTTCTGGTTTATACGTGAACACGGTGAGCTTATAATGGCTAATCGGGAAATAGTAAATGCTCAGAGATGTACTTCTATACTGTAGTTCAGCATGTTTTTTCTTTCTATTCCTACACAGTATAAATCTCACCTGTTTAGGTTTAGCCTGCTCGGTAGTCATTTAAACAGCATAGCTCTAAATGAAGTTACATTTGATTATCTCGAGTTTTGTATTGATTTTGTTCGCAGTCAGCAGTTCAAACTGTGTCTTGTTGAACAGGGAAATATTTGAAAACAACGCCTTGAAAACCCTGCTTGTCAACAGGCTTGCCTTTTACTGCTTCTCCCACTCTTCATCTCCCACCTGCTAATCCCCCACTTTTGCGTGTTGACGCGAGCTATTAGTTGGAGTAATGTGCTGCTACATAGAGGGGCAAACATAAATCATGTGATATTTGAACCCTTGGAGAGGTTGTTTATGATGTATACCAAGGTTAGGATCAGCAGTGAAAGAAAACACAGTCATTACATTATAGTCAGGGTTACAGTCATTTAGATGTTGTTTTCCCTCAGAGGAAATAACTTTACCTCAAGTCCCAACTTCATATATTTCATTTCTCTATTCCCAGGCATGCATAAGCCACCTGTGGCCCCTAAACCAAAGCTGCCTTACTACGAAAGTCCACGGCAATCTCCTTTGATCCCTAGAAAAGGTGGCCTCTCGCAACCATCTCCTGGCACGCAGATGAAGGTGAAACCGGCGCTAGCCCCCAAACCCTGCCCCTCTAAATTCAACACTCCTGTGGAAGAGAGGCAACCTGTCTGGACGAGCCCACGTCAGACATCTGCGTCGGATACCCCCCAGACTGTAGGTCGCCTTGCTTCCCAAAATGGACTGCCGCACGAGAGCAAAAGGCCTGACTGGGATTACGTTGTTCCTATTTGTCTGTGCAGCAGTGACAACTGCACGTGCGTCAATTCTCAAGGCACCCGCAATCATAGCAGAGAGAAAATAAACAATGAATACTTCAGAACAACGAACGCCTCTCCCACCCATACTCACTATCAGTCTGTTCAAGACGAACATGCTATTTACCAAAATGTCACTGTAAATACTAATATTTCCCGTCCTAAGGTGGCTTTTCGGCCGACTTCTCCTCACAGAACGCGGGGTGATGAGGCAAATGATGGAATTCTTGACGGTGTACCTGGACAAGTACCAGAGGAAGATGCTCTCAGTGTGCCACGACCCAAACTAATCCCAGCTCCCCCTAGGAAGCCCAGTCCTATCCCTGTACCACAGAAACCCAGGCAAGCTGTTCAGGACCATAAGGAAAAGGGGGAGAAGGGGAAGGAAGAGTCTGTAAGCCAAGATGGCAGAGAAATAAACACCAAAAATGTGGCGGTGTCACCAGACAGGAAGGGCACATCATCACTGTCTGTCAGTGCACCTGAAAGTGAAAAGAAACTGCCAGCTTTTCCGTCAGTGAAAACTTGTCCCCCTCCAGCTGCTCCACCCAAGAAAAAACCTTTTCTGTCTGAGCTCGAAAAAGTACTGAGCTCGGCTCCTCAGGCAATTCCAAAGGACGTGAAAGGGGAACATCTCGATTGGGGCCGTGGCACTTATGAGATGGATTTCTCCGCTAAAAAGAATAATAAAAAGATTCAGAGGAAAGCAAAGGGTGATGAGGAGGAAGCTTATGGCATTTTGCATAGTCAGCAGGCCCTCAGCCAGCCTGTTGCCACAGTGGAGAAAACTGGGATGGGTAAAGTACCTCCAAAGAAGCCCCAGAGAAAGAAGCTGCTGAATCAGAATAAGGGATCATCTGAGGAGAGAGCAGCAAGGGAGTTTGAAGGACACGGGAAAAAGAAGGAGCCGCCTCTGCCTTCCACTGACAAATCAAGCGGTAACCATCCAGCAGCTGAAGTTAATAGGCATTCTCGCTCCAGTGTGAGCAAAGCCAAGTCCTTCTCCGGCGCTGACATCATTCGCTCTAAAAAAGTACAGAAGACAATTTCTTTCCGGAAACAACCCTTGAAATTATCAAAGAGTAGGTTACCCAGGCAGACGGAAAAAGAAGACCAGTTCCCAGACTACACTCCCGATGATAATGAACTAAGTGTTGACAACGACGAAGACCTATGGCAGAACTATCCCGAACGTAAATTCTCCGCTCCATTTACTGAGTTTGAGCAAAATGTGGACGGAGAAAATGAAGGAGAAGTTGTCCCATTTGAGGACAGCCCTGTGTATGAGGAGATATCAGACTTCGCCAATGTGGAAAATTCAGGGCCATATCCTCAGGACCCCTACTCACAGCCTAAACCATGGCAGAGCTCAGTTTACACTGACCCACAGGGCTTATACTTACACCCTGACTCCTCGGAGAGCTCGGTGTATGATAATGAGGGCATTTATGAGGAGCAGGATCCATATATGTCCCTGGAGAAAGACCACCAACAGACACCAGCACTCTGTGACAGGTAGACCTGATGTACTCGACTACCTCTAAACCTGATTTATTTTTAACAGCACGTTCTTCATTGTGTCCTGAAATTTCTTTTAAACAACCATTCATCTGCAAAATATGTTTCTGATGACAGAGGGCGAAAAGGAAGAGCGCAGAGGGCCTTCGCATTGTTTGTTTTTCTAATTCCTGTCAGGGTAGTTTGACAGGTATGGTGTGCTTGCATAGCCTTGACACACTGACTTAAACTACACAAATTTAAAGTATAAACATGTTGTTATTATTACAGGCAGAGACAATCTTTAGCCTAGAAGGGAAGAATACATACTAGATCAATGCAATCCACATTTCTGTGGTTTAAGAAGCACTTTCACAGTGTCTTTGTGTTTGCAGCTCTGCGGTTATCTGGTGTTAGGAAGACGCTAAAACGACACCTGTTTCTCTTCTTAAAGGCTCAGTTCAATAGAGTGGAGGTGATAGAATTAAAAATCTGCTGCTTAAAGAGGAAACCTTTCATCAGAACTCAATATAAGACTTTATTTTTCATTTTACAATGATTATCCGTTATCAGTCCATTATCAGGGACTACAACATCTAGTCCTTTTACTGAATAGTTAGATTTGTTTGTTTTCAAACCAAAAACCTACAATCCCAACTATAACTACCTAATGCTAAAAAGTATATATGTTTATAAAACTGTTAGTGATGTGTGCATTAGGGGAACAAAAGGAGTTTCTGGCCTTTGTTCACAAATGTGCGGGTGGTGACGTGCTTATGCTTCTCACAAAATTCCCGTCAGATTCATGAAGCGTGTCCACTGGCCAGTTTTGTTCTGTAGTGACTTAGAATAATCTGCAATCTGCATGCCATGATCAACACTAAGATGTAATGAAGAAAGTGATGATGGTGATGCATTAAGTTAGTACTAAATAAATAAGGGGTGAAGAAATGGAAACAGTAGTGTCAGAGGAGGAAGCCACAAAAACAGCAACACCTTTCAAAACTGTTTCAGATAATAGAGCTGATGATTATTTTTTTCCTGGAGACTAGGGTTTAAAAATCAGTCAAACAATAAACATAGAAAAGACTTTGCATGAACAGACCAGAACAAAATGAAGGAAGGAACGTGCGATCTATCAGCTCAAGATTAAAAAAATAAAAAAAGGCACTACACTTACTGGAAAAACAAAACGAAAAACATCCTCCAGCATGCACGCGACATTGCCAACCATCATCTTATCATTCATTGAGAAGAAGTACCTGACCAGGATAAGATATACTTAAATAATCATAGTAACTGGAACATTTGTTCCAAATGTGTCATGTGTGAAGGACGAGTTTTGTTTGGTCTTTGTATTGGTTTGTTAAACTACTATATGTTGAGTCACTGTCTACTCTTGCTCCCATTTTCTTAACATTTAATCTAATTATTGTCCTCTGTCATTAATTTAATTCTATTAGTGTTTTATTTTGTTTCTGTCATTTTGGAAAACTGTAAATAATGGCTAATGAAAGTGTTACCGTGGCACGGTGTTGTGCTGGACAGCACTGTCATCTCATAACAAGCAGCTCCTGTGTTTGATCCACGGGCTGGCCGCTCTTTCTGTGTGGAGTTTGCATTTCCTCTCCAGGTACTCCGCCTTCCTGCCAGAGTCCAAAGACATGATCTTAGGCTATTTAGTGATTCTAAACTGGCTATAGATGTGAATGTGACTGTAAATGGCTTTCTTGCAATATTTTAGTGACTTGTCCAAACAATTGCCGTCTCCCCTCCACCTTCAATCCTAAATTGAATCAGTGGAAAACGGATGGGTGAAATATTTTTGATCATCAACATTATTAGTGGTAGTTGTAGTAAAGTTTTAAGATGTGCTTTCTATTATTTGTTCCTGAACATGTTCTAACTTTGTTTGCAGATTATGAACAAATTCAGCTGAGAAAATATCACAGATTTGTGCATTAAATCTGTTTATGTACAGATTTGTGTTTGCACTGTTAGATATTGCGCCGTTTCTGCAGATCTACATACATTCATCATAAGAAGCAGATCAGTGCTAAATAGATACGTTTTTACTTTTTTGCACTTTTGTTGAACTGACCCTTTTTTATTCTTTTCTGTTTTGTTTTTTTTAAATGTTTCTGAGTTTGCGTCTTCATTGGCTCCAGTTTTTAATTTATTTATTTTTTTTCCTGTGTGTATATTCCCTGAAGTAATCTTTGTAGTAATCCTGTTAGTAGGCAAAGAATTTCACATGTCTGGTTTTGAATGAGCAGTTTTGCAGAAGTCAGCTGGATAACAGGATTACAGTTTGTGTAACTGTACACGCTGCCTCCAACAGCTTAGCATGTCGCAGCGCTTTGGTTCAAACACTCACATGTTGGAAACACGTTGGCTCATAGCAGAGACCGCTCACTGCGAAGTACTACAGCGGTTGTAAAGGGGGCACAGACCCTTAGCTTTGTCTGCTTTCTTTCTTTGTAAGTTTTGTTCAGGGAGGTGCCTTCTGAGAATCCTCTGGGAATTGTGGCATTTTAGACATGCGGCGCATCTTTGGCACAATTTCCTGTTAACTGTTCATGTGAAGTCCTGTTAAAACTGCTGACGATGACGGTGCCTTATTTCTGAGTTCTGTGAGCAGATGTAAAAAGATGCAGTAGGAGTAGGCTTGTGATTGTATTGATAATTAGATTTAACATTTAAAGGTGTCAAGTCTTCCCTTTCCTGTGTGCATTTCTATGACTTTTAATAATAAATGCTCCCATATAAGAAATTCTTGGGATTAAATGCTGAGGAGAGTTTTTTTTTTATATCAGAAATCTTCCTCATTCTTCTGAAATTCCCTTCCCCTCGCTCGTGTGCCATGTGTATTTTAAAGGTGTGTCAGCGCCTTTCAAATGCAGAATAAATGCCTTCAGATAGTTGTGTGTCAAGACTACCTGCCCTGTTTGTGTTTGTCGGTCCCTGTTTTGCTCTTTGACTAACACGTGTTTCTGACTTTTTTTTTTTTTTACAGAAGCTCCTTTGAAAAAGACATTGTTCTTGAGGTGCCGTTTGATGATGACTTTATCCAGACCACCTCAGAAGACGAAGGCGAGAATGACAGCAGCTCTGACTCAAGTAAAGGTGACCCTGAGCAGCCAGAGGAGAAAACGGTGAGGAGCAGAAGCTGTTAGATCCTGACAGGGTTTGCTCATTGCAGGAATTTCAAGGATGCAGGCAAAATAGTCCTGCAGGGGAGAACACGCCTTCCTTTAACAAGAAAAACAAAAACATTTATAGCATCATCCTCATGCTGTTTCTAATAGATTAATATATTATTATTGCATCTTGTACGTCTGCTGCGAGCAGTGTGTGTGCTACATTTACTGTACTGTTTTATTCAAACTGTACTGTTTTTATTGATTGTCTTCATCAGACGGCGAGTGAAAAGAAGAAAAACAAGATATTCAACATTGCACAAGAAATTATGACCTCTGAGAGTGTGTGAGTGTCCTTTTTTTCCCTCATTTGCATTTCTTGAACTCCACGTGTGCACATAGTCTAGGATAATTTTGCCCATACTTTGGGATGTCTGTCTCTCAGGTTTGTTGTGGGTTTTTGTAGATTAAAAGTTTCTCTTGGTGTTTGCAACATTAACTTACACACTGGGGGGAAAAGACTGGAGAAAAAGCCATTTAACTAAACATTTAATTGTTAAGAAGTGCAAATTCAACAGTACATCTCAGTTTTTCTACATGAAATATTAAAGAAAAAGTTCTAGTAGCTCATCATCCAGATCATCTGGTGTGTGTCTTGTATTGTTTAACTATATTATATGTTGGAATTAGTCGGACCTGCCTTGCAAGACTGCAGTTGGTCCCGAATGCTGCAGCTCGCCTTCTGATGCAAACTAAAAGATGTGAACGTATTTCCCGGTGCTTGCCTCTTTCCACTGACTCTCTTTTCACTTCAGAACTGATTTTAAAATGTTATTGTTGATTATAAAGCTATGAATGGACAGGCTCCTGGGTATTTGTCTGACCTCTTGCAGCCTTATGCGCCCTCTAGATCTCTTAGAACAAATGATCTTTTGCTTTTAGCCATACCAAGGTCTAGGCTGGTTCACAGAGGCGATCGAGCGTTTGGGTCGTAGCGCCTAAACTGTGGAATAATCTACCCCAACACACCAGGCAGGCTCCTACTGTCAATCAATTTAAATCTCATCTAAAAATACATTTGTATCCACTGGCTTTTAATACAGTATGAGAGGTACTTGGTGCTAATAATAAAAGTTACTTGGTACTAGTTATTTTGGATTTCTGTACAGCACTTTGGTCAGCGTTGCTTTTGTCATTAAATGTGCTATAAAAAAAAAAAAAAAAAACTACTTTGGTGTAGTATGAATGGCAGTGGGGGAGGTCTTTCTCCATAGGGAAAGCTGTAAAACGTGAAAGTACAGTTAAATGATCAAAATCTATGAACTCCTTCACATTTTGCAAAGCCTTCCAGCGGGCCTGACTGGAATCTTTGTCAGGCTGATTCTGGCCCCTGGGCCATATGTTTGACACACTGGTCCACTTGCACCCAACAGATGGTAGAGTCTTGCAGAATCTGTGTGTAAGCGCCTGACTGGAAAAAAACAAAACAATTTCCATTCACCTTCATTGTAATGGGTAGACACACATATATGTCAAAACTTCACAAAACATGATGATGTATTGTTGTATGGAGGCAGCGATTGCGTAACCATTATAACTGTATTTTGTTTTTCCAGGTTTGTTGACGTCCTGAAGCTGCTTCATGTTGTGAGTACTTCCACATGTCACCTTTTAAACAAAAGCAACCACTGTGTTTGCCATGAAAAGAGCTGTGGGTATATATTTGAGCCAGTGCTGGTCTAGTGTCGGAGCCCACATTCTCCATATGTGTTTGATTTGATCCTCATAGAAGGGCAGAATAGACTTTTCTCCGTCCTTCTGGCAATAAAAGGTTCTTATTGTAACACTATACTTGCTCTGAATGATACACAGTCGCGTTGTTTTAACCGCTGCCAAAAAAATGATCTGATTCCTATGCTGTACTTCCCCTGCAGTGTTTGCTGTGCGACAAGAAGGGAAGAACAATATTTTTTATGTGTCGTCCAACCAGTCTAACTAAGTCTTTGCCAACCCACTCTTAGATTGGTGAAGTAAAGCACTCCCTATCTCTACGAGAATCTCCACATCTGCTTCTGTTTGTTTGTTGAGTCGCTTTTTCTTGACAGTTCATCATATCTGCTCAGGAAGAGGAGATGTGATAAATTCAGGAATTGCAGTGTTAAGTGTGAGGAAATTTGATCAGGGCTGGTACGTAAGATGTAGTAGCCTTGAGTGACGACTCCCATCTATGACTGTATAGCATACACGGGAAGCGCTCGAGTCTCCGTGGATTGCACAGTTGTGAAGAACAGATCAGATGAAGTTCAAAGCAATGTTGAAGTGGCTTTCTATTTTACCCAGCTCTGTCAGGTACTCAAACGGACATCAGCACTCACCACAGCATGTGTATTCTATCTGATTTATCTGGTAATGCATATTCTTAGATGCTCTCGTTTTCGGGATCTAAATGCAGACAATAAAAGCTACTTTGATTTAGCTGCTTTGTTTGTCTAACCCATGTGTTATAATGGAAACAAGATAACCAAACTGGCCTTTTTCTCAACAAACGTCACACGTTTGTTACCGCTGACTGTCTGCAGCGTAGTCTCGTGAAACGTATATGCTTTTAATTTTTTTTTTCTGCTACATCCTTCACCATGTGAGCCGCCTCCTACACTGTCAGCTGTTTTTTTTTGTTTTTTTGTTTTTTTTTAAGTAGGAGGAAATCGCACGTTAACCACAGGAGCTCTCTGCTGGGTACATGGTCTGTTGGCAGTTTTATTTGCCATGTGTCGCTATAAACCACCAGAAAGCGAACCATAAATGGTACCCTCAGTGTTTGCTGCTCTGTATTTATTATTTCTTTGGTCCTGATTTTATTTTATAAGAATGACAGTGCGTCTTTTGTCCTGTCTTGCCCCTTTAACCCCTAACCGGTCACAGAGGATGGCCGCCTCTCCCTGAGCCTGGTTCTGCCGGAGTTTTCCAGTTAAAAGGGAGTTTTTCTTTCCCACTGCCACCAAGTGCTTCCTCATATGGGGTCATTTTATTTTTGGGGTTTTCTCTGTGTTATTGTAGGGTCTTTACTTTGCAACATAAAGTGCCTTTAGGCAGCTGTTGTGATTTAGCACTATGCAAATAAAACAGAATTTAATTGTCTTTTAAGAATGCACTTAAGCTGTGTCCATCTGACTTTTTATCTGTCTATCAACAGGACTTCCGTGATGCAGTGTCTAAAGCCTCTCGCCAGAGTGGGAAGCCTGTGATTGAGGACCGTCTTCTAAACCAGATACTGTACTCCCTCCCACAGCTCTACGAACTCAACCAAAACCTCCTCTCCGAACTGAGACAAAGAATAGCTAAATGGTATAACAAAGTTTTTTATTTATTTATTTTTTTTACTGAGAGCTTTACATGTGCTCTTGTTGCCGATTGGGAGCTAAACCATGCAGTAATAACTGATAGTCTTCAGAGGAAGAGGGATGTTTTTATGTTTTAACTCCATACTAATGCCCACGGTCTTAAATCAAGTCACGATACCTATGTGGTGCCGTTAGTGCCTGTTGAAAGTGTGGTTAGTCGGGTAAAGAGGAAACTCAGAACATTGGTGATTTTTTTTCTGTTCATGATCCACAAGGAAGTATTCAAGCTCTGGGTAAGAATATATATTTTCACATGTTTTTGATTATTCATTTACTCTATAGGAGAAAAAATAGATACTATAAAACAAAAGTATGGACCAAAGTAAGCCCCCCCCCCCCCCCCCCCCACCTAATCACATAGATGGATCGAGGAACTGACCAGTGTTTTTCTTTTCGCTCTGTTTTGTTTACAGGAACGAGAATCCCCAGGTAGCAGACATTTTCCTGAAACAGGGGCCCTATCTGAAGATGTACTCGACATACATTCGTGAGTTTGACAGGAATGTGGTTCTCCTGGATGAGCAGACTAAGAAGAATCCAGCATTTGGCGCAGTAGTACGGGAATTTGAGGTAATGGTGCTCAACCTGTTCTGCGTGTAAGTGTCTTTGCTCCCTTTTTCAAAAACAAAACAAAAACCATTAAATGTTGATTTGGTTTTGTTCTCTTTTTTTGTTAAGGCTAGTCCACGCTGCGCCAGCTTGGCTCTGAAGCATTACCTGTTAAAACCTGTACAGAGGATTCCTCAGTACCAGCTGCTACTCACAGGTAAACCTGTAAATAAAGAGTCATTGAAATAGATCTTTTATGTTTCTTATTTAATACTTAAAGGTGAGTTTAACTTAAGTACAAACTCAGCTCACTGTTGTAGTTTTGGACTCCTAAACTGTACACGTTGGCGCAGCCTTTGATGTCTCATCTCAGGCATCATGCTGCCCTCTGGTGCTTATTATGAAAATCTTTTGTGCTCCTTCTTGACTCCTTGTATAATAAGGCTTTTGAAGTAGGGTCCGAATCAGATTTGGTGACATAACATAAGCTTCAACAAGAGTGAGCTTGTGGATTCACGAGTCTGGTTAATCGGTCAGTGCCAACATATGATGAATGTTTCCCACGTCACTCTTGTATAGCTGCGTTACGTAAACACCTGAAGACCTTTTCATCCAGGATTTAAGTTCTGAATCATTCCAGGAATTGGATATAGAGACTGAGCCCTTAACACCCATTTGCGTACTTATTGATCACTTGTTGTGGTTACACTGTTGATAGCAAAACTTAAATGTTTTTATTTTGTTTTAGATTATCTAAAAAACCTGCCTGAAGATGCAGACGACTACAAAGACACAGAAGGTAACGACATAACCTTTATTTTATTAATTTCTTTAAACCTGCAGATCCGTAAATATTCTTGATGGTGTTAGTGGAATGGAAATATTTCATGTCATGTGTGTGACAATTACAAATTTGTGTCCATTCAGCTGCCCTTGCTATAGTGAAAGAGGTGGCCAGTCATGCAAATGACTTCATGAAACAAGGGGTGAGAGCAAAATAGAAATTTCATGATAAGCAATCACATGGTAAATCCCTAATACACGTTACTTACACATTCCACTCGTTTTTTTTCTCAGGATATCTTCCAGAGTTTGATCCGTGTCCAGTGCCGTCTGATTGGCAACCATGAGATTGTCCAGCCTGGCCGGGTGAGGTCATAAAGCTTTTGTAAGATTTTGTACGTACACAGGCAATGTCAATGTAGGACAAGCAAAGGTTGTGCTAACACGGATGATGTCTCTCTGATTCTAATGTCCCAGTGAGCCATCACGCTTTTCCAGCATGAAGGACTCTGGGAAAAACTGAAGCAGCTAAACTGGTTTCCCGTTAGGCGATACATACTGTACTCAAGCAGGTGTAACCACCAGAGTCTGGTTTATTTGACTATGCTTGGGCATATTTAACTGAGTTGTTCCACTTGGTGAGAAAGTGGGAACGCAATGTTTCCTCAGTTGAGATTAACAATATGTTTTGCAAGAGTTTCCTGGGCTGACGTAGGCAGCGTTAACGTAGCATGTTATTTAAGATAAGATAAGATAAGATAACTCTTTATTGTCATTGCACAGTCATACATAGTACAGTAGTACAATGAAATTGGAAAAACTGTATTTATTTATTGATGGGTGAAACTGAAGCTCCCACACAAGCACTGGGACACCATGAAAACAGCACACGGGAGTGTGCCTGAGTCCAGGATGTTCTTGCTAACCACTGAGCCACCATGCTGCCACGTGATTATTAAGGCGGGCTGCTAATATTGACCTTCTCTAGGCCATCAATTGGAGAAAATAATGAACTTCAAGCTCTGCAAAGTACTTTTCTTCACATGTTGCACGAAGAAGTTCTGGATAAAGAAAAGGCAGTGAGAAGAGTGATAAAGTAAAATATGGGGAGGGATATTTTTTGCTAATTTACACTTTTGTGATTTCTTCCCCCCCCCCCCTTTTTTTTTTTTTTTCCCAGATATACCTTAAAGAGGGGATCTTGATGAAGCTGTCGAGGAAAGTTATGCAGCCCAGAATGTTCTTCCTGGTATAGTCGATATTTCCTTTTATGCTTTCATAACCAAATCACAATCGAACAGCAGTGTTTCTGTCATGTGCCTCCACTCATGGTTCCCTTCCTAGTAAAACATGTGGTCATACATTCTGTTGAGCTGATATAAGGAACTTGGCTTGATTAATAGATTTAGCTTCCATGGTGCTCAGATGTCTTTCGACATTTGTTTGATATTTTCCCCACATTTTTATGATCTTATTACTGGTGTATTTGAGACTCGATGGTCATGACAGAATGAAAATGTTTCATGTCATTTTCCATTTAGTTTAACGACATGTTGCTGTACACCAAACCCGTTCAGTCAGGCCAGTACATGTTCAAAAACACGCTGCCCCTCAGAGGAATGAAGGTGAGAACTCATTCTTATTCTGTTTGTCAATTTTCACATTTTCTCACATCACGAGATCATCTTTATCCTGGCATCACGGCTCACAGTGAAAATAATTACAGGTTAGCAAACCGAGTCAAGAGGCCTATCAGAACGAGCTGAACATCGTGAGCGTGGAGCGTTCTTTCATTCTCTCCGCGAGGTAATGATCAGAAATGAAAGAGGCCTTTGTAATTTAAGATGGTGTGTTGTTGTTGTTGTTGTTGTTATTACATTTTATTTCATTAGTGTATGTTCTTCTTTTTTGTTTTTCTTGAATCTATTTTGGGTTTTTTTTGTTTTTTTTACATATGCTCTGTTTTCTCTTTCTGTAGCTCGGCCGAGGAACAGGACGAATGGCTTGAAACGATTTCCACAGCGATCAGTGAACACATCAAGAAGACGAGCAGCTTTACCCCTGGCAAGCCTCGAGATGTGGTAAGATCACTTAAAAAAGTACATCTCCGGCTGTTGCAATATGTGAGCAACATTTAACATTGTATGAGCAGCCACTGAAACTCCTGTGTGCCTTCATTTTTTTTTGTACCACTCATATTCAGCTGGATGGCACTGATGTTGGCGATGGTGCTCCTTTGGGATCCAAAGCCCCCATATGGATCCCTGACAAGCGGGCCTCCATGTGTATGGTCTGCACCTCCAAGTTCACCCAAACGTGGAGGAGACATCACTGCCGTGCGTGCGGAAAGGTGAGGCATCAGTTGTACAACATGCTTACTGTCCAGAATGAGGGAGAGATGGAAGGGCAAAAAAAGTAAAACTTGTGCTTTATTCTTCCACAGGTTGTGTGCCAATCTTGCTCCTCCAATGAATTCCCTCTCGAATATAAAAAGAACAAGTTTACTCGAGTGTGTGACCAGTGTTTCCAAGTTCTTTTGGAGCAGAAAGGCGAACAGACCCATCAACTTGGAAAAAGAACTGCGTTTACTTTCCACAAAAAGCAGAAGTTGATACCCGCAACCCTCAAAGAGGTAGTTCATATGTCGCCCTCATCTGTATACACTTTCCATTACAACCTTATTACTGCAGTAGTTTATTTATTATTCACAATAGAACAATAGAAAAAATTTTGGACTGCTGGACTTTCAAGAGAGGGATGTTGTCCCATTTTTGTCTGATATAGGATTCTAACTGCTGAACAGTCCTGGGTCTTCTTTAACGTATTTATTGTTTTATGGTGCTTGAAATGTTTTCAGTAGGGGACTGTTGATGTATGCAGTTTAGCATTTTCTTGCTGAAGTATACAAGGTCTTCACTGAAAAAGATTTCATCTGTATGGGACCATATATTGCTTTTAATACCTCTAAGCATTAATAACGGCTTTTCAGATATGCAAGCTGCAAATTCCATAAGCTCTTGTGCGACCCCCCCCAAACCATCAGAGATCCAGGCTTTTGTACTGAATGCTAATAAGGCAGGGGTGTCCAACTCCAGGCCTCGAGGGCTGGTGTCCTGCAGGTTTTAGATGTGTTCTTGATCCAACTCAGCTGATTTAAAATTACCTCCTCATAAAGTTCATAAAACCTGCAGGACACCGGCACTCGAGGCCTGGAGTTGCCTACCCCTGGACTAAGGGAAAGCAGAAAACTGTTCCGTGGACCCCACCAGAGGACCAGAAGACCCCTTATTGCAGGGGTGCCCAACTCCAGGCCTCAAGGGCCGGTGTCCTGCAGGTTTTAGATATCACCCTGGGTCAACACACCTGAATCAAAAGATTAGTTCATTACCAGGCCTCTGGAGAACTTCAGGACATGTTGAGGAGGTAATTTAGCCATTTGAATCAGCTGTGTTGGATCAAAGACACCTAAAACCTGCAGGACACCGGCACTCGAGGCCTGGAGTTGGACACCCCTGCCTCAGTCCATTTTAAATGAGTTTTGGTCCAGAGAAGATGGCAGTGATTCTAGCTCATGTTCACATATGGCTTCTTCTTTGCATGATATATTTCTCCAGAATCTCTGAATCTTTTGAAGACTTTATGTATCCAGGTTAATTAGTTATAGAAAGTTCTTTCCAGCCTTCCCCCTGTTCCAACTTTTTGAGAAGTTTTGCTGCCATCAAATTTAAAATGAGTTAATATTTTTCATTAAATAGTAAAATTTCTAAACATTTAATGTTTTCAATTCTTGTTATAAAAATTTGGATTTAGAAGATTTGCATTCTGTTTATATTTACATTTTACAGTGTCCCAACTTGGCTTCATATAATGTTCAGAAAACTCATCAGACTGCTTTTACTTTGTAAAGGTGACGGCCAGCACAGACGACTCCTCTATGAGTGGGTACCTGCAGGTGTCCAAGGTGGCTAAAAAGCACGGGAAGAGGTTATGGTTCGTCATTAAAGACAAGGTCCTGTACAAATACGCAGCAAGTGAGGTAAAGTCTTCTACTTGTATTAATAAAAGCTCAGTATGGCAGTTGGAACAAAGAGAATTATTGCAACGTTTGTTTTTCATTTCTTCATGCAGGACGTGGCAGCTTTGGAGAGTCTGCCCCTGCTGGGATTTGTTGTAAAAGCTGATTCCTCACAGACGTCGCAGTTCAAACTCTACCACAAAAACAAAGTTTACTACATTTTTAAAGCTGACAGCCCAGAGACTGCCCAAAAGTACTGTAGAGAGAGATGCTATTTATTATTGTATATAGTGACAATATTAATAATATTAAAATATTGTAATAATATTTTCTTTTTTCTTTTTTTAACAGATGGATCACGTCTTTTAAAGAGGCTGCTGTGCTTTAATATCTGCTGTGTGAAGCTGCTGGCTGTGCTTGCCTCGGCTGAAACTGTTTTACCTCAGTGCTCCCAGAAATCTGTAAACAGCATCTGGAGTCACCAGTTTTGTGCGTTTTGTTTTTATTGATTTTATTGTAATTACTGTAACTACTTTTTACATTGTTTTTAGAGCTCTCTTGTGGAGATGGGATTTACCCATTTTTATTTTTGCACAGTCACATGAATCTTTTCCACATGCATTTAAAAAGTTTAGGCTTCTATGTCAGAAATCCATTTTTAGACTTTAATTTTGGGTTATGCTTTTAATGCAATTGTCTAATGTCGTGCTTGGATTGCCATAGCACAGATTTGGTGAAAAAGAGAATTATCCATTAGTTACTGTGGACACGGCTGCTGTCATAACATGTGAACACACGTCTATCCAGCAGATTCCTAAATAAATTATGTGGGTATTTCTTGTGGTTTGAGAATGCTTTTTTTTTTTTTTTCTTTTTTCTTTTCACACTTCATAAGTTACCATAGAGCACGTTCAGAGCAATGTTAAAACAATGTTCACTTCCTGCTTGGGTAAGAAATGTTTACTTTATCTTCTTAGACTGGAGTCTGCAATCTAAAGTCTCAATGATGTATTGGTGGAGAATTCACTGTTCAAACTGTCCCATAATGGGTTCTGCACCTAAGTCAATCAAATGGCTTCATATGATTATACCCTAAATATATATCTATGTAAATAGAAGTGATTGTAATTAGATTGACAAGAAATTAATTTTTACTGCTCAAATTCTGTCATTGTAATAAATCTTTATTTTCATGTGTTTATTGTTGTTGTATGTATGTTTGCTGAAATTATTCTTTTCCAACGTTAACGCTATACTTTACACCCAAATCACTTTTACTTTAAATGCTGCAAATTGACTGTACAGTTTAGTCACTTATATAAGTCCTCATGATGGATCTTAAAGGTTTATACTAGGGGTGCAACGATACTCGTATCGATATTGAACCGTTCGATACAGTGCTTTCGGTTCGGTACGCATATGTATGAACAATACAAAATTTGTAATTTATTTTATCAACTTTCCTTCTGACGATGCTGTCTGTGTTGAGCGCTCAGTGGATCTGCGCTGAGCGCTCAGTGGATCTGCGCTCCACAGTGCAGCCTAGGCGGAGTAGTCGAACGCAGATCCACTGAGCGCTCAACACAGACAGCATCTTCAGAAGGAAGAGCGCAGGGCAAGCTAGCGAGACAGAAGTTAAGCTCTCCTTGCAAGAAGGACCTCCCCCACCCTCATTCAGATCTGGCATTTAGAATTATTTTGGTTTTCATGTGAGGTATGACCCTGAAGGTAAGCGCGTAATGGACTAAAGTAAAACAGTATGTTGGATGTGCCAGCAATGCTCAATTACATGGGTGGGAACTAGTGTGTTAGCGCAGTTAGCTCGTTAACGTTTTGGCCGTCTAGCCCCACGCAAGGGCGATCAGGGGTAGCTCGTTAACGGAGATTTGCCGTGTTGTGGCGTTAACGTCATTTCAACGAGATTAAGGCTGACAGCACTAGTGGGAACACAACGAATATGACTGCGCGTTTACGCCGACATCATCCTAGTGCAAAGACAAGTGGAAGCAGACAAAAACAACAAGCATGCATGCTACAAACTTTACTCGAGTCATTTAGACAGCCGTTAGCACATGATTCTCCTTATGGGGACCTGATATGTTTAATATTGTGGCAAGCTCAGACAAGGTGGAGACGGAGTTTGGTCTTGCTTCCCGTGAGCTAGCCAGGGAGCACAGCCATTTATTGACATTTGCAGAAGAACACTGCCGCTAGCTAACTGCTCAGTGCGGCAACCACACAGCAACAACAACACACAGGGCGCCCTCTGACCCCGGAAGGACACACCGTCGCAGCGAGAGGGCGTCACCCATCACTATGGCAACATAAACAAAACATAACTGTACAAACAGAACCCCGAACAGCCCTGACCCGCTACATAGCCCCCACCTATGGGGTCAGTCGTCCCCGACGACCCCATTACCCCACACAAAGTCCTGCAAATGTCCAGGTGCCGTCTTTTGGCGCACCGGCCGGTCAAGACCCGCGGGGGAAAAGTCACTCGGGTCAGAACATGGGGTGCCACCATCATCCCACTTCTAACACCAATGTGGCGAGCTCAGACAAGGAGGAGACGGAGGTGTCGTTTGGTCTTGCTTCCCGTGAGCTAGCCAGGGAGCACAGCCGTTTATTGATGTTGGATTGTGTGTCCACAGGTGTTTGTACTTTGCGTCGTAATAAAATGACGGAAAAAGGCTCCGCCCACTTCCTATCCATGTCTTACCATGCAACGACTCTGTGAATGGACTGGAGAAGTGTAGTGGTAGAGTCCTCCGTCAGGAATGAGATATGTGTGTCGACTTTTTATTCTCCCTTAAAATTATTATGCCATAACGCTGCACAGAGCAGCTCTGCTAACAATTGACATCTGCAGAAGAACACTGCCGCTAGCTAACTGCTCAGCGCGGCAACAGCACAGCAACAACAACACACAGGGCGCCCTCTGACCCCGGAAGGACACACCGTCGCAACGAGAGGGCGTCACCCGTCACTATGGCAACATAAACAAAACATAACTGTACAAACAGAACTCTGTAATAAACTCTCTTTTCCAAAGATGAGTGATTCCTCAATCAGATAATTTATTTTTTTTAATTACTTTTGTTTCAGCAACATTCAATTTAAAAACTGTACTTTTGAGTTAAAATATATATTTATAATTTTAATAAATGACAAATTAAAAAGGCATGAACATTTTTTTGTATCGAAAAAATATCGAACCGTGACACCAAAGTATCGAACCGAACCGAACCGTGAATTTTGTGTATCGTTGCACCCCTAGTTTATACAGTCTTTTGCAGATATCTTGAGTCACCCCTCATTTCATTACCAGAATTGCTCTTGAGCCATAGCTCTTCAGGCTTTCAGAAGGTCTTTAAAAGTGTCTTCTTTGGACATGTCTGCTTTTTCATTCATTTTCCGTCCAGTCCTTGTACCTAAATTTTATCTTTACACGCTGTGTTACTAGCAGCCTGTTGCAAAAAGATTAACACCGTTTGGCAGGCATAAAAATAGTAGTTTTGCGCCAACAAAGTGATTCTCAAAGAGCTACTAGTAACATTCAATTCAATTTTATTTATATAGCGCCAAATCACAACAACAGTCGCCCCAAGACGCTTCAACATCAGATGGACAGTATCTGAAAGTTATGTCCTTAAGAAATAGGAAAAAAACAAGCAAAGACCTGACACAGGACCTGAGAGATGCATGTGGTCTTTCAACTGATTCATCTACTTTTCATTGAAGCCACATCAGAAATGGTCTCAGTGGAAGGGTGGCAGGCAAAACACCATTCTTAAGGGATGGAAACAAGAAAAGGATGAGATATGCCAAAGTACACAAGAACTGGACTTAAAATCAGTCTTATGAGGTGATGACCCCAGATTTTGTTAATGTGTCCAGAAGAGGCCTGGAAAGAGATACAACAGTGAGTGTCTACAGTCACCTGTAAACATGGTTTGGATTTGGAATTCAGTCAGTGGTGTGGGGGATTTTATCTAAACTGATGGAATGAATACAAAGAAGCACTGGCAGATTTTGATGTGCCATGAAACATCAAAGCAACAGTGTCAGTCATGGATTGGTCTCACCAGAGATCAACACTATTGAAGCAGTGTGGGTTCATCCTTTTTTAAAAATAATGTCATTCAAGAATCCTCGAGAACTGTTCCTGAAAATTTCTTTAAGAAATTACAAGAAAGTTTAACTACGAGAGTTCAAGCTGTGTTGAAGAAACACATGATATGATGTTATTAAAATTGTACACACTCTGTTTCTGCCTTATAGACTCTATTTCTAATTATGTTTACATGTGCCAATAAGTTATTGCACCTATTTCCTACTTTGCTAGCAAAATAGGGGCAGCTCATGACATGTACAGCATTGTGAGACCATCCATTACATAACATAAGTTACCAAAGCATAGTTTTAGGATTATTCATTTATCTTTACAATTAGAATTCTTCAAGTAATGACAGCAGAGCAAATGGCATCACTCATTTTTATGCTACTGTTATATGGAACTAAATATTATTTATTTATGTCACTTTAGTCACTCTCAATTATAATAATATAGAACCAGTAACCAGTCAAGAATATACTGGAAAAGACATGTAATGAGACAATTTAAAATTGTATTTATATAGCACCTTTCTAGATAAAAAGAGCACTTTGTGATCTTTTTAGTGCTTTTAAAAGAGCACTTTGTGATCTTTTTATCTGCACTTTATGTATCGAAAAGCTGGTTATGTAAAATGAATTTATTTGCACTTAAAAGAGGGCGGTTCATTTTTTGTCACTGTGCCCCTTTTTAGTATAAAGGTGCAATATTTTCAACATTTGATTATGAAATTTCAAAAGGCTTACAATGTCTTCATAACAGTTTGCTGAATTTTATCGTAATCTTCAATGTAAATTTATCAGTTTGCTGCGAAGACACCGTAACCCAACTGATAAGAAAAATGTTGTGCAATATCTAATCCTCACTAATGTGATATGTCACAAATTTAAGCCCAGTTGTGTGTACTCTTGCTAAATCATTCAAGTGCAGGGATTGTGAGAAAATGGTTTAGGACATTGTAGGCAATGGAATAATAGATGGTGTGACAGAAGCTGTTTTAAAATTTCAGAATTAAACTTAAACCTAAAACTATGTGACAAAAATGACCAACAAAAAGATTTAACAATTTAAAGTATATTGTCATTGAGAAAAACATTAATCAAATGAAAGATTTCCTGTTCATTTTCTTTGAGTTTTGATTTTTGTCATGAGTATAATGAAAGGAAGACTACATTATGAACGGTTTACCAGGAATGTGACGTCTAAACATGACAATTGCTGTAGGTTTTAGTGTACACAATATGAATCGATGTTGCCCAAATGCGCATGTGCGAGTCTTATTTATTGATAAAAAAAAGGTCACGAACTCTGACCCTCCCACTACCTGCAGCAAACACTTAAAAATATTAATTTATTTAAGGCAGCAAAATATCTGACCCAACAGCTCGTCGAAAGGTAAGACTTTATTAGTTATGCGGAGAGGAGAGGTTAAAGAAGGATCCGTGAGCGGCCAGTAACACAGGAAGGGAGGGAGTGTTCAGTAGGTCTACAGTAGGGAAGCTGCCATTAGCTACCAACTAGCAAAAAGCTAATTTAGCTCGCTAGCACTGTCGTGTGGAGCTGGGAGCATAAGACATAAGATCGGCAAGTATGTAAAGGTGCTGCTATGTTTGTGAGACTCTACAGACAGTTATAGAGCTAACATCATAGGTTAACGCATAACGTCAGTAATATCGTCAACATATATGCTATCTAGCTATGTTAGCCGCTTTAGCTAACCGTGCTACGGCTATCTAATGCTAGCGTCGCAAACCACACTGCGTAAAGCAAGCAACAGCATCCTTTCCGTAAGTGTGAGTATAACAGCAGCAATTTAAAAGTGTTAAATCGTGAGCTGTTCTCAAATGCCGACTCGCGTGGAAGTCCGGTGCCAGAATTATTGCGATTTTTGGTCAGTTGTGAAAAACGGAGCGCAACTGTTCACTGTACGATTCGGCATCATGGGCCTTGAACCCTAGCATGCTTTAACCCTTCAATGTTGACCTTTCACCCACAGGAAAAGAAATACCTTTATCTTCCGTATCGATTTTAAATAGTTGGCTGTCAGGAGGATGTATGTTTTCATACAGTGTCTTTGTCGTTCATTTATTGTTACTTTACCGCGACATTAAGCTGTCTTTTATCGCAAGGCCACCAATAGTGCATTTTCGAGCTAGCACCGGCTTGATTGGTTAGCACAGGCCACAAATTAACATGTAGTTACTGACACTGTACATAACAGATTAAATACCTATATTTTTATATTGGTTTAGTAAAAGTTATTTCAAGCAATGCATGACTTATTAGCTTTTGACATAATTTAAAAATATAAACAGATGTCGGGCTGTAACTACAAGGACTGGAGAAAACTGGAGTATGAATAATTATTGGTTATGTAAGTATAAGTTCTGCCAGACTTATTTGCTCTTAGTTGAAATATATCACGTTGTCCCAGCTCCCTTTGCAGACATCAGATTATTAAAAAACACTAATTAGATCTTTGGTAGAACCTAAGAAATATTTTTTGTGATTAAAAGATGAGTCTTCTGCTATTTTACATTACTCTTTCTATTAACATGTTATCAGTTGATTAATCAAGTTAACTTTGATTGTGTTTGTTCCTCCTATTTATAGACTAGGGCTATTGTCCAGAAATATGAGATCGAGCCAACAACAATAATAATTATAACATTAACTATAATAATATAATGATAACAGAGGAAATGTAACTCCAGGGTGACCTCTTCCTGCATTATTTGCACTGTTCATTGTAAAACACTTAGAAGCTGAACTGCGTTTCAACAAGTGTGAACTGTGAACTGAGGGATTTTCCTGACTCAAACTGACCTGTGGTGGTGTCGACTGAACTGCATATACTTAAGTCAAAGGGCAATGTGGCCTTAATTAACAGAGGACTATGCATTTTTTTGGCCATATTAAAATCAAACTCCAATTATCGAAAAAATTTTTTTTGAAAAAATACTTTCATCAAGTTCTCGTGATTTCACTGTAGTAGAAGGCCAAACCCTCTTTGGTTGGCAAATTTCTGCTTACTTAAGACAAGTCTGTGCCTTTTCTTGTTATTTGATGCCATTTGATGAACACAAACATATTTTACAATTGAGTAAAGAAAACTACTTTGAAAAATGTGTTACATTTTTTTTAAATTTTTATATCACAGTTCTATATTCCTGGGAAATCCCTGGCATCTGCTAAAAATGGTCTTAAAATGTATTTGCTAGATCTCAACCTATAGAATATTATTGAGGTTGACTTTAATGTTTATTTTTAGATAGGAAAGCATTTCTGTATATCAGCTGAGACTGACTTTATTTAGCCAGTCAATCAGTGTGTTGAAAAATGAAATGACTGGCAGTTTGTTTTAAGAACTATTTGGCAATTTACTGTGAAGCCACTGCTGACTTTGCTTTTCTGTTGAATTTTTGTGCAAAACAACCAGTCATGCATATTTTTAGAAAAAGCCTCAGCATTAGAAAAAACATATTTTTATCGTGGGGGAAAGGATGATAAATCAGAAGTGATGATAAGTGATTCGGGGATTTGTTTACTGTAAGAACATTGTGAAGTAATTGTTTTGTTTTTAAAGGATATTCTCTGATCCCAACAGAGTAATACAGATGTTTAATTGTACAGGTGTGCCTGTTTCATGGGGCACTGATGTGAACGGTGGTGGAGGAAGGTGTGTGCAATATCAGAATGGATGGACAGGCTCAAAGGATTCAGCTTGTGTCTGCAGACAACAACATGGCGTTAGGACACAGAATCCAGGTGACGATATGGCCAGTTCTCCCCCAGAGACTGAATTTGTGTGAATAAATAAAGATGCGCAATTTGCTTGTAAAATGTGTCAATTCCACTTATCATTTCAGCACATGCAGTAAACACCTGCTCATGTTTTTATATATATATATATATATATTTTTTTTTAACAGATTGTAACTGATCAGCAGACTGGACAGAAGATCCAGATCGTCACAGCACTTGAGCCATCTTCCCCTGGAAAGCAGCAGTTTATCCTTGCAAATGCTGATTATTCTTCTGGGGGGAAAGTAATTCTGGCCAAGCAGGAAGGCTCACCCAACAAGGTCATCCTCACTACTCCAGATGGTTCTGGGGTTAATCAGCTGCTGTTTGCCTCCTCCGAACTCACTGGGCAGCAGATTCAGGTATTGCCTGAAGATGTTATTGACTCCTTCCAGTTTTGATAAACAAGCTGAAAAGTCTAATGACTGGGGCATGAATATGTTTAGTCAGCCTGCTTGCAGTGTTTGCTGTATTAAATTATTCAATTTCTGGGGTTGTTTGGCAGTTTGTGACTGAAAGCTCAGACCAGTCTATTGTGAAGCCTGTTGTGGAGTACTGCGTTGTCTGTGGGGATAAGGCCTCAGGTATGCATTAGGTATATATATATGTGTGTATAGAGAGAAAGAGATTTTTTTTATAATGTTGGTATTGAAATGACACATAAGCACACCTGATTACATTTCCCTTTCATCTTTCAGGACGTCATTATGGAGCCGTTAGCTGTGAAGGCTGTAAAGGCTTCTTCAAACGCAGCATAAGGAAGAACCTGGTGTACACATGCAGGGGCTCCGGAGAATGTGCTATTAACAAGCTACACCGAAATCGCTGCCAGTACTGTCGACTGCAGCGCTGTATAGCTCTGGGCATGAAGCAGGACTGTAAGAAACTGTAATACTATATTAAGTTATTAAGAACCTGCACGATAAAATACTGACGTGACTATGACTTTGATCTCTTAGCTGTTCAGTGTGAGAGAAAGCCTGTTGAAGTCACTGCGAGAGAAAAATCCGTCAACTGTGCAGCCTCCACTGAAAAGATCTACATCCGCAAGAACTTGTGTAGCCCTCTGGCTGCTACACCTACTTTTGCATCCGACAAGGAAACTGCTCGGTAAATCTTACTTAAACTCTAATATACTGATAAGACAGTTGTTGTTATTATTAGTTTTGTTGAATTCTGCTAAATGTCCACAGTGTAAGAAAACATAATAAATAAAATGTGCTGTACATGTTATTTTTCTACATTTCCAATGCCTTTGCTTAGTTATGTCTGTGAAGGTTCTCAGTCATCCAGGTCATCGTAGTCAAAGGAGCTTGCAAAGAAAAGCGTCTGGACTTCTTTAAGTTGCTTGAAGACGTTTCACCTCTCATCCGAGAAGCTTCTTCAGTTCTAAGGTCAAATGGTGGAGAGTCCCAGATATAAACCTAGTGGGAGTTAGCCCCCCACAGAGGGACAAAAGGACCCCCTGATGATCCTCTAATCGCCTGAGCCAAGGTGGGAAACTGGGCGTGGGTCCCAATCAGCCAGAGTTTCGGGTGTGTTCATTGTGAAACCTGGCCCCACCTTATCATGTGAATTCCTGAGGTCAGATGGCCCAGGATGTGAGTGGGCGTTAAGGCGTCTGGGAAGGGATCTCAAAACTGGATTATAGATGGCAGAGAGTTGGTGTCGTAAACCCCCGCTTCTGTTCAAAGATGGTCGCTCACAGTGGACATAGATGGCTTCTTTCACTCCTCTTTCAAACCATCTGTCCTCTCTGTCCAAAATTTCAGACCCAGCAACACGCTCAGACAGAAACTGGTTCACCCGAAAGACAAAACGCCAAAACACAAACTTAACAATGTGGTGTATGCTGTACAGTGCAGCGAGGAATGCTCAGACCTCTAGATTGGAGAGACCAAACAGCCACTTCACAAGCGCATGGCACAACACAGAAGAGCCACCTCCACGGGACAAGACTCAGCAGTCCATCTGCATCTTAAGGATAAAGGACACTCTTTCGAGGATGCCAATGTTCACATTTTGGACAGAGAGGACAGATGGTTTGAAAGAGGAGTGAAAGAAGCCATCTATGTCCACTGTGAGCGACCATCTTTGAACAGAGGCGGGGGTTTACGACACCAACTCTCTGCCATCTATAATCCAGTTTTGAGATCCCTTCCCAGACGCCTTAACGCCCACTCACATCCTGGGCCATCTGACCTCAGGAATTCGCATGATAAGGTGGGGCCAGGTTTCACAATGAACACACCCGAAACCCTGGCTGATTGGGACCCACGCCCAGTTTCCCACCTTGGCTCAGGCGATTAGAGGATCATCAGGGGGTCCTTTTGTCCCTCTGTGGGGGGTCACTCCCACTAGGTTTATATCTGGGACTCTCCACCATTTGACCTTAGAACTGAAGAAGCTTCTCGGATGAGAGGTGAAACGTCTTCAAGCAACTTAAAGAAGTCCAGACGCTTTTCTTTGCAAGCTCCTTTGACTTTGCTTAGTTATATTGAACTTACATTGGAAGTCTTTTATGTAACGTTATATACAATTAGAAGCTCGATTAATATTTCTGCCTGGAAATGATTATTTTGCTACACGGCCTTGTAAAGTATAATGCAATATGTGATGTCAAATCTCTTAACATCAGATCTACAAGTTTGCTTGAGTCAAGCATGTTGCTCAACATTCAGCAACCCTTCTCCAAGCTGGAAAACACCATCTTGATTCCAGCTTCACCTGAAAAGGTAACACGGATGCAGTATAACTGTATTATGCTTATATGTTTTCTACCTTATATACAAGCAGAGAACTTTAGAGTGTTTAGGATTAAACAAACAAACGAAACTCATTGCACATTCACTGATGAAGACGTGTCCTAATAAGTTTGCTGTGAACCAGTTTTGTCCCTGTTGTTTCTGGGACCAGTTCAGTGACCAGACTGTTCGATAACAACTGTCCCCTCCTCAGCAGGAGGACCCATGCCAGGGTGACCTTGGAACACTGGCAAATGTAGTAACATCCCTTGCCCACCTCAACAAGAGCAGAGAAGCGAGTGACAGCGGAAATGATCTGATGGGAGCTGAAACACTTAGCAACGGTGACAGCTCAATGACTGATATCCAGGGAGATGAACAAACTGCAAGTGATATCTCGAGGTGAGAGCTGTCGTAAGAAATCAAGATGCTTTGATGCTGATACCGAGGCCTAAAGAAGCACCAGAATGAAACTCACGAAACTCTCTGGCTTCTATTTTCTGTTTGTCATAAAGCTGTAATTGAATTTCCTGCAGGGCCATGTGGTTTCTAATTCGATCTTAAGGCTTTAATTAGACTGGCACTCTGCTGATCAAAAGTATAGCATTTTGCATCTGTGACAGTGGTGCTGTATTGCTTTGTGATGAATCTCCTGTAATATACAACTTATAAATGCAAATGTGAGGATTTTTCAGTGCAAGCATTTTTCAAAATATAATAAGTGTATATGTTGTGTATCATTAGAGCTTTTGACACCCTGGCCAAAGTCCTGCACCCTGGTGATGGCTCAGCAGGAGAGTCCTTGGAGGCTACAATGCAGCTGATATCAGGGGACCAGTCGGGCCCTGTGGTGGAGCTGGAAGGACCTCTACTTTCTGACAGCCATATCCCTTTCAAGGTAAAAGGACAGCCACTGATTGTGACTCTCCCCTTTGATTAAAAACACCTGATTGTGTTAAACAGAGCTGCATTGTTAGCATATTTTTGTTTTCTTTCCCCATTCCTGCAGCTTATGATGCCTTTGCCTGTGCCAGAGTACCTCAATGTCAACTACATCTGTGAATCGGCTTCACGGCTACTTTTTCTCTCTATGCACTGGGCACGCTCCATACCTGCCTTTCAAACCCTCGGGTAAGCCTGTTGTTGCAAGAATATTCTTTGTGGATAATGTCTGTTAAATCACGTGTCTTTGAAGTGCACCGTTACATGTGCACGCACTGTCCTTTGTAGTACATTAACCATGTGCATTTTGTTTTACAGCGGGCAAGACAATGACATTAACCTGATGAAAGCCTGCTGGAATGAACTTTTTGCCCTGGGTCTGGCACAGTGTTCAAATGTAATGAATGTCGGCACCATCTTAAGTGCTATTATCAACCATCTCCAGACCAGCTTACAGGAAGGTAGGAGAGCTCTGCTGCTGTCTTCCTGAGAGGTTTAATACTTGTTTACAGTTTGAGAAAGAGGAAAGCTGTTAAGCTAGACAGACTCAGGGGACAGTAACACAAGATGTTCAATGAATCAAACAAATTTTTATTTTGAAAATGGAAGCAACAAGTGCTAATGCATATAAAAAAACAAATAAACACAAAATCATTAAAAGCCATCCTATTCACAAAGAAAAAAACAAAATGTTGACAGTTTCCTGTTTGAAAAGGAGGACGAGGAAGCAAATGCTTATCAATTCCTACCCCTATCTTGTCTTATTCACTTTTGTGGCATGTCTGTTATATCATGCCCTTTTTCCCCCCTTGGTCTCACAGAGAAGCTGTCCCCAGAGAGAGTGAAAATAGTGATGGAGCACATTTGGAGGATGCAGGAGTTCTGTAACAGCGTGTCCAAGCTTTCCCCCGACTCGTATGAATATGCCTACCTCAAAGCTATTGTACTCTTCAGCCCTGGTGCGTAGACAATCCCCCCCGATTTGCACAAAAGCAGATTCCTTGGTGTACTCAAGTCTGACTGTGCATATACATTATTTTTTGTAACAGATCATCCGGGCATAGATAATATCCCACAGATAGAGAGATTCCAGGAAAAAGCCTACATGGAGCTGCAGGACTATGTAACCAGAACATATCCAGAAGACTCTTACAGGTTTGTAGGCTTCACCTCTGTGCTGCATAACGCCGGCAATGCTGGAAACGCACCATAAGTTTTTTAACTCTTAAAAAGCAGGACAGAGGTGTGTGTGTGTGTGTGTGTGTGTGTGTGTGTGTGTGTGTGTGTGTGTGTGTGTGTTGTTCTCGTAGATTTACTTGTTACATGTTGAATTTGATGTCTGTTTCTCATCAATCCCAGGTTATCCAAGCTGTTGCTGCGTCTCCCTGCCCTCAGGCTGATAAGTGCAGCTGTCACCGAGGAGCTGTTTTTCGCTGGGCTCATTGGCAACGTGCAGATTGACAGCATCATCCCTTACATCCTCAAAATGGAGTCCACTGATTATAATAGCCAGGCCGCCTCTGCTGTCTGACGCGCAGCTATTTATTATAGCGACACGAGACTGAAGATTCAGTGGCCGCCTATTCACGTCACTGAAAGGTCATAACATAATGACCCAGTTTAACTTGTGAATTTTTTTTTTCACATCTTAACTTTGTCCTTCATCTGACCCCTTAGGAACCTGTCAGTAGAGCGCAGCTCACAATTAGGACAAATAAAATCAACTCCCAATTGCAAGGAAGCCTATCTGTATCTGCCTGTTCAGGAACAAACCCTTTGAAACTTGGATGGTAGGCTTGGTGCGTGCTTTTTATTGTACATAATATTTTATCCTTAAAAGACTCCAGGCCTTGTGTTTTTTTGTTTTGTTTTGTTTTTTGGCAAATCTTGTTTGTACTTTTGACGACATCAGTATGGTTTGTTTTCATACACAGCTTTTTTTATAGTGGTAATTATTAAGTAATTAAGAAAAAAAAAGTTGTCATAATGTGAACTGAATTGTGAGATCAATTAAAGTTAAAACTTTTATTTTTCATTTGTTTGCCAGTCCAAAGGATTGGCAACATCGCTTTTCAAAAAACTGACGTCATCTGGATCTGAAGTATTTGTGTATATAGCTTTGTATATAGAATTGACCAAGGCTAACGGGCAGCACTTGGTAGTTCGTGGGTTTCATCTTTTTTTGGACAAATTCACACGAACAGAAAATGATGGTCATATCATTTGAAAATAAAAACATCTTTCAAACATGATTGTCAGCAGGAGTTGACGGCACTGATTATTTTGAATGAATGATACTTTTATATAGCGCACACAAATATAACACGTGTTTTGCACCATTACCAGTCATGTTAAGAAAACTTTGCACATAAACAGGTTTTGTTTTCATTATCATTCAGTTTTAGGTGAAAATATTTCAGTCATAACTGCAAAAGTGCTTTAAAAATACAGCCTCACTGGAGAAAGACAACAGCTTGTGAATTGTGATAATCTGCAGATGGATGAACATTCATACTTCAATAAGAATTTAATAGTGTAGTTGTTTACATATTTACCTAACAAGCAAAAGTTCCCAGATTCATTTGCAGGAGGAGACATAAATCCCTTTGGGGTTGCATCCAGTGCACAAAATCATGCAGAGTTGCCTGCTATGGTGACCCCGTATGAATAAGGCAGCATCTGAAAGTAGCTTTCTAGAAGTAAATGAGACAAATGTTCTTGAGCATGCAGAGACAAAGCTCAAACACCATTTTAAACACCTTTCTCATGAACTAAATCATTCTCAGAACGAAACTGGCTCAAAGTGGTTGACCACAAGGGGTTTGTAAACCCACTGTCTCATGCAAAGCAGAAAAGCCCACTTCCAAAAGGCCATTTAACTGAGATCTATTCAGAACTTCACAGAGAAATAACGCTAACCCTAGCTATGTACTCATAAGTGCAGAGGGCTGATCAGGTGATATTTGTCACATTTATATTTTCAGTGGCTTCCTCTCCGCCACAGCGCTGAAAGCATCCAGTTTGCAGCCAATCCCAGAGCCAGCCTTCCTAATCAGTTTATTCAGTCTGTTCAGTGTCACCAGCTCTGATGCTGTCCCCCAGCAGAGTACACAGTGCTTGCCACAGCTTAGTGATAGAAAATCTCCCATCATTTTGTGGCACACACTGAGAGATATCATCTTACCTGGGAAATCAAACTTACTACTCCCCTTTCTGTACACAGCTCTTTGTGTTGGTCCTGCAGTTCAGCCTGTTGTAAACAATGATGATGACGATGGTGGTAAAAGTATAACTTCCAGGGGGGAATAAATGTATTTTGTCAGACTTTTCTCTATATAAGTACATTTAAGTAATGCTTCAAAATAAGAATTTCAGGATGTCTCCTGAGTTGCAAGACCTGTTTCTAGCCGGACTTTGGTTTCACTTAGTCTAAATGCTAATTCTTGGAAGCTGAACCGCTTCTATAAACACACCAGATTGTTTACATGTCCCTTCTGAATTAGTAATACAAAATCTGCATCCTGCCCAACCGACTTATTGTTGTGTTTTGTGTCAAATGACATGACGGTGGAAGATGTTGCAGGGCGCTGTGCTTACAGCTTGTGTTATAAGCTCATCAATGTTTAATCAGAGCTCAGCGCATATACGTAACTGAACGGAGGACAGTGTCTGCAGGCTTTGTGGTAGTTACACCATGGGTGTGTCCAGCTAATTAAAAGCACGGATAGGAGCATTAAAACTTGATGAACAAATGAATGATGTTGTCTGCTGCTATTTTTTGGAAGTCTATTGTCCAGTGTATCCCAGAAGCTTCTTTGTGTGGTTCTCCTTAGTCCTGTCAAACTAGTTCATCGCTTTAGTCACCACCTTTGAACTGCATAAGCTCCTGCATATCAATGTGTGATGCAAACCAGTTAAGAAATGGGAAACAACACGGTAACTGTTAAGGTTCGGGGATTTGTGATGCAACACGAGCCTGAGTGTTTATGGTGGATTAGCTCATTCTGAGCTGAATCTGAATGAAAGAACCAGTTGGGTTGTTCTGTTCTGGGTGTCTGTGCAGCTGGGAGGGGTGAGGAGGGGGAGGGGGGGTAGTGTTGAAAAACAAGGTGACAGAACCGGTTATATGTAAGCCAGATTCTTTTACATCAAATTGAAATACTTCTTGGAGGGAAACATCAGCACGATATGTCAGTTATGCTGTCGGTTTATCTAAAATGATCAAACTTGCTGTGAGTATCATCAGGCCAAACCTCCTTCCTTCCTGTTAGGCCTGCTGATTGTCTGGTTATAGATACATGCAATCATCACCCTATTTTACAACATTTTTCACTTTGCAGCGTGTACTGCTTAGTTTTCTTCCGCATTTTGACTGCCACCCTGTTTTTCACCACTTAAGCTGAAATATTATCACGTAATAATGGTCATCACATTTTTTTTGTACTTTTGCACTTTCATTTCTTGTATTTATTTTTGCACAGTTTTAAAAATGACCGCATCGTTCAATGGCATTAACCCTACAGTAAGAAACAAAGGGTTTGTTCCCCACAAGTAATTACTTTAATAGTTTATATAGATTGGTTTTGAATACATGTTCATCGGTGTATTTTTTACAACGACACAGTAAGTAATATCTGAGTGAATCATCATGCACTTTGTGATACTTAAATTGTCAAAACTTCATAGCTCAGAGGAAAAAAACACTTTTTTCTTTTTCACACCACAACAACACCACATTAACAGCTGGGTACTAGTAACCCAGTTTCAGTACTACTTCTTTTTTTAACTGCTCCCTTCAGTGGCCCCTACTGCAGATCATCCGCACCCTTCTCCACATGTCCTCCTTCATGACATCCATGAGATTCTTTGATGTGTGTTGATCCATGCTCAATCATCCAGCTCAATCCCACAAAACTCTGTTCACTTTTGGTCGTAGGAACATTTTCATCACTCATCCAAGTGACTTCTTCACCCTCCTCTGTTGTCCTTTCTCCCTCCATATACTATATTGGACATCCTTTGTAAAATATAGTCACTCTCCCTCCTCTGCACACGTCTGAACCAAGTCAGCCAAGTGTGCCTCCTTAACTTCGTCTCCAAACCACAGTCTCCAACTCATCCTTCTATCTTTCAGTCAGTGCTGCCACCTCCAAAACACACATAGAATAGAATAGAATAGAATTCAACTTTATTGTCATTGCACATGCACAGGTACAGGGCAACGAAATGCAATCTGGTAAACCTTCCCTTTCACACTTTACTAAATTTAAAAACTCAGCCCTTCAGAAAATGTATGCATTATTCAGCTTACTGAATGACTTAGGTAATGCTCTGTAGGGTAAGTAGAACCCAATTCAGGATGTGCACTTTGATACTTCAAGAGCAACAAATGAGCTTTTAAACTGATATTTGCAACAGTAATTTTAAACCACAGTCCTTCAGCTTTTACTCTAGCAAATGCTCTCAAGAGTTCAATCGATGATAACTAGATTGCCTGCTTATAATGCATTTTTTCCCCTTTAATAACACATGTAGGCTAAGTGGTTTAAATATTCATAAGTTATTATCTACTTTTACTTTCCAAAACGAGATTCCTCCATTTATAATATATCTAAAACCGTATTTAATGCGCATATTTCTAACTACAGTACCTTAAATTGTTGTGGTAATAGAGAGAAAGAGAGAAAAAGAGTTTCAAGGCTGTGTTATCTTCAGCAGGCAGGTACGTGTGTTTAAAGAGTTAACCCCTCCTCTTTCAGCTGAGCCACCCTTCAGAGAGACGAGTGGGCGGGGTTTAGGTTCACGCGCAGTTTTGTTGAAGGGAGCAGCCAGTGCACGGGTGAGTGAGTGAGTAAGGGAGTGAGAGAGAGAGCAAAAAAGGGGGGCTAAACATGGATACGAGTTTAGGCGACAGTTGTAAACTAGTCCTGACACCGAAGTGACGACCCACCAGCTCCTAACTGGCCACTAACTGGAGGTTATTATGCCCAGCGCAAACGTGTCCGTGCGAAGTTTGTCCGAAGTCGAGAAATACCTCAGCAGCAGCACCAGCAGCAGCAACCGGATGGTGAGTGTGTGAATGACTGTTTTTGCAGCATTGTTGTGTGATGAACGGCAGGACCCGTACTGTACCGGCGATGCATTGTTGCCTCTCGAGCTCCACGTCATGTGAAACCGACAGCTGCGCCGCTTTTAAAGCTGCGTGTTTCCCCGAACAAAGAGCTTTCAGTGAGCCGCTCTCATACAGATACCGTAGAAAAGGGCATGTCTTCATGGGGATGTGAAGGGACTCCGAGGATGTGAACTCCGGGCTACCGAAAGCGGTTGATCCTATGGTTTAATAATAATCTGAAAAGTTTTATTGATTCTTAGAGACACACGCCCACCACTCCTAAATATGGTTTCTAAACACAAGGGTGGTAAGTTTAGTGGAAGCATGCAAACATATTAAACCAAACAAACACGTGACTCCTTAATACATATTCCATGCATTTGTTCATTTTCGAGGCTATGGTTTGTGATCCTGCTGTGTTGCTCACAGGTGTGGAGTCTGCCCGATATGTGAGTCAGCCTAGGCCAATATTGGGTAAATGTTCAGTAAGGCCAGCTGGTATGAGGACCAGCTTTAAGTTGCGAACAAGTTTATGAAACGTATTGTTGGAAAGTAAATTATGAGCTGGCCATTTTCCCCCATTGTTTCCAAGAATATTGGCTGGGTTATCAGTTTTGCTATCAGCAGAACTAATAGTCTGAGCGGAAACTTAATAGCTTAGGTAGTGTGTTTGTTATAAGCTACTGTACTGCGCTGCGTCTTACAGGTGCTTCTGTGTTTGTGCTCAGTGACTCAGTTCATAACCTTGTTTTTAAAGGGTAAAAAAACATAAACTCTCATCCATCCCCACCTTACTGTCATGCACAGCTGTGAAAAAGTAGTAAGTAGAACCCACGGAAAGGGTTAACTTAAAAACAAAAAACAAACATATTTGGACACGTAAACAGCTTATTGTCTTTTAAACAATCAAAGAGATATACTCAATCAAGTGATACATAAAATCAATATTTTCTAGTGATTTCTCCCAATTTAAGCAAATAAAAAGCAGGTCAGTCACACAGAAAAGGTAAATACGCTCCCCGCATTTATTCGACTTTCAAATCAATTAGAATCAGTGCCTGCTGTTCCCTTTGCAAGTCTGTCATGATGATTGCTCGTAAATTTGAAAGATCATCAATTCTTTCTTGGAAAGATGTTCACTTTAAAGAAAAAATCTAAAGTACTGAATATTTAACATGTAATATGCGCACTCACTGCTAATTTTCCCAGGAAGCTGGTGTCAGACTGATAAGAAACTATGCAAAGTACCTACAAGAAGTCGGTTCCTCTACAGGGGACAATACAAGTTTCTCAGGCGAACGGCTTGCTTACTGACTTTTTCCACCAGGGAATATTTTTGCTGAATCGGTCTTTGTAAAAACAGCTATGGTGTTGTTCAAATACAAACCTTAATCACGCAAACACTGTATCAAATATTTGCTTGTTCAGAGCAACCTATTCTGATTGGATTTATTTACTATTTCACAACCATATGAGGATCCCAGCTCATCTATATTAAAGCGATAACAGCAGATATTTAAAGGAAACTATACCATAATATATTCTTTTGATAGCGCAGTTGAGTTTTCTTTGTGGTCAGCGACCACATAAGTTAGGATTTCAGATGTAGATGAAGGGTAAGGAGGATTATATCACAAAATCTCCTGATGACTCATATTACAATTTCATTAAAGTAAGGAAAAAAGAAAGTTTTTATTTATATGCTTATATCCTCAAAATCTTAAGAGTACACAGTATCAGAATGGCACTTAACTCAAGTCCCATGACAAGTCTTTTAGCTGAAAGAAACTTGACAAAAGTAGCTAACTAAAACTGGGTGGTTAGGGGGAAAACCACACGAGGAGTCAGAAGTCCCCTAATGGCTGGGGCAGATCTGTTATCTGTTAAAAGCCAGAAACTTTAACACATAAAACGTGTGATTCTTTCGCTGCTTCAGTAAAGTGGCATGAAGCAGCAAACTGTTTCTCATTTTCAGTATGAACCTTTACATCTGACACCCAGTCACTAAAAAGTGCTATTACGGGTTTTTTTCCCCCTTTTTTTTAGGTTCCTGTTAATAGACTGAATTTAAACTGAATTAAGAGTATAAGTAATTGAAATCGATCACTTCTCCCCTGGAGTACAGCTTGAAAGAATCATGCGGAATAACTTTATAGCCGGATTCTTATATAAGCAGTCAGACCAGTTTTGTTATAATCGCTAACACAGTAAAGTGGATCAGCTCATCTGACTGTTAGCTGGTTTATTAATGCTGTGCTGTGTAGTTTTGCTTTTCCTCATTTTGTTGCCCGTAAATGGCATTCCAGTTTTGTTTCTCAAAAAGCCATTGTGCAGCAGATATAGTGGGTTAGAGGCCAAAAATGATGCAACTTGGCTTTTCGTGGCTGGCTTCCAGAGACTGCCTTTAACCCTTACTGAGTGGTGGCTCTGCTGAGATTGTGGCATTTCTCCGTGACCCAGCTCTCCATATGTGAACTGTGCCCTTTACCTGTAATGCTATTCTCGCATGCGTGTTATCGTGCAAAAGGTGCACATTGACCTTCACGTCGGCATAATATTTACATGTTGTGCATTGTATGCCAGAGTCCTTAAATAAAAGTTTTTAAAGTAGGTCCTGTGTGTTTCTTTTTAAGGCTAAAGAAGTGCTTCAGTCCTCAGTGGCTCTGTGATGTAGTGCTTTACTGAAAGATCTCCTGTTTGATGCCGGGAGGAGACACGAATCCTTTTAGTGTTGTTTCAGGAAGAGCACCAGTGTTATAAAAAAAAAAAATCTGCCAAACCAAACATGCAGAGCTACCTGCCGTGACACCTCGCGAATAAGGGAGCAGCCGAAAATATCTTTTGAAGTGTTCGAGTCCTCGCCAGCCTCGTTACATCAACGGTTTTGGTCACTTGAATATAGTTGCGTATTTATCTTAATTGAATCCCGCTCAATACTCTCTCAGTCACTGGAGGCAAGCAGGCACTAGTAAGTGTTAATGGACTATTGATTTAGTCCTGGAGCAGCTTGTCTTCTAAGATAATAGTGAATATGTCTTAAGCAATTAATTCCCCTGACCCCCTGGGGATCATTCATTCAGGGAATTTAAGACTTTAGACTCTGTTGCAAGTTTCCCCATTCCTTTTAGTCCAATAAGGTGCACAGTTTGGCCCCTCAGTAAAGAAAGCAATCAAAGTTTGACCACATATGCAGCTGTGGGATGCAGATGAGAGGAGAGGGCGGAGGGGGGAGACGCCGGGTCAGGTTTCTTTAAAATGAAAGATGTGCTCCTTGTCCCTCTCACGCTCCATATCGCTGGTTTTCTTCCTGTTTCCCTGTGTGAGCCCTGAGTGGGAGAGCGTCTGTATCCATGAGGATCAGCTGGAGGGAATACCAATAAGCATCGAGGGCTTCTTCCCCTCTGTGATTCTGTTCTCGGCTGAAGGGACGGTTTTGTTCCATCTCTTCAAGTGTGCCAGCTCCGTTGCCTTGTTTGTGCGTGTTTACTTGGGCGTGCCAAGAGCCAGTGACAGCACACCAAACACCAAATGTTTTGTCATTTGGATCCAGTTACATCAAACTGGTGCAAACACCTGTGCTTGTATTTGAATGTGCTTGTGCACTTGCATGACCAGGCCCTGTGAACTGATGGTTTCTCTAGATTGCAAAAGGGATTGTGAGTACTAGCAAACATTACTTCCTGGTATTGGGGACAATGTGTTCCTGTTTGCATAAGAAAATGTCTGTGGTTATAATAATGTTCACTCAAACTGAAAGGGGCAGTGGGTTCAGCAAGATGAAAAGAAATCAGCTGCACGTTCAATCAATCTAAACCAATATTTATTTTATCCATACTACTCAGAATTTAGTAAACATCCCCTGCATATCCACCCAGTTCTAAATAATTTGTGAGCTCTCACCCTTGCTCTTCCTCAGAACTTAAATGCTGAATTGCTGCTCAGTCTGTTTCTCGTGGTGGTGCAGTGGGCAAATGAGTGCGAGGCCTGCCTTTGCATGAAAAATTGAATCACTAACTAGATCATTGATCCAAGAGAGAGTACACTTCAGTGCAAGATAAGCAGCATCTGCAGCGACTTTGCCCTCGAACTGTAGCTAAGTTTTGAGTGGGTTTTCTCAGGCCTAACAACACACAGCGTTTCCTTGTTGGGTTAAGATTGAGGCTAATGCAGATGGATCTTTATGTTATGCTGTCAAGCGAGGTCAGGGCTTATTAAATGGGTCATGGTGCTGGACAGACTGTGTGCTATGTAGGACAGCGTGGGAGGGGGAACAGGGGGCTCATGCAGGGTTGAGTTGTGAAGGAGGCACCCTGAGGGCACGGAGGACTCCTGCTGATCCTGCTGTTGGAGATGATGATGATGATTGGGATGATGTGTGCTGCTGAGCTCTGTTTGGGGGCAACCTCTGTTCCTGTCCTTTTTATATCTGTTTCAGTTCTCTCTCTCTGCCTTGTCTCCCGCTCTCTGTTTTCTTCTTCTTCTGCTCTACTGACACACTAAAATCTATTTGTGAGTCAAAACACCAGTGGGTGTATTGCCTGGCTTGCTAATTCAAAAGACAGCATCTCGAAGACTTTATTTAGGGTGAGAACACACCTCATTTGTAGTGATAAAACATATTTTAAAGGCACGATTAGAGGGGATCAAAAATGTAACCGGGATCTCACCGGTCTCTGGCTGCGCAAATGTTTTTGGAGAAAGTGAGTGAAAAGTAGGGCAGCTCCTCAGCAGATTTGGGGAGGACATTTTCATCAGCGTGAGCCTACTTCATTTAGCAGGACCACTCATCCGCAGAGACCTTCAGATTGCTCCTGCGGTTATTCAGAGTGGTTCGAAATTTTAAGTAGCAGCAGCAGTGGTGGTGCAGATGTGCTTATTAAATTGAAATGATACAATTTCATCAATCTCGTGTGAGGAAATTGCCAGCTGTCATACTTGCAGATGGTTTCCAGAATGTAAAAAATGTCTGGGTTATGTTATTTAGGTCGCTCTCACGATTATGGCCTCATCCAGTTAAAAGACACTTGTGTTTATATCACAAAGTTCCTTGTTTTATCATTTTTAAGCTTGAAATTCAGGTGCAGTACAAGTGTGGAAGTTTTATCAATACCCTTTACATAAATCTTACTGCAGGCCTCGGCAGTGATTCACCAGTGGTTGCCAGGTTTCCATCTGATCTATTTTGCACTTGTTCCATATTTATGTTATCTCAGCACATTGAAGCAACAGAGTAAGACCCCTGTGCTCAGTGTTTAGCCCCTAATGGTGCAGAGGACAATATTGAACATTTCCAAAGTAAATGCTAGTGGTGGGAGAGCGCCTGAGGAGCTAGCTTTGTTCAAGCACTGCAGAAATAGCATGCAGTCTAAGCTGTCTGGTGGAACAGGCAGTTCTTTGTGACTGTCATATGAACTCTGAAAAGATTTGGTAATTTGAGTGAGCAATACAGCAGCTTACTTTACACTTCCTCTTAAGCGAGGCAACATTAAGTTTCTCATTGTTTTGTATGGAAATCAGGTTTGACTAAAAGGTCGGTTTATATGTGAAACCTATTGTTTGGTGGAGAATTAGAGCCTTCACAGCCGATGGGGCAAGACCACAACTGGATGCAGGGTTCGTCTGGCTTTACGTCAGGCCAGTGATTCCATATGCAGTGGCTCAGTCCTGGACAGGACAGAGGTAGAACATGACAAAGTAAGCTTTTTTCTCTGCAGAGAAAGACTTCTGTGTTCAATAAGGACAGATGCCAGAGAGAGTGTGAGAGTAGGATGAGGACAGAGGCTGAAAAAAACCCTGGCTTGCTTGTAGAAATAAGCGTGCTGTTCTCCAGTTACACACTACACATAATGAAGAATATACTGTGTAATTACAGACAAATATATATATTTATATATGTGTGTGTGTGTGTGTGTATAAATGACATTAGTTTAAATCCATGATGGCAGCTTAATGCTGATTTTGCCTTTGCAACAGGCTCATAATGATGTTTAACAAGTGTAATTGTTACTGTTTTCACAATCTTAGCTGAGCCTGTTAGCATTCCAACATTTGCTGATTTGCACTAAATCAGTGATTCTCTAATAGATGGATGCTGTGGAGTTAGTTTGTCCTCTTCATTCCTAGAGGAAGTAATGGATCTGTCAGCTCAGCCATCACAGTTTGCCACCATGTTTTGTTTTGTTTTTTGAGCTGATCATGTTATCCCAGTGGTGTCCTTCTTAGAGGGCTCAGTTCAAGGGGAGCATCCAGGATGGGTGAAATGGTCTGAAACTAACATGGCTAGCTTGAATCTTATATTATAATAAATAAAACAACAGTTTAACTTTAGCTTTTAAGTTTTTGTTTGTGTATTATTAAAACATGATTAGTTTGCTGATTGTTGATTAAAGTATACTTGTTTCTGGGGTGGAAGTAACTTTTTGGACTTTGAAAGCAGAGACCGAACAGAACACGTTTGAGGAACATGTCACTAACCATGCCATTAGTGGCATTGTTGACTTTTTGACCCGATGATGGCATTACAAAGTCACGATACATATTATACATATTCCTGGGATCACAGATATGTATATATAAATTATGTCACAGTTCATCCAGTGGCTGCTGAGGATTGCAGTCTGCACCAACGTAACCAACAGCTTCTTCTAGTAATAATCAGTTCTTCCCTAACTTATCAGGCTATCAAACAAGTTTGACTAGTTGAGCGTGAAGTCATAGTGCCAGCAGCAGGTAAATGGAATTTACCTCCTTTACCTGACCTCATACTCTGTTTACAGGAAGTAAACTGAATTTACTTGTGTAATAGGATACCTTGAATGAATAGCAATGAATAAAACAGCAGCGTGACCTCACTTTGTATGTTTGATTGCATATTATCAATGCTTGATTAATTAACTACTAGTTGATTAAAAGTCTTTTTTCCTGGTGTGGAAATAATTTTTATTTTTGGACTTCTAAAGTTGCTGCCAGAAGTTCCCTTTAAGAACAAGGCACTGAACATGCTATTAGTTGCGTTGATAGTTGGGTTAAATATTGGGGAAAATTGCCTTGTTGCCTGATGATGGCATTACAACACCAGTAGATATATATTCCTGGAGCCATAGTTATGTGTGCTAAATCATGCAGCATGTCATTCAGTGGCTGCAGACTGATTACAGTCTGCATCAACGTGACCACAAGCATGGCTACAAATATACGTGAAGCTGTTTGTGCTTGTTCACTGTGGTACAAACACAGTGCGCTGCAGTAATAATCATGTCATTAGATTCTTGCCTTCACATTATTAAACAAGTGTGGCTAGTTTGGTGTGACATCATAGAGCCAACAGCAGGTAAATCCTATTCACCTGTGTAATTGGATACCTTGAATTAAGCTGAATTCAGAAAGATGGTCCCGCTGACTGTGTTTTTGTTTTAGTCTGAGCAGTGTTTTTCAGTGTGTTCACCAGGCATGTACTCATACATCATCCTGTAAACCTTCTCTCGAGGTTCACGTGGGAGTCATGTGTTGAGAAGTTTCATTATGTGGTTAACTGTGGGTGCATTTGCTGATGTCAAGATACTTAGCTTGCAATAAGTGACCATTACGTGGCGATGCTGAAATGCTAAGCAAGATTGAGCCTGCTTGAGTTAGCTGTTTATTTACTAACTAGCGGTGTTACATTTGTTAAGGATTAGTGCAGTTTTGTGCCGCCTATAGTGCTTATTGTACAACACTTAGTGTAAGGCTTTAATAGCTTACACCCTCTTTCACTACAGGGGTGTTGCACTGTGATCAGCTTGCAAGACGAAATGGTTTGTTGAGCCACCGATGGGCTGCAGTTTTTTTTTTACACTTTAAGCGACACTTCTGCTCTTTAAAGTGCAGCTTAGAAGCATGATTACATTTTTGCTTCTCTGCTTTCCTACAGTTTCCTCATAACGGGATGTCTTCTAGTTCCCTAGTAAATGCAATCTTGCTTACTCAGCCTGTATATATTATGCTTACTTCCTCAAACCTACAACAGAGTACAAAAAGTGAGCATAACGTTCAGATTTAATCACAAAAAACGGTTATTAACTGTAAAACTAGGGTACATTGTCTGGAATAGGGATTTTCTGCTGCCTTGCGCCTTTGTGTGACATTATCACTGACCTACATTAGATGTACATGCTCCACTTCTTTCACACACATACTAAGAGTAGTTGTATGAATTTTGTCAACTGTTTTTTTATCTATATTATAAACAAACAGGATTAAATTCTGGCTCTTAAAATGTAACAGATTTTCCAAATAAGAGCATTATAGACACACCCAGATGGCCTCACAGTGTGAAATGCTGAATAGTGCTCGAGCCAGAGATTACTATGTGGAAATGTTGTATTTTCTTGTATGTATCTAAGAAAATAATGATGTTTACCCCAATTATTTAAGCTAGTAATTTGAAGCAAATGAGCACCTGAAAACATCGGATTCATAGTATGAGCAGTTGGTCACATGTGCTTTTACTTTACAGCTGCAGCTGTAGATTGTAATGCTTAGTTAAAAATGCTGACCTACTTTTAGGTTGTTTAGCATAGCTGTGTCTCTGTGATAATGATAAAGACCCTCTGTATTAAAGACTCGTACCCAGGAAGTGTACATGTAATTTTATTGTCGAATTAGAGCTGGGCGATATGAGATTTTTTCATATCACGATATGTTTTTTTCATTTCAGGCGATAACGATATCTATCACGATATAAGCCAAATAACTATATTTGTAAGATTTAAATGTGCCGTTGCTCACAAGTAAAATGTGAAATAATCAGCAGCTTGTTTTTATTTAAATATTTATTTCCCATAATAAGTTCAACAGGGTAGATGTACTTAAGGAACATGAGACTTTTTCAGATAAATAAAGGCAAATATTGCAAACTACACAAAAGGCAGCCGCTAAAGCGTTTAAGTTTCAAAATAGAACAAACGAAACAGACTAAATTGTCAATTCCACTTAGAAACAAAATATTAATTCTAAAAATAAATCTTAGTTTGTTTTACAGAAGAACAGACAAAACTGACTAACTTTTGTCAATATCAAATAAACTGAGAACTAAAAGGAAATTCTCAATCTCTCCTTGTTGTATAGCTGAGCTTTTCAAACAGTTTTAACAGTTACTTTAGTCTGACAAAAGCCGAATGACGAATTAGCGCTTCCAGTCAGAGACTGAGGCTACGTCCACACGTACACGGGTATTTTTGAAAACGGAGATTTTCCGTTTTCGTTTTAAAAAATAATCCCGTCCACACATAAAGGCAGAAATGAAGGAAAACGCTGCTATGAACATGCCAAAGCAGCAGGTGGCGCTAGATTCCTAACCGTGCAGAAATGTTGGCCAATCAGAAGTCTAGAAGCCTCGGTGGGAAAAAGTAAACAAAGCTGGGGCATAGAAGCAGAACCGAGTCGTATGTGTGGAGGGACAGTAACTGTGTGTATATGTAAGCATTTAAACACTGCAGAGAGTAGAATTAACAGTAACAGTATTGTAGAAATTCATTTCACCGAAACAATAACGTGGCGCACAGTGTGACGCATGCACCAGTTTATTGTATTTCCAGACTTGCTTTCGGCACAATTTACAGTGCACGCTACTCTGTTTTTTGTCAGACTTGAAATAGCCGAAATACCTTCACACTACGGAACTTCTATGGCTCTTCCGTTTGACAATCTCTCCGGCGTTGGAACCATCATCTGTTTTCTCTTCGGTCACGCTCGGTTGATTTTTCTAGTCGGCACACTCATTTCCTCCATTACGCGCTGGCTCCATTACCCGCTGGCTGCTTCCCAAACAAACACACGTGCGGCTTGGCACTTGTGCTGTACCTAACAAGTCACGCGACGTGACGCTGCGGCTGTGATTGGTTCGGCTCTGCGCTACTTAGTTTGGATTGGCTGACCTTTTTTTTTTTTTTTTTTTTTGAGGACAAGAGCGGCGAGGTCTATCGCGATAGCTTAATTTCTCTATCGAGTAAAAGTTATATCGCGATACATATCGTTATCGTTCTATCGCCCAGCTCTATGTCGAATAAAATAATATGATCAAATTTAAAATTGGGGCCAAAACTAGAAAACAGGCCCTGATCTTAAAAAGGGGTAAAATAAAAACCTTACTTTTTGAATTCAGACTTTTTTAGTTGGAAGTCTTGATAAAATATTTACTTTCCCAGAATGCTGTGGGTTTTTTTTTTATTAAGCAGAGTAAAAGGTAGTAAAAGGTCCTTCCTGTAAATGCACCAGTTTAATACATTATTTACACTGAAAAATATATCTCTTGTAAATTACAGTAAAATGCTGTCATCTACATTTAAAAGCATGAAACAGTTATAGGATACCTACTGCAATTGAAAACAGTGGATTTGTGAGATGAGTGTCCGTAGATTATGTGCCTTGTGTGTGTGGTACGATGTGCGTTTTACTTTTCTTTTTTGAATTTTGGATGGTTGCTTTTAGTGACAAGCATGTATGTGTGTATATATTTTGGAGGTGGTGCAAGTCCAGTGTCTCTTAACTGAGAAAGGAAAAATCCTTTATTGTACTGTGAGATGACAAGTAGCTTGTTTTTAATAGCAGCGCTGTGGTATTGACTGATACTTGACTGTACCAAATTTCATATATTTTTGCTTAATTTTTGATTTTCTTCTTTTGTAGGACCGGAGTAGAGAGAGCAGTTTTATAGGCCTCCCGCTGTCAATGCGCCGGGGTTCTTCAGAGAATAATTTGGATCTGGAGCTCAGTGATGGAAGTCCCTATCCTGCTCTCGGCTTTGAGGTCCAGCGTAGTCGCTCGTGCTTGGACAGCCTCCAGCAAAAGATACTGAAAGTCACAGAACAGATAAAGATCGAGCAAACGACACGAGATGAGAATTTAGCTGAGTATCTGAAGCTCATGGACAGTGCGGACAAGCAGCAGGTGGGGCGCATCAAGCAGGTGTTTGAGAAAAAGAACCAGAAGTCAGCTCAGAACATTGCCCAGATGCAAAAGAAGCTGGAACAGTACCATCGAAAGATGAAAGACAGTGAAAACTATCAAAGCCCTCCCGCTCGCTCTTCCTCTGTTAAACACAGCACCATACCCCGGGAGTCACCCAGACAGCTGAGGGACATGACAAGCAGTGGCCGACACCCGACCATGGACAAGATTAAAACCATTGGACCAGGTGTTTCGCTGTCTCCTCCTTTCTTCTTCAGCAAGCCCAGAGAGTTCGCCAACCTCATCAGGAACAAGTTTGGCAGCGCTGATAACATTGCCCACCTCAAAACCACTCTGGACTCTTCTTCTCCACTGTCCACTGACACTGAAGTGAAGGGACTGAGTAACAGCACCTCTATAGTGGGCAAACCCAAGTATCCCAGTGATGACGAGTGCTCCTCAGGCAGCGCTTCTGTTTCAGACAATAATGGAAACCCAGCAGGGGCAGGAGCGTCTGCAGGGCCGTGTCAGAGCCAAGCTAAGGGGGATCAAACAGGGGAAGACAACCAGGGCAGACTTGCCCTGACCCTGGAGGAGGTGAGGGAGATTAAAGATGCCCAGAATCAGCTGGAGGAGGATATAGAGGAGTTAAAGGCACAGTTCGAGAGAGAGTATGGCATTATCAGCCAATCACTGCAGGATGAGAGATACAGGTACGATTACACAACTTGGCATTTCATTATTGTTAAATAACAATAATAAGAACAGACATACCAATATAAAATGTTCATCTAAAATAAACAAGCATAACTCTAAGAGAATTTGAGATAACAATAAGCTTAATACCACGTGTCATTAACCACTTTAAAATCCGCAGTGATATGAATATTAACCATCCCCTTGTGTTGACTGGCAGGTATGAGCGTTTGGAAGACCAGCTGAACGACCTGACAGAACTTCACCAGAATGAGATGGCAAATCTGAAGCAGGAGCTGGCCAGCATTGAGGAGAGGGTGGCCTACCAGGCTCACGAAAGGGCCAGGGACATACAGGTAAATAGTGGTGGTGAATCTACTTATGTTGCGATGCTTCACACATAAGCAGCAGGTAAGATGGATCGCAAAAATACACCATGCCTGTAAGTGTCTAATATCTCAGCACATGGCCATTGTCATCTGTCCAAGCGGCCTCTCTCTGCTGATGCAGAAGAATTCTTTTAGAGGAATTTGGGTAATTGAGTGTTTAAAGGTCAGCGAAATGCCCTTTAGCAAGTTGAGAGACGGTCTGACCCATAAAAACCCCTCTCCCCACCTTTCTCAGGAAGCCCTGGAGTCGTGTCAGACTCGCGTGTCCAAGCTGGAGCTCCAGCAGCAGCAGCAGCAGCAGACGGTCCAACTCGAGAGCCACGACGCCCGAGTCCTGCTGGGGAAGAGCATCAACGTCATGGTGGCCATCATCACCGTCATCCTGGTGTGCGTCTCCACTGCTGCCAAGTTTGCCGCTCCACTGATGAGGAGCCGGTATCATGTGGTAGCTACCTGCCTGGGGATTTGTTTTTTGACTGTATTTTGGAAGAACTGGGACCGTTTACAGTATGCCTTAGACAGGTTATTGATGCCTGCTTAGTAGGAAAGAAAACACACTGAAAATATCATTAACACAGATGCTGTAAGTTGTCAGGAGAGGACGGTCTGAGAGGATTGGTTGTACAATCGTCAGAAGACGTAGTCGCCATGCAATTACACAGATCTCTCTTTTTTTAGTCAGACTGAAATAAAACTCTTTTGATTTTTTTCTCCTCTAGAACTTGAATGTGTGTTACTAACTATTTCATATAACATTCAAATTATATTTACATAACAGCAAACTCTGCTAGTCAATAGTCAAGAGGGGGGAGGAAAAATGATGTTTTATTATTGAGTTACTGTTTTAGGTAAATAATCCATAAATAAGATAAAGATGTGCAATTATTCTTTCTCGTTTGTCTTCAGCTTGACTTTAACATAAATCAAACTACACTCAAAAACTCAAACAAGACCTCGGTTGTCGTGTCTTGTTGTCCACGCCTATGAATTTCTAATTCCACTGAAGAGGAACGCTTCCATATTTAGGAATATTTGCATTTATTTGATATTCTGATTGCTAAATATGTGCTAGCAGACATTTCGTTTACACAAAACATAAACTGTTATATGGTTTTTAAGAGGTTTTGCTGCTGGTAGGTAGACTTTGCAAAGCTGTTCCTCAGTGTCCTTAGGCTTAGTTTTAAGGTACATTAACAGGTTGCATGAGAATGAATGACCATATTTTTCTAATTGTGAAAGTAATTGTTTCACTGGAGAATCTGCAGACAAAAATTAGCGACACTGGACATCCTATTTTTATGCATTCTCTTTCTTCTTACTTTTTTTTAAAACGTTGTCTGGCCTTGTTCTAAAGTGCAATATATTTGATTTCCAAGAGCACAGTTTGTTTTTAACAATTACTCTTTTAGGAGTGGGCGATTTTACATCAGTGACAGGGAGCTGGAAGGAAGGAAAACAACACTAATGTTAGCACGAGAGATCCATAACCACGGAAGTCACTGCTGAGCTCTGACAAGACCAGCTGTCTCTTCTCTCAAGGGCAAAAAAAAATCAATCCATCTGCATTAGCGCATGCTAGTAGTGTAATATCAGCACACACCAGCTCTCTAGCATAGACACACAGCACAGCCGCTCACTTGGTTCACTGTATATACAGTAAATAATGTCTTAGGCTTTTTGTTTTCCCTACTTCCACTTTCATGTTGGACTTTTACTAATAATGTGACAGAGAGATGATGGGGTATACTGTGATACAATGCCTTTTTCTGAGGAAAAATGCAATTCCCTTCTTAAAAGAGCAAAAAAACAACAAAAAAAGCCTTCACTACTCGCAGCAGAGAGGATGCAGGCGAAAAGCTCTCAGTGAAAAACTACAAGCCTATATATTTTTTTCTCTTGGACTTACAGTTGTGTTATTTCATTTTGTCTTGTAAACGTTGCCTACAAGAATTCCACATAAAGCCGTGGACCACTTTTAATGTCTGTCTGCCACAATAATCAGCTTTGCATTTATATTTGTCGTCATCTTTCTGTTTTATTGACTGTATGATTTTTTGTTTTGTTTTGTTTGTTTGTTTGTTCCCGTTTTGACATGTTTAAAGGAAGTTTTACAAGCAGAACTCAAATCTGGTTTACATGCTGTTTTCATCTCTGGTGCACTATCTGATCAATCAGTTGTATTATTATGCATCATGTGCCTTCGTCTAACCATTTCTGTTAAATTAAACCTTTTTAAATCAACTTGTTGATGGAATTGGTGTTGAGTGACTGTGATATTTTTGTTGTATTTGGTGTCATTCTGTAAATGTGGACTGCTGTTATAAAACAACAAAGTTCGGTAAAACGCCATCTGAGTAAGATATTTATATCAGCGGAAAAGTATCAGTGTAGTCCTTGTTAATAATACTGATTTTTATTTCTCATTATCTTATTTTCTTATGGGATAAATAAACCTAATTCAAGCAGTCCAAGTATTTGCATGGCTCTTCTACTAAACACTATCTCCTTCATCACCACTAGGGGGTGGTAGTGCTGCACTTTTGACATGAACGTAGGCAAGAACGGGGCAGAGCATTATACAGTCTGCATGGCAGTACTATACACGTTTATTCTTTTTTCTTTAATCTAAATGATAGATTCAGTCAAAAAGAAAAAGAAAGAAAAAAGCCATCACTTCAAACAAATATATAAACTACAAAGATTCATTGAAACAGTAATATTCAAACCAGTGTGGAGAAGTAGTGCCCTGTTCTGAAATTTACAGTTTACCCTGTACAATCACACTTTATTAGGTACACTGGGCTAGCGCCAGGTTGTCCCTTCTTTTGGGTTAATTCTTTGGAAACATTCCTCAGAGATTGTGGTTCATATTGTAATCACAGCATCACACAACTGATGCCGTTATTCCTGCATCCAAATCTCCTGTTCCACCACATCCCAATGATGGTCTATTGGATTGGGATCTGCTGACTGTGGAGGCCATTTGAGATGCTTCTCCATAAATGAGCGGTGTGACTCCCATCCGTGTGGATTTTAGCACCCATGGGGCTGATGATCATAGATGCCTTCAGTTTAATGAATGAGCACATTACAGCGATATCAATCAGGCCCGATAGAAAATCACATCACTGTAAAGCTACAATACCTCTGAAATATTCTTTCCAACCAGATTTTGTTTATTCACTTAACTTTGAATGAACATGAAGCTCTGTGGAAGTCATCCAGATGATTTTGTCTCCTGCCACATCATCACAGTGAATGATCATCAAAGTATTATTTTTTTTGATGAAGTCTAATGTGACTCTTATTTTTTTGTGAAAGTGTAAGTGCTCTTTGCTTGGCTAGATGGTCTGAGAGAGATTTTCTTTGCTACAGAAAGAAATCTGTGATTATCCACCATTGTTCAGCAGACTGGGGCTTTTAATCCTGTCAAACCAACCAAAGCATTTTCTGTTTTTTTTTCCCAGAACCAAAAACTGTTAATTAGGCTACTTCTAATGTTCCTGCTCTCCTTGGGACCTTTTTGTTTTTTTTAATTCAACCTGTTTAATAAAAATACTTCAGTAGTCAATGACACATTCTTTTTTTCAGCACCTCAAATTAAAGATGAAAGTGCACTTGACTGATTCGTTTAAATTCTACTGTGCTGGAACAGAGAGACAAAATCGCAATTTTCTCACTGTCCAAACATTTCCGGACCTAATGGTAAAGTGTAAATTAAAACCTTGTGATAACACTTACTTACCATGACAACTCACCGAGCAGCTGAAAATTAGGCTAAGCAAATAAAATGTAGCTCGCAATGTCCTCTTCCTGAGATGTCATGGACAAGGAAGGAGGAAAAAGGCATTTGAAAGGACCCCCCCCCCCCCCCCCCCCCCCGTGCCCCCACATATCACTGAAAAAAGTCTCCAGGAAGTGTTGAGTGGTGCTCTGTTAAACATTGCAACTTTATAGGACAAACACATTCTATATATGGATGAATCATCAACAATCCCTGCGACCTCGTCAACAATCTGACGTCTGCAAAGCAACAGCTGATTAAGCCAGACTCATTTAGAAAAAGAAGTGGAGTGGACTGATGAAGTTAACATTAAGCTCGCTGGGCACAATCACGAAAGGTGTGTTTGAGTGAAACGGGAAAAGCGCCTGATGAAAAGAACCGCTTGACAACTGTTAATCATAGGTGTGAAAATATTCTGCTTTTGGGGGTTTGTGTGGCAGTCAGAGGTACAGGAAACACTGCACAGTTAAGAGGGAAGAACAGATTTAGTGCTTACTTTATGGGCTTTGCTTTTGCAATATGCCAAGACTACTGTTTGTTTGTTTTTTAAGTTTAAGTTTGTGAAACAGTAGCAATGTATTAGTATTTAAAGGATGTTCAGTGTTTGACACAATACACCCGAAATGAAGCCCAGTGCGTGGTTAAACTCAGATGCAGTGCAATACGGTTCACCTGGCTCAGCATGTGCATGGTAATGTCTGTGTGATTAGCGCCTGCCTGCCAAGCAGAGATACAGACACATGGTGAGACACAGGAACAGGAATGCTGATGATGGACATGTTGCTTAACCGGGGTCCCTCTGGCTCTGGTTCTCACTGAAGTTCAACACTGAAATGGTGACTTGCTTATGCATAAGTCTCTCTCTGTCTCTGAGTGTGTGTGTGTGTGAGAGAGAGTGGGAGGACTGACTATGTTTCATGCATTTGAGGAGCAACTAAGGCCTCCGGAGGGGGGAAAATTCAGATTGGAGTGACGCAGAGATCCTAACACACAAGCACACACACACGTACACCCAACCACCCACACGCGGAAGCTTAAAAACTGGGATTATGAGCTATATTTTTAGGTATGAATCGAGAGCAATATTTTCCTCCCCAATCTTCCTTCTCCTCTTTATTATGTGGTCTAAAAAGTGGGCGCTTCCCTTTGATGTGAGCCTCTGTCTTGTGTGTGTGTGTTTTTTTCCATTGTTCTGTCCCTTGTGGCTCCTGGAGCCCGCTGGCCTATTCACTGGGCTCCATAATGAGGTGCTAATTATCACAGGACCTCATCAAGTCTCTTTGGGCCCGCAGCTAAGACTCCTCCTCACATAGGTTGGCATGGTGACTGCAGGGGACAGGACCTGGAGGAGGCCGCCAAAAAGGACTGCCGCAGCTTCACTCCTGCTTTCTCCTCTAGTGAGGAGGAGGAGTGAGAGGGACACTTTTTTTCACTTGCGGGAAAACAGAGTGGGAAGTGTGTAGATAGAATTAGCTATAAGTACCGCTGTCTTTTTGTTTACGTGCGTTTTATAAAAATGTGGGTTGAGTGCGTAGAGTCCGTTCACTTCCAAATAATCCCATAAATAAAAACATAGGCTGGAGTTTATAGAGGGCATTGCCGACGTAGGCCTCAATTAATTTGAGTGAAGAGAGCTGAAGGCTTAAGTGATTGTGTAAATCTGGTTCAAATCAAAAGAAAAACATTATTTTAAGGGTCCTTAGTATAGCCTGTTTTACACATAAAAAGAGCACCCATCAAATGTATGTCTGTGGTGATTGGTCTGTCAGGGATTTAGGATGGAACATACTTTCTTGATTGCACTCATTTCCAAACTACACCTAAAGTTGGGAGCATATGTAAACCACTATCAGGTGGCTAGAGCTAGAAATTCCATGCTCCAGCTCATTTCATTGAAAATAAATGCTGAAAACAAAAATCCCCAAATGCAACACTTTTTGGGCTACAGGCCCATCGGACCTCCATTTGAAGCCAAGGGTGGAGGCGCTACTCTTCAGAAATCCTCTGGTGTCGTTCGTGCATTGACTGAAATTATGGGAAAGTTCTGACCTCTCTGCTAACTTCTTCGGTGATTTACGTAGACTGCTCTGGCAGCACTGGGCCCTTCCTATTTCCTGTTTATGGTGTCATGGAAACAGGCCATGTTCCCTTCCTCTGCTTTTGCACTATAACATGAAAATGTAGCCTGCATCTGGAAACGAGCCACAGTCTCATAATAGAGCCAGCGTGAGATCTGCAGCCCCCGTGACGCTGCAGTGTCTAAAACCAGAATTAGAACCTCCAGCGATTAAGTCATAGAAATAGAAAGTTCCAGATTTATGGAGGCATTTATCATCAAGGTCTTCATATAAATCTCCTCTTAAAATGCCCTAATTCAAAGGCACCTCCAATTTCCTTTAGTTGCTAAGCAACCATAGAGCGCCACAGTGATGCTTGGAGTTAAAGGCTGGCAGCCCAGTGGTGTAAAGTCGATTGTGGGGGTGAATCACTGTCTTTTATGGCTCTGAGGTTCCATTACACGGCCTGCAGACAATGACAATGATACACTGTCACTGCAGAGTAATTATACGTCCTGTTGATCCCTCTGGTGTATCCGCAAGCAATTTATGCCAGCTCAATGGCTGTAGTGAGGTTTCTGCTGGTTGACCAGTGCCACAGGACCAGCAGTTGGTCATTATGATCATTTTTGAGAAATTTAACAAGCTGTTGGGCAGTTGCTAGATCTGTGAAAACAACAAAAAAGTGTTTTTTTGATAGTGTGTTTTTAATTTGCCATCAATGCTTGCAAAGTTCCTTTTAAGGTCGGCATGACACTTGTGATAGCTCTTCTCGGCGCAGCTGCGTCTGTGTTAGGTTTATTTTGGTTTGTGATTTAACTGCTGTTAAAAATGTGCTTTGGACCCATTTTGACTCCCACCCTGTAACTCCAAACAATGTCTTTACTTTAAATAAATGAGTGAATTTTAACTGAAATTTCTTATTTGCACTTCTTGCCCAAATGCTGAGGAGTATTTGTGCATACGTAATTAATTTTATAATGTGTGCTTGATTTGTTTTTAATACTTCTGCAAGTCTAGACTCATCAGACTGTTATTGTTGACATTGTGATGATTATTTCACCAGATGTGTGATGTGGTGCCAAGCGTTTGTGTGGGCAAGAACAGTGTAAAGGCTTCGCTGGCAACGGACCACCATGTCTGAGATTTCTGGAGTGATGCACTGGATGGAGTGAAAGGCTCTTATGCATACTAATAAAATCAGCAATCCTATGACTGTGTAGCGTATGAGGCTTATGCGTGTAACACGGAATTGGATCCACATCTTATAACACTTAATGTAAATATTGTGCACGAGTACTCTTGACTTGACTAATAAATATAATAACCATTTATAGTGACATTTTCTGAATTTATTGCCAAAATATTCACTAAAGTTATAAAAAATACAACTCTATAGACTTTTTAAAATACAGTTTTAACTTCAAATTGTGGCTCTATACTATCCTTGGTACCCTGTTAAGTAAGTATAACTTACTCCTCTTAAGTTGAGGTTACTTTTTCTTTGAGTCATCAATTTTGCATTTTCCTTTTTTTAAAGTAAAGCCAGCTCATTAAATTTTACAGTGTAGTCCTCTAGTGCTCGGTGCATTGCGGTACACAGTGTTTCAGCTTACAGCGCTGGTGAAAAACATCTACATGCCCCAGATCTGCCCAGAGTTTAATGTTATTTACCAGGCCACCTCTAAAGCTGGTTTTAAAGGTACAGAAGCATCCAATGGAAGCATTAGCAGATTTTCAATAACATGTGGTTTGTCTTTATTTTCTAGCTTCACCACTAATCACCTCTCTGTATTTTGCAGCACCCAGCTGACAAATAAAATTAGTGACTGTTAAACAGGGCAGTACTTAGTGCGTAATCTATTAAGGAATGTCCACCAGTTAAGGACCTCTTTTATGCTACAGCCTCACGGTTGTGTGGAGGGGGGGTACAAAGGTTACAGACGCACGTCATTACAAATCACAAATGTTAATAGCTGAAAACAGTAGGATTTTTTTCTCTGGGGACCACAGCTGTGTACGTATGTTTATGGAAATTTTGCAGCAAATCAAATGAGTTGGTAGTGAGACATACTCTCAGTCATTGCATGAATTCTTCATGTTGTTATGCACGTTTTTATGTAAATCCTTTGTCAACGCTCGTATTCAGTCGCTACACTAATGCAAGATGCTTAATGTGATGCCGCATATGAGGAATAGTAAGAAATAAGGGGCTTCTGGACGTGTGTGTGTGCATGTTTGTGCGTATCTGTTCTTTTGCTTCATGCCAAATATAGGCTCGCATTCCTGACGTCTGCACTGTGGCTGTGGGCACAGTAACTTGTTGAATCTGGACAAGACAAAGACCACAGTCTGAGCAGATTGGACAGATTCCCTTCATGTGACCTCACACTCTGTGGGACTGCTCTCTGCAGCAGAACAAACAACTCATCTCTAACAGTTTCACTGCAGGACGACCAGATCTTGATCAACAGGCACTCGTAGAGACATTTGCTGCAATAAAATGCTCGCGATTTCCCACCAAACAACATTTCTGAGTGATTTTTAAGCCTCTAACAGTGCAGCAGTCAGCGCTATCCTCACTGCAGCTTCATGGCTGAGTCTGTGGGGCCTGTGGTGAGGCAGGTACATGACATCGATCTGGTTCAACTTTCTACTAAAAATATTTTGACCAAGGTTTGACAGTATCTGCATTTCCTCTTTGGCACTTCTACTTTGCAGCCCGGCTGCTTCTGCCACACTAGAGTGACATTCGTGGATTGAAGCCAGACATTGTCAGCTCATTATCAACACCCTGTCATGTGTTGTCAGCCTGCGCTTTCCACAGCTCTCCCTTCCTGTGTATGTGTGTGTGTCTGTGTGGGGGGTGTTATTGTGTGTGGTGAGGAGACTGTGGGATGACTTAAGAGCTGAAAGATGTCTCCCTGCTCAGGCTCCTTGTCTGAGGATTAAGGCTGCCCGAGAAAAGCTGCACAAGGAAGTAAAGGAAGTGCTTACAAGGAGACATCGGTCTTTTCCAGTTTTTGTTTTTTTTCTTCCTATCCCTTGTTTTGTGTTGTCGACCTCTCAGAAATCACTTGCTGTTCATTACAGATACAAACAACAGGAACATGCTGCTACTCAGACACGGGTTTTCTGCTTCCTTCTATTTCCGTTCCGCTACAGTTTTTTGTGCCTTTTTTAAACACATTTCCTCTTTCAGATGCTGCCAGATTGCACATGAGAGTGCATGTGTCAAACGTTGTGTGTGCATCTTCTGTCTGCAAAGCACTTCCTGGTTCCTGACAGTGCAGTGTTAGAAATATCCCCCTCCTGGGCCAGGGAACGGTTAAGCCTGGCCCCCCATTCCTTTCCTCTTCTTTTTCTCTCTCTCTCTGTCTGCTGACATATTTTCAGGCTTTCACGCCACACCTCAAATCTCTGGCTCCTTACTGCACAGAAGTTGCCAGATGTGATGGCAGCTGAAACTGAGTGTGAGAAAGTGTGTGTGTGTGTGTGTGAGAGAGAGAAACTGTGTGTATGGGTGGTGGTGGGGGGCTGAAAGACAGACGGAGAGACAAAAAAAGCTGTGTGTGTGAAAGTTGTGATGAAAATTGAGTGAGTGGTGTTATGGTTGACATGATGTATATATTTATAGCATAAGTGACACTGTTCATTAGCAGCGAGCGAGAGAGAGAGAGTCAGCAAGGGGAGGGGAGGAAATGAACAATGGAGGGGAAATGATCAGTAATCTGCGACGCTAGCTGTCAGCCTCCACTGCAACAGCCTGTCTGGATTCTGGATCTCATTATAGGTAAATTCATTTGGCTTTGGGGCCACGGCCAAAATATGCTCAAGTAATTGAGAGAGACAGAGAGAGTGTATGTGAGTGTAAATGTGTGCACAAAAAAGGGAAGCACGGGTCGGTGTTTTATTATAAGTAGGATTTGCATATATCTTGGTTCTGTGATTGTCTGAACTACTTTTAATGCATTGCCAGTGATGCCTTTCACACTACCTGTTATTAGGGCTTCTAAAAATGAATCACCAAGATTCCAACTAAAGCTAACATTTAGCAAGCTAGTCTAAAGCATCACCACACACATTTGGACCTGTGAAAAGACTTTTGAACAAAGGGGGCCTTGGTGATCATTGTTGTCCGCGTCTGTGCGTAGATCTGCGTCCCAGCCTCGATGATCGTGAATCCGTAAACAAATGTAAAAAGTCAGCAAATGCAAAAGGGGCACAAGTGGATGCATTGGTGAGAAGGATGGTGCAGAAAAAAAGGAGTGCAAACATAGTAAACAGAGCCTGAAGGGAGAGAGAGCATGTGAAAGACAGAGAGAGAGAGAGGGCAGGGAGACGGAGCTTGCCATCTGGAAAACAGCATCTTTCCCTGCGCTCCGCTCCTCCCCTCTTCTTCCCTCTCGGCATCTCTCCCACGCTCCAAAGCCCAGCCTTCAGCTCCCGGGATCTTTCCCAAACTCTCCCGAGGTACGGGCGGTTTGTGTGTGCATGCGCGCGTGTGTTTGCGTGTGCCAAGTTTGTGAGATTCGAAGCCTGCGCGCGCGCGCGTGCTGTACGAGTACTTGACACGCGATCAGTACTTTCCGTGTGTTTGTCTCCCTCCTCTCCTCTCCGCGCAGCAGCAGCGGCCGCTGAGGTGGGCGTGCGGACCCTCTGACCCTCTCTCGCCCACTCTTCCTCCGTCTCTCCCTCTTCGCAGCAGCGACAGGGGGGCTATGGATGGACTGCGTTTACCTCCACTCATAGAGGAGGCTTTGGACTCCACAGGTCTGTGTGCTGCTGTGTTGTCAGTGTGTGTTCATCTGCGACTCCGCGTAGCTGGATACAGCCGTGTGGCGGTGTTTTTTTTCACTACAGATTATATAGACAGCGATCAGCCGGGGAAAAGGTAGATGGTTAATGTTTATCTCTCTCTCTCTTTTCTTTTTTTCAAAGAAAGAGCATGCTCTCTAAAAGTGAGTGATGTAAAGTGGGCAGGATGTGGAACGGGAGAAGGGTGGTCTGGTGTCGAGGTGTTTACTGTGGGAGCGTGTTTCTAAAGAGCTGCAGTCGAGCTGACAGACTGAGTGAGTGAGTGAGTGAGTGAGTGAGTGGACAGCACGGTAAGATACGGCATCTGTGGACGTTTGATGGAGGCGACACGCTGCCAGGTAACGATTTGCTGGCAGCCAAAGGCAGGAAATAATTTAGGCCTAGCGTTTAGCACTGTTGAATTTGTTGCATATGTTATCCCGATGGAGAACTGATGGAATCTGGAGTCATGCAGAGCTGGGTGTTATTTTTGTTAAAGATTGAATCTCTCTCATGTTTTACACAGATTATCATCTGCGGAGGAATGAGACGTTGTTTTAGTGCACATAGTGGCTTGGAGCAGATGAGCAGCTGCACTTAGGCTTGCTTGGTAACTTCATTCCACTGAAAGTTGCTGCATGACAGCGAACACAATGCATCTTTATTTTATGTTTTCGCCTCAGATAGAATTAGTACTGTTCAACTATGCAGAGAAAATGTGTGGTATTTCTCTCTCTCTTTCCATGATTCTCAATGAGGAAGGAGTATGTGTTTTGCAGATAGAGTGGCCCTGTGTGTGTGTGTGTGTGTGTGTGTGGACGCTGGAAGGAGGATGTTTATTGGTGTGGAGGGGCTCGGAGAAACAGACACATACACAGGTCAGCAGTTTGCTCAGAGTCAGGTTTCCTTTTCCTCTGTTAATGTCCTAAAAGTGAACTTTCAGGAGCAAGGACTGGGTGGCTCATTTCTTTTAATATGCTCACCATAGATGCCCGTAGACTTATCGAACCACTTGCATTTGTGAGCAGTTTTGTTTATTACATTTGTTGTGCTGAAGCCTGATCGCCGTAACGCGGATGCTGTCTCAGGAGAAATCCTTCCTTACCTAACAAGCTTGTTCCTGTTATCTAGCCTCTTAACTCCAGGGACTCTTTTATTTTTTTTCCTTTCATCACAACCTGAGGCATGTTTTTAAAGCTGGGAATTAAGTGCTCGTGACGGCCAACACTGAGCTTATGGTGGTGTCAGGGCTGACTTCTGGAGAATAAAAAGACCTAGAAAGTGGATTGAGCTGAGTTGATAAGTGATATAGTTTTGAATTATGTACCTTTGGGGGATCTAAAGGGATTTAAGTGCATTTATTGTGCCCTGGCTGAGGTCAGCCCTAACTCTCAGCATAAGTCTGGGTTCTTCAAAAAAGCAATTTTATTAAAAATCAACAGCATTTCTCTGGTTTTTGCACTTTTGCTGAGGATTAATTCTACCCTGCCTTGCCACATCTACCAACAGAGATTGCAGATGCTCCTGTGCAAACACATGCTGCCGCCGAGCAAGATCACAGGCACATCTGACATTTACAAGGTGTCTGCATACGATGCCGCCACTGGCCACCATATTGTTCCTCCCTCCTACTTGCACGAGCTGCCGAACACTTCTCTCTCCATCCTTCTCTCAGCTTTTCCCACTCAGTATCTCGTCCCCCTCTTTCAGATGGAATCCTTTGCTCTCTTCAGCACCCACGCACCCTCCAACACACACACACACACACACACACACACACACACACACACACACACACACACACACACACACACACACACACACACACACACACACACACACACACACACACACACACAAACCTTTTGCACCTGCCAGCGCGTCAGCCCACGCAGCATTTCTCTCCTGTTCTTTCCCTCCATTCCCTCATCTTCTCTCCAGTGTTGTGCCCTCATGCTGCAAAAATTCACATCAGCAGTGATACTCCCCAAAGATACACAAACAGAATTTCTCTCAGCTCTCCGGAACTAATAAACAGCAAAGTTGCTGCCTTGGACAAACTTTGTAGATGTGGGAGCTGCTTTGAGAAAACCAAAAAACCAAAAAGCCAAGAACAACAAACAAAAACAAATCTCGCATGCTTTTCTGTCCTCAAGCATCCCTGATCCCTGTTTCTCACTGTCACATGTTCCCCCCACCCACTTCTCTGGTCTCTCTCACCAGACTTAAGTGCTTCATTTAAAAAAATAGGGGGGAAAAAGGGCTCTTAAGGCACTCTGCAGGTCCCTGGCTAAACCGAGTGTGCCATGTGTGCTTTACTCTTACTCGGCTGTATAATGGAAAAATTCTTAAAACTTTCAAGTGAATGGAGAAGGTTCATGAACTCCCGCAGCTCCTTCTTTCAGCCCCCCTCCCGCCCCCATGGCTTTAACTTTTTGTTTCCCTCGCAGAAATGCTTGGCATTGTCAACCTATCATTAGCGCACCCTTCCTCGCGCTCTGGATTTATCTTTTTTGAATTTTGGCAGATACACAGTGAGCTGTGGTATCCCCTATTTTTCAAAATAAGACCTAAGTGATTAAAAAAAAGCTTTCCATAGTGATTGCTTTGCTGGGGGTGGTGGTTTGGGGGGAGGGTTCATTTGTGATGAAATGGGTTATAACTGCATGACTTGTTTTCCGTTCTTCTTCTGATGCTATTCAAACCCCTAATGGAATAGCTATGCAACAAGCTTATGCACACACTGCACCACCACAGATTCGTATTGAAACCCCCCCCCCCCAAAAACACACATTCCCTGAATAAATCACCTACAGCATGCACACACTGACACAGATTTTGTGCGTACTCATCTAATGAGGCCAAATTATAGCACATCCTGCGATGCTTTTCTATTCCATTGACCCACTTTCCCTTATTCCCCTTTGAAAGCGCAAATACGAATTTTCCATTTAAATAACAGAACGGCTGATTAAGTCGCTTCAACTTTCTTTTCTTCTCCTGCTGCTGTTGTTCCTCACTCTCCCTGGACTTTTCAGCCTCTGAAGTGCAGTACAGAGAGAGAGCAAGGGAAAGAGATAAACTCACTTTAACCTCACAAGACCTCCACCTCTGTCGCTTGCTGCTCATCTGGAGTCTCCACGCAGCTTGAAAGCAGTGCATCTCATATGATGGTGACCTCACCGTGTGGGCTTCGTGACAGTGCACCTGATACAGTTGCACAGACTCTTCTCTGGGGGGGTAAAGGAAAGGTTTCTATGGAAAGCAAAGCAGTGGACCAAAATACAGCTTTATCACCATGGTGATTCTCTATATGTTGAAGCTCTGGGTTGTTGGTGTGCTGACCAAGGGTGCATGGTGGATGTGGAGATGCGTGGGGTTAACATCGTAAATCTTTCTCCTTCCTTGTGTGTCTCTAATTGTTTTTTCCCCGTCTCCCTTTCACATATGCTCCTACGGTGGCTCCTTGTTATTTCAGCTCCCCCTCCCTCCTCTGTATTATGTGTTGCTGAGGAAGTGTGCCAGTGCAGGGAAAAAGCTACAACATCAGAGCAGGGCTGATTTCAAAGCTGGGGTAGGAGGGGTGTTGTGCATTATGCATGGCCTCCTACACGTACATCCGTCACACACACACACACACACACACACACACACACACACACACACACACACACACACACACACACACACACACACACACACACACACAGAGCAGATCACAGACATATATGATCATAAATACAGTAGGCTATGTTGTGTATATAGACTCATCAGAAGTGGGGATCTCACTACACATGTATGCGTGCTCATATTCTATGTATTTACACACATGCAAAACCAAAGAGAAGTGGTCACTCTTGGCGTGTATTCATATACAAATGCAAACTCTTGAGGCATATGCACAAATGAACCACTGACACCGCAGCACACACCTGTTTGCTCAGTCTCAACACACCCAGGACACGACACCCGTAGACAGCCTCCTCCAGCGCCGCCTTTCAGCGAGCAGTCGTTTCTTTTATTGGCTGATTTGACTCCAGATGTTCCTAACTACCTAACTAGCAGTCAATTCATTTAACTAGCAGCAATAGGGAGAGACTATTCTCTCGAAAGCACTTTGCTCCACATTTCCTATTATATTACACCTGATTGCATGAAGCGGTATCATTAAAGATAAAGACTGTAAAAAAAAAAGGTGAGCGCATAAATGCTGTTTTTTCCAGTAAATTCCTGTCTACTTAATTAGACTGCGAGGCTGAGCTTCAGATTTCGCTGCCCGTCCCTCACCCACCCCTCTGCTGGCTAAAAATCCCCGCTCTGCTCTTCAATTTTGCAAAGTGCAATTTTCATTATGCTCCACGCTCCATCGCAGAATGCCAAATCAGAAGCAAAACAAAAAGGCTGGTGTTGACACATTAAATGTTTGAATTAAATCTCAGGCAGCCTTTTTGAGATGCTGACAAAGACTACTTGGCTCTGCCTGTTGCCTCTCTTCTAAAGTGGCACAGTGTGTATACCAACATACTCAGAGTGCTGTGCTGCAGTGTGATTATGAAAGAATGTGTTGTGCATAGATAAAAGGCGTCCTCTCCCCGGAGCTGTTGCACTGCTCCTGAGATGACACCGCTGTCCGTCGCCTGCTCTTGTATGCGCGCGGCGTCCATGTCTAATGCAATCCCAGCGTGACTAAAAGAAAAAATCAAGCACAGTGGAGTGAGCACAGGTGTCACTGCAGCTGATTTGGCTGCATAATGTGCTCGATATTCACCCACAAGGTGAGAAGATTAAGCTTCTTTTAAGAGCGATACGATGAGTAGAAAGGTGAAAGGTGGTGGTAAGGGTTGGCACACGATGCATCATGCAAAGCCAGACTCTTTCTCCTAAATATACCTAAAAAGTGTTTTTTTTAAAGTGAGGACAATAATGACCGTCTATACAGAATAGACATTTACAAAAGAAAACACTTGATCCAAAGCCTTTTGGAGTTGCCTACCATGAGCTCAACATATCCTGTAAGAGATTTGGATGTGAGTGATATTCAGTGGGAAGCCTTTTGTCTCTTGATGGCCTTTAGCCGCCCCTGGCTATACAAGCAGCTCCGGCTAAAACTCCCCGCCACAGAGCTCCGTCTCTCTCTTTCTTTATGACTAACTCGTTACACCAGCATCAAAGTTTAATGACAAAATAGCCCTGCGCTCATGAAACCTCTCGCATGCCTCTCAGGGGCCGCATTGTTTAAATTAACATCATTATGAGACAGGAAGGAATAAGGCTGTCACAGATGCATGATAAAATATGCTGTGATGTACACGGTTACATCTAGCGAGGAGAGAAAAAGAAAGAAAAAATAATTAGCACAAGAACCGGAAGCATCCCCAGAGCCGAGATTACACCGGTGAGCATCGCTCTTAATTAGGGTAGATCTTTAGTTAATGCTTTATTCCGTCCCCTGCTGCAGCCTTCTTCTTTTTTCTCATCACGTCTCTCCATCTTCTGTCCCTCAGTGAACACTATTCCCCCTCTCCCATCCTCACATTGCTTTCTGAGTACAAACAGCAATTTTTGGCCACTTGGAGACCACTCAGACATGAATGCGCAGTACTACATATTGATTTATTTCTGAGAAGGACTTGACCCAGGAGGGCATGCTGTTGAGAAGTGAGAGTGAAAGGATATTAGGTCAGTGTGTGTTTGCATGTGTGTGTAATGCAAGAAGAACTGCCGGGGATGCCTTCTCTTCTGAACTGCTCTGACTTTGTCTCAGTAGCTGCAGCGAGACAAAGAGCTGTAATGCAAAATCAAGTTCACTCTTATTGGTCTGCCTCATATATAATGTCTCATTTTTGGTTTTAGAGCTTCTGATTGGGCCTGAGCTTATTACTGAGCGAAATCTTTTAAGAAGAAGGCAAAAATGTGACACAAGAGCACGTGAAAGAGCTGTGTGTCACATCTCTCTTACTATGAGTGGTAGCTCTGTTGTTGTGGACTTTGAGGTGCATTGCTGAGTGGTGAGTCATAGCGATTGCTTCACCTCCCCACTTCTGTTTCCGCATTGTGTCAGCTAACCTGCTCCACCTGCTGGCCAAACATTTAAATCCACAGTGCGGATACAAGGATGCGTGTGCCATAAACACAACGAAGCTTGAAATGCGGTGAATAAAGAGAAATATGTTGTGTGTGAATGCTGCTACATTAACATCTGCTTATTACAAAATTCTGACATTTTAAGGCACGTGTGATTTTCTTCCTTTAATCAGTGGAATCGCTCAAGAAAAAGGATTGCGTCTTAGAGTTAATCACAAAAGAGGATTTTCAGTTATATTGTGGGATTGAACAGCTACGCTTAAATCAGAGTGAACAGGATGTGATGTACAAAGAAGTCGGTGCCACTTTAATCACAAGATGGTGCTGTTGATTCGGGGGAGAAGAGACCATTTGCTCTGCAGCCAAGCGTGACTGAGTTTTTAGGCGATGACAGATGGGTTTGTCACCTGTAAGGCTCTCCATCCCTTTTCCTTCTCGTAATGTCTGCCATCTCTCTACCAGATGACCCCTGTGATCTGAAAGCCGAGAGCAGCCCCAATATGGACAACGAGATAACCGCCAAGGAGCGAGGAGTCCTGGAGGAGAACAACGAGAAAGAGGAGATGGACCAGGAGAGATCTCAGGAGGAAGAGGGGGAAGAAAAGAAACTGAAAGAGGAGGAAGGTGAAGGGGAGGAGAAGAGGAAGAAGGAGCAAGAGTCGCTGACTGAGGAGCAGGAGCTGGAGGAGCTCAGGGCGCAGGTGCTGCAGCTGCTGCTGGAGCTGGAGGAGGCCAGAGAGACCTCCAACAAACATCAGGAGAGCTTCCACGAGCTGCAAGGTGAGAACTCTAGCCTTGAATACCTCTAGGACTGTATCCCTTAACTGTAATATGTATGTTCATTATTTAATACCTTTAACTATTAATTTATTAACATTAACATTAAAGCATCTCCCATAAAAATCAATGCAAATGCACTAATCATCCATCAACATGCATTAATTCTGTAACATTTTTTCTGGCATTTATAGAATATGCTGACTGCCATGATAGTCCCCGTTCTAACATTTCTATCTGTCATTTTCAGTCACAACTGGAATCGGTAACAAAAGCTGAATAAAAAGCACGTCACATTTGAACACACGTAGGTAATAAAACACAAATAGCTGGGCCTCTTTCTCCGATTTCTCTTCATAAAATAATTTTTCCTTCTTTTAATTCTGGGACAGCTTTGCAAAAAGCAATGCTACACCAAGCGCTTTGCTTAGAAATGAATCTACATTTTGCAATTAACCATCATTTTTCAAATCTGCAAATTGTTTGCCAGCGCCGCTCCTAAATCGCATTTACAAAAGCAATAACCCTGGGCTTTCATTCGTTACATTTCCAACACATGCATATTCAGTGAGTGGAAAAAAAAATAATGGAAATAGCTAAGACCAACAAGCAAAGTTGAAAAAGAAAAAAAAACCTTTCATTTAATTGCGGCTAAATTTTCTGTGAGCTAAAAACGCTACCTAACATTTTTAACTAACCTTGTTTTTGGCCTTTCCCTCGCTGTGAAAAAAACTCCATTTGTGCTGTAAGACACATGATTATAAAATTCCTGTTACAATCTCAGCCTGAATTTTCTTCAGAGTACTTTTACATAAATGTTTGCACTATTTTTTCCCCTATTTCTACACTGATCAGTAGAAAAAACCCTCTCTTAACTTTGTACCTGAGGCATCCTTGTGAAATTTTGTTAGATACATATATAGAAGGCGAACTGTTTATATGTGGTTACAGACAGTCTGTTGCTCATAGTCATTAAGAAGAGCATAAGCTCATACCTTAGAAATGATGAGCATAATGCTCAGAGACACTAGCAGTGACTAAGGCCTTGGGTATGAGGTTACACTGAGCTCAGTGTGTGTGCGTTTATGAGTGTGTGCATTTAACAGTGTGTTATTCTTAGAGACATAGCATGGTGAGCTCAGCAGTTTGTCTGGCAGCGGGAGGAACCATTCCTCAGACAACTGCGCTCACACTGCGGGAAGTTTCTAGACGGAGTGTCCTAGACCTCAACCAGAATTCAGTATTGGTCGAGACCCTCTGGGAACAGTCAGCTGTTCGGTGCGTTGGCAGCTGATGCATGCAGATGCGGTTGTCTCGGTTTCGGGTTTCTACGCCCACACCAGTAATGATGTAGCTTGATGAATGGATTAATCTGAGGGCGTTAAAAACCAAATTTAAAATGGAAAAAGTTATAAATAATATTGATAACAATCTACTAACTGTAGCTTAAACATTATGAAAATAAAAAAGTGAGATTCTACATCCATGCAAGTGGCACTGTGAGGTGATACTGAACAGCTGATGTTCAGCAAGTAGATTGTTTATGAATTTCATGAGCTTGGTGAGAACATTCTGGGAAGCGACTGGTGAGTTTGGTGAAATGGCACAATGGCCTGTTATGGAGGGCTTCCTGTGTAGTCAGCGGTTATCTGTCTTTTTTAAGAAGTCCCCCTCTGCTGAGAGAGGCCCACTGCAGATAGATGAGACCTAAGTGACCCCAACCCTCTAAGAAGAGGCCAGCCCTTATCTTAGTTTTAGCCAGTGACTGGCTTGCTCCTCATTTCAAGCTTAAAGTTGGCTTATCACAGTCTTTTCCATTTGGTATGATAGTTTAACCGAACAAAATGTCACAATGCTAAGCTCCCTGTTTAAACACAAAACATGTTATATTGTTAAAGCTAAATTGAATCAAAGACTTCTTTCAGTCACTGAACAGGACATAAGGAAAGTGAAACAGTGAAGCAGCAGGTGATCAAAAAACAGACAGACAATGTCTCAAAATCTCCAAATGAGATTTTGAGACATTTGAGACATGAGAGTTATCCAGCCCCAGTGATAATCACATGGACTTCAGAGACCAGCACTATCAAGCAGGAATAAGAGTCAGTAAAGAATTTCAGGGTTTAACTGAGTTTTCTGTATTACAAGGATCATTCATAATGAAGTATATTGCCAGGCAACTTACGCTATACCTACCTACCCTATTTTCAAACTTGTACTCGTTGACCTTATATAAAATTTGCAAGCAAGCCTTACCAGGTTGAATTATGTGTTTATATTTACTCTCACACCATTTAATGCAACCGGGTTGCTGCTTAAATAGTAAGGCTAAAACTGGCTTATACAGAAAAGAAGCAGCTACTCACATTTAGGCAGCGAGTGAATTCAGACGTATTTTTAGTCAGATCTTCCCGTGCACATTTTTTCCAACTTTCCTCCCGGCTTTAAATAGATTTTATTCAGGCCGTCTCACGCTTTTCCAGTCTTGCTGACCACCAAATCACTTAAAGCGCATACACATGCTAGTACAGCACTTTTCCTATCACACACACTCACACACCTCTCCTTTGGCTGCAGCAACTGTGCATTTGGCGTGTATGATGAGTTTTCTAATTTTATAGTTTGCTCTTATTTTGTAAAATATTCCTGCGTGCTGCCAGCAGACTGGTCACCTTCTGCCAATGCCTTTTTATGTGAATAGATTGGAAAACTCAGGGTTGATAGCCACCTTTTGCGTGACTGCATAGCAGGAACCCAAACGTTGGGGTATGAAAATATACCCCGGGTCTGTTGGTCTTGCTTCATATTACAGACCGCAGGTGTTGGTGATCAGGCGCCTGGAGGGGTGCCGCAGATAGACCTGAAACACTCTTCCAAGCAGCAGCCTGAAGTCAGTGGGCATAACAGGCACTTTACATGTTTAGGTTCTTATGCAGGACACAACACAACGAAGAAGGCATTTGATCTGAAATTTGATCTGTAGATAACTCACTGCCATTAAGTACACAAGCCACAAGAAGGCTAAGGCGTCCTCCAGCAGATGGTACAGCCCCCACAGAGACCCTGATCTTAGCAACATGGAGTCACCCTGGGATTACACAAAGAGACACAAGCAATTAAGGAATGTGGCAACTTTTCCAAAACACTTGGAGCAACCCACTTGTTTCCAAAAATGTATAGAAGAAGTTGTACTAATGAAAGGTGCACCAAATACTGATTAAAAAAAACCCTTTTTTTACAATTAAATTGTACTTGTGAAAGTACTTTGTGTGTGTGCATGTTTTTTTACAAGTATCTTAATTCACTCTAAGTGTTTATAATTTAGCCATCGATCCATTATCTTCCATTATCTTTATTGTGGATTGGATGGAGCCTATCCCAGCTACCATAGGGCGAGAGGCCGGGTACACCCTGGACAGATCGCCAGTTTGTCGCAGGACTAACACATAGAGACATCTCACCATTCAGCTTACATTACCCCATAAAGGAGGTTTCTTCCTGTTAAAAGGGAGTTTTTCATCCCCACTGTCACCATGTGCTTGCTCATAGGGGGTCGTCTGATTTTTGGAGTTTTATCTCTATTATTTTAGGGCCTTGACCTTAGAATTTAAAGCACCTTGAGCCAGTTGTTGTGGTTTGGTGCCATGTAAATAAAACTGAATTGAATGGACATATGATTTGATTTAAGAATACGCTCTCGCTATCCTTCTAGCTCCTCTTGCTGCTATATAAAAGCCATCAGTGAATCTGCCTGAAGTATGTGGCAGAAAACATTTGGCATGAGACATACTGATAGGGACCAAAAATAAACAGAAATTCAAAAATAGCAGCAAACCAAAAGCTGTGAAACTGGCAGCCAAAACACTCTGTGTTATTTTTCTACTGCTATCTGTTAAGTTTAGAAGAGAATTTTCCAATGAAAAGGATCATTAGGAACTCGCATACCAGAAAGAAAAATCCTGCTAAGTAATATTGACGGTCTGCTCACGTACTGTTCATTGCTTTTAACAGAAGCAGACATACAAAGCTGCTTGTGTCATCCAGTCATGCCTCAAGGTTGAACAGCTTATCAAGTTGTCATCTTTCTTCTTTTGGCCTGCTGCACTTTTTCCCTCTTATCTCACTACACACTCCTGACTCCCCGTCTCTCCTCTTCAGGTCTGTTGGAGGATGAGCGTCTGGCAAGTGCCCATCAGGCTGAGGCATTCACACGGCAGATCCAGAATCTGCAAGGTATCAACACAATATGCCTAAAGATCTCTAAAATAACATTTTGTGTCATTTTTTCCCCTTGGATTAAAAAAATCAAAAGTTTTACATCCCTCAGTGCTTAAGGTCTCTGCAGATTTTGATCTTTAAGCTGCTAATTTATTAGCTTGACTTCTGTTTCATGCTACCACTTATGCAGATTTTTTGTTCTCAAAGACAGAGAATCAGAAGGGAAATTTTTTTTTTTTAAGTTGCGAGGTGGAGAAAACTCTCCATTCCTGAAATGACTAAACTAATAATCCCAACCTGACCCTGAATAAAAAGCATGCCAGTTACCATCAGTTACATCAGCTCCTCTTTCAAACAGCACCCGCACAGACACACACACACAGGCGTATGCAAGTGCACACTAACCACCTACACACACAAACACACACAGGCCCACTACTGCAAAGCCTCAGGTGAGATCATACATATACACCCATACTGACACTGCAGTCTCACCCACACATCTGCCATAAAGAAAACCTAACGTTCTCCTCCTCCTCTTCTTCCTCTTCCCCCGCTTGCCACAGCCCAGCTGCGCTCTGTGCAGGAGGAGATGTACAGCCTGGAGGAGGAGAAGGAGAGCGAGCTGGCCGAGGCCCAGGAGGAGCTGCGCACGGCTCAGGAGGAGGTGCTCCTGCTCCAGCAGGCCGCTGAGGAGGCAGCGGCGGAGAGGGAGAACGACATCGCCTCACTGCAGGAAGAGCTGTGTCGCCGGCGGGCCGAGCTCCAGCGCCTAAGTGAAGAAACCCAGGAGTACGAGCTGGAGATAACCACGCTCAGGGCCGAAATCAGCATGAAGAGCCAACGCAGGGAGGCCGAGAGGAGAGAGGGTGAGGGATGAGGAAAAGGGGGGGGGGGGGACAGATGTCAGAGAAGAAGTGACGTTGCATCACGTGTGTCTTATTAGGTTCTTAGTTACCCAAGTCATTGTAGTCTTACAAACTTGAGAAAAAAAGGCGACTGGTCATCTTTAAGTTTGTGAATTTAACCCTACTAGGCATTAAATCCACCTTTTTTCTCCATCTTAACTCATGTGACGTAGGACATGAGAAGTAGTAGGTCAATGACCACCTCTCACAGGAACAACCCCCAGTAGGGGTTAAATACCTGGGACTCTTACTGAAGCCTCTTGGATTAGAGGTGAAAACATCTTCACAAGCTTAAAAATAAAGTTTTCTTCTTTCTTCAAGCTTTTAAGTTTAGCACAAAAAGCCTGTGATCAGTCTTTGCACGAGGATGGTCTCGTTCCCTCACAGCATGTTAGTAAACTGCAGTCAAGAACATCTGTCACTGGCGGGTTCAGTAAATGCTACAAAATAGGATTGCTGGGAGTTGAAAAGGGAGTGACATGTGTGTGTATATTCAGAATACCAGGGACATGAGGTCACGACAGGGAGGGACCCACACTTCCAGCGCATGATGTCACCGCTGGGGTCTGGAGCTGGGTGGGACCGAGGGTGGGGGGAACATCACCCAAAATGCACAAACATTATTGGTGAAAATGGCTTTTCTGCTTCAGTTCTTGCACTTACTAAAACATTTGTAAGCCTTAAAGGAACTGCCAGTCGGATTTTGATACCAGTGAGACAGAGCTGGCATGGATGTGTCATCCTGCTGCCAATCCAGGCTAAGCTAACCAGCTGCTGGCTGTCGCTTCATCTTCAGCAGACAGATATGAGATTGTTCCAAAGCTTCTCGTGCTCTGACAAGAGAGTGGATGACTAAAATTTACGTTTTACACTGTCTGTACTATAAAGATGTGTAGGAGTATACAATGTCGTTTTAAACATCCTCATATGTGCCCTTCTTGCTCCGACAGGTGACGTTGACCTGCTAAAGGAGGAGTGCCGTATGCTGAGGGAGGAGTGTCAGACCCTGAAGGAGGACAACAGACGGCTCTCCGAGAGGCTGCAGCTGCTGCAAAGACAGAGGACATGGTGAGAGGTCAACGACTGCTCGCTCGTCAGCTGTGCTCACTGGATCAGCTGGAGGGGATACCCTCTGGTATCACTAGCTCCCATCACAGCACCGACCACCTGTTTAAGCACTTCAGTAAAGTTGTAGCATGATATGAGGGATTACACATAAGCAATTAAGAATTAAGAATGCCTTTGAATTGTAAGGTTGTTCTATATGATGAGCATTTGCCAATATTGTCTGGCCGTTTACTGGGAAATTGAAAAGAATAGTTGTTACTGTGCTATAGGGTGTAAATATTTTAACTTCAGGTTTAAATGTATGTGTAGCTGACAAGCAGGTTGACAAAACAGTGTCACCATTTGATATCAACATTTCTTCTAAGGGTTAACACATCCTCCCATCCTCCCGTTTTTACAATAAGAAATAAAAAAAATGGTAGAAGCCGGTTAATTTGAAGCCGCTTTTTGATCTCGCAGCTCTAGCGTCTACCTGTCGCTGAAAGAGGAAGACGCGGGGGAGGGCACAGAGGGAAAGGAGATGGAGACCGGCTCAGATGAGGTCATGACAGAGAGCTACATGACCATGGCCCAGTCTGAGAACTGTCGTCTGGTGGACGCCTCCATCCAGAAGAACATCTCATTCGATGGGAAGCCGATGACGCCGACGAGCTGGACCGGAGGGATCGGGGAGATCTTCTCGCTGAGAGACCAGCTGAAACAGGCTGAGGAGAAGGCCTCACAAGTTCAGAGAGAGGTACAGTGCCCTGCTTTGCTAGAAAGTGGCACAGATTTGGTACACGTTATTCTTCTGATTCTTTTGGCCTCTGTGTCCTCCAGTGTGAGGGTCTGAAGATGGAGCTGCAGGAGTTGCAGGTACTGTATGACAGCAGTCAGAGGGAGAGGGCAGAGCTGGAGGAGGAGCTGCAGCGCTGCAAGGCAGAGCTGGAGAAGCTGTCGGGGGGGACGCAGGTGAGGAACCGCAGAGCTCAAGCCCATCATGGGACAAACTATAATAAAAGTATAGCGCCGGCATCAGCAGAGCAACTGATTGAAAAGCTGCACAGCTTTCTGCGATTACTAATAATATATTTAGTAGATATTTATCATCGCTTTCTGAACTTGTTTTTAAATGATATGAATTTATTCTAAAAGCAATATTCCAGTTACACAATGAAGAAAATGTAAAGTTGTTTTTGTTGTTGTTGTTTGCAGTCACACTATCTACTAACACATAACGAACCTCACATTGCTCCTCACTGTATCCTGTGTCTGTTGAGCCCACTTTTTTATGTGTCCCATACTGCAGCGATACATGTGTTGATATGAGCTGACCTGGCCTGTCAGCCCATATCAGTATTTACTGTGTGCTTTGGGCTGGGGAACGTTCCCCCCACTGTGTCTGTGTCCTGACTGCTCAGTTAGAGCAATGCTTAAATACTGTTGTTTGACAAAAACACAAAATCTCTAATAAAACGCATTCAGGCGCCTTGGAGCTAATGCACTTTATACCACTGAAGCATATAAGCAGACTTGAGATCTTTTTAAAACAGTAAATGTAATTAAGCTGCTTTTTTTTTTCTTGTTTAGACTTTTTATTTAATACCAGACTGGTTTCTCTTCCTTCTAATAAAGTTACATATGAAAAATCTAAATGAAATGAAATGAAAGTGAACACAATTCATGCCATATTCATTTAAAGCGCGACTATTCTTACATAATAAGTACTTGAAAGCATCCAGCATGGTTTGTACATTGAACTATGAGTTATAACTTCTCAGTTCAATGTATTTTTCATGACCTCTCAGCCTTCCAGGTGCCACTGAATGAAAGCATAGGTTGTGATTTCCATTGCAAAGCTCCCGAGGAATTAGAATGCACTGACGGTAGAACAGTCTGTGCTTTCACCTGCATTGCCATGCAAAGACAGTCGCTACTCTGAAAGTCGAGTATTATCAAGTTTTAAAAAGAGCGCATAAAAACTCAGTGAAAAATCTAAACAAAACCTCAGAATTTGGATCATATGCTTGCGATGGTTGAAATCATCCAGTGAAAACAGAACTGTGTTTTGTCTGCAACAGCCATGATGAGATGTCTCCACATCGTGTCAAACTGTCTACCCGTGCCTGTCTCTGATGCTGTCCTTGTTCTCTGAATGTCCATGACCTCTCAGCCTGTTTGACGACAAATTTCTTACGACTTACGAACAATTTAACTTCAAAATGAGGATAGAGAGACTAATACACCTTCATATGCTAAGTCCATCCTGCGTGCCTTTCCTTCTTTTTCTTTTCTTTTGCTAGCATGATATCACACGCAGCCAGGAAATGCCACACAGGACTGCTCACGCATACTCACACTGAGTTGATGTTTATGTCACCGTAAAGTTATGCATTGTTTGTTTAATAGGAAATATTAAATCACTCCATCACAGTCCTTCCCCCCGTATATCACAGCCACAGGCCATTTCACACTTAGAATTGAGTGATTTGTGTAGTGTAGTGGTGGTCCATTTGTGCCGTTGTCACACATCCTTATCTGTTTGTTTTATTATTTGGCTACGTCGCTCCATCATTCATTCATCCCCTTCATTGCCATGGTCCTTGTGTTTGTTTCTGTTCCCTCCTCAGAGATTCATCCATCCGTCTGAGCACGCTGTTCTCTCCATCCCCTTCATAGGAATGATTGTAATTGTGGCTGTGGTCTGGTGCTGGTTGTCGGAGCTGGCGTCCCAGAGAGCAAGGTATGGGAGGAGCTTATATCTGTCTGAAGCGTAATGCTACTTATGGTTCTCGCAAAATATGCTATGGATTAGTTCACCTAAATTACACAAAAAAAATTTCAATAATATGCTAAACGAAAGAAAAACAAGAGCACTCAGAGAGCGTAATCCCCCCTCCCCCAGAATGCAAGGGCTATACTAAAACTTTAAGGTTTTATGATGTCTTATTACAACATGCTGACATCAGCCTGCTTTTATAACAACAACTCTGATGTTTGACCTCAGACAAGGAAGCATTACATATTAAAATTGTGCATTTTATTATCTTTACCCAGATGATTGGAGCAGAACTGGCTGAAATCTTTGGCTTTTAAGCTGTAAAAACTTTTTTTAAGATATATTCTTGCGGCGTGTCATTTGCAAAACATTAAGCCGTCATTGAAAAAATGAAACAGGTTGTACAGCTCTCTCCATGCCCTTTCATATGATATCTTACTCATTATAGTTTCATGAAATTTCTTTCAAGGTCAGCTTTGAAATCCTGGAGTTTCAAAGTGTTTAGCTGGCTCGCTGTGAGCTGTCTGGAGATGGGAGGGTTGCACGTCTAATTTGCTGACAATACGTAATTGGGTCAATAATAAATAAGCAGGTTTTTATGTGTTAGAGTCCTGACTTCAGCTGAGAGAAGGAAGAGGAAGAGCAAGATGTGGAAATAAGGGAGGAGAAAGTGCAATGGTGGAGGAGGAAAAAGACATAATGAAAATGAGGTGATAAAAATAAACATGTACAAATGTTAAATGGTCATGTGTAAATATATATATTTGGATATTTGGGATCTTGAAGTAAAACGAACTTGCAAGGAGTACTACATAAAAAGTGATTAGGTGAAATGGCGCTGTCTGTCTTAGCCACTGTACTAAAGATGGCAGGGCTCGAAAAACTACTTAAAACTACTCTCCTTTATTTATAAATTGTGTAATATAACAACAGTCCACGGAATGATAGTGCATGGCTAATAAACCACACAGCTGACGAATGATCTTTGGAGGTATCAAAGATGAAATTTAAAGAATACAAGCATGTCCACACCTCGTTATGTTGGGAATCAGGTGTTTTCAGTTGCATTGCAAAGCAAATCGAGCAATGCAGTCTGGCTTTACAAACATTTGTGAAAAAATGGGCCAATCTAAAGAGCGTCTACTGTTAGATATGTAAAGTTACAGAGCAGGGTCAACAACACTCTGCTGACTCAATAACTGCAGAGCTCCAAACCTCCTCTGGCATTAATGTCAGCACATAAACTGCACCAGGAGCTTCGTGGGATGGGTTTCCATGGCCGAGCAGCTCCTGTAGATGTAAAGTGTTGATAGCCTAGTGCTTTTAGTCCATACAGTCAGAAGTAAATATGTTTTTCTGTTATTTTGGTGAACTAATCCTTTATTTGTCAGGAATCTTTGTGTTTAGTTGTTATGGGAGAATATAAACTGAAGAAATTCCAAATACGGCCTTTAAAATCTGAAACACACTGAAAAACAGATAATATGAACCACTGTGGACCATTTATGAAAGGTCAACATGGGACGGGTGGGCAGTTTGGCAAAACTGAAAAACAAGAAATCTTTGAGCTTCACTGAATGAATAATGTAAAGAAAAAGCTCAACCATTTTATTGGGAAATATGATTTACCGCTTTCTTGCCAAGATTTAAATGAGAAGATTGTTACCATTTATTTGTTTCAAATGTGAAACTACAGCCAAATGATATTTAGCTTAAATTAGTATTTATTTTAAAATGTGGTTTGTAAATAGTGAGCTTTGGAGGTGTGAGTTGGTGTTTCCCTAACCAACTACCCCCTGATTTGTTTACACTGACATTAAATCAGTAACAATCTTCTCATCTCAATCTCCTTTTTTTTTTCATCTCAATCTCTGAGAGAAGCAATTGTGCCCATTTCCCTAAACGTGGAACTATTCTTTCTATAAGACATCTAGTTTGTATCTATTGGTGACAGTTAACCTCTGCTGACTCCTGACACTCTTCTTTTCGTGTCTTCCCTCAGGGGAGTGAGGTAGGTTGGAGCTCCATTGTGACTATCACTGCAGCCACAGCTGTGCTTCTAGTGATGACTAGCTTATTGAGAGCTCTCGTCCGATTCTGACTGGATGGGTAACAACCGCACGGGACGGACGTCTGCTTCAGACCAGCCCTCACGTCTCCTGCCATGTCTATATCGAGTCACCCGGAATGATCTAAATGTGATAGAAGTGACAACTTTGTAGTAGAAACACCTACGGGGAAACCTTTATCTCTAACGAGACGGTACTACATGCACGCACAGGCTGAGAAAGATGCGCCCGGCATCACTCAAGGCTGAAGACGACAATGAGCTGACCTGCAGACAGTGCACACAAGGACTGTCCTTTAAATGTATGCTAGTGCTGTGTCATTCCTCTTCTGTGCCAGTGAATATGATTTTTTTTTCTCTTTTAACAATGTGACAAATTATGTTTTTCAGTAGGATGTACTAAATTGGTTTTAGTTTATTTAACCATTATTTATTTATTTACTATTTAAACTGTTGTTAATAGGTGTCTCTGATCATAAGGACAAGCATTTGATTTGGAGTAATGCGCTGAAACCCCCAAAAGTGTACATAGCAGAAAGAATTGTTAACAATCAGTTACTGACCCCCCACCCACCCGCCAAAAAAACAATGCAATATATGCATGAACAAAAGTTAACAAGTCTTCATGAATTAGCAGTCTATCATATCTATTATTGTGTTATTTTGCCCTTAAGTTAGATATTAGACAGCCTTCATTACAAAGTCTGCAAGCATGAGAAGGCTGATTGTGGTCAGCCCCTCTTCACATTCCCCTTAATTTATCAATGAACCAACACACCAGGAGGTTAATGCAGAGCCACTTCACTTTGAAATACCCCAACAATATGATTTCTTGTTATGTACCAACATAATAAAGCAGCGTTAGGAGCAAATCCTGGTGGGGAGGGTCTATGTAGTCATTGTTTCGTATACTTTAAGCTAATGCTAATGTCATTGTGAAGGAATTCATGTTCGTTTTCCTCTGTAAGGCTTTAAACTGGCTTTTGAGTGTTTTGTTAGTGATTTTTTTAGGCGACTGCAGATTGTTCAAGGTACACAGTGTGAGAATGTCGACCTTCAGCTTTACCTACTACATGCTTTATGGGGGGAAAAACCCCTGCAGGTCTGATTACTACCAGTTGATATCCAGATATTGACAGATTATAACACTGATGCAGTGAAATGAGCGAGCACAGCTATTTCCGAAGGCATTACAGACGCAGTTATGGGTCCAAAATATGTAAATAAGAAAGTGTCAGAACGAGTTAGGCTAAGCATCAGTTAGGAAAAACTTATGTATCTATGGCAGGACTCTGTTTACATTTGTGATATATGTTATTTTCTTGGTGAAAAATCTTTTAGAACTGAAAACGGCATGCTAGAAAAACATAGAAGCACAAATATATAATTTATGTTGTTTATGTGGATTCTTTGTATTTCATGTATATAGATGTGACATATAGTACTATGGGAGAGATATTTCTTAAATCCATTTGTACTAGCTTTGTAGAAAGTCTACTCTATTTTGAAAGAGCATCGTATATTTGATAGCCGAAATATATGTCATTTTAATGTTCATTATTTATGGTGATGTCATTCAGGAGGATTGATAGCATCGCTTACCATTTTCAGTACCTCCGTGTCTAGAGGTAGTGTAGCCGTTGCATGCGTTTAGATTGCAGTTGACCGTAGGTGCCAGAAAGTGCAACTCCTGTTTCTTAAAACCTGTTGAGTTTCTGAAACGTATTGGAAGTTTTTTCTGAAGCCTCAACCTTCATTAGCAATGCCTGACAAGTTTTATTTCTGCATATGCACAAGAAAACAGAAAATGTGCCGCTGGACTGCAAATGTTGTCAGTGTCTGTTGGATCAATCGTACAATAGAAATGGAATTCCCATTACTTGCATTAGTATAGAATACTGTCTGATTTGATTCATGTGTCACTCACTCTGAGTTTCCTTCATGAATACTGACTTTTATCATAGTTTCACGAGCTTCTGTAACTGCAGTGTTTCTCGGCTTACTGCTTTACATTTGGATAGCATTGTTGTTTTCAATATAGTTGTGGCTATTTTGTTACACGGAGGTCTATTTTGCACTGTACACGACTTGAGAAAATAAATATACCCGACCCACATGATGTCTGAGAGCTTTATTTTTTCCTGGGTGGTGGCCTCACTCGGCATCAGTCACAAGGTATAAAGGTCTTACGGAATCCCATTCATGAAAACATAAGTCCAGCCTGAGTAAGAGCAGTCTCCCTGGTGGCGTCACATTACATGGGTTGTATGGATATTAATAAACTTCCTTCCAACGGCGTGACATAAGCTGACAGACATGGCTTCCTTACAGATGGCACAGAGGTTACACTCATGACTCCACTGCCACAGCTCATGGTTTACTGAGTTTGAGTGCATCCAATTATCTAAAAGTAGCCTACATGTGCAGCTCTATAGAAAACTAGTGCCGGTAAAACCCTTCACTGCACGGCTGTCTTTCACTTTTGGTTCACATGAAATTACTTTTCCAAGTTTCAAAATATTTCACTTCGGATTGTGAACCAGGTTTCTATTTTGCTCTGGCTCAGAGTTAGGGCTAAAGAAGTGTCAGATCCAGCAAAATTTAATCAGCTGGCCTTTGGCCTCAGGCCTATCTGTCCTGCAAATTCACCCCAAATCCCTTATTAAATATTTAATATATTCACCTGACAGACTAACAGGGAAAAGCTAATTAAAAAAGGTAGACCGCTGACTGTGATAGCAGCCATGGGCAATCTGGTGGAGATATAATGCCAACTCAACAGAGTCCAGGTCAACAGATCTTGCTCCGTGTTACGGTTCTTGCTTGAGTTTAGTTATTCACCATTCTTTATAGTTCCTTATAAAGATGGGAGCTGGAGTTGAACAAAAATAAGACACTTTATACCAACAAATTAAAGAAATACCATTGTAGAATTTGAATATTTGCAATGTTTTTAGTGATTAAAATGTAGAATAGTGCTCTGTTTTTTCTGTAAATTCTGATTCATTATTTAATTGTATTTTAAAAAATTATTATATTATGATTTGATTCTGTGTAAATATTCAGTGATGTTGTAATTTGTGCGAATATATATAATTTTTTTTTTTTTTAAAGATTGTAGTTGAAGTATCAGTTCACTGTGCCTGTGTAAAACCCACTGACACAACTTTTCTGGACAATGTTCTGGATGAAGCTTAAAAGAATGTGCATTTCTCCTGCAGTGCTATGGTCCACCATAGATTTAGCAGAGTAAAGTAACACTCCAGTATCTCAGGGACACCTTGCTTCCATCATAAAGGAGAGAAATCCTCTGTTCAGAAAGAAACAAACTCACTTTGGTGTGCTTCGTGGTCAGCCCTGAGAGGTCCTGACAGGCTCTGACTCTTTCAGCTGCAGGAAAATGTCAAATTTACAGTAACTTCACAACATATGTCATTTATATGAAGCGCTGGAACACGTCGTTGTTGAGTGGAACAACAGTGTTAAAAGGTATCTTACTAGCAGGTGGGAGATCACCATGGGCACCCCGTGCTGTGTCCATACTGAGTATCTTGTAAATGCCATCTGCATGTGTCACAGTTATACTTACCTCCCACTACTTCATCAAGGCTGGTGCTGGCATCTGGTGTCACTGCCATGTCAGTGCTGAGTCACAGCACCACCACAATCCTTGAAGCCGCTGCAAGCCTGGTGTTTATTCTGACCTACTCATTTAGAATACAGATAATCAATTTTTCAGTGAGCTGATGCTGTCCACACACACACTCCCACTCTCTCTCTCACAAACACACTGTTCATCAGGTGCTGATATCGTGCTGTCACTGATCAGAGCTGGAGATGAAACTCTACTCATGTAGCTGGATAACCTTGACCCACAAAGGGGTTGGCTTTTAAAATTTGAAATTTGAAAGCTGAGAGAGACAATAACTCAAAACCATCATCTCACGAGCTTTTCTGAGCTTTGCTTGCCTGCACACAGATGTATTTCACTCAGTGGTGGCAGATAGCAGTCAACCCCACGTAATGCAGCGACTTCATCTTCACCTCTGTGACCTCATCCTTTAAGATGTTTTGTCCCAGGCCACAATGAGGGACTTTCAGGATGTAAAGCCCTACTTTTCTGTATTTCTTAGAAAAAAAAAGAGCCATTGAGACACTCAGGGCACGTTTCATTTTCTTTTCTTAGTTCAGTGGTTCAGCCACTTGGACCCCGAGCTGCATAACACATTCACAACAATCGGCAAGCCCCAGCCGCCCCCCCCCTCAACAGCCCAAATAGGAGCGCCTAAAAATAAGCAGCATGCCACAACTGTTGCGCTGCCTAATGTCTGACCAATCACTGGCCCATCTTCCCCGTAAACCGACTCCCGTTATCCGCGTGGATTAGCAAATAGACTATGATCACAGACGCTGGGTGACGTGGCCCGGGGGGTCCTTTATAAACCCATCTCTCTCCTCACCCGACTTTCAAGTTAAAACAGAGGGAACTCTTAACGGTGCTGTTCCAGCTCACCTGCCACGAAACTTGAAAAAGCGACATTCTTTCCCCCCGTGGGCCATATTAAAAGGGACGACTTATCAGGAGGGTGCCAATTAAAAAACAAAACAGACGACCAGCTGTCTTGCACGTTGTGATTCGGATCATTTAATCCATCACTGACACCAGAGGCTTCTTCGCACGTACATCCGAAAAATCTCTAAGCTGCTTTTTTTTTTGTGTAACTCATCCGAGTTTGAACTTTCCTCCGCGAGAGCGCGCTTGCCACCGAGCCGCTAAAGTTTTTTTCTTTTTTTGCGCACAATTCAACACACAAGTGTCACCGAGGTATAAAAGTGGACGCGGAAAAAGCCATCATGATGAGCACCAACTACGGCGACGACCAGCTGCCCCCGCAGTACTACCAGGCCACTGATTTCGGGGAAGAGGAGGAGGACGAGATGCCCGCCACGGAGAAGGACTTGGCCGAGGACGCGCCGTGGAAGAAGATCCAGCAGAACACCTTCACCAGGTGGTGCAACGAGCACCTCAAGTGCGTTAACAAGACCGTCACCGACTTGCAGAAGGATTTTAGTGATGGGCTGAAGCTCATTTCGCTCTTGGAAGTTTTGAGCCAGAAGAAAATGTACAGAAAGCACCACAACAGACCCAACTTCCGTCAGATGAAACTGGAAAATGTTTCTGTGGCACTAGAGTTCCTGGACAGAGAGCATATCAAACTGGTCTCAATAGGTAAGCCAGCCTTGGGCTCTATTAGCTGTTTGGAAAGTTCACTGTTGTCCTAAAACCCTAACAGGCCACTATTACTTAGGAACAAGTTATGAAAAAGAAATTTATGTCGCCTAGATCCTAAAACATACAGAGGACCATGGCAAACACACTCTATTTTGGTATGTTATCAGGCCAGGTGTCAGTCAGCAATAACATGGCTTTTGCAGGCCCCTTGAAGGCAGTGCTGAGAGAGGTCACCAGCTCACTGGAAAATTATTGTGGAGGTGCCACTGAGGTCATTAACTTGTGCCAGGGCCAAAACCCGGCGCCTCAACACTGTTACTTTTGCTTACTCGCACTGCAGCAGTGTGGTAAATTACGGGCTGGAAATTCAGTAGGACTGCGCTAATGAGAATGACACACTTCATACATGCGGACAGCAGCTACACACACGGACACACAGGCAGCTGTCTCCGTCAGGTCAAGGTTCAGAAAGAACTCACAGAGGCTCTCTACTGATAGCCAATTTCTATCCAGAGCCATCAGCAACGTATGTGAGGTGAGGATTAACTGTGGTGGGATTTGAGGATCAGACAGTGCTGCAGAGAGCTGAAGGTACAATAAATTGTTGTGGATTTGTGGATGTTTTTGTCACGTCGACAGGGTCATAATAGAAAGACTTTTCTCCAGCAGAGTGAACAGAAAGCCACCTCTTAAAGATATTTAACAAACAGGGAGGAGAATTTTAGGTCTAAATGAAAACTAAGATGACATATGGCTTCACCATACTGACAGTAGACAACCCTGTGTTTTATAAATGAGAGTATTTATTACATTTCTGTGCTCTGGTGTCTAATGATCCTTGCCACACACTTGAGTGAAATTCCTGGCATATCTGAAGCTTTGGCCGTTGGACTGTGAAGGCCACAGCGTGTCCAAATGAAAGAGCACTACGGGTGTGCGCGATGACACCGGGGGAAAACACTCATCTCTCAAATCACAGGAGTTCTGTTCATCACAGGGAAGAACAGGCCACAATCACAGGCATTACCTCAAAGTCTAGCAGAGTACATGTCCTGAATATTGTGTCTAGGAGTTAATATGGTGGTGTGTGTCTGGCACAGTTGTCGCAGCTGTACAGACACACTTTAGGTCAGACTGCTTTGACAGAAACAGGGCGTGATAATAACAGCCCTGGCATTTTGCTTCCTAGCACCATCTCCCTTCATGCAGCGCTATGGGGTTACTGCAGCCGTCTCGAGATAATGTCTCAGCCTCATTACAGTGACCCAGAGACACAAAGAAAAATATAAAATAACATAAAAAAACAAATCACCTCGGGCTTAGATGCTCATGTGTCACCATGTGTAACTAGATGCCATTTGATGGCTGTCTCTTTGACCACGCTGGTGCCGGACACAGCGGGATCAAAACCACACTGTGCCACATTGTGCCACCTGCTTCTGTCAGTCAGACAGCGACACATCAAACACTGCCTTCTGACAGGGGGGGGGGAGAGGGGGGTCGGGGGGTGCAGATCTATGAAAAGTTAGAAGAGTCTCAATAAAACGCTCTTGTGATAAACAACTGGCATCAGAGGCGCCTCGTTATTAAAGCCTCGGTGAATTAAGTGGGGTGTATCAAATGAGATTAGTCGATTACACATTAAAGTCCTGCCTCTCGTCGGAGGTTATTTGGCTTAAATGGCTGAAGTTCGAAAATTAGAGTGGATGTTATCGGGAGCTATTTGACAAACTTTCCCGTCATGAACTTCAGGAAATGAGCCGCACGCTAACTGTCAATGAATCTAATCTCCATCTATTTGATTTATCGCACTCTCGCGCAACAAGTTCAGGAGGTAATTGAAATCCAAGTGGTATTTATGCAGAGAGGGATCCCTTTCCACATATCCTCAGCTGTCACTATCTTCAGACTACCATTGTGACTGGATGACAGATTGTCAGGGGTCCTCAGCCAGACAGCTGTCTGAGAGAAAGGGACTTGGGGGGTGGGGTGAGTGGTGGGGGACAGGGAAGAGCATTAGATTCTTGTCTTCTCAGCAGTCAATCATCATTGTTTATATTTTTACCCAAAATAGCCTGGTCAACTCTGCAGAATGCCAGGGGAGCACTATTTGATAGATTACACTTATGCTTACATCTTACTATCCTAAAATCTATCTAGTATCTTATCAGGATGGCCCATAAGCATGAAAACAGAGATTGAAAGTTTATCGTGTTGATTTTTTTTAGCAAGTTCTAAATCCTCATGAACTCCGCTGTCACTGTTGTCCAACTACAGATAGCAAAGCCATTGTGGATGGGAATCTAAAGCTGATCCTGGGTCTTATCTGGACTCTCATCCTCCACTACTCCATCTCCATGCCCATGTGGGATGACGAGGACGATGAGGAGGCCAAAAAGCTGACCCCGAAGCAGCGCTTGTTGGGCTGGATACAGAACAAGGTGCCTCAGCTGCCAATCAACAATTTCAACCGTGACTGGCGGGATGGCAAAGCCCTGGGAGCTCTGGTTGACAACTGTGCCCCTGGTAAGAAGCTTGTAGTGGCATCGACTGACTCTACAGGTCAGGTCGTGCAAGCGCTGAGTCAGAATATGCACAGCGTCTGTTGACAGGCTTGTTGCGTGGCAGTTTTTCTTAGTGGAATTTGAGGTCGGGCATGTGCCCATTTGAAACGCTATCACTTCCTCAGGAGAATTCGTCTCCTCATTTAGAAATCGGGGCCTGGTTTCTCTTACCCTTTCTCTGTCTAACACTCACACACACACACACAAACACGCATCTCGTTTCAGATTCAGACGTCAGCCAGTGTAATCTGTCTCTGGAGAACAGGTAGTGTCATGGGGTTGCAGAGAGGTTGCTGATGACCGGAGGATGTCCCCGCCAGCTGTCCCACAGTCACTGAAGCCTTCAACCTCACTGTATCAGGCCCTGAGGCCCAGGCCCAGCTTTAGTGTTTATAGCTTTGCTGCTACACAACACCCCCAAATTTGGGCATCATTCCTCCTCTTCTGTCAAGGGGGATGCTTGGCCCTGCATCAAAATGCAGAATAATCTGTCACAGGGAGGTGCCTAAGCCACAGATCCAAAGACCACAAGGCCGCAATGTGAATCTCTGCCAGTTAAGGCTTCTGTGTCCAGCAATGAACACTAGAGAACCCACTTCTAGCTGTGCTTTACAGAGCGAAAGGTGGAGGAGTAGCAAGAGAAGTGTACAACACCATGTTTAACTGTGTTTACATGAGCCATTGATCTGGGGAGACGCATCTTTCAAACACTGTGCTGCAACACTGACCATACAAGGTCCTGTCAGCGAAATACAGCAGGGTAGCTGATGAAACTAGCTCTGTTCTGAAAAACCAAAACACAGAGGCTCTGCTTCCACTTCACGTCCCAAAGTACAAGGAGCTGGTTCATTAGTTACCTTGACCTTGAACAACAGGATATCCTGTTTGACATGCAGTTAGCTACAGTTTCTGTTACTGTCCAGTTTTCATACAACTAAAGCATAGATGCTTTTTTCTCCTTTGGTGTTAAAATGGCCTTTACGGCATGGCTTAAAAGCATCAAGCGTAGCATGGTGGCAGGAACTCCCTGACATCTCTCACGTGACATTTTTATAAAGGTTTATTTTGCGTTGTGCTGAAAAAAACTTGCTTTTAGACACATGTAAACTCAACCCTGTTAATACAATAGTTCTTTGTCCATACTAATTGGATAATGGTATTCTGTGGTGTGCCTGCGTGGGCCTTTTGAGTGAGTGGCCACTCCATTGCCAACACTAATCCAATTTAGGCATTAGCGGCACAGAGCAGGCTAGCCACTGCGTCTGTCGAAGCTGTTTCTTTTGAACAGTCCTGAGAGATTGTAGAGCAGAAGTGCGGGTAAGGTCAGTCGCTGTTGTAGTTAGAGGTGTTGGAGAGATAGTAGTGACAACCCAAATGGCCCTATTATACCATGTGCAGTTTAACACCGCCTACGTCAGTCATTCCAGAGCTAAATTGCCTTTTTGCGTCCTGTCAGGTTTGTGTCCGGATTGGGCAGACTGGGACCCAAACAAGCCTGTGCAGAATGCCAGAGAAGCCATGCAACAGGCTGATGACTGGCTGGGTGTGCCACAGGTAAGATGCATGATAGACGCCAGTAACAAACTGCCTTTGAGTGTACTGCAGCTCAGCTGGGTGGGGCTGATCTCATGAAACAATGCAACATGAAAAGCAAGAGTGTTTCTTCAGTTTTCTGATTGGCAACTTAGCTATACTCATGGGACATAGGTTCAGAGAGAACAAACCAACTACTGGCAGATTAAACCGAAGCCTAATTTGCAAATGCAAACAGATCTCATACACATGGAAGGCAACACTGAAGTGGGGGGAAAAACAACAGAACTATAAAGAGACCAAAGTTTTTTCCAGGGAGATTATGCTGGAGGATGCCATGAAATATTTATTACCCAGCTCAGGTCTAATATTTCCATTTAGTTTATTGTAGCTCTTAGTAAGTGAGTGTGTAGGAGTTTCATTTTGTGAATTTGTGGAGGTGTGAGATTTCTTAACACCTTCCGAGCCAGCCTCTGAAACTGAGGTGTAAATATGCCTGCGTTCATCAGAATAACAATGTGAAGTGTGCGATATTTTCAGTCCCGTCTGTAAGACCCAGTCTCCGTATTGAAATGTGCACCGTGCGCGTTGTTTACTTGTTTGTCTAAGGCACAGGGTTAGTTACTCTCCATGAGGCTTAGCATTGGTGAGATAGCCAGGGGCTGTATGTCATGGCGTTGCAGGGCTGGGGGCTGGATTCCATTGTGGTGTTGTTAAGGAGATGTGGGAGAGGTCTGGCTCAGAATAAATCCCCCCCTTGCTGGCTTATTGAGGGCAACAATCCTTAACCCTGCTGTCCTGAGGTTAAATATAACCAGTGTGGCGCAGGGCTTTGTGCCAGTGTGTGATAGACAGGCAAACAAGTGCTAAAGGGGTGGAGAGGAGCAGGGGTGAAGGGAATAAATAAGTTTTAATCCTCATTAAATCCCACTGCACTATACTTAATAAGGCAAATGTGTATAAAGAGTAACCCAAAACCCTTGTTGCAAAAAAGACAGTATGTTTAATTAAGACATAAATAAAGCTGTGCTGTCTTTTTATGGTCACAGCTGTCATCGTGGTCTTTGCTTAAAAGCAAAACCGTGTCGTCTGTAATTGAAAACAGTTTTTTAATGAACACCTAATTTTTCCCACAGAAAAGGTCAGCCAGTTTGTGTGACTAACCGCTTTAACGCTGGCCGATTTCTACGCTTCAGGTGATTGCCCCCGAGGAAATTGTCGACCCAGATGTGGACGAGCACTCGGTGATGACCTACCTGTCTCAGTTCCCTAAGGCAAAACTGAAGCCTGGAGCTCCTCTCAAGCCCAGACAGCTTTTTCCAAACAAGGCCAAAGCCTATGGACCAGGTGGGCATCCCAACATGAATGAATGAACAGCTCACAACAGTTCGTACAAGTACTATGACATGAATAATGAATGTTCACCTTCTCAGTCTTGAAAACAGTGATGCTAGGTACTGTTACTGTATAGATAATTTAGCAGTAACACAAGTGTGTTCCCTCAGGGAAACCTTTTAATACTTCTTTTTTGGTGGTGCATCACTTTGTTGCATTTGGTTGTCTGTAAGTGTTGCATTGCCCCAAGCTTTTGTGAAAGAAACTCATATTTTATCCGATTGCATTAAAAAATTTATTTTCTGTACTCTCACTGCATTTGCCTGCCTTGCACAGCAATGTAAGCTCAATGCTTTATATTAATTGGATAATTGTAATCTAGAGGGGCCTATTTGTTTGCTCTGATGAGAAAGAAAAAACATGCCTCGTGTTTCTATATTTATATGACAGGCATTGAGCCTCATGGAAACAAGGTACTGCAACCAGCTGTGTTCACTGTGGAAACTCTGGAAGCTGGCAGTGGTGAAGTCCTGGTCTACGTGGAGGATCCAGAGGGACACAAAGAGGAGGCGAGTCATACATGATACCCAAGGGTTGTTTGGCAAGCTCGTCAAGCTCAGAGCCCCAAATTCGAAATTTGATTAAAGGGCTGGAAAGATAGTTGGCATGCCCCCTTCATCATCCCTCCAGGAGGTATTTGAAGAGTCAGTGATAAAGCAGGCTCTGAAAATTACTAAGGACAAAAATCACATCCTTCATAACGAGTATGAGATGATGCCCTCAGGAAAAAGGTACAGGGTACCAAACTGTAGGTTTACATTTTCTTTAGTGCCATTATCAGTCAAATTATTGAATTATTAACCCTAATGCTAAATTTAGACCTCACTTTGTCAGCCCAGAAATGACCTAATCCAGGTGACACTGGGGCATTGGTTTGAAACCAAAAAAATGGGTGTTGTGTATGACTACTGCTGCGTCTCATCATAATGGACCAAAACAAAAGCTGCATCCCAGCAGAAAAACATAGATGGGAAATATTTTTAGTTTTCCGTGGAAGTTCTGTCACTTCAGTGAGATTTTTTCTACTGCTTGTCTGTATACAACTGTCAACATGCCAAAGCAAATTAGGAACGATGTTCCTGGTGTAGTTAGGTGAAACTGTCAAATGGAATAACACACGACAGCCAGTATTATACACACGTACATGGAAATCACTAACAAGCATTAGCAGCAGGCAGTAAGCGTGATTAATCAAGGAGAAGTGTAAAGCCTGTCATGCCTCTCAGTTCTGGAAAGGCAAGATTTTCTAACTCTGTAGATGCCTAATCTGACTATAGACTGTATATAAAAGATGGGTGTAGCTACAGTGACTTCACCCATATCCTGTCCTGTCCTGTCCTTGTCCCGTCTCCCTTCCCTCACTCCAGCCAGTGTCGCTAAGGGCTTGCTCATAGAGGGTTGTCTGAATGTTGAGGTTTCCACCTTACAATATAAAGCACTTTAAGGAAACTGTTGTGGTGTATATAAAATTGAACTGAATTGAATATGGACTCATAGCAGACAGAACAGTAGGTCGTAGGGGCAGGGAAAAATATTTTGTCTGGCAACTTTGTGTCGATAAAAAACTCGATATTTTATCAAATACATTTAAGTTCCCTGGAAATACAGTGAGCAAGAGGGCTCATCTCATACACCACCATCCTGAGATGATGCGAGCTGAGTAAACTTACATTGAATCAGCTCGAATGCACACAACAAACACTGGACACACTTAGCTTTAACCGTTATCCTAATCATCCATTGCAAAATACTAATAACTGCAATATGCTGAGTACCGTGGGTTGTATGGGTATTCCCACCTCTAGTAATCAGAAAGAGCGCTGGTTGAAGGCAGACACATTGGTGTCACTTTTCAGAAATTGAAGATATGGCCAGCTTTTATATACAGTTTATGAATATTACATTGTGACCATTGCAACAACACAAAAAAATTGGCTCATCTTTGACTAAATGTCTCTCACTTTGACTTTTTTGTTCTTCAGGCAAAAGTAAAACCCAACAATGACAAAAACAGAACCTACACTGTCACCTATGTTCCTAAAGTTGAGGGAGTTCACAAGGTGAGAGCCCACTGGCAATATTTATTATGTGTTTTAACTATAAACACGGTCACGACAGGATAAAACGGACTCTGTATTCAATTTGTCTTGTTTTTTCCTTCAACATTAGGTGAAAGTGTTGTTTGCAGGCCAGGACATTGACAAGAGCCCGTACACAGTGAATGTGGCAAAAGCTTTAGGGGACCCGAGCAAAGTCCAGGCCAGGGGACCAGGTCTGGAGCCCACAGGCAATGTGGCAAACAAACCCACATACTTTGACATCTACACAGCTGGTAAGCATGAAAAAAACACCCACTGCTTACTGAAATCATATAGAAAACAACAGTCCTCCAATAATCAATGGTTTTCTGGCAAACGTAGGTGCTGGTAATGGCGATGTCAGTGTGGTCATCGTCGATCCTCAAGGCAAAAAGGACACGGTGGAGCTCATCCTGGAAAACAAAGGGGACAGTGTTTTCCGTTGCACCTATCGTCCTGTTCTGGAGGGCCCTCACAAGATTCATGTGCTCTTCGCAGGCCAGGAGATCCCCAAGAGCCCTTTTACTGTCAACATCGCAGAGGGTGAGCCATCTGTCTGTGTTGTAAATTAGTGTCACACAAATCTGATTTCTTACCGTGCTGTAAGTGTCGCGGTGATCAATCCATCACAGTCAACTTTATTTATCCTGGAAACAGCCACCCTGTAAAGTCCATAATCCTTCCTATTTGTCATTTCTAGCTCCAACTGTTGCTCCTCCCAAGGGAGCGCCACTGCCGATAACTCCTCAGTCAGTGCGCACCCCTCCTGGAGCGAAGGGTGCGACGGGGGCTCCTCCCCCAAAACCTGACCGTCCAAGTTAGTATTGTCTCATTGGAGGAGCTTGTGCCTCTTGCCTAGCCAGATTGACACAGTGCAATCCTGTGCGCCAGGCCCTGCAGATGCCCCTCTGTGCTTTCCTCTGAGTTTTTGGTGCCGTGGCTTTATGCCATGCTTGGTCGCCTGCTCTATCGTCCCGTGTCCTGAAGCTTGGTGGTTTAGTCATGTTCAGAGAGAAAGAGAGAGAGAGAGAGAGAGAGAGGAAATGCAGTGTTGTACACATAGTTTGCAGTTTTTCCCAGTTAGAATTTCAGCCACTTCCTGCCTGTCTTTGCTCCTCTCTCTTAAAATATCTGTGCTTGTGCTGTCGACATGTTTGTTTTCATCATGGCTGCATTTGCCTCAGCCAATATTCCATTCAAAGCCTGCCCTCAACATTTCAGAGTGACTGACTGAAATGTTGCCGGATGCTTCCTTGATGCCCCGTAATGTGTCAATATTTTGTGCAGCACTGCACTGAAATTTGTGCTGCAGAAAGCATCATTCTCATTTACAGGTTCAGTCTGTCAACATTTGTGGAATCCCACTTCAACACTTCAATTGGAATTTGCTACTAACATTGCTGCAATCAGCTCTTGGCTACTCTGCTTTTTTTTGCTGCTGAATATTTTTCTCACACTTGTTGTTATTCCTTTCAGCCATAAACCCAAACGCTTGCAGAGCTACTGGCAGAGGGCTTCAGCCTACAGGTGTGAGAGTAAAGGAGGTTGCAGACTTCAAAGTTTTCACCAAGGGAGCCGGCAGCGGTGCACTGAGCGTCTCAGTCAAAGGACCAAGTGAGTCAGACAGCTCTGTTCTCTGCATCACTCCTCCTCGTGCATTTTTAGAATGATTTCCTTTGTTTGGGCCCTTTGTCTGCATTCACATACGCGTATGATACGGCACTAAACAACAAAACGAAATGCATAAAATGCGTCTGAGCTGATATTATTCCTTTTCAGCTGGAGCAGAGGAGCAAGTGAAAGTGCGAGATGTGGGGAACGGCGTGTATGAGTGTGAATATTACCCCCTTAAACCTGGTAAATACACAATCACCATCACCTGGGGAGGCCAGCCCATCCCACGCAGGTAGGGTCCTATTGTTGCCTTCAGCGATTCATTAATAATGCGCGATCACATTTGTGCCAGGTAATATTGTGTATACTTCTTTTTCTTCTTGTGTGCCGCAGCCCTTTCGAAGTTCAGGTGGGTGCGGAGGCAGGTTTTCAGAAGGTGAGGGCCTGGGGTCCTGGTCTGAAGACTGGCATGGTGGGAAAATCTGCTGACTTTGTGGTAGAGGCCATTGGCACTGAAGTTGGAACGCTGGGTAAGATGTGTGCAGGTTATGCAAGCTCTTATGAAAGAAAAGTAATACCATTCTTCAGTGCTTTAAATCTGAGCTTTATACGTGTGAATGCTTCATTTTTCTCAGGCTTCTCGATTGAAGGCCCATCACAAGCTAAAATTGAGTGTGATGATAAGGGCGATGGCTCCTGTGACGTACGCTACTGGCCCACCGAGCCCGGTGACTATGCTGTCCATGTCATTTGTGACGATGAAGACATCAAGGACAGCCCCTTCATGGCTCACATTCTGCCCGCAGCCAATGATGCTTTCCCTGAAAAGGTAAGTCTAGCTGATATCACTTATAAACTGAGAAAGTACAAATCACATCGCCGAGATCTTCAACTGCATCCCAAATAATGTATTTCAAGGTGAAAGCTTATGGTCCAGGCCTGAAGCCGACTGGTGTCATTGTGAACAAACCGGCCGAATTCACTGTTGACGCCCGCATGGCTGGGAAGGGTCAACTCAAGATCTACGCACAGGTATGGCCTGGAATCCTTGTTTTGCATTCATAGGAGTGGGTCACTTATATTCATGTGGGGTGTACAAGCCAGACCTGACAAGATTTTGTATCCACTAAGGATGCTGAAGGCTCCACCATAGACATCAAGATCACTGACAGGGGAGATGGCACATTTCACTGTGTATACACTCCTGTCAAGCCCATTAAACACACCATCATCATCACCTGGGGCGAGGTCAATGTGCCCAGCAGCCCCTTCAGGGTAAGAGACTTGTAGATGTACACACACACACACGCGCGCACACATGACTTTATACCGCTCTCGAAATTAAGTCTATTTAATAGGATGATACTTCACCAGATATAGACAAAATAAGAGGACTGCAGTGGTTGTACTTCAATCAATTGCATCTGCTTCAAGTACACTGTGAATTCATTAGGTGCTGGTTGGAGAGGGGTCTCATCCAGACAGAGTCAAGGTCTATGGGCCCGGAGTAGAGAAGACGGGGCTCAAGGCTAACGAGCCAACATATTTCACTGTGGACTGCAGTGAGGCTGGGCAAGGTGAGCCTGAACAAGGAGATGATGTGGGTGGTTACAAAAACACTCCTAAGTTTAGTCGACCCTAAAGAAACTAGTGCTGCACCATGCAAATGTAAAAAAAATATAGAGCACAGAAAGAGAAGAATAAGTGAATCTGTGAAGCTGAATTTATTTGAAATGGATGACAGTATTTTATAAATAAAGCCAGAGGAGTTGAGTGACTGCTTCAATATATTCACACGCTCAACTTTTAAATAACCTTTGTGAACTGTGCTCATTGTTATGCACCGTTAGGGGACATCAGCATTGGAATAAAATGCGCCCCGGGGGTGGTTGGGCCTGCCGAGGCTGACATCGACTTTGACATCATCAAGAATGACAATGACACCTTCACTGTCAAGTACACTCCACCCGGTCCAGGCCGATATACCATCATGGTGCTGTTTGCAGATCAGGTAAGAAAACAGTTTTTGCCTGAGCTGAGGGGGCCGGGCCGTAAAATTATCAGTAGTTTTCATTTTCATTACTTGGTAATTGTATTCCCCAGGAAATTCCAGTAAGTCCGTTCAAAGTGAAAGTGGATCCTTCCCACGATGCTGGAAAGGTGAGAGCAGAAGGGCCTGGCCTCAACAAGACAGGTGAGCTTTCGTGACATCTACACTGTATAGGTATTTACATTCGCAACCACTTCCGTTACATTGCTTTAATGCTCTAGCTTTGATACAAAGTAATAGAACAATTTGACAAGACGCATGTGCGTTTCAGGTGTGGAGGTGGGCACTCCAACCCACTTCAATATCTACACAAAGGGAGCTGGCAAGGCCAAGCCTGAGGTGCATTTTGCTGCGTCAGGCCCAGGAGAGGCAGTTCGTGACTTTGAGATCATCGATAACCACGATTACTCCTACACTGTCAAGTACACGGCTCTTCAACAGGTACAGCGGACCTCTGCTCGATGTCCAGTTAGATTAGAAAAGGAATTATTCACAGTAGTGCCATGCATTATTAAATACTCATTCTTCTTCTGGTGTTTTTTTAAATTTTTTTATTTATTTTTTAGGGCAACATGACAATATCCGTGACTCACGGAGGAGATCCCATTCCCAAGAGCCCTTTCCACATCACAGTGTCGCCAGCTATGGATATTGGAAAAGTGAAAGTGGAGGGATTAGATACCAGTAAGTTATAACCCATCACACATCTATAGTCCAGTTAACTGTATAATTACATGTTTTATGTAAATTTATTGTGCTCTTTCATGCAGAAGTGGAGGTTGGAAAGGATCAGGAGTTCACAGTTAACACAAAGGACGCTGGTGGGCAGGGCAACGTAGGTGTGAAGATGACCTCGCCCTCTGGCCGACCAATCCCGTGCAAGCTGGAATCAGACAAAGCCAAAGGCGTTCACAGTGTGAAGTATATTCCCCCAGAAGAGGGGCAGTACAAGGTTGATGTCAGCTATGATGGGAACCCTGTGATGGGAAGCCCTTTTGGGGTTGAAGCAGTAATGCCTGCTGATCCATCAAAGGTAAAAGATCATGAAAATTGTATAGATTTCTGCACTATGTATGAAGACATGTTTCTCTACCATCTCCCGCAAACTAACTTGACTGTTGCATCACAGGTGCGAGCCTTCGGCCCAGGTCTGAAGGGAGGGGTTGTGGGTAAACCAGCTCCATTCACTATTGACACAAAAGGAGCTGGTGCAGGTGGGCTCGGCCTCACGGTGGAAGGTCCCTGCGAGGCAAAAATTGAGTGCCAAGACAACGGTGACGGCACATGCTCAGTCGCATACCTGCCCACTGAGCCCGGCGAGTACGCCATCAACATCCTGTTTGCAGAGCAGCACATTCCAGGCTCTCCCTTCAAAGCTGCAGTCCGCCCAGCCTTTGACCCCAGCAAGGTGACGGCTAGTGGGCCCGGTCTAGAGAGGGCCAAGGCGGGTGAACCAGCGACCTTTACTGTGGACTGTACCAGAGCAGGCGACGGCGAGCTCACTATCGAGATTGTGTCAGAGACTGGGGTTAAGGCGGAAGTGCACATCCAGAAAACGGCTGAAGGCACCTTTTCTGTCACATACATCCCACCCTTCCACGGCACACACACCATCACGATCAAGTACGGCGGAAACGTGATTCCCCACTTTCCAAAGGTCCTGCAGGTCGAGCCCTCTGTTGACACCACGGGTGTTCACGTCTACGGGCCTGGAGTGGAGCCCAGAGGTACACATGACAAAATCACCTCAAAATAAATCACTGCATTACATTATAGACATAAAGGTTTGTTTTATTGGTCGTTACCGCCTTAACATATATGCCAACTGCCCAGAAATAAGTATTAGTAAAGATATCTAATATCTCAGCACCTGAAGGCCTATTTTCTTCTCTAGGTGTTCTCAGAGAAGTCACAACCCACTTCATTGTGGATGCGCGCGCCCTCAACAAGGTTGGAGGAAATCACGTGAAGGTTGACATTATCAACCCCTCTGGCACCAATACAGACACCTACATTACTGACAAGGGAGACGGCACCTACAGAGTGGAATATACGGCGTTCGAGGATGGTAGGAGCAGTCATTATGTTAGATCATACATAAACTGTGGTGAAAAATGTCCAGATTTGACCCGATGCAGATAAATGGAGGATTTTACATGGACAGGGCATGTGAAAGAGTTCATACAGACAGAAAAAAATCGCTAACAGTTGCTTGCATTGGGCGCCATTTGGGAATAAAGCTAAAGAGATGGAAAAGAAAGAGCGAGTGAGAGAGAGAGGGGGGTATAAATACAGAATGATGCAGTGGTGCAATGATGTGAGGGGCAGAGAGCAGGGAAGCAGAGAGTCAGACAGGCTCTGTTTTATAAATAGTGCGCACAGAAGCTCTTAACCAGGTATGTATGTGTGCTGAAGGCTGCCTGCACACAGCAGTACAGCAGGGGAATGACAGGGGATATTAATAGAGACCTATAGCACAAAGCAAAGATATCACAGAGCACTTCTCTACCACCAGACATGCTCTAATATCACAGCAGTGTGGCTGGGAATCTGGTGTGTAGGCCTACTGAGAGGGCTCTGTCAGAAAAATGTTGTAACAGAATAATGAATAGGGAACAGATGTAACGCCTTGTACATTCACCCGAGCGTCTGCGCTTTTGATAGTGTCTTTTATAAATAAACAGATGTTTACCTACCTAAAAGGGAATTTGTCTGGCCCATAATTTAAGAAGCAGTAACAGAATATATATATATATATATATATATATATATATATATATATATATATATATATATATATATATATATATATATATATATATATATATATATATATATATATATTCTTGTGTTAAAAACAAGCAGACACAGAGGTTTGGCGTCAGACCTGTAAGTGATGTATTCGTTTGTGTGTAGGGATGCATCTGATTGAAGTGCTGTATAATGACGCGCCGGTGCCTAAGAGTCCCTTCAGAGTGTCTGTGGTGGAGGGATGTGATCCAACCCGGGTCCGTGCCTTTGGACCGGGTCTGGAGGGAGGAATAACCAACAAACCAAACTGTTTCACCGTGGAGACCAGGTACTGCTGAACCACATATAAGACAAAAGAATATAAAGAATATTTGCATGTTCTTTAAAATGTTTTTCTTTTTCTGTATTTTGTGGATAAAACACAGAGAGAGAGTATATTAGAACCCCAGTGTGAACATTTTTTAAATTGTCTGCTTCTGTCACAGGGGTGCTGGTACAGGAGGCTTGGGTCTGACCATCGAAGGAGCCTCAGAGGCAAAAATATCCTGCAAGGACAACAAAGATGGCAGCTGCAGTGTGGAGTATGTGCCCTTCACTCCTGGAGACTACGATGTGAATATTAACTACGGAGGTCACCCGATCCCCGGCAGTCCGTTCCGTGTGCCAGTTAAGGATCCCGTGGATCCCAGCAAAGTAAAGTGCTCAGGTCCAGGTCTGGGCGCTGGAGTGAGAGCCCATGTTCCTCAGACTTTCACTGTGGATTGCACCAAGGCTGGACAGGCCCCACTGGATGTCAAACTCTATGGCCCAACAGGTGTGAATGGGCTCTATTAATAAGAAAAACTGTCATTAATGCACCAAGTGAGTGACAAATAGCAGTAATTATGTGGCATGTCTTTATTTCTAGGGACCGTGGAGCCTGTTGGTGTGAAGAATAACGGTGATGGAACCCACACAGTTCACTACACTCCAGCCCAGGATGGCCCGTACACTGTAGCAGTCAAATATGCTGACCAGGAAGTCCCACACAGGTAGAGTCTGAGTATAAGAGTAATCCAGGCAATTTGTTTTGATGTCTTGTTTAAATCTCTGCTCTTTGTGTCTGGATTTAGAAGCGCTAAACACATTTTTGTGTCCCATTTCTACCTTTTTGTCACACTGAAAATGTAATTATATTTGCTACTGGCCTCGCCAACAGTCCATTCAAGGTAATGTCTCAGCCTGGGCACGACGCCAGTAAAGTACGTGCCAGTGGCCCTGGTCTCGATACCAAAGGTGTGCCCGCTAGCTTGCCTGTTGAGTTCACCATTGATGCTCGTGACGCTGGAGAGGGACTGCTCACTGTGCAGATTCTGGTAGGTTTTCCTTCCTATTACACAGTATTTTCTAAACAATAAGACACTATGTAAAAAAACATGAAATGTCTGGTCACAGGACCCAGAGGGAAAGCCAAAGAATGCAACCATCCAGGACAACAGGGATGGCACATACACGGTCTCCTATGTGCCTGACTCTACTGGCCCCTACACTATCACCATTAAATATGGAGGAGATGAGATCCCTTACTCCCCATACCGTATCCAGTCTCTGCCCACAGGAGATGCCAGCAAATGTCGCGTCACAGGTAGGAAAATACTTATGATAAATAACAATATTATCAGCAATTTTAATTTAATGTTCATGTTTTTTTAACCATCATGCTCTTTTTTTATTTCCGCAGTTTCTATTGGAGGACACGGCGTGTGTGAGTATCCAAAGCTTTGCTTTTATATCTGCACTGCACTGCTGGAAGACTTTACAGGAATCAATGCAGCACATTTTACCACTTATCCTTCTTTCCTCTCTGTCCTTAACAGCAAGTCTGCAAAAGCTGCAGACCTCTGAGGATACAGTTATAACAGTGGATGCCAAGGCTGCTGGGAAAGGCAAGGTGACCTGCAAGGTTCTGACCCCACAGGGGATGGAGGTGGACATGGATGTGGTGGAAAACCACGATGGCACCTTTGACATTTACTATACAGCACCTGAACCTGGGAAATATGTAATTACCATCCGCTTTGGGGGACAAAACATCCCTAAAAGCCCCTTCCATGTGATGGTGAGTAAAGGATTATTCGCTAGCTGCCACAGTTCTGTGTGCTTTTAAACTGACATTCAGTCGAATGAAACCAACAGTTCATTTTTTCTTGCTCCTTGACAGGCCACAAATGAGCCAGTCGTTCCCCGGGATACTGTGGATCCTCTCTTCCGTCCCGTTAACTTTCTCGTCCCCTTCACACCACAGCAAGGCGAAATCACAGGTGTGACAAACACACACAAAAAGTCTGCACACACATGCCCACAAAATATCTTATTTTTTAGGTCACTGACATTTAACCGTCTTGCCTCTGCAGGTGAAGTGCGGATGCCTTCTGGCAAGACTGCTCGCCCACACATCACTGACAATAAGGATGGCACAATCACTATTAAGTACCAGCCCACGGAGAAAGGCCTGCACGAAATGGACATCAAATATGATGGAAACCACATACCAGGTCAGCAGCACACCATGTTGGATGGATGGATCGGAATTTAGTGCTATTGATTAATTTTGCTCCAGATTTAAAAATATAAAATGCAGTATTAATCACTGGTTGCTGATGGTTATGCACTCTTTAGGAAGCCCTCTGCAGTTCTTTGTGGATGCAGTGAACAGTGGAGTGGTGACTGCTTATGGCCCAGGTCTGAGTTATGGCATGGTCAACAAGGCTGCCACTTTCACAGTGGTCACGAAGAATGCAGGAGAAGGTAGCAGAACATACGCTTTTTTTTTAGTGATATTTATGAGACAACTGAAAAGAAAAAATACATAGCGGAAGTTTTTTTTTGTGTCCCTTTCAGGTGGTCTGTCGCTAGCAGTGGAGGGCCCCTCCAAGGCTGAGATCACCTGCAAGGACAACAAAGACGGCACCTGCACTGTGTCCTACCTGCCCACAGCACCTGGAGACTACAATATCATTGTCAAATTTGACAACAAGCACATTCCTGGCAGTCCCTTTACTGCCAAGATCACTGGTAAGGAAGTACATTATAATATGTATACACTATACACATAGATGTATATATTGAATCTTTAAACTATCACTTGCATTTATGGCTCGACAAAGATCTAAATCATCTCTTTTTTTAATTAAGGGGATGACTCCATAACCAGAACATCCCAGCTGAATGTCGGCACAGCGGCCGATGTGTCCCTAAAGATCGCAGAAACTGATCTGAGCTCTCTGACTGCCAGTATCAGAGCCCCATCTGGCAACGAAGAGCCGTGCCTACTTAAGAGACTGCCCAACAGACACCTCGGTGGGATATTAATTTTCCTGTTACACAAAGACTAAGAAGAGTAGAAGATTGATAAGATTCACCTGACGGATTTAGGCTTTTTTTTCCCAGGTTGGTCGCATTGAATTTCTTTCCTCTGACCCTTCTTTTTATGCCCACAGGCATCTCTTTCACTCCTAAGGAGGTTGGTGAGCATGAAGTGAGCGTTAGGAAGAATGGCATGCATGTGGCCAACAGTCCTTTCAAAATCATGGTTGGCCAGTCAGAGATTGGTGAGGCCAGCAGGGTGAAGGCTTTCGGTAAAGGCCTGGTGGAGGCACACACTTTTGAAATGGCTGAATTCTTTGTGGATACTAGGAATGCAGGTATGCTTTTTAAATGGTACATGACACACAGACATAGTTTTACAAAAAAGAAGCAAATAAACAGTCAAATCTGTTGCCTAGGTTACGGAGGTCTGGCACTGTCAATTGAGGGTCCGAGCAAAGTGGACATCAACTGTGAAGATGTGGAGGATGGGACTTGCAGGGTGACCTACTGCCCAACAGAGCCTGGAAGTTACACTGTTAACATCAAGTTTGCAGAAAAGCACATCCCAGGTTAGAATCTTTTACTTTGGGAAAAAAAGAGGATATTTTTTTATCTTAAAATGAATTAAATCTGCATATGTGTGTGTGCGTGTTCTTTCCAGGAAGTCCTTTCACAGTGAAGGTGACCGGAGAGGGAAGGATCAAGGAGAGTATTACTAGGAAGAGACAGGCCTCATCCATTGCGTCAGTGGGAAGCACATGCGGTCTTAACCTTAAGATCCCAGGTGAGCACAGAAGCCAGTTAGAAATGGTTAGAGAGCAGAGGAACAACGGGGAGCGATTTTAAATAAATGAAGCTACGGTATTTTTACATTTATACTCTCACTGCTTCTTCCTTGCTCTAGGAAACTGGTTCCAGATGGTTTCAGCTCAGGAGAGGCTAACGAGGACATTCACTCGCAGCAGCCACACTTACACCCGCACCGAACGCACAGAGATCAGCAAAATCCGCGGTGGAGAGACCAAGAGGGAAGTACGAGTGGAGGAGAGCACTCAGGTGGGAGGAAGAGGAAGCCCATTCAGAGATGTTTTTGGAGACTTTCTAGGCAGAGAGAGTCTCAGCAGCTTCGCCGGCATCACTGCCAGACCTGAGGGTGAGTCTAGCTCTGAATCCAGCTTTAGCTGCCTGCTAAATCACCGATGTACTCTATGCCTATTATATATATCCTGGATTGTTTCTGATCTGACGTTTTACCAGTTGAGAGTGGTTCCCAGGCCATGACAGCTCAGGTGACCAGCCCCAGTGGGAAAACAGTGGACGCCGACATCGTGGATGGAGGCAGCAGCACCTACAGTGTGCGCTTCATCCCTCAGGAAATCGGACCCCACACAGTCAACGTCAAGTACAGAGGCCAGCACGTCCCCGGTAGCCCCTTCCAGTTCACCGTGGGTCCCATGGGGGAGGGTGGAGCACACAAGGTCCGCGCAGGCGGTCCCGGGCTGGAGAGAGGCGTTGCTGGAGCGCCTTGTGAGTTTCCTGTTTGTAAACAGCCATGCTGTTAACGGGAATGACTGTGTTTTGACATTCTTCTTCCTTAAGATTAACCTTCTCCTTTACTTTATCATCTTTAGCTGAATTTAGTATCTGGACCAGAGAGGCAGGTGCTGGTGGCCTGTCCATTGCCGTGGAGGGGCCCAGCAAGGCTGAAATCTCATTTGAGGACAGAAAAGATGGTTCCTGCGGTGTCTCCTATATAGTGAAAGAACCAGGTAGAACTTCTATCACACACAGCCGTGGTATTTTCCTCATGAATGTTTTAGCAGTGCGACTCGTGTGTGTGTGTGTGTGTGTGTGTGTGTGTGTTTGTTTCTGAGCTGCTAAGCTTTTCAGTAATTCCTGTGAGCCTCCTCCACTTCATTTGATGGTGGAAGTAAATAACCTGTCTGCCTCCCCAGGTGACTACGAGGTGTCAATCAAGTTCAACAACGAGCACATCCCTGACAGCCCCTTCATCGTTCCGATTGCTACACTGTCAGACGAGGCCCGCAGGCTCACTGTCACAAGCCTTCAGGTTAGCTCTCGCACACATATGCACACTTCCACACACACATACGCAGCTGTCAATAGTCACATTAATTATTTGTCTCAGCAGCTATCACAGACAAAATAGATACGCAATCACAGAATATCAAGGTAGAATAGCAGATGGCATGTGACATAATGTGCGATTGGTTGCAGATCTTTCTAAAAGCACTTTGCCCTTGAAGTGTAATTGAATGCCAGCGCTGGAGCAGTACCCATGAATATAATACTGCGATGCTGGCCAGTGATGAAGGGCTGGATTAACTGTCCCTCTGTAATGTGGGGCATCACAAGCTGTGCTATGTGAGCACTCAGTTGCTCTGCTGTGATTGTGTTTCCGTCTGAGCGAAAGCAAGAAAGCAAATTGTGAGCTGAAGATAAAGATACCTCTGACAGCTCACGATATCGGTGTCAGTGGCAGACAGATGTTGTTTTATTTGCTTTCATAGTCTCCGTAACAGCTGCCAACGATGCTAAAACCATGTATTTTTAGTTAACTGAAATGCCACTTCAGAGCACTTTTTCTCGCACTAGAAAATGAAAAAGGCAGGTAAAGTGCAACAGCAGCATTTAAAATGTCACGCTATCTCTGTCTGCTAGGACCTCTTGTCCATCTGTGGGGCAAAAAACGCTAAACGCCTCGCTGTAATCTTTGACCTTTTCTGCTTCTCACACGCAAATGCTCTATCTATTCTCGTTCAGGCATGATGAGTCACACACATTGTGTCCCTAAATGTGTGGGCCGCACGCACACACACACACACACACACACACACACACACACACACACACACACACACACACACACACACACACACACACACACACACACACACACACACACACACATTTTGTGATCCTATTATTACCTGTCTTTTGCAGGAGAAAGACTTGAAGGTGAACCAAGAGGCATCTTTCATGGTGCAGCGCAACAGCGCCCGAGGTGTGGTTGATGCCAAAGTCCACACCCCCTCTGGCTCTTCTGAGGAATGCTATGTCACCGAGCTTGACAGCGGTATGCACCACCCTCAGCTTTTAGCATTAAGTAGGCTGCACAACAGAGATAACTCAGGTTTTTTCATTTCAACGCGTCATCTGTGAGCATAAGAGCAGAAATGTCTCCTCTTGTGTTTTTAGACAAGAGTGCAATCCGCTTCATTCCACGAGAGAACGGAGTTCACTCCATAGATGTCAAGTTCAATGGATGCCACATTCCTGGGAGCCCATTCAAAGTGCGAGTGGGAGATCCAGGGCTTATTGGAGACCCTGGCATGGTGACTGCACATGGCCCTGGACTGCAAGGGGGAACCACAGGTGCATTTCACTGCCATTCACCACCATGTGCTCCTGCTATTGTTAATATTCTTGCACAATTGCAACAAGGGGGAAGCCCTTCAAACATCTGCATCTTTCTTCTCACAGGTGTACCCTCAGAGTTTGTGGTCAAAACCTGTAACGCAGGCTCCGGCACTCTGTCGGTCAACATCGACGGGCCGTCCAAGGTCAAGATGGACTGTCGGGAGTGTCCTGAAGGCTATAAGATCACCTATACACCCATGGCACCCGGCAACTATCTCATCACCATCAAATACGGCGGGCCACAGCACATAGTGGGCAGCCCTTTCAAAGCCAAAATAACAGGTGTGCTTGACAGTATATATCTGCATGATAGGTCTTCGATTGAGCGATAAGTGCATCTCTGAAAAGTGCAGAAGTAATGAAAATGTCACGTCTTCCACGTGTGTGCTTCTCCGTGTTCATCTTAGATAAAAGCTGTTTTTCTCTTGCACTGCAGCAATATATTCCTGTCACTGGCTGACGGAAAAAAAACATTCCCATTTTTTTTTATTAGTGTTACATAAAAATGCTTTCAAGTTTGAAAACAACTCCCAAGAGTCCCTGAAAGTTCACTTTATTTGAAAGTGGTATAAAATCTTTTCCAATTTGGGCTTCCTTGAATGTTTCCGTTGAGGAAAAACTCTCCCTATAAACAGCAGCTTTTCCTCCCTCATATCTTTGTCAATACCCAGTGTGTTATGTAATGTCTGGATTAAGCCATGATGGCTGGAGATAACTTTTTTTTTCTCTTTCTCTTTCTCTTTCTCTTTTTCTCTCTCCCGCAGGCCCGAGGCTTTCTGGGGGACACAGCCTCCACGAGACCTCCTCCGTCTTGGTCGAAACGGTTACCAAAACATCCAAAGTGGGTGGTGCTTACAGCTCCTCCTCTTCTACCACCTCATCCAAAATGACGTCAGATGCTAGCAAGGTGGTTTGTCGTGGAACAGGGCTGTCCAAGGCTTTGGTTGGGCAGAAAAACAATTTTACTGTCGACTGCAGCACAGCAGGTGAGGCGATAGAGATCGAACATATTTTGCGTGAATACAGAAAAAAAGCAGGATTTGAGCACTGGTATATACAGACACCAAAGTGAGGTTTATTAAATGATTCACACTGTAACCGTATGTTAACACGTAGTTTTAAGCTGCTATGACCTCAGTAATCTCAGGTTTTTTATGCAGTGAATGAGTGGGATCTGGATTTACATATTTCACAATATAAAAGTCCAAATTTAGTTTCAATTCCCCAAAACAGTTGCCTCAAGGTGTTTTATATTTTAAGGTGAAAACCCAACAATCAGGTCACCTGCCTATGAGCAAGCACTTGGTGACAGTGGGAAGGAAAAACTGCCTTTTAACAGGAAGAAACCTTCGGCAGAACCAGGCTCAGAGAGGGGCATCCATATGCTGTGACCGGCTGCTAGTGAAGGGAGGAAGAAAAGACAAAAGACAAACTGTGGAAGAGAGTCAGGGATTAATACATTAATAAATCATCATAAAAACCTAAAATTCTGATACAATCAAAGCTCTCTATATTTTTTTACACTACCTCCCTCACTTATTTCGGGCTCAACCAAATAATTTGTTAACATCATCATCATAGATGGCTGGTAAATGTTAAATTGCTCATTTTCTTTCGGCAGACAGCTGCAAACTTAGTGTAATATTCGAATATTTAATGCTACGCAAGAAACATAAAGTCTAATTTCCTGAAAAGAGTATAAAAATGTATAAAAAACACAAGACAATGTGATCACAGAGGTCATGATGAACTGCAGAAACGAGGAATATTTCTCTGTTACTTTGTCATTTTAGGAAACCTCTCTGACATCATACATTTTCTTTTCATTGGCTGAATAAAAGAATATTTAAACTTGCACAACCACCAGCTTTTGTAGACCACTATCATTAAATCTCCCTCTTGCCGCTCCATCCAGGTACCAACATGCTGATGGTGGGCGTGCACGGACCCCATGCTCCCTGTGAGGAGGTCTACGTCAAGCACATGGGCAACAAGCTCTATAACGTCACCTATACCGTGAAGGACAAGGGCAGTTACACCGTCATTGTTAAATGGGGCGACGATAACGTGCCAGGAAGCCCGTACAAAGTGGCTGTACCATAAAAACAACAGCAACAGTGACAAAAAGACTCCATCCCTTTTGACCCTCCACGCTTTCCTCCTCATGTGCATGCATCATTCAGTGCTTCATTTCTGGCACCGCTGTTTGCTCTTCAGCAGGGATCACAATCTACTAAACATGCAAGAAAACCTGCAAGGACATTTGCTTACAGAATTACTGATGGCAGAGAAGCTATTGTGCCAAATTATTGTTTAAACTTCAGATGATGTGTGCGTGTACACTCACAGGTATGCATCCACATTCAGACGGGTGTGGGGGCAGCACTGTGGTTCAGAAGTCCTTGAGCGACCCCCAAATGGCACAAGTACACGAATGTTAAACAGATGCTAGAGTAACAGTGTTTAGAGTGTGATACAGTATGGTTTTGTATGATTTAAGAATGACAAAATTGACTTTTTTTTGTTATATTAACCTTTTTTTTTTGGTAAGTCTTTGCAGACCTAATAAAGATTTAATTGCTAACTTTCCAGATGAAAATGATTTGGTTTATTTGATTTCACGCTGTGCTGGCAGATGCTTCGCGGGCTCTGCAAGAGGCATCTCTTACGTTTTACATTTCCATAGTTTCATCATGCAGCTATTTTCTGACCACTGCTGGTTCCTCTGTCTGAGCAGCTGTCAGGATTTTTCTTTTCGATCACCGCAGCTCTCAGCTGAGTAGCTGCCCTTTAGATATTTGAGAGCTGAAAACTTTCTTCCCGGCAAACTTCAGACTGTGCAACCAACATTTAAAATCGACTCTCCTAAAGGTCTTCATTTACCTTTAACTCGATATCACGATACAGTGTTGCGTCAAATAAATAATAAAGGGTTTCTCTTCGAGTTCACCTTGTTTGCATCCTGTACTTGTCCAGATGCAATCACAAGATGGCAGCATAGGCAAGCTCACATCTGTATTCATATCTCCAGAAAATACACCATAATGCAATCTCCATTGTTCCCACTAAAGATTGACTACACCATGCTCAACACGAGGAAGCCCGCGGAGCGTAGAAAGCAGGGGGAAACGGCTTCTGTTGTTTGTGTAATTAATCCTGTTGGATCAGAGATGGAACACAAGTGGATTCTGTTGTGGCGTCCTCATGGTGGGGCGCAAACCAACCAGCAAGGAGGGAGGTCTACCCTTTCGCTTGTGTGTATGTGTGTGTGTGTGCCTCTCCATGAATTGTGTGTGGTCTGTGGGCCTTGGTACGACAGTGAGTCAGCCAAGTAGCCTCCACACGGTGACACAGTTCACCTGAACCAATACCATTCTTCACAGAGAGGAGCCTATAATTAGGTGCTAATTTTCTCTGGTTCCACTGTGGCATGATGCTGGGGGCCATGGCGAGGCAAGACAGAGTGCGTGGGTGCATCTGATGAACAGTGGCGAGAACTCGACTCGAGACCATCTGGCCGAGTGGCTGACGCTGCCCGCTGCTGTCTCTGCTGACGCTGGGACCGGGGCAGGGCCCACCCACGTCAGTCTGTCCTCCCCGTACCGCTCCTCCGGACCGGGACCCAGGCGTCTGTCCACCACAACATGTTTATCTCGAGTGGATGCCAAGTGAATTGGGTGCAGCGATCCAGCCGCATAGAAAAAAAGAGGAAGGGGGGCGGGGGGGTACAAGCATAGGGGGGAGGAAGAGGAGAGGGCAAAGAGAGGGGAAGAGAGTGTGGGAGGAAGAGGCTGAGAAAGATGGATTAGAGTAAGAGAATGGGATTAAAAGAATCCAGATGGAAGAAAGGAAGACAGGCCCACAGACAGACACACACACACACACACACACACACACACACACACACACACACACACACACACACACACACACACATAAAGACACAAAAACAGAGAAGCGGACAAACAAAAGTACATTAAAGACAACCTAAAAAAACTGACTGCAGATGAAGCAATCAAATCGCTGTTCTAGGTCATTGAGAGCATCCTAATGCAGTGCATAACTTTACCGTCAAAGATAGAACTGGTGTTCGACTATTGGAAGATGAGGGGGGGGGGTTTCTGCATCGAGATGCTTCTCCCTCTCTCTCTCTCACACACACACACACACACTTACCGACAAACACAAAAGTCTGGATTATGTTAAAAGTAAAATTGTGTAAAGGCATGCCCCCAAAAGCTTTTGAAGATGGTGCTCTCGGGGCAAAAAACTCATTCTCCAGCGTGCCCCTATCATGCTGACTCCTGTTCTCTTCTCTCTTTTCCATCTACTCTGATCCAGCCTTTCCCACCCTCCCTTTCTTCCTTCCCTCCCCGCCTCCCCCGAGTTTAATTTTTCCTCCCGCTCCTTAAACTCCTATCAATCTAAGCTTCTGCAGTTTATTTCTCATCTTCCTTCCTCTGTCACTGAGAGCCTTGTCCCCAGGCCTGCATCTTCTACCTTTGACCTCTATCTGTCAATGCCGGCTGTCTCCTCAACTCAGATGGAAATCCCGGAAGATTGGGTCACAAGACATTGACATCTCTCGGAGCAAATAATGAAAAAAAAAGGGGAAATGAACCAGCAAACAAACAGCTAAACGAGTGTTTGCACAAACAAATGGTTGCCCGGCCGGGTTAATGAATGAACATGTAGGGAGAGAGAGAGAGGGATTGTTGTAGCAATGCATCCATTCAATTTCCATCCAAGCCTGAAGATTCTGCTGTGTAATTGCTTCATGCATAGTTGATACACTGCATAATCAACCAAATATGCTGGATTTTCTCTGTTTGTGTAGATATGGACTTTGAGGGCCACTGGAAAGTTAGGATTTGGAGTTGCTTTTAACGCAAAAACTCATTCATATCTGAGCGCTCAACGTTCTCCTTTCAAACACACAGGCACACGCGGGACCAGTGAAAGGTATGCTCTCCTGTAGTTGAATCAGGACCGCGATGTGTTTTATTCATATAGATGAAATATTCATTAGCCTGTTGTCGCTCTGCTTTTGTCTGTGTCTCTTACACGTAAGCCGATTAAAAATCAAGACGGACTACGGCCGCAAATTGGTTAGCTTCGTGTAGGGGTGTAAAAACAATGCAAATGGATGGACGGAGTTCCCAATGGGCGTCAGCAGATTGTGTTCATGCAGCATGCAAATGCGTAAAGCATGAAGCTGGTCCAAGCCCTCAAACCAGTTGCTGAATAGTTGCTGCACTATAGAGAGGGATGGATTTCTGTTGATGGAAGCCTCCAACGAGAGATGCATACCAAAGACCTCCCACCCTAAGAAAGCATTTTCACACAAAGCAAGAGGCACACATTTCTGCCATATACACACATACATATAAGCTTGGCCAGTCATTCATGCTCGAACAGAGCAGACTCGAACAGGCAGGCAGCACCACGCACACGAAAAGAAACAGCGTGATGTGAAATGGTTTAGCTTCATGAGGTGTATGAACAGCAACAGCCCGAGGCAGGAGAAATGACAGGGAGAAAAAGCGTCCTTTTTCCTCTGAGAAAGGTGTGTTCACACTTCTTTTGTGGAGCAGCAGGGACATGTCAGGGGCAAAGTCTCCATGTCTCCATCTCTAATTGGAGCGTATCCCTCTGCCCTGTCCCCATCGCACTATGGTGAATGCAGGATGCTGTGCTAATGGATAGCCCCCCTGCGGAGGGCTTGTCCTTGATGTGCGATTTGACGGCAGCCCTTGCTGAGGGTAGACTGCAGATTAGAGGCAAATCAGAAGATTTGTTTGTCCTCTCCAAGCGGGGTGGGACATTCAAGGAGAGAGACCAGCCGTGTGCTGTGATGGAGTGGGTTGGACCGGTACGACAGATGTGTGTTAGTGTGACTGATGTGTTTTGGGTGAGCAGGCTGCGCTGGGTCACCGACACCTGGAGAACGAACATAAGCCCGTCCAAGAAATGCCTGGGCATACTGATGCTGTGTTTGTTTCGATCACTGTCCAAATGGCGAGCTGAGCCAAAGGTAGCTTTCTGTGATAGCACCTTTGGTGAAGATTTAGGAGAAGATAACGATGTTGTAATTACCTGTGCTAAATTGGAACTGTGGCTGCTCAATGAGGTATAAACAAGGTTGCTCTGGTCCCCTTGGGGTAATTGTTTCAGAAGCCTGCAACAGCCCGGTCCAGTGATGGTGAAATTGGAAGGGGTGGTATCCTGTAATTTCTCAGACCACTGAAGCATGCCCTGTGTGTGGGCTGAAACTCAGGCTGATTCCAAATGGAAGCATAACTTTTTGTTCCCTCTTACTGTAAGAGTCAAAGTCATTGGTCTCAATCAGCTTTAAACCTGGAGATGATAGGGGCCTGTGGGTCATTGGGCACCACCTGTGCTGTCTTTTGCATTTCAGTGAGTATCCCATTTCCTATTACGGAACACTTTGTTCGGTCACAGGCGCAGATTTTTTTGAAAATGCTGTATTAACATATGCGCACAGGTGGTTAAATCTATGTTCCAATAAGCAGAAATAGTTCTGAAGGGAAAAAAAGAAGAAGCATATCCTACTCGACACTCCTTGCAGATGGCTTGTCTGTTAATATTAGCATAATAGCATTCTGAGCACACTTGCAGAAATTCACTTATTCATCACAGCATCGGGCCAAGCTAAATAATACCGCGGCCCTTGAGCTTTCAAGGGGCGACATGATTTCAAATATTTGAAGCAGATTCACTGTGTACAGTCTAAACAAGTGCTCAAATTAATTGCTGAATGCTAATACAAGCAGACAGCACTGCACGGTGAGATGTCATGCCCGTCATGCAGGCTTGACCACAGGAAAGCTGCGAAGCAATGGGTTATCCCTCTGATCTGGCTGGCTCAATCCTGGTCCCACATCACACCATGTAACCAGAATTCGCGGCCACAGCCTTAACGCTGTGAGCTCCCTCTGATTTAAAGCCCTACTTTTCATTTTATCTTTTGTATGCGACTGACCAGCGCAGCATCGCTTCAAAACATGAACCACAACTAGTTATATCAAAGTTTCATTATTCTACAGTCACCCCTTTTTTCACTGTACCACAAAACAGCCTGAACCTCATGGTGGGCTTTCTGTAAGACTGAAAGATAAGAGGGATCTGAAATAACACGCCGCAGCAAACTCGCACAGGTAATGTCTTTTTTGACTGCTGTAAGAGAAAATGCAATATAATGCATCAAAGTCACATAGATTAAAACACCCACCCACACACCCACACACACAAAAGCATAGGGCAGCCACCAAAAAGCATGCAGTGCAGCTTCTCGCTGACATGCTCCGGGCCATGCTTAATAGCGTGTTGCTTACATTATTTTAAAACTTTAAACTAGAGGCCTCTTTATTAACATGCATATTACATTATCGAGATGGTCCAGGCCACATTACTGTCATGTATGCCCATCAAAGTCCCCCATGAATTTAATTAAGCGTGTTGTCTTTAGTATGCTACGGGCTGCTCATAAAGACGTCACGTAGCGGAATACATTTCGTGCCCTTCCCCCATCTTCATCAGAACGATTCAGTAGATTTCACTACTCGACAGTGGACTGATGAAGGCAGAAGAATGAAAATATTGACTTTCTGGAAATCTGGGGGCAGATGTAATCATGACAATGATCATCACAGAAAATCAATCCTTAATATTGTCACGAAAGCTATTCCATATATAGGATATATTATAATTGCTGCACTGAATATCACATGGTGACATTTACATACCACAGAGACATTGTTGTGCCTACAGGCAGAGAGCGCAACCATGCAGATTACAGATATTTATTCATGTACAGCAGAAGTGCTGATTTAACAAAATAAAGTGTTTAAATTCAATTAAAGATGAGTAAACATAAACCCTTAAAGGCACCCTCAGTTGTTATTTTGAGTTTACTTAATAGAAAAAACAATGTTGTACTCATGAATACACATTAATTAGTGGGTGATTATGTATTCTAACGAACTCGCACGTTCTCATAAACGTGCAATGAAACCATTATACACAGGAGCGAGCGCCAGTTTGTGGAAGCTGCCATGTTGTCCCACCATCTTGAATACAGGGGCCGAGAGAGACCAGTCACACATTTAGTACGCCAAAGGCAGAGGACAAGAGAACTCGTAAGTGTTCATGTGCAAATTTTTATGTATGTTTTAGCTTCAGATTCAAGCTATGAAAGAGCTTGTTTAATCGTCAGAGATGGGTTTCCCTTCACCACAGATGTGAAAGAAACAACTTGAACTTCCTTATTTTCACTTATTTTCACGGACCGGCCTTTAAGGTGTCGCGGATAAATACAACAAAATAAAACTAGTACCGAAAAAAAGAAGATTTATTCATAACACACGTGAAAACACCCAGGAAAACCGAGTTAACGATAAAAAACGTTAACAAAATAACGCTGAAAACCGATAAAAACCCTGAAAACCATACATTTCACACCTGAGCCTCAACTCTCGCGACCCGGTACCAAACGACTCACGGACCGGGGGTTGGGGACCGCTGCTCTAGGACATTAAAACGTGCATAAATATTTATTGCCAGCAGATTAGACATGTGACCCCAATACCTCTGAAGAGCTGACAACAACCCGGCTGGTTTTAAGCTAACATTATGTCAGCTAACTCTGATAAACAGCTTGATTACATTCTCACAATGTACGAGAGTTTATTCACTAACGATCTAGGTTTAAACCTGGAAGCCTCGAAAGAATTACGCACTTAAAATGTGCAATCTACTGACATCTAGTGGTGAGATTTTACACACAGTTACTTTAAACATGTAGGCTTTCCCCTGACTGCTAACTCTTACATTCTAATCCACGAGTAAAGACAGACATCTTATTTGGGTATGAGTATCAACTATGCCTGTCACAACCCCGTTGTCTTCATTTTAAAAAAATACTTCTGGATTATGTGGATCATTTGCTTTTAAACCCTTAATAATTAACAGTGGGTTGGATGACTTTATGAAGTGTGAAATGAGCCACTCTTAAAGACAAAGAAGCCCACAGAAAATTATCATCTGATTCTGTTGTTTCCATTCAGAGCGCCGGACCCTCTTGACGTCTTTCAGCTCACTGCTTTAGTTTTACAGCTCCCGAATTTACTGCTGCTGGCTGCGTGCCGAGGAAACACCAACTGCACTTGTAGTGCGAACTGAAACATAACCCCAGTGTTGCTTAAGCTCTGCTTTATGTGCAAACAGACAGCTGTTTGCTAGCACGTATCAACTTTACAAGATTATAATATGTCACTATCAATTCTGCCGGGCGGGCATTAATTCTACATCACAACAAAGCAATAAAATGTTGTCTTGCCGATGCCAGCCTCTCCTTTTTATCCTGTCATGGTGGAAGACTTTATAAGACATAATAACATGGATCAAGTGGGTAATGAGATGTGGCTCAACCTTGAATTTCATTTGCAACATCCGGAGTCTCATTGTCATGTGCATATATTGCCCGTTTCTCTGTAACGAACATTTAATGGAGCATTTTTGTTTGTTTGTTGTGTTTTTTTTTTTTTTTTTAACATGACAGGGGAGGGGGTTAGGGAGAGCTTACAATTACGCTATTATTCCCAGTGTGCCCTGTTAGGCTAAATACTTCAAATCCATCAGAAAAGACATAATTAATCTGGTTCATTTGACAGGGATAATAAACCCTGTGTAATAAGAATTATGTGAAAGTGATTGGCAGCTTGTCGTTGGGTCTTTAGGTGAAGAAAATAAGAGGGAGCTCAAATATGTGTGCGCGCGCTGATGTACATGCCCAAATTATGTGTGTGTGTGTGTGTGTGTTTGTCTATATTTATGGTGGTGCTGGGGGGGTTAGTGTGAGGGGGTGCGATACAGTTTGTGTGTTGTGATCCAGTCCCAGCTGTGTCTCATTAACTGCTGTCATTTTAATCCTCTTAGTCAAATCCCATAATTTTGTCCATCAACAAAAACAGAAGCAACAGGGCAAGAATAAGCTGCAGCTTCAGCCATTGCGAACGGAGGAAGTCAAGACGGAGTCGACACACAAACGCAGCTACCCCGGTGTTATGTAAAACAATCAGGGAGGCTTTGCTTTTAAAATTTCATTGACTGTTTTTGGTGCACAGCCACTGTTAATCTGGTTTGGACTCCAGGAGTTCAAAGGATTTGTTGTTTGTGGCTCCACTCGGTTCATCTGCAGATTCCTCCCGGGGATCATCAGCAGATCAGGTTGCGTTACGTAGCACTCTGAATTCCTGCACATTCCCTTCTTCTTCCCATGTGAATTTATTTGAAAATGTATGACTGATTCAGTTTCTGCCTCCGAGTGGCCCGACAGTCCTCTCCCCTCTGCGATGAAAGCTATTTTCTTCTCTTTCCTCACACTGACAGCTGGTGTGTGCTCTTCACCGCCAACACTTCAGCACAGACCAGCTCTATGTATAGATCGCTGTCATTGAAAAAGCCTATTTCGGTTTGCTCTTGGTGCTATGAATATATGTGCAACATTCTCCTGCGCTTTATTTCCGACGCAATTGCCTCCTTTTTTCCAAATGAGTGCAGTAACGCTGCGACGCACAAGCTCTCGCCAGGGTACATAAAAAGCCGACTTTCTTCGCGATGAGAAACTTGACTTGATTGTCCAAATGTCAAGTTGTCCCTTGAGAGGCTTTGTAATGCACACAGAGCTTGTGGTTTGTTTTAATTGTGACATTTATGAGTTGTAGGAGAGCAGCATTTATGCCACCTTTCCCCTGTGCCAAAGCTACCCGGAGGAATTTATTTTCTTTCTTTCTTTTTTCCACGAGAGTGAGTCGTCCATTAATTGTGGGCACAACTGGTGAATCGATCTGTCAGGTAGTATTTTCCCGAGCTGCAAATTAGTTTCCCCAGCAGCTGTTACACTAAGTATAAGAGGGCTGAAGAGTGTCTCTGCCCAGTATAAAGTAATACTACACTGCGTTGCCATAGCTTCCCATGATGCCTATAAAGTTCAAATCAACACATTGCAATTACCATCTATTCCTCAGTGAATGTCTGCCTGCAGTGGCTGCCTCCACCAGGAGAGTTAGGACAAGCTTCACTGCTTTATTCCCCTGTATGTCATCCTGGACTGAAAAACAAGATTAAATTGGTTCTGCTCAACTATTTGCTGTCAGCTAAAAGTAGATGGTTCAGCCTCGGAGAAAAAGGTATTCTGAGAATGTGCGACCAAACACTCGCTCGCGCAGACAACAGAGGTGTGTGCGGACGCAGATGCACGTGCACAACCTGACACTCGCACACAAATAAACGAAACAAATTCAAAGGCGAGCTGGAAAATGCGCACGCGCAATCAAAAATAAGGCATGCACAGGAAGACGATTGCACACACGCATGAAAACACATGCTGTGGAAACACACACACAAACGGACCACACGTTCAAGCATTAGTGGCGTGTCAGAAGTCTGTCATTTCTTGTTTGGAAGATGTGAAGGCATAGGCCAGATTTGTGACCTTTGTTGTGACTGTGAGGCGTGTTTCTCTCTCTTTGGAGAAGATGATTAATTTCTGTTATTTACATTACTGCCCTGAAGGCTTCTCGATAGGCCTCATGCATTTGTCATTTCCACTGCGCTGTTTTTCAAATGGAAATGAAATAGAATGTACAGCCTCCTGGGTGTACCTCACCAAGAGTCTTTAAAGCAGAGAAGACGCTAGGAAAAAAAAAAAAGAAAGGAAAAAAAATCGGAGCTATTTGCTCATAATAAAACGGCCGTGTCAACATGGTGCTGCAGCATTCACACAGTGCAGTCTTGAGGCTCTGGTAAACAATACATCCTCGCCATTTCCACCACCACTGTTCTTGCTTAATTAGAGCTCTGATTGGATGGGCACAGCTCATAAAGCAGCCATAACACTGGTTCAGTCAGCTGCAGATCTGCACTGCTTTTTAACATTATTTTATCGCCTGCAGGAACCAGTAGATCCCCAGATGTCTGCCTGTGTATTCCCATACATGCAGCTAACACACACACCCACGTCTCAGTGAAACACCTTGTGAATTTGTGTTCACCATGTTCTCACTTCCCATTCTTCCTCTCCTCCAGCAGTTCAGGGCTTATTTCTTTCACCTCCTGGGAGTGTGGCAAGAGAGTAAAAGAAAAGTGAGAAAAACTTGAAGGTGTCCTGAGAGTGCTTTTGCCATACGGAAAAAGCTGCGGCTAATCCTCAGAGTGTCACTCTCCGCATCCTAAATAAGAACAACCTTTCGTACGGTATGTGCAGACACTTCCCAATATGTGACTAGGCTCTAGCCCACCTCACACAACCTTGGAAAAATAAAACCAATCAACTCTTCATCATCATCGTCTTTTGTTCTGACCAACAAAACTGAACTGTATTTGCTGTTGGAAGAAAAACAGAAGCACAAAGTCACCGCTTTCATTACTAGAGCCTGGTGATTTTTACCTAAATGGTCTGATTAGAAAACAGCAACCACTGATGAGCCATAAATGAGTTATGGTCATTTATGCTAATCAAAGCAACACACACACACACACCATACAAGCACCTTGTTTTATGTTAAACAAACACTTTATTTTCCCAGTGAGAGACGCTGGCATTTGTTCCCCTGGGCTGTATTACTACAGCTGGCCTATAGCTATGATCATAACTTAACGTCTCCATAATGGGCTTGGCCCTCTGAGCAGGCTGACCTGTTAGGTCTGGGACTGCTTGACAGCAGTAATTACACATGTGAGCTATTTAAATGAGCATGATTAGCCAGTAACAAGCTGGAAGAGCGAAAGGAGGTGATTAGACAACGGCATGCTGATTCATCCGCCAGTGGGGGAAAAAAACCAAGCCGCTGCAGGTGAATATTTGTGTTGCTTTATGCAGCAAAAGTTGATCTAATGATGTTTATACACCTGGTGGTGAACTCAACCATAATGAGAAAGTTAAATTGTAATAAAATGGGGTTTTTACCACTCTAATTTAGACGCGAGGCACACCGAGGCAGGATGAAATGGAAGTGCTTTTATGGTGCCGCTCAGGCAGATCAGAAAGTGGAAATATATTTAATATCAGCAGTTCAGTTTGTGTCGTTCACCTTGTGTTTGTTTCAGCCTCTTGGTTAATTTAACCACATGCTTGAGTTGTAGCGTAGCCCCTGAGCTGCTCTCAAAGCCTCAGCGTTGCCCTCGGGCACTTTTTTCCCTTCTGTAGGAAAAAAAAAGATACCAATGTCTTAGCGTATCAAAATGTTGCGTCTTAATGTGGCAGCTTTATTTATAGAATGAAGGTTTTAGAATTATTTCAGCATCAAAAGGCACGCGCTGTGTCATTCTAAAGTCTGTATGTGCTCCTTGCCATCGTAACATCTGACAAGCAGCTCCAGGCACTTCACTGTGTGCACTGTGAGCAAGAGTCCAACTCTGGCAATGTTTTCATGTGATTTCAGTAATGCTCTCTGTCCAAACGTTGTTCCATTTAGATATTCATGAACAGAAACATCCCTCTTCAATTACTTTCTACAGCAGTAGCTCATGGATGTGTCCAAATATTTGATTCCCTGTGAAAGATAAATGAAAGCACTCAGTGATGAAGTTATGACAGGGTTCCTATGATCATGATATGAAAGTTAAAGGCATCACCACAAAAAAATGGAAGAAGAAGAAACATCCAACCATCCAACCATGCCTAAGTTTTAACTCTTTGGGTGACTAAGCTAGAACTGATGCTGACCTAGAGGTGGCGGCTCAGCATAAAACATAAAATGCCCCCCCCCCCCCCCTTACAAAACGTGATAAAATGGTGCATTAAGCAGAACATGACACCGAATTCTACTCAGTGATTTGTGGCCCTGGAGTAGGTCAATAATAACGCCGGACACATCTTCAGTAAACGCTCAAAAATCCATGCTCCATGCTCAAACACACATTCCATAATGATCTTTCACTCAACTTGAAAAACTTGTACAGTAGCAGCCAACTTCCACCAGCCTCTGCCATTAATAACATGTTAACGATGTATGTCTGCTTTGAAATTATAATATTTTTGCAAGGGCTCCATTTGAAATCCATCACAAATGCAAGGAGGGGTTGGGGGTATTCTGAATATGTAGCTGAGGAATTATCAGAACAAGGCCCTTCGCTGTCTGTCTGTCATTAAAACACTGTCAGATGTGCTTCGGCGAGGGGTGGTGGTGGTGGTGAGGGAAGCGGGGGGGACACGACGACTGTTAAAGGGAGCACGGGGACTTATCTGCTCAGCTGTAAAATGATTTTCTGTCTCTTCAAGAGATACTGTGAGTGTGTGTGGGGGGGTATCAGTGATCTGAGAGTAATTAAGATATGGGCTCACATCACACAAGGGCTTTGCACGTGGGAGACGAACAGATAAAATTGAATGTGAAATAGTTGAGTTTAAAGGGGGACTTTGATTAATTACAAAACTCTCAAAGGATGGTCCACCCCCTCTTAAATTGAACTGCCATCCAATAGCAGCTGCTCAGGAGCTGACGACCTCAACACCTCCGCTTTATCTTTAATAGGCAGGTTATCTCGTTATTCATTGCAGCTCACCCATTCAGTTGTTATATTGCTCTTTCTGCAAGACTGAAATACATCATTATCTTTGTATCAAGCTGTTCCATGTACAGATTTTCTTTAAAGGGTAAGACAATCGTGTCTTCAATGGAATTTCAATTGAGTTTTATTGAGTTTATGACATATACCCATACTGGTCTTTTCCCTGTTACTCTATACACACTGTTTGCTAAAGATGCCGATTAGAAGGTTCGCTCAGTGGTATATAACTATATCTAACTCTGATGCTTCACATGAATAAATAAATAAATAAATAAACATTTGTGGGAACACACTTGCCTACCTTCTTGCTGAGAGTAAGATGAGAAGATTACCATGGCTGTCATATCTACCCATCCCACATTTGGCTAACTTAGTTCTGCACCAAGAGTGAAAATAGGAAAGAAAGTGGTACATACCTCTACATGGTATGACAAACAGTCTCTTCTTAAATTTTGTCCTTTTTGGACAGATAAACAAATATGGTGTAAAATTCTAGGCAGACTTTGTGATGTTTGAACAATGACGGTCTAGCTAGTATTTATGCTAAGGTATGCAAACCTGCTGCAGGCTGTATCATTCTATTAAAAAATGAGATATGAGTGCTATCAATCTTTTAATTAATTTTTCATTATCTCTTTTCAAAATGCTGAATTCCTTGAAAGGGTAGTTGTGAAACTGCTGGATAATCAGTTGAGGCATGGTTTATTTGAAGGGTTTCAGTCAGGATCTGAATCCATTATAGCAGTAGAAAAACAGCACAAGTGAAGGTTACGACCAGGGGTGCACATAAGTGGTCCCCAGGTGCGCATGCGCTGTCAAAGAAAAGACGCGCACCAGATAAGAAGCAGCAACGCGCGTTTGCGTACATAAGATTTTCTAGAGGAGGACAGACATTTGTTTAGAACTCTTAAAGATGTCGGAGAAGCAAGCTCCTTTAAGCAATTACTTTGGTGTTCCTCCACCTCCAAAGAAAAGAAGAAGAAGTGTGTATTCTCGGAGAAGTGGTTGCAGGAGGTGAGCTGGCTTCAAACAAATAATGAACACACAGAGATGTGGTGCAGAATATGCCGTAAAAATCCCACTCTAGTGGACAAAAACAGTGCCTTTTATATGTACGCAAACACGTGTTACAACTTCTTATCGGGTTCACGTCTTTTATTTTGATAGCGCGTGCACACCTGCGGACCACTTATGTGCACCCCTGGTTATGAATGATCTTCTTATAGCTTTTGACAATGAACTCATCTCTGTCCTGTTAGACCTCAGTACAATGTTCAATTAATCACAAAATTTTACTACAGAGTATATCTGACAGATTTTGATTTGTGCATATAAACCTAATATAATTTAAGCCTTTGTCGCCCAGAAAAATTATTCATGGAGTTCCACAAGGTTCTGTGTCGGGACCAATACTTTTCACATTATACATACTCTCTTTAGGCAAGGCAAGGCAAGGCAAGTTTATTTGTATAGCACAATTCAACAACAAGGTGATTCAAAGTGCTTTACAGAGACATTAGAAACAAGAACAAATAAAAAGCATGATTTAAAATTGAATAAAACAAGCAAATAAACTAACTAACTAACTAATTAACAAACAAACAAACAAACAAACAACAGTATATAAAATCAAAACAGATAAAATCAGAACAGTAGATAAAATCAGTAGTTAAATGTAAGTTTTGAAATTTAAGCTTAAAGTGTGGATTTGGTGCTTTATTCAAATGCAGCTGAGAACAGGTGAGTCTTCAACCTGGATTTAAATAAACTGAGTGTTTCAGCTGATCTGAGGCTTTCTGGGAGTTTGTTCCAGATATAAGGAGCATAAAAGCTGAATGCAGCTTCTCCGTGTCTGGTTCTGACTCTGGGAACTGATAAAAGACCGGATCCAGATGACCTGAGGGATCTGGATGGTTCATACTGGGTCAGGAGGTCATTGATGTATTTTGGTCCTAAACCATTCAGAGCTTTATAGGCCAGCATCAGGACTTTAAAGTCTATCCTCTGACGGACAGGCAGCCAGTGTAAGGACCTCAGAGCTGGACTGATGTGGTCCACTTTTTTGGTCTTAGTGAGGACTCGAGCAGCAGAGTTCTGAATGAGCTGTAGTTGTCTGACTGATTTTTTAGGTAGACCTGTAAAGATGCTGTTACAGTAATCAAGCCTACTAAAGATGAATGCATGGACTAGTTTTTCCAGGTCCTGTTGAGACATCAGATCTTTTATCCTTGATATATTCTTGAGGTGATAGTAAGCTGACTTTGTTATTGTCTTAATGTGTTTTTCTAAGTTTAGGTCTGCATCCATCACTACACCCAAATTTCTCGCCTGGTTTGTGGTTTTTAGATGTATAGATTGAAGTTCTCTGGTGACCTGTAATCGTTTTTCTTTGGCGCCAAAGACTATTACCTCAGTTTTGTTTTTGTTTAGCTGGAGAAAATTGTGGCACAACCAGTCATTGATTTCCTCAATGCATTTACCAAGATAATATTATTAAAAAACTCTGTATATATTGTCATTGCTTCGTAGATGATAAGCATCCAAAAAGCCACATGATGCTAATTAATTAAACTACAGGCATAAGGTCTAGATCAGCGGTCCCCAACCTTTTTTGTGCCACGGATCAGTTTATATCCGACAATATTTTCACGGACCGGTCTTTAAGGTGTCGCGGATAAATACAACAAAATAAAACCAGTACCAGTACCAAAAAAATAAAGATTTATTCATAACACAGGGCAAAAGACCCAGAGAAACCGAGTTAACGATTAAAAAAAATAATGATGAAAACCAATAAAAACCCTGAAAACCATAAATTTCACGCCCAAGCCTCAAGTACTGGTCCGTGGTCCGGGGGTTGGGGACTGCTGGTCTAGATCACCTCTAGTGTTCTACTTTTTAATTTAGATAAAACTGGGGTCATATACCCTGCCTTAAAAATCTTAAAAGCGTGTTTTCTAAACAGATACTTTGGATGGCATTACCTTGGCCTCCAATAACACCATGAGGAATGTGGGAGTCATTGTTGATCAGGATATATCCTTCAACGTGCATAAGTAAATATGTAGGGCTGCTTTTTCCATCTGTAAAATTAGAAGCGTCCTTTCTCAGAGTGATACTGAAAAACTAGTTCATGCATTTATTACTTCTAGGCTTAACTATTTTAATTCATTATTATCAGGCTACTCTAAAAGCTCCTTGAAAAGCCTCCACTTAATCCAAAAAACTGGAGAGAGAGTACTAACAAGGACCAGTAAGACAGACTATATTTTTACCACATTAGCTTCTCTTCACTAGCTTCTTGTTAAATCCAAAATTTAATTTAATTTCAGGCCCCATCATATCTTTAAAAAGTTCATACTACCTTATTATCCCAGCAAAGCACTTTCCTCTCACACTCCAGGCTTACGTGTAGTTCCTAGAGCTCCTAAAAGTAGAATGGGAGGCAGAGCTTTCAGCTTCTGGGCCCCTCTTCTGTGGATCCAGCTCCCAGTTTGGATTCAGGAGACTGACACCCTCTTTATTTTAAATATTAGGCTTAAAATTTATAATTAGGGTTGGATCAGATGACCCTGAACCATCCCTTGAGTATGCTGCAGTAGACTGAGGCTGCTGGGGGGCTTCTGATGATGCACTGAGCGTTTCTTCACATCACATCTTTTCACTCCCTACAGGGATATACACCGCTATTGCATTAATCATTAGTAATTATTAAACTCTGGCTCTCCCTTCAGTAGTGGGTCTTTTGTCCTGCCTCCCATTTCTCTCTTATCTTTCCCCTCACCCTCAACCAGTTGTGGGAGATGGCTACCTCTGAGCCTGGTTCTGTGTTTTCCTGTTAAAAGGGATCATCTGATTGTTTATATATATATATATAGATAGATAGATATTGTAGTGTCTTTATCATATCAAGTGTACCATTAGCCCCCTAAGTGATAGTAATGCATCCACAACCCCACATTTAAAATAATTTGGTGATATACATCCACTCTATACATAAATCAGACATACGGGGTTCTGGCTTGCAGTCTGGCTTTGCTGCAGTCATCGGAGCCTCTGGTACACAATTTATGTGTGATTTTTTTTTAAAACATGACAATGATATCAAACACACTGCCAATACAGAAAAAACCCAGCTGGACAGAAAAACACAAAAATGGAAGACTATTAGTCAGAGATTGGCCTCCCTGGAGCCCGAAGGTTGTGGTGCTGCAAGGTGAGGTTTTGACACTAAGTTTAATTTCACTGATATTAGTCGTCCTTGGGTGGAGTTTCCAGTCCTTTCTGCACCTGCTCCAGATCAGCTCATCGTGTGGAGGTTATCTTGAAGCAGAAGGCTGCCTTGGTTCCTCACCACCGACTCTGATCCCGTAACAAGTATTTTTCAACAGCTAACTCTTAGCCTCTCTGTTCCTTTCAATTAATTGTCTTGTTCTCTTATTACTGAAAAAAGAGTAAGGAGAGTTATTGTTGAGGAGTTGAGGAGAGTTATTATTTCATGTCACCGCACGCCTTCAAACATCAAACTGATTTGAGCCTAAACAGTAACACATGAAAGACAGTCCTGTTCATATATTATCAGTGGATGTTGCATAAAAACGGATGGAAGAGGCACCGTGTCCCATAGTCTGGGGTTAAAGTGGGACATATTTATGTATTTATTTATTTATTTATTTTGGCACAACACTGGAACGAGTCCAGATGTCCATAAGTTGCTGAGGTACTTGAGCTTCTAGCTAGCCCTACAGAAGATGAGCATAAAGGGAGTAACATTTTTAAAGTGGCAGCTAAATTTAAATGCAGCATTTCTATCAGTTTAAAGAAACATCAGCAAACACACAAAGTGTTTGTTTGCAGTTTGTGTTGCTAGCTAAAGGTCCAGCTGCTGTTTTTGACAGGGAGAGAAAAGAAAGATGCTAACTTCACTCAGAGATGGAGAAAGATAAGAAAGATGTTAAAAGGACTCCTCAGTGGTATCTGATAAACTGAAAATTTAACTCCTACAAGTAACGCCTCATGTTTTTAAATCAGATATTGGGTCTGTACATGTAACATTATGCATGTGACAAAATACTCTGCAGTTTAATGCAGGATAAAAGGGTTAGTTTGTGTAAATCCACAAAGAGCAGTAAACCTCAGAGCAGCAGTAGCCCAAATCAGCTAATCGCAGTCTGTACATTAAAAAAATTCACTATAGCTCTCAATATAAATGATTCTGTTGTAATTCTTTTCCCCATGCTGAGCCACTACAACTGATTGTAGGGCTTCCCCATGTGCCTAACTTTAACCACTTTGACCCTGTTCATACTCATTTTCCTGTTTAGAGCAAAGCCCCCCGTCTACATTTTCCTTCTTCTTTGCTGTTCATGCTCCTACTAACTGACTGAAGTTGAGTACATCTATTAAAATTTAGACTAAAACAAAGTTTGTATTCCCATCTACTAATATTATATTATTATTACATTACTATAGCACACGGTTCAGTGAGCTTTTCACAAAAACAGCAGGTATAAACCAAAGAGCTACTTTAACTTTTGCGTACATTTAAGAGCCAGTACTTGTTTACTTTTACTTGAGTAAATAAGTTTCATCAGTACTTTGACTTTTACTGGAGTTTTTTTTTAACACTAGTATCAGTACTTCTACTTAAGTATAGAATATCTGTACTTTTTCCACTTCTGTTGGAGACCCACCGCTCAAGAGCTGCACCAGGGGCTCAAGCTCACCTCTCCTACAAGTAAGACAAAAAAGACACAGTCTCCATTTAAGCAACTTTGTGTCTTCTTCTCTGCAGAGCTCCTGTGTGTGCAACCTTAATGCCAGTCCAATCCCACTACCCCCACCACTTTATCTGTGCTTTATTACTTGACTGTAAATAGAGACTTTAAGCATGTTAACTCTCATCAGAGCCTGCTTCGTGCACCAATGCTAACCCCTAGTATGACATGCTGAAGCAGAGTGGGATCAGAACAGAAGGGCAGCCAAAGAAGAGCTTTGAAGCCATGGAGAAGGATTCCTGAAGACTACTTATAGAAGGGAGGCCTAAGAGTTCAGGCTATGTTAAATAATATAGGTGGTTATACAAATATTGACTTTCAAGACCATTAGAATCTGCCTTGCAGACTATTTCTCTGTAGGTTTAATAAATCACTCCACCTATTTCCCATTTTCTTACAAAATATAAAGAGTTGAGTGGCTCAGGACTTTAGATCAATGAACAATTGTTAGCACAGATTAAGAACATCCTTCACCTATTTATCAACTGATACATGTACTCACTGTATTCATCAAATTGCCTGGCATTCAAGAATATATATATGATATGAGCGATCGTGGCTCAAGAGTTGGCAGTTCATCTTGTAATTGGAAGGTTGCCAGTTCGAGCCCCGGCTTGGACAGTCTCGGTCGTTGTGTCCTTGGGCAAGACACTTCACCCGTTGCCTACTGGTGGTGGTCAGAGGGCCCGGTGGCGCCAGTGTCCGGCAGCCTCGCCTCTGTCAGGGCGGCTGTGGCTACAATGTAGCTTGCCATCACCAGTGTGTGAATGGGTGGATGACTGAATGGTGCTCTCATTGTTGGAGTTTTCACCTTGTTGTTCGAAAATCATAGCCAGAACCTGTAATCTCTTGTTGCTAGGCATCATCACCATCATCCCTGAAAAAAAGGTGAGAATCTGAGAGGTTGAAGCTTAAAATGAATAACTAAATAAATACATAATTTTATGAAACAAAAGTGAGATGAGCTGATTCATAGCTGCCCACCCCCAACAAATTGCACCCAGGTCATCTACTGACATTACAGTTCAGCTCTTATAATGACAGAGTGCTTCCTGCCACCAAACCACACCCACTGGAGTGTAAAACAGGCACCACTACAATATGCAACTGAGGTCTGAAACACAAACAAAAACCCTTTAACTGGCTAGAGGTTAAAAAAAATGTAGCTATGTGTTACAGGAAACTACTGTAGTTTTCTAGGGCACAAATTATGTTACTCATACCTTTCTAAATGATTTAAATTCCACTTTCATACAACTTGCATGATGCCAGGACATTTCACTGACAAATTGCTTGCAGCACACGTAGACATACTGAGCATTCAGATCCCACAGTTTTCCCATTTTTCCTGCTGATGCCTCACATCTCATTGCTGCTATCCACTATTGTCTCCTGAAACGCTCGGTTTTTCAGTTCACCTGCTTAGCTGGGGTTCTTTACACTGCTGCAAGTGCATCCCATCAGGCTGAGACTTAAAGGCCTTTTTTTTTTAGGTTTTCTTATGCTAGCAGAAAGAATCGACAAGAAGGAACCTATATGCAATACAAAGTTAGTGGAAAGCAATGAATTGTTTTCCCCTCCAGTGTGCAGCTCCGTTCCTCTGCTTGATTTGTTACCTTACCAATACCCTCCTCTGTGACCTCATAATGATGCTACCAGTTCACACTGTGCTTTATAGGTTAAAAATAAACCTCCACAAATTGTGAACTCGGAATCAATTTCTCGCTGAAAAAGAATTGTTCATTTATAGCCTCGGAAGTTACACAACATGCGGCAGGAAGACAAATTAGAAATAATTAAAGAAGCTAAGAAAAGCAGCTCACAATTGGCTTTTCTTGAGGATTAATCACCATGCGCGCTCCTTGTCATCATCCCTCCGTCCATATAATTTTCTGCGACTGTGGTTTGTGCGGTTTCTAGTAAGGCAGAAATCATTTGACAAAAGCGGCTCAAAGAAGCTTCAGATTAAAGTGCTGATGCTTATCACAGTTTACTGATATGATGTACTTAGAGAAAGCCCTTCTTCATTCCGTCTTCCTCCGAGCCGCGATGCTTATGATTGATAAAACTTTCAGAGCTAGTAAATTGATTTGCCTCCTGTCTGCGGGTTAATAGGCCACGCTTATGTGCGCTCAACAACAACGCTCAAGTACAGCGTGCCTATCAACATTTGTCTCCCTGGACAAAATCACCAGATACCTGGTTCAATGACAAATCCCTGTTCGGTGGTTCCACTGTATGCTGTTCACAGATGACTGACCGTTTCTTCATGTGGGACAAAGGTATGGATAAAAGCAGAAAAAAAAAGAAGGGGACATGAGACAGAGAGCGAACGAAGAACAAATTTTGCAGTGCACATAAAGGGGGAGGTGTAAGAGCTGTGAGCTGTGCCTTCATGATGATATTTCACCCTGAACAAACAAGCTGAGCCTCACAGAGAGAGGAAAGCATCGATCTACCCGGCTCCAATCATAATACATCCACTTTTCCCCAAGTTTACTTTCTGGCATTCTATCAGGACTTTATAAATTATTTTGGGTGACAAATCGATCTGTTGCCCCCCCCCTCTGCTGAGAGAAGGGAGACTTGATTGTGAGCAGTCTATGTGCATGTGTGTGTGCTTGCTTATGTAAATGCATGTCTGTCTGTGCACATATGTGTGTGCATGCGCATGTGCGTGCATGTGTGTGTGTGTGTGTGGATACACTCGCTTGGGTGTTTGTGTGTCGTCTGCTTCGGAGGCATCATCTGCCATCTGGCCTCAAAGTACAGGGGCCACATGGTGGGAAAGCAAATGTCACTGGTCAGGCCAACCAATGCCAAGTCCCGACAAATGACGTCAGGAGAAGCCCACACTGCCACTGCCCAAATAAACAACCCTTCCACAGAGTCTGATCCCCTCCTGACCCTTTGTCGCACTGTCGGTTCCTTGTAATGATGGCGATGGTAATCTAGGAATTAAAGCTTTTCCTAGCATGATACTCGAACTCGAGTCACTCTGGATTTGAGCTGAATCCTCAAAATCAAGGGAAAGAAATGTATCCTATTACTTAAAGGGAGGATGGTCACCCAGATAATCTAAAAGAAAGACAGAAGAAAGGAAAGGAGAATAAAAAAAGAATACCTTTGTCTGAGGCAGAACTATTAAAGCCAGTGACATTTACGTATCAATCAAGTGAAATGGCAATGCAATCATGATCCGGAGAAATGGTACCTCACATCTGCCAAACAAATATGACTTCTATACTGAAGGAGAGTCGATCTTTTTTCCCCTTTTTTCCAACTGCTATCCCCTGTGCTCCAGTTCGAGCACACACGTGAGGAACAGTGTGCTGATGAATGTGTGATCTGATTCTAAGCTTCTTAATTCAAGTCCTTTCTTCACCATCACTTCATTGCAGAGAAGCAGCTGGAACATAAAGGTTTTAACACTTGCCACATTTGAAAAGAGCTCTTTTTCGTTTGGAGGCTGCGTCTGCACACACAGACAGTGAGAACCTGTTAAAAGCCTTGTGTTTAGATCCACACAGAGCATCTGCTCAGCACCTCTGCAATGGGGAACGCAATCAACAGATGAGGCGGGTAAACAACTCAATGCCCTTGCAAAGAATTACTGTTTCGACAAGGGTTTGCCAGTTGGGCACCATGCTGGCTTTGGTTTTTAATTACACACTGAGAGACATACACATAATGCATTCCTCTGTGCCGTTGCAAGGCCAAAAGAGATTCTAAAAAGGTTGAACAGACAAGCCAAGGTAAGGGAAAGTATGGTTCAGTTCAGTCTCACGGCCACGCTTTACATTTTCCAGCTGATGCGCCCTTGTGCATTAGTAGTTAAGGGACTCACACAGCTGATGGTGCAGTGATGTACTCCACTTCTCAGAGCCCCAGACATGCTGCAGCATATTGTTTTAGCTATAGGCACAAGCACTCACAGTGACAGACACCTCCGTTCCCCTTGCAATGCCTTCTACACCTCTTCACCAGATGACAAGAGCTACTTTCCCTGTAGACGCAGTGAGAAAGAGTTGGGTGAAAACAATTAAAAATGCGCCAGTGGGTGAAACGCTTGTCCCCTTCTCGTTGATTCCGAGCAGAAAGTCCTGAATAGAAATGATAAATTGAATTAATGAGTAGATTTGTAAACAGCAAATGTATGTTTTTTCCCCAGTGCTGTTAGTTTCATTGTTTTAGTTATGTCAGCAGTGTCAAGTCAAGAAAATAAATAAAACAAAAATAATGATATGCTTGTAATGACACAATACAGGTACTTTGAAGCGCACATACCCTGTATGTCCTATTTGCAGCTTCTTGACAACCAGCAGTTGTTAAATTACAGATTATCCCAACAATCCTGACAGGGATGAAACTAGTCATAAAGTCCTCAAGCATCAGCCTCCCACTCTGGGCAACTCCCTTCCTTGCAGTACATACTGGAGCACATGAACACGCATATAAATAGCTTCACACATGAATGTGCGCTTACACGCATGCGCGCACGCACGGATGCAGATACTAACACACCAGCTGGCATTTGCAATAAAAAGACAAAAAGACCTGTTCTATTTTACACATCCGCAGGGGGTCAATAACTCATTAGAGCCAAGGAAAAGGCAGAGGCAGCTGAGGGAGATGACGTGGTGGGAGATGGGCGATGTGACTGTGGGCTGTTCACCTGAGGATATCAGCGTGTCATTGTGCTCAGAGGTCATGATGACAAATTATGACTTCATTTAGCAGCATTTCATAAAACGTGCCCGGGCATCGCCAAGCCCGAAATGGGGTACTACACGTGCAGTTTGCCTGTTTAAGTCTCCTCTGACATTTTCTCTCTAACTGGGATTTTTTTTTTTTTACAGCTCATCCTTTTGTTTTTTATTTATTACCTTTATACTGCTTGTCATGGACCCGCATCTCATTGAAGAAGTCTATAAATGTAAAGTTTATTATCAGGTTAAACTAGCCCACTGTCCTTCCATCAAAGCCTTTGGAGAGTGTTCGCCTATGGGGTTCTCCTTAAAGGCGGTGTAGGCATTGCTGTGAGTATTTGTACTGCAGATGATTCATCGTGCTCACTAGTTATTTCTGGCCTAAACTTCTGAGACTGCCTCAATAGTTTCAAATATTTGGAGTTTCTCTATTGATGACCCGAATCAAATGGTGGCTGCCCTCTTGGCTTTTTCCTTAACAAGTCCTGGCGCATATCCAGTGAAGGGGACTCATCTGTTTAATCATCTCAATCACTGAGCTGGACCCAACTAAATATGGAATACAGAAAACAGGCTGCAGTGTGGGCTGCATCAGTGTACTACAGCGGGCAGACTGCTACTGTCAATGGATCAAATCCAAACAAATATAGCTGTGTATGTTTGTGCGCGTGTGTGTAAGCCCACATGAATGTCTAAGGGTTTATCAGACAGTGTGTGTTTGTTTTGGGTTCGTGCCTTTGGGTTACGACACTTAAGGAACCGTTTACAGAATTTATTCTGTTACACAACCTAATCCTTAAAGCCTCCGAGTCACTTCAGTAGTACAACATCAAAATGTCAGGAAGCACAATCTAGATAGTCAGAACAAGAGTGTAATTATATGCATCATCATCATCATCATTATTATTATTATTAATACTACAGACTGTTTTAAAAATATACATGCATTCATTTCAAGTCCACATCAAAGATTTCCATTTATGACCCGACGTCCAAACAAAATACCACAAAAACACCAGGATGATGTTTTCAACCTTGTTAAGGACAAATGCTAATTACATGATTCAAAGACTAAATCCATAAACACACAGACATTGTAATTAAATAATCTGCACAGCTCTGTGTCAACACCAGCCATCTGAAATGACCTTGGAGCTTCTTGAAAATTAGTGTGCTCATAAAGTGCTGCACGTTGGCACTTTGGATGATGTCGTTCTGACCCTCCTATCATGTTACAGACTGAAACTGTGCAAAATGACAGGTTCGTACTGTTCTTTCAAAAAGAACATATGGTTGAATGGTGGATTCACTTGTTGGAATATCTTGGGATGACTGATTTTACAAACTGAATGCAAGCAGAAATATAAAGAACAAAAGGCAAAAAAAGGAAAACCCAAGCTGTTAATTTGCTTCATCGTGTATTCATTTCATAAAGCAACTATTAAATGGCAGAAATTCTGCAGTCTAAATTATACCATATGTAGATACTAAACAACCACATTTACCTCCTTTTAAACTAAAACACTGATGCTATGTGAGATGTGACAAGCTTGCAGCTAGTCTGGCAACCACCTCAGCCTGTGTTTGGTGCCATTTGGCAACCGCTGGAATATTTAAATGCCCTGATGAATACATAGCCCCTGGGCCCGATGGCTCAAACTGAACACCGAGTGTGTTCTGACATGCTCAGCATACACTAATGGGACTTCTGACAGTCTTGTGCATTCATCCTACAAAAACCCGGCATGGTGCCAGAGGGGAACAGAGGCTGGGTGTGAATGTAGTGCACTGGCTGAAGATCTGGAAAGTAAAAGGCCACAGGTCAAACTGGTGCAACATCTAATGTGTCCATCAGGAGCCATTTATAGTGCCAAACTGTCCTTTGGCAAGAAAGGGAGCCCCTTCCTATTCATTTGCTACAAATTACAGTACTTTACATAAGAGCAACAGCTGCAGTAAATTTGCCAAAGTGAGTGAATCCACATATCTGCACTGACCGTCCATTTCCAAGGAGCCGCGTTTACTTAAGCATGACCGTTTGGCTGAAGCTGGAGAAGCTCTACAATTATGTGACTGCAGGGCAAAACACGCCTGTAATCTGTAACCTGCACGCAGGCGTCTGCACGAGAAGCGGAGAACACGGGTGCTGTCCGCGGTGCTGAAAAACAAAACTGGCTAAAACGGGAGCTAAATCCTTACTGGGAACGTGCTCTTTATGTCCCAAATTGCTGTTTTCACAGCCAAACATGGCCTGAGTCTAAACACGTGTTACACAGTGGACACAGCTGTCTCGATTCCCTTGGAAAGCCAATGTTGTTACGTTATAGAGCACGCCAGACATATAATTGATTATGGTTATTTTGGAAAATGTCAGTAGAGCGGTGTAGCCCAATGATGTTGACCTTTTAAGCTGTGTAACTCTGTTCAACAGCATTACACAACAGTGCAAGTCCAGGAAACCGTATTGATCAGGATTTGTTGCAGATCTGAGATCGGATGTTTGTTTTTATGTAGAAAAAAATTAAACAAACTCAGGCTGAAGATTACAGTCAGAAAATTTCGAGTATGCGCGCACTCACGTGTTCCTTTAAGCTAGAGTGGTGTCAGGTTTACTTTTTTCCCTCTAAATTGGTAAAAAAAAAATAATACACGAGTACATTTAAAAAATGCGCCTTGAGGAACTATATGTGCGTTAATGCGTCGACATAAAGCCGATGTTCATTACGACCTCCATAGAAAACAAACCACTCTAAGACATGTCATTATATTGGCGACATTATACAATATGCATAATATTAGAGCGGAGTAATATACGGCTGAGAGTAAGTCCCTGGTGTGCAACGAGAGGAAAAACACACAAACAAAAGCGTTAACTTGAGGTTTTGGCGATGCCGCCTACTGAGACCACCATTACGCATTGATTAGTTCCCCCCACAGTGAAGCAGCAGAGGAATTTCTGGGTGCAGATATAGGACCACTCCTCTCTCTGCATACGATTTTCTCTCCTCTCTCCACAGTCGGGGCTTGTTGGTGAGGAAGGGGGAGGATGGTCTTGCAGTCGACGAAAGGAACAGGAGTTTATTGAGGAGTAGCTGCAACGGGAGGAAAAGCCTGTGCACATGAGCCTTGCGGATGTCAAGAAGAGAAAAAAAGAAAGGCTCGCGCCTGGACAGATGACCGCTCTGTTGAAACACTGGCGCTTGAATTGTTTAACTTGTTGATGCAACGTTTTTCTACTGTTTCCCCCCCTTCTCGTCTGGGTGCAGTGACACATAGATGGGTGGCGGAATCGCAAGTATTCTCTTCCTATGATAGGTATTTATTGAACTCGCCGTGGATGCAGTTTAAAGAGAAACCTTCTTTAAGGTGGGTGTTTTCCCCCTTTTCTCTTACTCTTTTTTTCCCTTTTTTTTTTGCTGAGACCGGGGGTAAAAGAAGAAGAAACACGCCTGCTTTTATTGATGGATGATGATCGAAATCTAATTCATATTCTGCCGCAAAGTGGGCTTCCATAACTGAACAGTTACACTGTTGATAAGGCTGTGGAGAGTGATACTGCGCATAACACCATAGAGTATCAGTAAAAGTAAATGGGCTCATGCGTTTTCTTATCACATTCTGCTCCACAAGCCTATAACCGTCACTGTCCCTATCTGTTCTTCCTGCAGATGCAATTCGTCTCCGAGCCGTAGCACTGTGATAACCGGAGCAGGGTCGTTTTAAAAAAGAAACTACAGGTCAGCATGGCAGCAGGTGTAGCGGCATGGCTTCCCTTCGCCCGAGCAGCGGCCATAGGATGGATGCCCGTGGCGAGCACCCCGATGCCCATGCCTCCTCAAGACAAGAGGAAAGCCCAGGACGGACTTATTATCCTCAACGTGAGTGGGACCAAGTTTCAAACGTGGCGAACCACTTTGGAGAGGTACCCGGACACTTTGCTGGGGAGCACGGAGAGAGACTTCTTTTTCCACGAGGAGACGAACGAATACTTTTTCGACCGCGACCCTGACATCTTCAGACACATCCTCAATTTCTACCGCACGGGGAAACTACACTATCCGCGCCAAGAATGCATATCCGCGTACGACGAGGAGCTCGCGTTCTTTGGTATTATTCCCGAGATCATCGGGGACTGCTGCTACGAGGAGTACAAAGACCGAAGGCGCGAAAACGCGGAGAGGCTTCAGGATGACGAGGAGATGGACATGAACAATGACGTCACGCCAGTCAACCTGACGTTCCGGGAGTACCTGTGGCGGGCTTTTGAAAACCCCCACACCAGCACCTTGGCTCTGGTCTTCTACTATGTTACGGGGTTCTTCATTGCCATATCAGTGATGGCCAACGTGGTGGAGACGGTTCCCTGTGGGTCTTTGCCCAACAGGTCAAAGGAGATTTCCTGTGGAGACCGTTACGCTCTAGCCTTCTTTTGTTTGGACACCGCGTGCGTCATGATCTTCACGGTCGAGTACCTCCTCCGATTAATCGCGGCGCCCAGCCGGTACAAGTTCATGAAAAGTGTGATGAGCGTCATCGACGTGGTCGCCATCATGCCTTACTACATCGGCCTGGTGATGACCGACAACGACCAGGTGAGCGGTGCTTTCGTCACCCTCAGAGTCTTCCGGGTTTTTCGGATTTTCAAGTTCTCCCGGCACTCCGCTGGGCTGCGCATCTTGGGCTACACCTTGAAGAGCTGCGCCTCCGAGCTGGGCTTCCTCCTCTTTTCGCTCACCATGGCCATCATTATCTTTGCCACGGTTATGTTTTATGCGGAGAAAGGCTCCACGGCCAGCAAGTTCACCAGTATCCCCGCAGCCTTTTGGTACACCATTGTCACCATGACAACACTGGGGTAGGTGGCTGCAAAAGTCCATTAAAAAACAAAAGAAACAAACAAACAAACAAAAACCTTCAAGCGCTCGAGACACACCACAACTCACCAGCTCGGCTTTGTTACTGTGTCGATAAACACACATAACACACAACAATGAAAAAATTCAAAATTAATATTACTGCAATAATACCAACAATTAAACAATTATTATGTAGTAGTGTTCTCAACGAGCACTTACAATTAGCTAGTAGATCTTAATTTGCATAAAAATATTTTAGAAAATTGTAGCTGGGCCACAGGTGTGGGTCATTGAACGTATTAATGCTCAGCCAATCAGAGAGCAGGAGCAGTGTGCTTTATAGAAGCTTCCGTGGTCGATTCGCTCCCCAATCAGCGAGCCTGCCCCTCACAAGCACCTCTTATCATTCTGAGGGTAAGCTACCGTCCCTGCCGGTTTCTGAGGGTCGTTACCGAATGCCTTTCCAAAGGTTACCGCAGTGTCTTTAAAAAAGGCGCTTTTATTGTCGAGCTATAGGAGCAAACAAACTACAGCTCACTGACCACGCTCCCACATACCGCATTAACAGGCCAAATTAAAGGCAAAGCAACGTATAGGGGACACACACACCTCTCCTCTCCCTGCACCGCCTCCTCTCCGCCTCTCATTCACCCTCTCTCAGCTCCCCTCTCTCCGTTTCAACAAGGTGCAGTAAATATTTGAATGCCAATTTCATGCTCGCGAACACCGCCGGTCGCAACCACGTGCTGATGTAGCATAGAATAATTAAACTCGGGTTGGACGATTACATCAAATTAATTTGTATTGATGAGCGCGCTCAGCTGCACTGTGTGGCTTGCTGTTATTATTATTATTGTTGTTATGAGCATTATTCCCAGTCTTCTTTGGTGATGCGCTTTCGGACCACCTCTGTGTGTTGCAAACTTTTGTCACCGTCGATATGTTTGACCTGATGCCTGCTCGCATAACAAAACAAAACAAAAATCAACAAAAAAGGTAATGCGGAGTTTAAGCAACGGGGGAATCGCAATCACACTAAAGGAAAAACACAACAACGTATACCGGTTGCTTCAGCACTCGCTGCTGCTGCTCGTATGAGGTTGAGCACAGCCGCTCAGCCAGTGTTAGTCCTCCTCTTCGCTGATGACACAGAAATTAGGGCCCGGGTTTTAATTTCAAAATCACAACATCGCAAAGCAAACACTACAAAAACAAATTGCTTCTGGCAGTGTGTACTTGTGTGTGTGTCTGCAGCAGTGCATAAGCTGGAGCTATGTAAGGCACAGTCCTGAGAATATTAAGTTCAAAATGTATTCCTTCTTGTACTACTATCATTATTACGGTTGGTTTGAACTGACACAGGGATCTCCACATTGCGCACAACCTGATTGGGGGGGGGAATAATCCCTCTTGTTTTTGTCTTCCTTCACATCTGCATTGATGCAGCCACTCAGCACCTGAGTACCCCTCAGCTCTGCAGGCAGCATATTTTGTTATTATTATCATTATTGTAATTGTTATATAATTAAACGGTGACATTTCCCTCTATCTGTGCTCATGCTGCGGGTGACACTGAGTTAGTGGATTTTCTGTCTTCTTAATGGCATACAACTCTTCCCTCTGTGCTCACTCAATATCAGTCGAACTACCACTCACCCTCGAAATGACCAATGAGAGCATAATTAGTAATGGGCACGATCTGGTGATTGAAGCGAGCCACCTCGTACACAATGCTGCATCGGCCGTGCTTTCCATTTGGATTCAAAGCGCGGGTGAAGGATGAGTTGTGTAAGAGGGTTCATTATTTATCTTTGGGGAGAAACAAAGATATTGCTGCATTCAGCTCGGAGTCTTTGTGTTGCTCAAGATGGATTTGAAAAAGATGTTTTTTGCCGCGAGAGAACAAAACTGAAATGTCCTTGGTAATGGGGACATCTTTGTCACTCCATTGTGATCCATGACAGCCCGGCTGACAGATTCGCAACCTGAACCGAAGCCTTACAGTGCTGCAGAATGCTGCATAGTGGACCACTGCTGGAGAGGCTGAATACTCATCAGTGTAAGACAAAGTCAGCCCCTTCTCACGATCCATCCTTGTCTTTAAAGGCGTGCTTCTGAAAAAACACATCTCATACAAGCCTACAAACCAGAGTCATGTCTACTGATACAGCGATGTAAGAAAAGCATTTGCTATATTCTTCTCCAATCACCTTCAGATGCTTATCTGATCAGGGGAAATGAGGTATTCTGATGGTATGTATCAGAGCTCAGCATGGAGAAAAATTGATCCACGTCTGACAAATAGGTATTTAGACCCATATGAATGGGGTTGTCTTTTCATTCGCTGGCAAATAAGCTATTTAGAGACTAGCGGGTGCACTACTGGCTGGAACCTCCATTTGAAGCCTTTGAAAGCATTTGATTTCATTCTGTTAGTCAATGATGCTTTATGCCTGCATGGTATCATGATGCCTTTCCACTACATATATTTTCAATTTCCCCTCACTTGCACCCCGTGGAAGTAAAGACTGTGGTGTGCGTTCTCTCCCCTGCTGATGGCCCATTGATTGTGCTTAAGCAGACGTGCAGACATTGGGAGAGCAGGGGCTCCTGTTCAGAGGCACTTGGCAGGCAGCCTGAATGAAAGGGAAGGGTGCCTGGAGACCAGCGGAGAATCAATAGCACTGTGCAGCTGCGTGTCATGCCTCTGTGTGTCTACTCCTCTGTGCCACCAAACACAGGACAAGACCCACTTATCCCTCCTTCTTTATTGAGCCTAATCTCTGTGGCTGCTTTCGGATATCCAACAAAGAGGAATCTGCTTCTGCCGTGAACTTCAAGAACTGGGTGTAAAATATGAGATTTTTATGTGCAGCTTTGCGGTATCTTTGATAACGGCAAGTGAGTCTGAGGGTATAATTTAGTGTCTTGATTTAATATTGTTCATTTAAGCTGGTATTGCACTTTATTAGGCTGGAATCAGACATTGCAGTGTTTTCCTGCTCTTATTTTCTCTGGATGATCCACATGGTCAGGGTGAATTAGCTGCAGAGGGAGTTTTTGGTGCTTCAGATCTTTTAAGTGATTTAAGGTGTAATGGAGTGCACTGCTGAGAGCAGCTGTGAAAACGGTGGAAGCCAAGCGCAACCCACAGGGGAAGAGGAGTGGGGAGGACAGGGCTTAGTCTGGCGTAAGCTAAACCTAGACACGTTCCTCTGGACACTGGCAAACATTACCTTTGATAGACACGATAGGCTCGAGCTTCTGACTCAAACACGCAAGCCCACACACAGTTTCCATATATTGAAATGTACTCGTTGCCCGCCAAGATGCCTAGGAGGAATGGTCATTATAATTACTGATTTGTTGTGACATTTACTATGTAAATTGTCCTGCGGTGTAACAAATACGCGTGTACGCTGTAGTCACTCAACAGATGCAGAATTTATCACCATGCCGTTTGTCTGTGCTGCAGCTCCACCCACCAAATACAACCGGAACGGCTTGACAAGTGAGCCCTATAAACCTCTCAGGATAGGATTTATAAGACAGAGAAAGCAAGGTTAACAGACACGAGGGTCACTGTAGGGCCCATAAGCCAGCAGAAGTATAACCATTATCATGCTTGCCAGTTCTGACACCTCAGCCCCCTGGCGATCGAAAACTACAACGCAAAGCATCAGCTTCACGGTTTAGCGTGGTGCAGAGAGCGAAGCTTTTTGAAGTCGAAACCCTTCACCGCATGTCAAATGTAATTGAAACGTGCAGGAACAATCTGGAGGGCCTTTTACTGTATCTGTACCCAAGAGATAACAAACGCATTCTTGATGATATAGTCCTCATGCGGTTGGATAAGTTGCCGTGCCCCTGGCAGCCAATGCAGAGAATTTTCACTCTTTTTTTTCCTCTAATTCTTTTTTTTCCCCCTTCTGAGCTCGGCAGTCAGCGAGAACATTTGGTGCGTTTGATTATGTAGCGCAATTGGTGTAATTTTTGTGTTCAGTAGAATAAATTACACCACTTGCCATTGTGTATGTTATGCACATTATGAAAATCAGCAGTCCATTTTGAGCGACGTGATGTGGCGCCGTGTAAAACAGAAGTGGCTAATGTGAAATGTGTAGGCCGCCGTCAGCCTGTGGGCTCACGGCGGTCCTCCAGGTGCTTTATTGGGGAGGAGAGGTGACGCTAATACGAGGCTGGTATAATAGTCCTGAAGTGACAGGTGACTTAATGAGAGGAACCTGGCACTGAAATGTGTTCTGTGCGAGCTCCTTTCTGCCCATGCAAATGACTGCGAAATGGAGGAGTGGAAGCGAGGGGAGGGTACCAGGCAGCTTTCTTCAGAGGAGATTAAGATCATTGTGAAAGAAGGAATCCATTAAAAAAAAGTGCTAAATTGAAAACACGCAAGCCCCTGCATTTTCTTTCTCCTCTTTGTTTGCTCAAACAGTTTCACTCTGGCAGTTAGAGATTTAAAAGGGTGCTTTGAAGGTTTGAAGTGGAATGATTGATTAAAATCTTAAGGCCATTCACATATTGCATATTTATTACATCATACTCCTGTGCTTTGAAAGGTAGATGTTTCTATTTGGTTATTTGGGTGTTAAATGAGTTTTCAATTATATATATTTCACTGAAAAAAAAAATCCAGCGTCAGAAAGAAAATGCATTTGCGGTCAGTCAACCCTGAACTGAAAAACAGATTATGGCCAGCTGGTAGGTTGATGTCAGGTTACTGTGTATGTGAACTGACTCTAAAAGCAGGCATGCGTCACTGCGGATGGTCAGATTGATAAATAATCTATATGGCAAGGACAAAATGGCTGTCCCCCCCATTTGATTCGATTTCTTTGACAGCCCATCTTCGAGGCAGCCCCAATAACACTCATTCCACGAGGGGGGATTTTCATTAATTCACTTTCAATGTGCTGCATTAAGCAGGGAAATCGACTAGCATGTTCTGCACTTGGGCCTTGGTAAGGCAGTGCGAGGATATAAAATATGGCACCAGTGTCTTTTTTTTTTCTTTTCTTTTTGCAACTCCTCAGCATTTCTTCTTTTGTATTGTGAGCAACGTACGAGATTAATGGAATTTTTCAGAACAAGATTAAAGTTGCACCGTATGAATGCGGCATCATTGCATTAGGAAATAAGGAGATATGTGAGAAAAAAAACATCACCTAGATTCCATTGTTGCTAGAAAGCATTTGTTATGCCTGATTCCACTCCCACCCGATCTTAACAGCCAAGAAACCCCGATCCAGCCTGAGTGAATGAATGAAACGAGGAAATATCGCCTGTTATGTGATTGTGTATGATCTTGAAATTTGATATGTTGTAAAAAGACATCGGATGTGTATATGTGCCACAAGATCAGAGGATCAAACAGTTTGCAAATGATAAATCCAAGCCCAACAGCTATTTCCCTCTGTGGTGCTGCATGGCTTATTTACATACTCAGCATTTACATACAGATGAAAATGGCTTGTCTGCCATGCAGACGCACATAATGCCTCCTCATCACTTTGTTGAAACGTACAACGTACTCTAAATAGATTCTTAGGTTTAATCATATATTTTACAAAGAGCTTAGCATTAGATCAATTCAGTTATCATATCAAGATCAATAAAAATGTATTCAGCACAACACACAGAGGGTGTGCAATGCATTATTATTGCGATAATCCCAGAATCACCCATATCAATTAGAGGCCTTTCATTATAAAGGTGGTAATATTCACGGAGGTAATATATGTAGCAGAGGACCACTTGTCATGATTTATGAGGCTAATATATTTTCTGAGGATATCTTCACCATCTCCGACGTTGCTCATTTATTTTTTTCAGTTCTTTATTAATAAAATAACTACACGTGCGCTAAAGTGCGAGACAATTTTAATGATAAACAAGAAAATAATATTGCGTGACTTTTATGAACCAGCAAAGCGACTGCCATGTGCAAGCACAGCAATAAAGGAACAACCGGCCTGTGCGTTATTGATCCTGCTGATGATGATGTATTGATACACTAGACGAGGTAGTTTTACTTTTTGTGTGTGTGTTGTCATATTCTGTTGTGTTTCTTTGCAGCATCGTTTGCTTGTGTTTGAAGAAAGATATGACCCATATATGTTCTTAATGAGCAACCTTGACAGGAGCTGGTTACAGCAAACAACTACTGAGTGGAAGCAGTTTTCTTATTTGACACTGTCCTCCGAATAACAGTGACAGCATCGATAATTTCAGCAAGTAGCACTAAAAAAGTGAGAGAATTTTTTTTTTTTTTACTGCAATCATTTAGGTACCTTACCAAAATAGTTATTTTTACCTAAGCTGAGTGCTTATCTAACATAATCATGATTCAGAGCTAATCAAGTGATTCTTGCCAATCAACCAAACCATGCTTTAAGTGTAGCGTCGTTGCTTGCTACACCAAAACTGTTCACACATTGCACAGACCCCTTTTTATAGCTACAAGAACAGCAACTAAAAAGTTTCCCTGGAGAAAAACAGCGAGTACCACTTACTTGTTTAAAATTTCATGGTGTGGGTTTCACCATGAGGTCAACAAACTCATTATCAGCTCAATATGGTGTTGAAACAACAAAGGAATTAATTGGTATGAGCCACATGGTCACATTAACATTGCGGAGGGGGAAAAAAAGTCACTGATAATAAACTGTTGAGTTTTACATATGCAAGCCAATGCCCTTGCACTTATTACCTTTGTGTAGCTCTCAAACTAATCAGCATACAAAGTACAAGCTGTGTTTGTTTTCATGGTGAGCTGCAACATTTTTAATGCCCACTGTTCCTATGTGAACACTGCACAGCGCCCATATTGGCATGCAACATGGAGTAGTTTGAGGGAGAAAATGTCACCTTTTTTTATTTCTTAAATTTTTAGATGCCACCGTCACTACAATAAATGTGGAACTAGCAATCATCATACTGCTTTTTCAAGACCGAACCAGCCCTCGCACCCTTCTTGACCTCAAAATCCGACGTCGCAGCACGGGCGTGGGGCGGAAGAGTTTCGCAGACGATGGCAACGATAGGCTCGCCCGTCTCTGTGAGGAGCTTGGGAGAAATGTGTTGCTCTTTGCACCCACTATTTCTCTCGAGCGTTGGGGACAGCACAGCAAACATAATATCTTGAAATGGTGCCAGCTTTTGTAATGCCAGAGTGCGAATCTCCCTCCCCCTGACATTTGTCTCTTTATCAGAAATACCCCTCAGCTAACAAGCCTACATCTGTGATCAGCAGAGATTCAGAGATTATAGCTAACAGCAACAATCAGTCTGTTGCGTGAATGAAACAGAAACAAAAAAGCATTCAAAGTTGTGCTTTGCTTTCGTGCTTTTTCTGACACTTCGTTTGAAGAGCGATAGGATTTCACTGTAGATAAGGTTTTAAAAAGAAAGCGGTTCTGGTTTTAAAGCCTCTCAGCAAAACATTAACTAGGCTGAAATGAGAGAAGCACATTACCTTGACACCTACCCCAGTTTTTAAAGTATCTACTTTTAAAAGCTACACGGCATACATTCATTTGGCTGTGTCAGACTTTTATTGTACAGCAGTATGTTATGTTAACGCCATTTAATGCCATGCGTTTTGCAAAAAAGCTGAAATCAATATGGACTTTCATGTTCCCCAAACAAACGTAAGGCATGGGTTTTCATGAGTTTTTCGAGAAAACAATAAGACCTTGACGCTAGCACATTAATGGAAACTTTGTTTACAGCCATCCGTAATACCTGAACGCCTGCAGATTCGAGCGAAGTCGTGAATATTGATTCTGCCCGTTTGTCAGTCTGAACGTTTCTTCCAGCGCTTGTGAATCAACACATTATTTCATCAGAACTGAGGAATCTTGTGCCAGTTTACGCCGCCAAGATGCCACAATAAAAGCTCCTCGTGATCAATACTGATCCGGCTTGAATGAAATCCACAGTGTTCTCTGTAAGAAAAAAAGAAAAAACAGAAAGAAAACAGAGCTGTGCAAAGCTCACGAGTCTGGCTTTGAATCGAGCTGCCCATGCTAGCCACTGTTAACCCAGTTTCATTGTTGAGTCTTTGCCACAGGCTCCATAGATTATTAGTTTCTGTATGCAGCATGAATGATAAGAGGCTATGTCCCATTTCAGTTTAGGTATAAAGAGCTTCCTCCTGTCTGCCTGGCAGGGAGGTCCTGCTGAGATGAGGGATGTCAGCCTGTCACCCTGACACATGGCAGCTGTTTCCTGCCTGCCCCAGCTACTATAAATAGCTAAATATATCACCTAATGTAGGCCATTTGGTCAAACAGAAACTAAACAGGGCATGAGCTCTGGGCCTATATGTTTCCCTTTCACCTCAAACGAATTTCTCATGCATGGTGGTGTCACCAAATCTTCACCGTTTTATCCTTCTGTGACTATCTCCTTCCTGTCCAACGTGGATTGATGACATATTAGGTTGCGATTTTGCAGCGCCATCACTTTACGTCAGGTTCGGAGCTTCAGCTGAGCGAATGCACGCTCAAAAATCTTTAAAGAACAATTGTGTACAGGTTTCATTAGTATTCTTCTATAATTTTAACATTTTGATGAGATATTGTAGAGCTAAAATCCTGAGGCAGTAAATAAAGGCAGTCTGAATGATCCCGGCGCAATAGGCCTGCAATAAGGATCAGCTTGTGACTATTATAGTGTTTCATTGTGTGATTATTATTTTTTTAATGTCTCAGAAAGGTGTTGTTTTAGCTCATCAACATTTCAGTCACACACAACGCTGCGACACAATTAAATTACCACAAACTACGGTCTGCAGAAAGAGTGTTAAATCAACTCTTTGCTGTCACATTCTCGAGAACCGAGCATTAAATCTTCACAGAGGGAACCGGCGATGCTGGTTCATTGTGCCCACCCACCGTAAACTCAGAGCAGCTACACGACCGGCGGAAAGCAGCACATATCAGTGTCAGTCTCTTGTGTGTATTGAGCGTAATTTACTGTCCCACTGTGATAAAGCATAGTATTTTCCTTCCAGGTTTCTGTATAAACAGCTAGAAGCAGAAGTTGTTTAAGCCAATTTACTGGCATGGCTTCATGAATGGCAAAGCTGATCTGTAAGTCAGTGCGCCACTTTAGTCACATCTACAGTTGCAAGAAAAAGTTTGGGAATTGGCTTTAAAATTAATCTGCTTTTGCTGTGAATTCTGATCATTTATTTTCACAACACAAAAAACACAGTCCAACTGAACTAATGACACACAAACTGTTTAATGAACACAATGAAGAATTGCAGTGAACGGAAGTGCATCGTGGCCAAAAGCTTTGGCAGAGGCACCACTGCCACAATCAAAATCTTGCTTTTGTTTGCCACTAAAAGATTTTGTTGAAACTTATAAAAACTATTATGATTGCTCCTCACTATATCAGAGAAATAACAAAACTTTAGTAGCAAAGTGCATGAAAAACAACATTTGTACCACCCCAACAAAAATAAAACTCTCGTGCACCACTGTATTTCTACAAGAAATTACTTTTGAAAGGTGTTCCAAAAAAAGGAAATGACATTGGAATTGTGTGTTGCAAACTCATCCCTACATTTATTTTCTAGCACATGTATGGAGGGATTTGAAATCTAATACAGAAATCCATGAACTGTTTCAAAAATGGACTTTCCCATTACTTTACCAGGGGGAAGGATTAGAAAAGTGCAGGAGCACCTTGTGGACCTAATGGACCTTAAGGATGAGCGAGTGTATTTTTAATTAAGATATTTTTGACTTATTATTTGATTTATTCTCGTCTTTTTTATAGAGCAAACACTTTATTTTATTGTGTGTGTGAACCGCTGACCAACACTGATGCATTTCCTTCAGGATCAATAAAGTTTTATGATGAAATGAAAAGAAAAATAGCTGCAATATCCAGATATGAGCGTCCTGACATGCTACTGTAAAACGGTGACATTACTTAACACCAGCATGTTGGTACTGCAGGTTTGAGCACGTAGTCTGTTCAAAGCAACCATATGTTTGACTACAGCCTCACAGTGCTTGTGTTGCTGTAGAAGTATTCCGATTTTTGTAATCCAATTACACCCTGTTACTTTGTTTTGTTAAAATATATAACTATAACTATTCAATACTAAGACCCCTTAATTTTCTCAAATATCACACTGAAGGAGTTTCACGTCTGATTGCTTTGACATCAGTGTTACAGGATATCTTGTTAGAGAAATGTATTCAGCTGTATTTTCTCTGGCTATCTCCTTGATTAATTCACATTTTACTGAATCACTGTGCTGAGCATTACTTAAAGCACCCATGCGGGATGTCTGTGTTCCCCTGATAATGTGTCACCTGCTACAGCACAGAACAACTTGGGGCGAATTCATCGACTTCTGGAGAAAGAAATCGGCGGTGAAAGTGATCGCTGATCGTTGTCTGCCCAAAAAACTTATTATTGCCCAGTTAATATCAAGTCCACAGATGCATAACCATCTATCACTTGGATGTGTCTAATGAATGATTTTTGGGCAGTGATTCAGAGAAAACACTGTCGGTTAGAGGTGCGTGAGCACAGCGGCTTAGGCTGACACTTTTTGCTTAACTGGGTGCATTATGTTATCCATATAATAGATAGAATTATACAGATCTTTTGAAAAGGACGACTTTGTGTTATCCTCTGAACATGTAGTTCAAACAAAGTATTTCTGTGTAGAAGAACAGAGTACTTCTTAATCATTGGGGGGAAAAAAAGCTTGATTCTTAGCCCACAGTTTAAGCCCCTATTTTAGTGATTACATGCCTCACAGGGGACGCTAGGCAGAAAACTAATAAGGTCAAACAAGGCAGACATATTAAAGGTCCAAAAGGAGAGAGGGAGAGAAATTCCAATCCTATCTTGCCTATCAGTGCCTTCTGATGTTTTGCTGGTTGGATTTCTTGGATGTAAAAACAACAATACTCGAAAGCGCTATTTGAAAAGGGATAGACGGTAGCTACTGTAGATTGTTCTGCTTGTCTGGGTGTTACTGCAGTGTGGGTCCAGCTCCCATCTAGAGGATTTCCTGCCTGTGAATCTTGTTGCAGGTGTCCTACACAGGAGTATCTCAGTTAAGGACTGCATTTCCATGTGGGGGATTTTCATCTTTTTTTTTTTCCTTTTTCAAAGGTATTAGTGGGAAATCGTAAACAGTTGATGATTATTTGTATTTTCCTCTTAGCCAATTGTCTGTAATCCCACGAAGGAGCTTAAGAGTTAGATTTCTGGCATACACTCTCTTATCTTTACACAACCAACACAGACAAATGGAATGTATCTCACTTTGACTGAGGCCAAAAGGCAAAGTGAGTTGTGCAGAGGAAAAAAAAGCTGCCCAGATAGTTAACCTTAATAAAGGCAGACACTGCAGTCAATTCCAGAACCAGCTCAGCCTTATTTAATTGCACACATATGCGTCTCACAGTATTTTCACTGGCAATGTATTATATGGTGAAATCTGTGGTAGACTGTCCTCTGGAGGTCGCAGGACAATCATACCCGAGCTTTCACGTAAACTGATCCAGCATCAAAGTGTCAGATGTGACATTCAGTAACCTCCAAAGGAAACACGGTCTCATTTTGAATCCAAAAATTCCATTTTACATGGATTTAACTGCAGTTTCTTTCCCCGAGATTTTTGCGCACATATGTCAGAGACAGAAAACAAGCTGCGCTGCTGTTGTTTCAACTCCCATCGTCTTTTCTATGAAATGGCATCCATCAAAGTTAATGGGCTGTAATCATCACCACAAATACACTGTCACACGTTCCACTGCTCGCTCCTGAGTATTCAACTCCCAGTCAATGGGATGTAAAGAGTGACAAGCATGAGGAACACAATTTCCCATATCATTAACGGCTCCGAGTGAGAATTGGAAAAGAATCCACCCACCGCCCCCAAAAAAGTTTTGCCTATTCTTCAGATTTAGATTCTGTTTGCTCAACCTCTTCTGGGACTGCAGAGGAGAAACATTTATTAGATGCATATGTGACAAACAGTCAATACTACTGACGCCGTTTTTCAGGCACCCATCCACATTGTCATCTGGTGAAATAATTCTTATTAAAGTATGTCACTTGTTACTGACAGATCTGCTGCGTGCTAGATAGATTAATTTCCCAAGAAGCCAACTCTGCCAGCTTCCAATCAGAGTTCAGCGCATCACGTAGATCTACTTATCTCCAGGCAGTATGCTGCTGGACTGATCATACATCATACAGGTTTATACACACACACACACACACACACACACACACACTACTCTTTCAGTGCCTGCTATGGCAGAGCTCCAAGAAGAGCGTCCCTCCTGTATTTGCGTGTTTGATAGGATGGTTTAGCTAAAGCATCCCCAGAAGACAATTTGTAGACCTCAACAGATGGAGAAGTCCAATTAGAAAGTGGGAAAAATGAGAGATGAATGTCCCTGCTCTTTCTCTCCCGGGACAGACAGCTTTTCTTTCAGCACAGGTATTAAAACCAACACGTGTCGGAGGGAAAACATCACAAAAAAAAAGAGAAATAAAGGATAACGAGGCTGGGATTTGATTTCTTAACATGACACAGTCAAAAAAGTAGCCACCGAATATGATACAGTTTGCTCGCGCCACATCTACAATATGTATAAATGTCTCCTTATGTTGTCTGATTCTTCAAGGGCAAACATCCCACATAGCAATTGCCTTGCCATTAGCCAAGACCAAAAAAAGGAGAAAGAATGAAAAAGTGCTTAAATATAGCAACCCCCCTGGGATAGTAGAAGGAAGGGTGTGCTGTGGTGTGATTAAAACGAATAACCTTCATTCAGTCACGTTTGTTAACGGTACATTTGAATGTGCTGTCTGTGGTGGGGGCCAAAGCTGTGCCTTTATCTGCCTTGTCCTCCAAGTTTGAACATCATTATTCACCAGGAAGCTCGTCCTCAGCGCTGGCAAAGATGCCGAAGTTATAAATAATGGGAGTTGTGTCATCAAGCACGCGTTGGGCCTAGGTCGGTTTAATTCTGGCTTTTAGCCACCCCTGCTGTTAATGCAGACATCGCAATAAACCTGTTGATGACTGATAGATTGTGTGGATGCAAGACCAATTTTCACTGGCAAAATGACCTTTTGCTTTTGTTGTTGTTGTCGCCACGGCCCCCGAGTTATTACTTTTCATGTCATTTTTTGATTTGACAGGAGAAGTCTCGAGGAGTGAAATGGAAAAAGTAATGATGTCCCCATGTGCGTGATGTAGCGTGGTGCAGGTGGGGCGATGGTAGATAGGGCCGCAGCTAGTAGCTCTGCTCTGCCCCGGGGGCCAGTCTGCAGCTGTTAGGAGAGCTTCAGCTCTTCCCAATTCTTCCCTGCAGGTTCTCGCTGCTTCCTTGGTACTCGCTGTTATCTGGGCTCGCTGCTGTCGCTGGTCTGGCTGCCGTCCACACTCTCTGGGAGAGAGCGCGCTCAGTACATTTTTACGCTTCGCCACTCTTTCCGTCTCATTCCAACCTCGGCTATTCCTCTCACTTTTACTGTGAGATTTTGAAGTGTCCCTTTGAACTGGCGACTGCTCCTATATTTATATATACATATATAATTTTTAACAGCTGTATTTTTCTACCTTGATATTTATTTCAAAGACAATGCTCCATTGGCACAGGCCATTTACGCCCTGAGTACTGTAACTACTTACAAAGCATCCTGAATGTATGTATAGTCTTGTGTATACAGGAAGTGAACCGATATATGAGAGGCTGCAGCTGTTTGGTGCAAAAAGCTGATACAGACAATTTAAAGTTGCAGCTCAAACAGAATACAGAACTTTTTTTTAAAGCCTGAGGACAATTGATTCTCTTCCTCAACACGTATTATCCTGCAACTTTTTTCGTGTTATTTATTTATTTTGCCTACCTTCAGTCTTTTTCTTTTAACCATTTGTTATGACGTTAACATGCCCGCAGCTAAAGACCAAAATGCATTTTTCGACTTGATTCATGAGTAACCCTTTAAGCCAGTCCATTGGTTAGCTTGTCTGGAGCTTTTAACACCACAATTTTCATCATTTGTCATAACGATGAATCAATTGACACGTCAGCTGACTACTTTGGATGTCAGCTTCTCAAATGGGCAGCTTTTATTTGTCTTCTGTAATTGGAAATCGAATAACCTTTGAGTTTGAAATGGTGGATCGCCACATCACCTTCAGCTCTGCTATATTGTGACGGGCATTTCCAATTTGTTTTTTTAATTCAATAGTTTAAACAGCTGCTGAATTAATGGCCTACTCATTTTTGTATTACATGTGCAGTTGTGAGGCATTCGACGGGCGACTGTTTCATTAAACCTTTCAAACCCCATTCTACTCTGGCTTTATCTTATAGTACAGATAACCCTGATGACACTGCTGTGACATAGTCAGCGGTTATATATACACCAGATAAACCTCCTTTGAGATCCACAGAAAAAATTACACAGCTGTTTTTACAAGTAGCTCTCCTCCTTATAAAACTGATCTTTGTCTGGAAAATTGATGGAGTACCCTTATGTCATCTAAAAACCCCCAAAACACCCCCCCCCTACCCTTTAAAGTGATGAATTGATACATAATGAAACTTGTAAATGCAGACCTAAAGGGACATATAGCCCAAAAAAGAGCTATACATCTTTACCTCTGCCTGGTGACGCTGTACTCTCCTGTTAAATGAGCAGATTTTTTAGATAACGTAGCTTGTGAATGCACACTCTGCAAAGTCAGGGCAAAAGGGGCCATTTGGTGGAGGAAGCTGATATCCAGCGGCTGCTCTGCGTGGAATCGCACATCAAAGTTAATCTTGTGCCGTCTGCTCTGGCGGCGCCGCGGAGCACTAATCTGCTGTCAGCGTGATGAGGCTCCTGGACCAGTTCCCCTTTCCAACACAGAGGCACTAATCCACAAGACCTTTCACGTTTTTTTCTCCGCTTCATCACCTGACCAGACAACAAAGGTCACAAGGTTCCCTTTGAAATCTCGTCTGGTCAATACTAGCTGAGCATCGCCACTGGTTTTGGTGTTTATTGTGTTTCAGTTTAAGGAAAGCTGGTTTTGGTGCATTTTGCCTTTAAGAGCCACATCTTACTTTGAAGTGTACTTTTTTTTCTACTTTAGACTGGAAAAAACACAAGTATTAATGCGGCGAATGCCACGAACACAGCAACCGCTGTCATTACTGCTAGTTTTTCCTTAATTGATCATCTTAAGAAATTCAGTTTTCACCTTTAACCCTGCCTCCGGCATTTAGATTCCGGAGGTGAGGTAACTTGCTGCCAGTTCAATGAAAGCTTTCGGCGTTCAAGAAAATGCCACTGCTCTTTTGCCAGCATTCAGATTAACCTACGATGAATACAGAACGAGTTCATTAGCATAATCGCTTGAGTGTCTGATGATTTCATTTTTATTATCACGTTCCCTTATAATCCATAGCTCTGTCGCCCCTTCGTGCTTTCAGCCCAGTCTTTCATGTTCCTTTGCCCTCCCCATTCAGTCACGAAGGAGTGTAATTGCATTATCAAAGTATTATACCGACGTTGTGGAATATATTTTTAGCCCTTGGCTTTCTGGAATGATGTAAGGCGGATGGGCAGAAATATAAACATGCAATGACAAATTAAGATTCTGAGCAATGTTTGAGTTGGCTTACCTTGGTTTCATCATGTCCAGACTGATTAAAGCATCTCTCAGGCCTCGCTTTAATAGCCACAAATCATAATTCTCATATTTACACGGTGGCATGCTATTTTTCTTGGTCCAGGTCAACACTCAACCCTCTTAAAACTTTTAATAATACAAAACAGCCTTTCATTTAGTTATCGAAAGCAATTGGCACAAGGAAATGGTTGTAATTATGACCATAAGGAGCTCAAGTGGGCCTAGAGGTGACTCGGCATATACAGTAATGGGGGGAAAAGGGCGCTTTTTTGCATAGTACTGCGCTTGTTTCTCAAGTGTCAGCAGGTGTAGACTGGAGACTGGAGAGGAGCAGAAGAAAAGAAAAATGTCAAGCAGGGCTGTGCTAGCACTGCATGATAATAGAAAAGGAGGAGAAAAAGAAAGTGAATGAAGCGTTTCATCTCCAACTCATAGTTAGAGGCAGGCAGGTCCAGGCAGAGGAAGGGTGAGTCAAAGTCAGGAGCGGAAGAGCGGTAAAGAGGAAAGCTTTTTATCATCCCTGACTCTTAAGAAGATCTCCCAAATGAGAGAGGGCGTGCATGCTAATGTCAAAGCCGCGGTGATAACTAGCTGCCTGGTTTTGCAGGGTGAGGGTTAAGCTGGGATTTGCAGGGCTGAGGGAATACATGTTTGATATGTGAGCGAGAGAGAGAGCTGAGGTGCCTTTGCCAGAGCCATACGTGAGGGATTATTTTATATGGTTTATCTGTGTCTTCGTGGTTCGAAGAGAGGAATTTTGCCGCTCTTTATTAGGTCTGTGTGGTTCCTGAGACTCTGAGGTGAACATTCAGCTGGAGGATCAAAGTTATATAGACACTGCAGCACCACAAAAGCTTTCATTTACTATGCGTTAACACTGACTGGCACGCAGCCACACATTCTTGCTCCCACAAACTTCACATCCCAACCTTTGGCTCCACTCGTCAGCTTTCACAAATCTGCAGAGACCGGATCTCAGCTGGGTTGTGAAAATCATAAAAAATGATCTCGCGCATCTGCTCCACACTTCTTTTTTTTAAATTTGATTTTTTCCCCTGCATTTCAGCAAACAGCCAGAACAATGCAGCCTTTGCATTACTGCCTGCAGAGACTGCGACAGGCACCTATCACAAAGTTGTCCTTCCCTGTAGCTATTGTTTGCAGTTACTCATACCTGAGCACCCTGTTTTTCCTACCGCATGCATAACACCAGGCAGTGCGGTCCTCTGGTCCTCCCCTATCTGTGCTTCCTTCTCCCCATTATGTTGTGTAGTTCTGCCAGCCTCTCCTTCTTTCCCTTATCACCTGCAGTGAAAATCTAGCGGGCTAATCCCAGTGCCTGTGGGATTCCCCTCTCTATAATGATGTATATCTGAGGGATAGCATCAGAGCAGAGTCCTATCAGCCCACACACTCTTAATCCCATCAGTCTTTGGTGTCCAAACCCAGGAGAGGGAGCATTTTGAATGTTGTGCTCCCGGCCTCTTGCCAGAGATGCGGTGCAGAACATCAGGAATGATATGTTGTGTTCAGGGATCATGCTGGAGATCATGTTCATTTATTGTGTGTCAGACTGTTGAACCCTTGTGGTGTGTCTCCCAGCATTGCAGTGGTACATACTGTAGGTGTGCTAGCGTGTATTGAGTGCAAGCCTCCAAAGATTGTGCCAGTCTATCTGGCAATTACAAAGATTTAATTTGTACTGTTTTGCAGTCTGTTCGTGGTGGAAATAGATAAATACAAAATGTCCTTAATATTTTTAATTTATTTTAAACACGAAACAGATGCACATTTGGTGCATCAATGATATAAATTTATGAGCGCGAGAGAGAGGGAGTTTTCTTTCATTCTGCTACCTTCACTTGCCCTTGTATATCTGTACATACAAGAATGTCTATCCAGCTTCGATTTTCTTACTACATGGTCAGATTTACTACCTACTGGCACATAAAAGAATGGCCGACTGGTCAGCTCATTTGTGTTTTTAGAAACAAACATTTAATGAAGGCTCTTAATATGACATAAGCACCCTTACAACCTCTCAGTAACCCATGAATCTTGCAGTCTTCACAAATACAATGTCAGAGAATCTATATCCTCTTGTCACTCATGTTCATATGCCTTGTATGACATCCAGGCAGTGTAATCTATTTTCCTCAAATTCTCGATTCGTAGTTCATAGTATGATAGAGTTCTGGAGGAAAATTACTTTTTTCTTTTTGTTGTGGGGGGTGGGTGGGTGGGGGGGGTAACATCTATTATTTAACTGTCAGCACGGATGAATATTGTGCTCTTTCAGCCTCATGGAGAAGGTACAGAGAGCAGTATTGTTGTGCAGCATTGCTCCATTTGCTTCTTGTCATGACTTGTAAAAGAAATGGAGACTGTTTCAACTGGTCAGGCTAATATCTGGAAGAGTCTGTGTTAAGTCCTTAGAGAAGATTTTAATGTTGCGTCCACTCTGACACTTTAATCTCTGTGGTACGTTTCACAGCACTGCCCACAAGAGATGTCTTCACTTCAAGAGCGCCTAATACTTCCTGACCTTGCCACTGTCCCGTTGTCCCCGCACAGTTTTATTGCCTCTCGCTGTCATTATCAACTTCTGATTGGTACAGTCGGTGACAGTATCAGAGTTTCACTATAATTGACAGGATTTGGTCTCACAGGTTTGGAGGGCTTGTCTGCACTGTAGAAACCACTGAACTGTGAAACGGAGCCAGTGAATTACCTCTGGAAGCATGATGGGGAGTCGGTGCGCCATGAGATGTTCGGTGAAGGTCAAACAGAAAATTGTGCATTCCCAGAATGATCAAAGACGTGTTGAGGAGACTTGATTCACAATGCACGGTGGGAGTTTACCAGTCTAAGAAAATGTAGAGTAAAAGTGGCTCACCTGCACATAATTGCTTGATAAAAGTCCTTTTTTTTTAATATAATATATGAAAGCCTTGTTTTAGCACAGTAAGCTCATTGTGACTTTCCGAGCATAAAAGACAAATGCTGAGTGGGATGTGAAGTTAAATCAGTCTCAGGGAAGAAAATGAGACCGAAATTAATTTGAGATTCAGATTTTCAGATTGCAGGTCCCTTTGTAATTATTGCTATAAAACAACATGCATAGATGGCGCACAAGATAAGGACAGTGTGCTTAACTCATCTGTATTCTAATCAGCTGATGAATCAAAACGGTTAATAATTAAATTAGTTTCATTCCACTGCTTCTCACTGAAATATCAAATTGGAGTAGATCAAAGTGTGGTTTGATGAAAGTGAGATTTAATGTCTTTACCATGAAGGATTTAATAGGATGTCACCTCACAGTCCAGCAGTTTCACTATCTTAATCATAGGATTCTTCTTCCTTTGAACACCTTGACCTTGATCGCTTATCGGCACAGGCGAACACTGTGAGGCTTTTTGAACGTTAGATATTCACTTTGCTTTGATTAATGCACTTTACTATAGTCACTTGTGCAGTGTGTGAGCTAGTTTCGTACTAAAATCCACAAAAAGGAGGGTAGGAAGACCGCGACAGAGGCGCCGCTGGGCGACTGGTCTTCGATGCTGTTGACGAAGCCTCTGAAAGATCTGCCGCAGCCCTCCTTGAATCCTAATTGTCAGCACTGGTAAGCTGTTGGCAGTAATCACAACTGGAATGTGAGTTGTTGGGACAGCAGTGTGATTACTTCAGGCCTCTGTGCTTATTTCAGAAACCTGAGCTTATGCTCGCTTAAAGTAGGGATTTGTAATTTCTATCAGCCACCAAACCCTATTTGTGTGCAGCAGACAGAGTGGTACAAATGACCAGAAAAGGCCATTCAGGCATAGTTTATTACCTGAAAAGGTTCATTTCATTTAGTTTAATCTTTAGGGGGAAAAAACGAACCTGCCCTGTCTCTGAAAAGAGAAATAAACAAATGACGTGTCTGCAAAGTCATCCAGATATCTTTTTTTTTTTCACTTCCCACTAACCAGATGGCAGTCAGATTTCAGACACAGGGTTCTGGAAGACAATCAAGGAACAAGATTGCTTTTTTAGGAAGGAGGATTGGTTTAACTATATGTCAAATTAAAGGCCCTACGCACACACATATACACACAAACAAGCGTCTGTTTTGACTGTGTGTCAGTTCCTGTGTGTCCAAGCGTGTCCCTGTTTTTAGGTGTTGGCGCTAGCTGTGAGGCGGTGAGGTCATGTACAGAAGTGTCTCAGAGCACCCCTGATGGAATACCGCACTGCTTTTAAGGTCAACTGCACAAACTCTGCCACGCAGGTTGATACAGGGACTCATGAATGTTTGATTGGTCTATTATCCAAAGCCAGGTGAGGACATTCATCCCCCCGTTTCTAGAATTCAAATATTCCTTTGAGTCTGACATTTCTCCTACAGTCTGAGGCAACCCCGCGGTTTCACTCTCTCTCGGCGCGCCGAGCTTCATCTGCAATGCTGTCATCTCGCTGTCGGACAATTCTACAGAATGCGTTGTTTTTAAAGGCCGGCGCCAGCGCGAGCACGGTATGGTTTTAGGTGGGTGGAAGTGGGGAATTGATATTCAGTCATCTCGACATTCCTCTTCATCCTCTGCAGTGAGGATAAGAATCCGGTCATCCGTCTTTGTGTCTCACCCGTGTCAGCTTAGGGTAGCAGGGGTAGCAAATGTGAGTACCTGGTACTTAGAGACAACAAGAACAAAGTAGGAACATTACTTTAATCTGCAGCTGCTGTTAATTCCTACCTCTGCCATCATCCACGAGGCTTTGTGTATCTCAGCTTTCCCTTATGAACAATCCATCACTGTTACTGTTTCTCTCCAGAGTGCGCTTGCTGCTTTCCTTTCTCATCTGCTCGCTGCTAGGCTTTCCTTCCAAAAGAAGACAGTCACTGCAACACACTGTATTCCACAACAGACGTGCCTGCATCACTCCACTCGCCGCAGTAAAGTACATGCGAGGGAATGCTGTCTTCCATTTTTTTATGGATCTCTTAATAGGCTTTCAGCAGCACATCCAGAACCTATAATTGACACCTGCTTTCAGTCATTGTCTGCCATTAGATAGGAAAATGACTTGACCTGTAATGAACTGCAAAACTAATGACATCTGTGCGAGATTAGTCAACTTGAAAGCAAACTGTTGTACATGAAGTCCCATCAAGCGTGATATTAAAATGTCCACTTTTACATCTTTCCGCCCGAGCTCTGTAAAAGCCCAGACTGTTGGGCCCAACATGATGGAAACCTGAAGCTAATGACTCAAGCAGACGTCTGTGGGCATTAGACAACTTCATTTATGAAATAGTCAACCTCCCGTGTAGCGATACATTCACATTACCCTGCCTCACTTGAGAGACGGACTACTGTCACAGCCACTGAGCAATGCTGATGTTCCTTCCTACCTGCATTCATCTTACTCTCGGGAGGTAATGGTCTACTCAGGTCATTTGCGCATTAGGGTCTCACTCATTCATCTCACCCACCTGCGAACGTGTGAATTGCCGGTCCTCTGCAGCACACGGAGAGATGTTTAGATGACACGGAAAACATACGTGCCCTGAATCATTCATTTTAAGTCCCAGTGCTGCTGGTGGCCTAGCATGTCAGCACAGAGCCGCTTGTGAATATGCAGATTATGCTCATACGAATGAATTTGCAGATTTTTTCCCTGGATCTGTTAATTGCCTTGGAGACATCGGGATTTTCTATTTGATAAAGTAATAATCTTGAAAAGTAATCAGATGTGCATGTGGCTACAGGATGTCACTGTGTTTGCAGCTAAATGTTTGAATTGGATTGAATTGTCTTTATTGTCCCAGGGGGGACTATCTGGTAGTCTATGCAACCCACACATGTCATAAATGAATGAGGAAAAAAAACATAAATTCATATATAATATACTACATTGGATGCATTTGTAATAAACTAGCAGTGAGCTGGTAAAGCACTAGAAAAAATGTTATTTACATAAAATCCATCGTCCATACAAAAATCCATATTGAAATGTGTATATAGTAGCAGGGGCTACAGCTTGTTTAACCACCCAGCAAACACAAAAATGATCTGATTTGGCCTTTTTTGAGAAGGAATACCTCCATCTTTTTCCAGCATTTCCTCCTGAGTGCTAGGGGCAGCCATTATAGCCTCAACCTTATATCACAATGTTTGAAGAAACTTTACAATGAGGACACATTTTCACTGATGACACATTACCTAGTTTGAAGTGTGAATCTATTGCAAGTCAAATGCAAAGGTAGCATTTTCCCAGGAAAATTCAAGTATAAATAACTTCTCAGTAGCTGCACAATGTTGTCGCCTTATAAAACTGAAAGATGTTTCCTACCTGGGATGTTGTATCTTAGATCCAGCTTTTTAACCACCCTGTTTATCCACCTGTAATCGCATCAGTAATTTCCGTCCACCATTTGCTCTTCCCGTCACATGGAGTGAAACTAGCAAGTCCTCTCCCGAAGCTCGGTGGAGTCATTTGTTTACATGTGTTTTGCACATCACCAGCTGCTAGCATCTCCTCCTTGTAGCCTGTTTGTAATAGACGGCGTGTTTGTGCCTCATGAGGTGAATTGAATTTATCGTTTCCACATTTAGTGGAGACAGTTTTCTTGCGTGTTTTACAAAGCACTGTGATTTGTTAGAGGTTGTTAAAGTAGCTCCCATTTTAGGCTTCAGGCAACGGGGACTTTTTTTCAAATTCGTTATGAAAAAAGTCGCCGTCCACATGCAAAAAATTATCTCATGCATACCAAAAGAACAAGTGGTAATATAACCTTAACCGTAAAGAAATGTTGGCCAATTAAAAGTCCACAAACAATAAAGCGAGATTTCTACTTTCCGTGCACACGATTTCTGCTTGGGCCCCATAACATAAATTTCATCATCAAACATTGAGTATGAGGTTGTCCAAATTTTGTGACAGCGCAGATAATTTAGATAACAGTACACCAACTACGCACGCGCCCAGGCAGTGGACTTTAAAGAAGTATAATAAGAACTACAACTCGGCCGTCCAGCTATCTGTGTCCGTGTCCGCAATCAAGCATAACCCAGGCTCAACACGGCGCACAGTCCAACATCAAAAAAGGAAATAAAGCTGCACACCTTTAACATTGTGAGACAAAATCCACGTTTTATTCGACCACATGTTAAAAATAGAAACTGAGGTTTTTAAAACCTTCACTGTGGCAGTTTTTCAAAAGCTCGTGAACATATTAGCCTCAGGCATGTCTCTTGCTTTCAGACATGCCTGGGATTGTATTGCAAATTTTTTACATTTTGCGATATCATTTTATAACAGTGTTTATGAATGACCTGAATTACCTTTGTTGCACATGTTGGCATTAAATCAAATTTTGTCATCAAAATAGGAGCATATAATGGCCTAGTATCTCCAAAGCTATGTCTTTTATAAAACAGGTGAAAAGACAACAAAGTTTCAGGGAAAGTCAGGAAGTGTCTCTCTTCTTCAGTTTGGTATCCTTGGTTTTAGTGCTTACCGTAGTAAGTGGTGCTGAGGGTGCCTGCTAAAGTAAAGAAAACGAGGTGACGAAAACAGTTTGATTTCAGGTTTGCCTTGAACAGAGACGGATTTGGCTTTCTAGCAGAAGACAGGCACGTTAATTTGATGGGACTGGGGATGAGTCAGTCCAACCTGACAGAAGCGCAGCCTTTAATCTGTTGAATGCAGCCTGTTCACCATTGAAAAATGACATGCTTTAATTGTGCTCAGGTATACCATGAAACATTCCTCATCAGTGTCATGCATGTGTGCCAGAAAAGCTCTTTTCTCCTTGTGTTGAATTTTTGGGTTCCCTTTGCGTCTCCATATTCCATTTTAATGTGGGAATAAGAACAAAACACACCGGTGGCTGTCGCCGAGGACCACAGACTTAATCGATCTCTCCGGGGTTCGGCATCACACTGCTCCCTTCCCCTTTTTGCTTTTACTCAATGTGATACTACTCGCTGTATCTTTCACAAGCTGTTTGGCTAACAGAGGTCACGGAGGATATGTAGCGCATTTGGTCACGACGTGAAAGCATTAGCCGATGCCAGCAGGTGTGTAATTATATATGAAACAGTGTTTTAAAAGAGGAACATCGCAATGGCGTGTAGAAACTAGGCCGGGGAGAGGTGACATCAGAGGGAGTCCTATTTATTCTTCGCCCACTTCAAATGTGTGACTTTTTATTTGAAGGTGTGAAATATCCCAAGGTCACCGTAACTATCTTCAAGACTATTAAAAATACCGTTAGGCACACGCAACAACTTGACATGCTAAATAAACCTCCTGAGTGGAAGATTTTCCCTGTTTGTGTTCCTACCCAGTGTGCTCACTCTTATCTGTTTTGTGTGTGTTTCAGGTACGGTGACATGGTGCCAAAAACAATCGTAGGGAAGGTGTTTGGGTCCATATGCTCTCTGAGTGGGGTGCTGGTCATTGCCTTGCCTGTCCCTGTCATAGTGTCAAACTTCAGCCGTATCTACCACCAAAGCCAGCGGGCAGAGAAACGACGAGCACAGAGGGTATTGGCTCCCCGCCTTCCCCGTTCCTTTGCCACTGTCTTCCTTTTCCCCCTATCTGTCTTTATTTTGCTTCTATCTGCCCTCTTTTTTCTCCCCCTCTTCTCTGTCCCTGTCTTATCCGCATGTAACAGAATGACAGGGCAAACGCTATCTTCCAGAATATTAATCTTTTATTGTGCTTCTGCGTATTGTGTGTCTATTGAGCGTATGTGTGTATTGACTTGCTTAAGTATATTTCGGGGTGGGAGGGGAACGAGGGAAATAAAAGAGCGAATGACAATGACAGAACAAATGATCTTCAGAGTATTGTGTCAGCAGCTTTTTCGATAGCAATATGTGCATTTCTTTCTAAAAGTGTTTGCTAAGGCAGAACTTCCTAATCGTAGATTTGGGCATACCCTTTCTCCACTAAATACTGCGGCTGCCGGGGCGGGTGGAGAGGGCGGGGTGGGGAGGAGGGGTGGTGGAGGAAGACGTAGCCAATTAGTGTGACGGACAAACTGTCAGAGGCTAAAACAGAGGTCTGTTTGTTCAAACAGAAAACTCGCCTCGCTAGAATCCGTGCTGTGAAGATTCGAGGCACTAATGCCTATATGCGCTACAAACAAAATGGGCTCCTGATCGACTCACTGGAGGAGGTAAACCGGATTGGGGGCCAAGCAGCGGCTTGAGGGTGGGGGGTGGGGGCTGACTGACCGGGGCCTCGCTGATGCTTGCATGTCACTCTGCTCAGGGGTGTGGGTAGGGTGGTCGGGGGTGGGGGGGCATGCCACCACACACTATACACACACGCACGCACACACACACACACACACATACACACACACACACACACACACACACACACACACACACACACACACACACACACACACACACACACACACGGGGAAGCTTTTCATGCTGTAACACAGGGGCTGCTGTCATTCCAGTGCTTCAGTGTGATCGTCCTCTCTTACATCAACCCTCTCAGCTGCAGCATTGACATTCCTTGTCAACACTCCCTCTCTCTGTCCATGCAGCAGGAGGACCAGGCAGGCATACTTGCCTTCTGGTGGAGCCTCAGCCATTACACTCACACTTACTCATTAACCAAGCTCTGCATGTCTGTCCAACAGGGTTTGGAGGGGAAGGAGGGAGACAAAGGCTTACATGACAGTATGTCACCTGTGGAGGCTGTCCGCTCAGCCCACATCTCCTCTAAACTCTGTTTTGGTTTGTTTTTTGTTGCTGTTTGATTTGGGGAGGGGTTTTTTTGAAGGGGGAGGGGGGGGGGGTGTTTTTTTGGATCTGCTGTGTGTTTTGTGCGTATTTTCTAGAGCATCCCAGGTTGTAGTGCAGACTAATACAGCATACCGTCCATCCCAGAGCCGCGCAAAGCTTCATAAAGTGTGTCTCATATGTGTGGTGACATTATGGTGCAGAATGCTGTTGCTGTGTTTGGTACGCTGTGTTTGATCTGTGTCTAGGTGTGCCACTGCTGCCGCATTGAAAGCGATTTCACCTCGAATTGGACTTTTCCTGCTTCTTATCATCAAATTTGTGAAAGAATAAGAAAACCAGTGTTCTCAGCGTAAAGACGCTGCGATTAGTCGCAGTTTCTGTGCACCCACCCCTAAAACGTCGCCGTGTCACTAGGTTCAGTGGACTGGCTGCCATGCTACAGATCAGCATTTCAACTCTCGGTGCTTTTGCGTCCTCGCCACTACATCGCCGAGCTACTTGCTGTTGACTGTCTACTAGCAGAATGTAACCCTGCTCATCTACACTGCTGTGGTTTTCTCTTTGTTTTGTTTTGTTTTTCTCTTTTAACTCTATCAAGGCTTCCAAGGAGGCAGGACAAGCCCTGGTGGGGAAGGCCCCCAGCCCTCCTTTCGAGAGCCAGCATCATCATCTGCTGCACTGCCTGGAAAAGACCACGGTAAAAAAAACAGACAAAAAAAATCTTAGAAGACCTTAAAGCCATGTCGATTGGAAGATGAAAGCTTTGGTACTTTTCATTTTTTACTATCTTGGTAACAGACTTCACACGGTTTAAAATAGCTCTCTGTGGGGGGGAAAAAAGCTCCTTTCATTGCATTACTCCTACAGTCTGCGCTGTATCATCAGTAGTTCCAACCTGTTACAGTGAGTTGCAAATAGAAACAAAGTGACTTTTTTTTTCATCTATGCTCAGACTGTACAATCTATTTCCTGTTCAGCTAAGTTAAAAATAGCTTTAAATGGGGCTGGGAAATGTTGAGTCCCCGAGCCAGCGACATGCTAAAGATACCGTGGCTCTGCCATCCACAAGGATTATTTCATCTAAACAAACCGGCGTACTTCATTTTACTGTATCAATAATTTAGAGATGCAGGGGCCTCTTTTATTCTTTGCTCTGACATGAGGTTTACACTCGTGCAGATCTAAACTCTGCAAACAGACGTATGCAGGGAGTGAATCAGTTTTTCATGTCATGAGATGATCCCTCTCCTATTAACCGGCTTGCCTCTCATCTGGGAAAAGCTCAAAAAAATGGTTTCACACTATTCCCGTGGCGGTGAAAAGGTTTACATCAGGTCTTTTACAGTGTGCATTATAGATAACAGACAGAGAGCAGACCAAGAGTGACAGAGGTGAGCTATAAGATTCAAGGCACGGCATCAGATCTTGCACAGCCGCTCTCTGCCACCTGCTGGCGGGGCCCGAAACACACTTGAAGGCTGACCTTCAAGTTCTGCTCGTTTTTCACAGCGATAACAGTTGTGAATGTTCTCACAGATGGCAATTAATATGGACATCTGGGCCAATATATTTCTATTCCCTTGATGATTCATTTTCCAATTATTAAACAATTTTGCAGTGGATTCTGTTCAGTCTGTTTAGGCTTTACTGTGAAACATCTTTACTCATCATTGAGCAGAGCCAATCATCGATGTAATAGAGTGATTCATAAGCAACACTGAATCCAATTTTTTTTCCTTCTCCAGAATCACGAGTTTGTGGACGAGCAGACCTTTCAGGCAAACTGCATGGAGGTCTCCGTAATGAACAAATCCGGCTCCCGGACCTCCTCCGTGTCCTCGTCTCCGCACGGCCTGGGCTCATGCTGCTCTCGACGCCATAGAAAGAAGAGCAGCTTCAGCCTGCCCAGCACAAATAACCAGGAGCTCAGCACCATACAGATAAGAGAGAGGCCAGTGGCTAACAGGTATGTAGTCTCTCTGACTTCACAGTGCTTTTTGGGATGCTGAGAAATTAAATGAATGACTTGTGTGTTTTTTGATTTGATCATACATCTACAAGTGATGTCACCTCTTCCCTCCTCAATAAATGTGGAGATATGCAGCAACAGCAAAGAGCAACAAATGAACAAGCAGCTACAAGCACAAGGAAAGAAAAAAAAGATCGACAGTACAGCTGGCATATATACAGTATGTAGGTTGTATTGACATAAACGCACTAACGTGCTGTAGTTAATGCTGTTATCCCAGCACAGTATTCCTGTTATCTCGGAATAATCCTCACTGTTTTTCACTGGAACTGCTTCCTGCCTAATTGCTCTCATGAAAACTGTTGAAAGCACATTCAGTGGATTATGCAGAGTAACAGGTCTTTTTTTCTCCCCCCCTGTGAGTACCACAAATTAAATACCCTTCCTCTTCATTACAACGGGTGGCAGCAGATTCCCCTGAGCAAACCCATTCCCATAGGCAAGTACAATATAAATGATCTGCAGTTCTTGTTACTTCAGAAGGTCAAAAAAAAAAAAAAGAATCTGCGATTCCAAACTGGGTGGAGTAGTCTGGTGCTATTGCTCTGAAAACGTCTACCGTGTGTGGAACATCCTTTCAGTATTTACAATAAAGGACTGTTCTCGGACAGTAAATTAAAAATGTAGGATTTTTACAGCATACGCATCACAGGATGAACCACTTCATAAAGAGGGCGTGTATTCATGCCTGTATACAATCCTCACTCGTGTATACGTTGTACAAGAACATATTAAATAACAGGTTTGTGCCGTGTACATTTTGCAAGCTCAGACCTTTCAGCCTCTTTTAATTCCTTTGTTTTCTTTCACAGTCGCGCCAGCCTGAACGCTAAACTCGACGAGACCGTGCCCTTGAAATGTGATGAACCTTACATCACTCCCTCCATGGTCAGCTTATCTGCCCCGGTGGTGACTTCATCAGACGGGGACGGCTCCACCACCACAGCATACTCTCAGAGCAACATTGTCCGAGTATCTGCCTTGTAGATGTCACGCCTATCTGGTCGGCTAACTGGTCTCAAGAAGCACCAGATGCTGAGGAGAGGGACCACCGAGCATCAACCTGCCATAATCTAAGAAGGATTATAAGATTAACAGAGGTCGAGGGTTTTTTTGAAGTTGTTATCTCATCTGATGTCAAACTCTGCATGGTATTAGTATGATGTGGACAGCTGCCTTGGAAGTGAACCAGCAGATCTTGCTCCATCAAGCACAGCAAGAGCAAGGAAGAGGGCGAGGAACGCGTGGTCATCGTCGTTGCCTAAAAATACTGAGGAAAAAAGAAAAACAACTTTATTTTTGATTATGTAATGTAGTCATATTTGTTGTCTATGATTTAAGGAGGAAATGCGGATGTTTAAAGGTCATTCTCGATGGCCTCTGATGACAAAGCACACATATTCATTGCCTGAAGGCGATCTTTGTGAATATTAAATCAGTCTCCTTTACACATCGCGGGACATTCGTTTCACTCACTGCTTGTTACATCGATTGTTTTGAACCCCAACCCCCTTCAATGACATGTTTTCTAACGCTCCCCTCACTGTTGTAAATTCCAAAAATCGTACATCCACCAGAATGGATAACTGTTGTGAATATTCATTAACTGACTCATTAACTAGTTGAAAAACATCGCTCGATGACGAGTAAAATATACTACGCATCCTGACCATGTTTGTGAAATGTGCAAAGTGAAAGTCAAATGACGAATTCTGTGTTAGCTTACATATTTGACATCCTGATATGGATCTGTGTGACAGCCGCTGTCGTTAGTTAATAATTGATACTGAGAACTATACAGGGTATATATTAGTTAGGTCACAAGGTAGAAACATAAGTCAATGTTCTCGGCGGCACTTAACTAATACTAACCCTAATGTGGACACGTGGTATTTGGACTGAAAACTATATGAGAGAGTTTTGAGCATCAATCCCAATGACTTACCAATTCTTATGATATTCAAAAGCAAGCCTCAGTGGAGTTTACTGTGTCAAAGGGCCATTTTGTACACTTTTCATGTTGTAAATATCTCAGTTAGGACTTTCTCAACCGCATTTGAAGCTGGCTCCTCTCTTATTTCTAGATTTAGTTGACACTTGTTGGCATTCTCTTTCTGTCTGTTAACTGGTTGAATTAAGGATTTGCATGCTCTCATTGCCGAATTCTGTTTTATTAAAGTATGTCTCTGCTTCTTGTTGGTTTGTCAGTAAAAACGAGATTGGTGGGAAGGAAACAAGTGAGCCTGGTATGTCATGATGTAAATTCTGCTTTTAATGAAACACAAGTCTTGTCACGGACCACATATGTAAGCGGCAAGGGAAAAGGGGACAAATGATCACACACATTGTGCATTTGGTGCAGTGGATAGAATAAATACTGTAGCTCTATGGAATCATCCATTAAATGACCCATGTCTTTTCTTTTCTTACAAAAAAAGAAAGAAAATAATTAGGTAGATCTGATAATGTTTTTTTCACGACCACTCAAAGAGCATCTTTTATAACAGAATGGCATAATAATTAGGTGCTGCTGGAGGACATGTGAAGACCTGACTGGCCCAGCGGTGGGTCGCGGCTGCAGGGTCTCTGGAGGCAGACTGCAGGCCTCTGTGATTGTTTGACAGAGAGCGCAGCACCGACCCCCCCTGCAGAGCTGATTGCGTTAGTCCAGGCAGCTTCTCACAGCATGCACTGCCTCTGCTCTGCAGTGTTTAGTAACTGCTGAGAAGTCAGCCTGCATAAAATCTAAGATAACGCAGCGGCATATAAAATAATAAGCTTCTTATACCCAAATAAAAAAAAGGAAAAATCCCACTTTGACAACTGGGATTTAATTTAGTTAATATTTGGACAATGACTAGACAAACGTTATTAAATTCTATATTCACTTGCACAGCGAATATGAATACAGTCATTGGGTCTAGAGCCACTTAAAAGATGTTTATAGGGGTGGAAAGTCTATCTTTTCTTATGAAATATGGACTTCATCCTGTTTTTCAGCCGATAAAATTCTGAAGAAAACTGAGGGTTTACTGCAGCGTATATGATTGGGTCACTTAGTGACGTGATGCAGGCAACAGACACTGACAGGACCTCCATGTCTTCAATGATAATTATCTGAAAAACAATAGGCAATTTTAAGAATTAAGAGATCTTTAGATTAACTTTGTATAACACAACAGAGATTTTCATGTGAATCCCATTTCATTTACATAGCACTAAATCACAGCAACAGCCCCCCCCCCCCCCCCCCCCCCCCCCGACGTGTTTTGTATTGTAAGGTAATGACCCTGCAATAATAGAGAGAAATCACAAGCCTATTTCTGCAGGCACTTACCTGTGAGTTTGTGTTTTTGTGAACCAAGTAATTCACCAGGATCGTTGTGATCAGTGGTAACCAGAATAAGAGGAAGGTTAGAATTATATAGCCAGCACGTTTAGCCATTTTGCCCTCTTTCTTTTTGTTTGCTCTCTCTTTACTTGCTTTTGAAGGCATCATGCAAACAGCCCCTTCTACCGCTGCAGGGAGTTGCATTGCTTCTGTTTCGGGGACGTTGCTTGAGACTGGAGGTGAAGCGGTCACCTGAGCCTGTGAGGCAACAGTCAGTGTTTCTCCTTCATTGTTGTTTAGGGCTTGGTCAGGCTCTGTCAGGAAGATAGTAGTAGACTGAGAATTTACATTTGGTGCAGGCAATGATGGGGGCTGCAGGAGGCTGTTTTCTTTGGATTCTTCTTCAGACTTCAGTCTGTCTTTGGACTGTTCCTGTGTGTTGAAACTGACTGACGCCCGCTTTGTGGTTAAGCTCTTAACATTTGAATCAGCATCTCCATTTGACAGATTCACTTCAACCTTCATGACATGGGGGTTTGACTGCTCTGTTTTTAAAGGTTTTTTCTCAGTAAGCACTGTAGCCTGTACTGGAAGGGGCCGAGCTTGTTTTGTTTCTGCATTGCTCATCTTCACTGTATCTTTAAATTCTTTCTTATCCTCTGAATTGATGGAGACAGATTGTACTGATTTTTCTTTGGGTGAATTTGATTCAGCTTGTGTCTGAGCATTGCCTAAGCTCAAAGTGGGGTTTTGCTCAAATCTTCCACATTCATTTTCCACCACTGCGGCTTTTTCTGTCTCCGGCTTCTCTTCATTTTTGTCTTTTGTAGCAAGAGTAAAAGTACCTTTGTCAAATATTTTACGGCTGTGTGATCTCACCAGGGCAAATATGCGAGCGTAGAATCCAATGATGACACCAAAACACGCTGCCCACAGTGGGAATAGCATGTAAAGCCCAAATTTGTCAAAAGAGAATAACGTTTCTCTCTGTTGTCGTTGGCATTTCATATGCAAAGGTGAGTCCCTCAAAAATATCACACAAAAAGCAGACACCAGAATAGCGAAGGTCCATGTGAGAGGAATCAGCACCTTAATTCGCCTTTTCCTTTGATTGGCTTTGAAGGGCTGTGCAATGGCCTGGTATCTCTCTGCACTTATGCACGCCAGTGTTAACAACTGGATACAGCAGCTGAATGAAAAAGAGGCCATTTGTACATCACAGATGAAACTGTCCACTTTTCTGTTTCGATACACACTCACAACGATGGTTAAGAGAACCGGGCAATCGATTACACATCTCAGAAAGTCTATAACAGCCAGACTGACCACCAGCGCGTTATTGGAAGTTTGCAGGGACTTTTGCCGATACACCGCCAGTATGACAAAAACATTTGCCGCAGCCCCCACAACAGAAGTGCTGGAGAGAATAAAGCTGTTCGCCAGCACAAATGCGATTTCAACGTATTCCTCCAAGGCTGTATTGTTCCCAGAGTCTAGTGCAGGTGTGGGCTCGCCTCTCATCTCTGGATTCAAAGAGCCAACATATTTAGTTCTTTATCATCACTCTTTCCACGCTGACCAAACGCACGTCAAGCCTGCGTCCCTTATCGCCACTGAATGAATAATATTAACTGGTAAACCTGTAGCTCAGACAATTTGCGCCAAAGAATCCGCCCTTTTCATTATCACTCGACAGCACCGGCGGGTCACCTGGGAGTCCTCAGTGTTCACATTCATTAAAAGCTCTGCAGTGTATTCACAGCAGAGACAACTGGGGGGAAACGATGGCTGTTAATTAAATAGCAATTACGTCACCATTGTCTCAATCCTGATATAACTGCAAAAAAAAAAAAAAAAAAAAAGCCAGGCAGGGGTTCAAATCTATAATGCGGCGATGATGACGGCATGGCACTGTAATGCACAGGATACTGTGCGTACATGTGCGAACTGAACAGCTGTCCGTGTCATATTAATACAGTGCACCACAAAGGTTAAAAGCTTTGCATTAAGCATGCCAGATGGATGACTTGGGAGTTCTTGAATTGGCTCAGGATATAAAGCGAGCAATGCTGCAGGATTATTGCACGACACTGTGTAATCCTGTTTGGAGATAAAGTGTGAAATGCTCTTTGCTTCAAATATGCAAGCTATGGACTACACCAAATCTGGGATTAGATTAATATATAATGCATTTTGCTTTTGATCATCTAACATATTAGGCTGATCAAATATCTTCCAGTAACATATGGAATCAAATCAGAAGTTCTGGAAAAGAACAAAATCAGTTATCGCACATCTGACAATATCTGGACGCCAAAGACAATGTGCAGCTTATAACCACAAGATAAAAGATCAAAAACACTTTATTCCGAAGCAGATGCCCATCTGCAATATTTACAGCGCACCAAACAGGTGGGTGGGAACAATGTGAGCAAGAGAGTGAAACAGATTCACACTAATATAACAAAGCTTACATACAGACAAAAAAAAAAAGACAATGTAAAATATTGTAGCAGAGCACTAAACAATTACCTGAAAGATATCACTCAGCTGTGCACAGTGTAATGTGATGTAATGTGACGTGTAGATTTAATTTAAAAATACTGCTACAGTTTTATAACTACAGTGCGCCAAAGGGGAAACTAGCTCTTTCGCCGTGCTTGTGGCTGTTCCTGAAGCCTGAGACTGAGTGGCTGGATTTCATTGACTAGGACCACTGAAAAACTGATCTGCTGCTCACAGACGGAACGGTCCAGCTGCTCAAAGCTGAAGTTTGACTTGTCACATAGTAATTTTTGAGTAAAACTAATGATGGATTGTTACAGTGATTGATTTAAATTAATTATCCTGTTTGTTAGCACCAACTCAAGAGTGAAAAAAAATTCTCCTCAACTGGGTGCTTTTACTCCATCGTTAATCAGCAATGCATTTTTCTCTTCGTGACTCATCGTTGCTTCAGGAACGTGTCACGTGGGACACGATGTCCTGCCTTTGAATCAGACCCAGAGATGTTATTATGTTACCCTTCTCTGAACCGCCTAATGCCCCTTTGAACTGTCTACACAGACGAAAAAGCACAAAATAATACAAATGAAAAATTGCCAGACCACAGACCAGGCTAACCAAGTAAAATGAAAGTCTTTTACTGCCTGACTGACTACTCATTGTTAAAACATGCACAAGGTGAGCTGTGCAGCAAGCTTGCTTAACAAGTGCACCGAAATTTCTCATGTTTTCCTAATGCGATTTTGTGGGTAGAGAAAAACTGATTTAAGCATATTATTTTTTCTTTGCTATTTCCCTAGAATAAAAAATAATAATTTTACCGAGTACATTGCGTATTCACAAAGGCGCTCGACAAAGAAATAATGCCGGAGCAATGTTTTTGTGCAGCAGACGTTTGGAAAGTGTGAGAGTTGGGAAAAGGAAGGACTTATTGCATAATCCAAAAACAAATAAAATTATTTGACCAAGCTGTCAGTATTGATTAGACCACGGAGCTGGCTACTGTTGACTTTAATTCAAATTTTTTTGTTGTTGTTGCATAATGCTATCACACAGGAGGATGGTGTGCTGTATAGTTTCCATAAAAACAGATCACCTATTCCCAGAACAGTCCTCCTAATGTAAAAAGGGTCACACAGTCTACTATATGCATGAATTAACAATTCATTACCCAACAGTCCAACAATATTAGGAAGAAAAATAGGAAATGACGTCTTATATGAGTAAAATGAGTAGAAAAAGAGCCACTGCATTAAATTTATGCAAAAAAAAGAAAAGAAAAAAAGTCTAGGATTTCAGTTTCCCGCAGTCTTTCTCTGCAGTCTGGGTGTGTTTAACCATCCTAGTGTGTTTAAAAATGGAAAGAAATTGAAAACCACATACATTTTTTATGTAGTGTATTTCTGTTTGTTATATATCTCCTTGAATTCATAAGTAAAAATCATCACTGGTTTTGTTAGTAAAATGTTACAGATCAAAAGAAGAGACTACAAAATAACCACGCAATATAATATTCTAGTCAGGAAAATACATTTAAAACAAAAAAATAACACAACATTTAAATGGTATTGGGTTGCATTACAGCATTTTATTGTGAAGTTTCCCGTTTTTTTGTCCAACCTTCTGAATATCCCTGTCAGCCTCTGAGCTGATTCTGTTCTCTAACAACGTTGGTACCTCTGTGACAGACTCGAGTCTGTAGGTGTCCTGGTCTGTCTTCTTGATGAGGCACCAGTGAACGCTGACAACCATGACAGCTTTTTTTTGTCACAGAGGCAACACCTTGCTGTGTGTGTTGACGCTTCTGCCAAAGGAGGACAGCCAGCTCCCCTTGTTCACAGAGTGCATGCGGATGCTGACACTGGTGGACCCATGAGGAATGTAACGGCCACAAGACAGCACCTCCAGAGCACAATCACGGAACTGATAGGAAAAAAAAAACAACCAAGAACAAGAACTGTCAGGAAATATGAGCAATAATTTCACAAACAGTGTTTCTTCAATCTTTGTTCACAATCAAGATTTTATCTCAGTTCTACAGTACCTGTGTGCTTTTACCTGTTTGTTGGAAAGGAAGTAGATGATGGGGTTGTAGATTGGACTCGTCTTGGCAAAGTACATTGGCATGGTGGCAACTAGAGGAGGAATGTGCAGCTCTGGATCTATAACTACCACCAATGACAATGCTGTGTAGGGCAGCCAGCAGGCAAAAAATGCTACTACCATAGCCAACACCATACTGATGGCATGATCATTCTCTTTCTGGCTGGAACGCCCACCTTGTAGCTCCACACTCCTGTTCAGCTAGAAGAGAGCAACGTTGGGCCACATTAAAAGCTAATTACTTGTTTTACTATGCATGCGGTAGACTGCAAGCAAACATAGATAGATGCATGAATTTTAAATGTTGCTTAAATGGTGTAATGAATAAGCAAAAGCTATTACACACCCACCTTATTCATGGATTTCAGCAGTTTAAAGTAGCAGTAGATGATGATTGCAACTGGAATAATGAAGCAGAGGAGTGTGTAGAAAATGAGATAGCTGTAGTTGCTCCATGATCTCTCTTCCCAGGCCAGTGAGCAGGATGTCTGGACCCCCTCAGGTCCGTAGGAGCTCCAGCCAAATAATGGCGCCACAGCCCAAAACAAGCAGAAGATCCAGACAAACAGCAAGCCAAAGATGCTTCTCCGCATCCTCATCTTTAAACCAGCTTTTGGCTTGCATACCACATTGTATCGCTCATAGGCAAGAAGAGTAAGAGTGCAGAGAGACACCAAACCTAGACAAGACAACAACAAGAAAACATAACTGACATTTAGACAGTTCAAGGCATACTCGGATTTCTTTTCTTTTATAGAGTTATCAACTCCAATGATTTTTGAGTATGCTCGGGTGTCATGAAGAAGATATCTGATAAATCTGACACGTGACTAAACTCTACATGCAAAGAAAACATTCATAAAACACAAAAGAAACAAAAGTCATTTCTTGAAATGCTAAAAAAGATGCTCCAAAAATGTAAGATTTTCTAATGTTTCTTGGTTCCCAGGATATTTAAAAGCAGAATGGGAAGCAGAGCCTTCAGCTTTCAGGCTCCTCCCCAAGTCTGGTTCTTCTGGAGGTTTCTTCCTGTTAAAATTGAGTTTTTCCTTTCCACTGTTAAATGCTTGCTTACAAGGATAATTTTCTCTCGATTATTGTAAGGGTCTTTACCTTATAATATGAAGCTCCCTGGGCAACTGTTGTTGTGATTTGGCACTGAAATCTAAAGCATTAGTAATTTTAATTAGTATGTCTCACTGTGACAGAATGACAGTGGCAACTGGATTCATACACTACATTTTATTATGTGTAAACTCAATGTGCTTAACAGAAGAAACAAACATATAAACCTCTGTGTGTAGGTCTGTTTGAACAAAAAAGGTTTTGAGTCTATTTTTGAATGTTGCCACAGATGTAACTGATCTCAGGTCAGCAGGCAGCTTGTTCCAAAGAGCAGGACAACAGTATCTAAAAGAAGCACCATCAGCATATTTGGATCTGATTCTAGGAACGTCAAGATCTACACCTGATCACCAGAGAGGTCTGACTCTGTCATAAACAGTGAGCAAGTCAGAGATGTACTGGGGGTGTTCAAACCATTAAGAGCTTTGTGATCTATTAAAAAGATTTAAAAGGTAATTCCATGCTGTACTGGGAGCCAGTGCAGTGCCTTCAATAGTGGGGTATCATTGTCCTTCATACCTTTAAGAATTCTGGTTGCTGCGTTTTTAATGAGTTGAAGTAATTCTACTGATGATTTGGAGTGTCCTGAAAACACAGCGTTATAATATTCGAACATCCTTGATATGACAGCATGAACCAGTTTCTCAAAGTCAGTTTGAGATAAGAATTTTCCAACTTTTAATATATTTTTGAGTGCTAGAAAGCAGTTCTGGTTAAATGAGTAATTATCAAAACTGAGATCACTGTCCAAAATAATGCCAAGGTCCCTGACTCAGCTCACTGCTCACTGTGTTTCAGAGACAGGGATAATAAATAAGAAACTACAAGTATTTCTGTCTTGTCCCTGTCCAGTTGTAAAAAGTTTCAAGGCATACGGCAATCAATGCAGCTCATTAGTTTGAGAACAGAATTTACATCATCAGAGTAAAATGATAGATACAACTGAGTGTCACCTGCATAAGAATGGTAGAATATAATGTGATTTTATGGACCAAAGGCAGTAAGACAGACAGAAAGTCTGAACTCCAGAAACACACACATACAAAAACACCGCATATAACAACTAAACTTACCAAAGTAATTGACTGAAAATCCCTGGAGCACACAGGCTGTGTGTCCAATAAAATAGGAGCCTTGGTAGTTTGTGATGGTGACCACCAGGGAGCCACAAAGGCCTATCATGAGGTCAGACACAGCGAGGCTGAGGATCAAAACGTTCATTGGCTGTAGGAGAGCCGGATTCCTCAGCATCACGGCTATGACCACACTGTTGTTAAACACTGATAGCACCGTGTTGATGAACATGAGGAAAGAAAGGATGCTGTAGCCCACATGAGGGAAGATGGTTGGTGGTACGGTCACCACCTCAGTTTGGATGGAAGGGAATGGAGAGCTGGAGCTCAGAGGTGTGCTGTTAGTGTCCATGGTGCCCAAACTATCCAGCCTTAATGAAGCATCTATGAGGTCAGGGACTGAACCCCCAGATACTCTCTCCTCAGCTCAGGAGCCAATATCATTGGTTTGATCATTTTTGATCCCTGTCAAAGCACTAGGCTTTTTTTCTTTTTCTTTCTAAGATCCCAGAGCCTGCACCTGCCTAACAGTTAAAGCCCCAGATGCAATACGGTAAATTAGTCAGTAACACGATTTGGGTGGGGGATTAATCCCAATAAACCCTCTGCTATAACTGTAATTAGAAACTCGAGTGGTTATTAACACCGGTGCAATTAGTCCTGAAAATTAAATTTCAACTATGAAACCTTTTGTTGTTTGTATAGGTAATAATACCAATAACATAAGCAAAGAATGAATGGATTACTCATTCAGTGAACACATACGTGCTAATTAAGTCGGCAGATCAGATCATGCCCTTTTAAATGACGACATAATCACTGGGTTAGGATCAGGCCATTTCCAGTTTAATAAATAATGAAATAGACCGTAAGTAAACACTTCATAAACACATCATTTAAACTACAGACCAAGACTATGAGGTCATGGTTGTGGCCACTGTAATTTTCCCTTTGATATTCCTTTTTTAAAAACTCCAGCATATATATATATATATATATATGAAATATAGCCACGGTTACAGCACAAAACATTTTACTCATCTCCTACAAAAGTGTCAAACCTAACAAACCCAAAACGCAGCTTCCTTCACACATCAAAAAGCAACATTCATGCTAAATATAGCGATGATGTTCAATTTTTTTTTTCTCCTGAGAAAATTGAACATTTCTCACGTGCTAAAATGAGACATACAGGCTGTGCTGTGTGAGAACTCCTAAAACTATTAAACGTCTCAGAACATCAAAGTGCAGTTTGCTTGACAATGTGCAGCAAATAATGACATCAACGGAGATTGTGGCTGGCAAATGTTTTTCTGAAAAAGCTAATTGCAACAAAGTTATATCAGGGTGTTGCAAAAAGTAAATACTGCAGTAACGTAAACAAAGGGATTAAGGCAACGCAGTCTGTAATGTAACTGTAAATATCCATTACACCCACAGATGCAAAGGACATAAAAGGCATAGATGATTTGTGTGCAATTCACAGCTCGAAATAGGAGAAAACAAAAACGGTGCGTGACTGCCCCCTGTTGTTTGTACTGCATAAAATCATCTATTCGTTTAATTAAACAATTCTGTCAAACATAAACTACTCATCTTAAGACTTGTTGTTTTACAAGGACATAAATTACTAATTTAAAGCACAAATTTCATAAACAGTTTACATCAACTGTCACCATTGGAGCTCACTTCAAAATGTGGCATGCTGAAGAAAATAAAATTAAATAAATGAACGAATGATTGAGATCATTCAGCCTCTGCGTTTTGCTTTTTACGGTGGTTTTCTGTTGCTAATCACACTCTGCTTTGGTCCTGTGGAGCTGGAGAGGAGGCACCTAAACCGGCAGAACCGTGCTCGGGCCAGTAGGAGGCTTCGTGCTGCAGAGGAGTACGGCGAGGGAAAAAGGTGTGCTGGAAGTCGTAGTTGAGCAGGCAGCTGATGGAGGCCATGTAGATGTCAGCGAAGCGCGAGAGTCGGCGTGAGAAGTAAGTGGGGTTGTGGTATGTTCGAAAGAGACTTCCAAACTGAGCATTGAAGATGTCCTTGGTATGAGGCCTGTAATATATGAAAACACAACCATCGAGATATGGTTAGATCGATTCCACAATATCTCTAAAAATTATCCAAAATGGTTTTAGATAAGTAAAACATTTTGTTATTACTTCATGGCTTCTCTTTCTTTGATCCACTCCTCGACCACAGCTCGAGACGTTGGATCCCTGTGCACCTGTTAGAGAGCAGTGCATAAATGTGAACCAAAAAAACTTTAAGAATGAAATTAAAGTTTATAAAGTACAATAACAATAATAATACAAATAAAAGACTAAGAGGAGGGATGATATACTAGGTTTCTGACCTGCATCTGTTCAATAAGTCCAGTCAGTGACTGTAACCAGGTCATCATGTGGACGTACTCTGGTGTATTCATGATCTTAATCTCCTTCCTCAGCTCAGGAATGATGGCACCCGTCCTCCAGCCATGTTTCAGTGTTAGATCCTGTTGAACAAAAGATCAGTAGATCCATCTTCATGATCATGATAGGCCAATAATTTAGAAATATACTCCTTCAGTCTGGGGCTTGAGCCGTGAATCTTTAGCACAGGGTATGGAGGAAATAAATCATTTGAGTCTGTCGTGTGCTCCTCCATCACTGTCTGGTATGGTGCAGCCACTAAACAGGACAGGAGCAGACTGCAGCGGACTGTACGGGCAGCAGAAAGGATCATCGGTGCCCCCTTGCCCTCCATCCAGGATCTGTACCTCTCAAGAACCAGGAAACGGGCAGGGAAAATCATCACAGACCCCTCACACCCTGGACACAGACTTTTTGATCTGCTGCCCTCTGGCAGACGGTACAGAAGCCTGCAGACCAGGACCACCCGACATAGGAAAAGTTTCTTTCCCCTCGCCATCTCCCTTCTTAACAGTTGACCTGTCACACTGCTTCCACTGCCAGACTGAAACTGCACCTTATGTACATTTTGTAGTATTCATTCCACCTCATTCATTTCTGTATTTTATGTATATAAGTTTAGATTAGTTATTTATAGTTGGTTTACACAGCTTTGTGTGTGTGTGTGTGTGTGTGTGTGTGTGTGTGTGTGTGTGTGTGTGTGTGTGTGTGTGTGTGTGTGTGTGTGTGTTACATTGCTGTGCTTGTGCTTGAGAGCCACCATCTACTGGAACCAAATTCCCTGTATGTGTCTGCACATATTTGGCCAATAAACACGATTCTGATTCTGATTAAACAATAATAAACACAGAACACACAGTGTTTCAGTACTTACGGTAGTATGTCTAAGTAAAGACAGATAACCAGAACTAAACTATAACAATTTCATCTGCTAGTTAAGAGGAACATGACCTCTGAAAATGCCATCTGCAACACATCCAAAGCGGGAACATGTTTTGGACTTGAGTAATTAAAAAGAGGAAACTCAGAAATGTTTCTACTCTGTGCCCACTTGCAGCAATGAGGTCATTCCACAGCCAGACAGCCTGAGTGTAAGCTGTGACTAGTGTAAACTACAAAATACCAGCTTCCATCTCTCTAAACAAGCAAGACGACATAACTGACTCCTGGCTGCCTGCCACCTGCAAGGCATCATGCCAACGATATAAAATCTACCTCTCATAATCAGCTTTTACTGCTAATCAAGTTTATACATATATGTAACCTGCTTTGTCCAAGCTGTTGCCAGTTCCTGAGTTACAGGCATGAAAAGATAAGAGGTGGTGATGTGCTGTGCTACTCATGAGTGAATTTCCCGGAGGAACCTACCCGAGGGATTAATAAAGTTCTATCTATCTATCTTTACAGCAGGTGTGTCATACAAACTTAAGTGATCACTTTAAAAACACATCAAATGTCAATGGGGGGAAAAAATCCTACTGGATATCTGTACTGATACCTACTGTGTAATGTGTTAGGAATGAAAGGAAGCCAGATCATTTGATGAAAATCAAAATGATCAATCTACACTCAGTAGTTTGTATGGTGCCCATGTGGTTACATGCATGCCTGACAACATTGGGCCATGCTTCTAATGAGACAACGGTTGGGGAATCTCCCAGATCTGAACAAGGGCATTACTGAACTCCTGGACAGTTAACGTTCAATCTGGCTGCGTTGGATGGACTAAAACATAATGTCCCAGAGGTGTTCTGCTGGATTCAGATCAGCCGAACATTGAGGTCAGTCAGTGGTATCAATTATGTAATCCTCCAGGAAATGCCTGCATACTCTCACACATGAGGCATTGTCATGTACCAGGAGGAACCCAGCACCCACTGCATCAGAGTAGGTTCTCACAATGGGTCCAGGGATTTCATCCTGATAGCTAATGGGAATCATGGTGCCGTCGGCTAGCCTGTAGAGATCTGTCCCTGCCTCAATGGATATACCTCCCCAGACCTCACTGACCCACCACCAAACCAGTCATGCCGAACAATATTAGAGGCAGCATAACGTTCTCCACAATTATAAAGCCCAAACCAGACCCTTTTATGTCTGTCAGGTGCTCAGGGTGAACCTCATCTGTGAAAAGCACAGGGTGCCCTTCTGGTATTCTATGGCAAATGCCAATTGAGTCCTCAAGCCACTCTCATGGAGTCTGTTTCTACTTGTCTGGTCAGATTCACACCAATGGCCTGCTGGAGGTCATTTTGCAGCTCTGGCATTCTCATCCTGTTCCTCTGTATCTGCTCTTTTGTGCAAAAACAGATCTACAGCCCTGTCTGGCCCTCTTAGAGTAACTGCCTGTCTCCTGGAATCTCCTCCATGCTCCTGAGACTGTGCTGGGAGACACAGTAAACCTTATGGAAATTGCATGTATGACTGGAGGACTTGGAGGAGGAGGAGGAGCAGGAGGAGGAGGAGTGGGACTACTGCAAAACTAGTGAAAAACAGACAGAAAATATGAGGAGGGAAAAAAATCTCTGTGGCCTCCACCTGTAATACCATTCCTGTTTTGGGGGTAGAATTATTGTTGCTCCACTAGTGCACCTGTTGTTAATGTAATTAACATGAAAGCAACTAAAACCTATTAACAACCCCCTCTGCTACTTAACTGACCAGATCAATACCCCAAAGTTTAACTGACCTGATGCTGTGCTCTTATTAAAAAGTCTCCCTTTAATTTATCAGCCAAACCCAATGCAGCGTCTAAGTAACTAGGCTTCAGTGCATTTAGTTGTATATTTCAAACCCTGTTGTCTTCTTCCAGAACAGGTAAGACTTAGATTGTTGTAAAGAATAATCCAGCCTGAGACCTTTGAGTTCTGGGAAAACACACTAAATGGAGCATTATCAAAGCACTGCATGGTCAAAGCGGGGTTCCACTCTTTGTTTGTATTCATAGTACAATAATTTTTAACACTGCAGGCCTTGGTGTAGTTTTAATGCTTTGTTATAAATATGCAACTTACTGCCAAGTCGCTGTAGATGTGATCTCCAAAGTAGAGTACTTTGGATCCTCTCCAGCCGGTCAGCCTGAGGAATTCATAAAGGTTTCCCTGAATACCAAAGTCATACAGAAAGAAAGATTAACCATTTGTTTCATCATGCAGTGTATCCAGTGGGATTTATTAGAATTGTTAAATGAGCACAGTACCTGTTTATAGATCTGCCCTTTTTCCAGCCTGTGAATTCTGTCCCACAGCAGCACACCTTTGTCTGTCACTCGCCTGAAAGGTCTAAAACAAAACGGCAAATTGGATATTTAGTAAAGCGATGCACATTTTTATACAACGATCAACACAATGTAGCCACACTGGCATGTGTTATTTAAGTGCCCTAAAACATAACATGAAGATAGTATGAGAAGCATATTACTTACTTCCTCCTGTCATTAAAGAAACTAGGTTTATCAGCTTGAACAATGACAACATCAAACAAGTCCCTCCAGTCTTTTCCTACGATGAAGTTCATTCCTCGATCCCTGCAGCAAACAAAGATTCCGCTTTTTACTTTGTCAGCAACGCCTTAGAGCTCGTTATGAGGGTGCAATAACACTAAGCTTAGGGTTAGCATGTCAATGCAGCACTAGGCTAGCGTAAACTCAGTTAAACTTGCAAATTGGTCCACCTGTTAATTCATAAAAATGGAGGACAGTCAAATCCAAACCCAGCTGGGCACAACTTAGATTGCCTGTTAATTAAAATATCAACATCTCATTTTAACATTTACACATTTACTAACACAGTTATGAAGCCCATTCTTCCAATTACAACATTAATAAAAACACGAGATCGTGCACATTGTAGCACACATCAGGCCCATCCTGATAACTCAGTGTAACAAAATATTATATCAAAGACATAATTTCAGTGATTTTTCAACCTTTCGAGGTTGGATACGCACAAGCTTGTTATATTTCTGGAAAAAAAGACACTTCAAAAGGCTTCACAGTGAATGATTTACAATGAATTACAAACACCAGCCTGCTGATGTGTGTTTGCCCATCCATAAAACTTGGGGCATTATAAAGCGGCACCAATTAAACATTAGTACACCAATACACGACATTTTTAATTAATCACGTCAACAAACACTTGCACTCTGTTTGCTCTCACTTACACAAAGTCAAAAGGGCTATTGGTAATGAGGAACATCTTTTTTCCTTGCGCTGACAGCTTCTTCAGCACAGCGTGGCTTTGCTCACCATAGCAAATGTACTTCTCTGAAAAGAGAGAGGGGGAAAAGAAACCCTATGCTTTTAATTGTAAATCACAGCTTCATTAAGCCTAAATTGTGTTTTTATTTCTTGGCAACTATTCAGATGTGGCCATATCGTTTCTTTCATTAGTTCAAACTAAGTAATATAAATCAAAGTAAAATTACCAATATCCGCCTCCACAGCTCGGTACATTATGCCCTTGACATGAACATCCCTAATAGCTTCCTGTGAAGAAAAGTAAACAGCCCTTAGCCACAAGTTATAACTTCAGCGACGCTATGTTAACATTCAGGTCCAATAGCAACTTTGCTGTGAATATAAACAGTTGACTTAGAAGCACAAAGCAAGTGCATCTGTGAATACAAATGAATATCAAGAAAGAAAGCCCCAGAGTTTAGTTTCTTTGGTGACACACTGAGAAAGTGTTTGAATCAATGAGTGTGCGAGTAAACTTTCCCCTGAAATCCTGATCCCCTCAGGGAAAACTTAGGATGTTTAACATATACAAAGATTGTTTGATGCACAAAAGAAGTAAAAAATAATAAAATGGGCTTGAAAGTAATTAAAAAAAGGAGGAAGGGGGTGTCCTTGAGCAAACATGAGAAGCATTAGCGGAACAGAGAGTCAGTGTGAGGACTTTTTAAAGACAGCGATCTGACAAATACCCTACAGTGTGACACAGAACTGAGAAGCCCACCATGACAGTTGGCCTCAAAGGGAGAACGCAGATCAGATTTTTCGCCGGTCTCCCTGTGAAGTCGTGGAGCCACCAGAGAACAGACGCACATGGCTGCAAGCGAGCATGCTTGACTAAAATTAGACATTGCTTTTCAGATCTAAATATAAGATGGAACCGAATGGCTGGAGTACCACAGCGCTCCCTGGAAACATGTAAATACAGTTACAGTCATGAACATGTGGCTGGATTTATTCTCATCACACACACACTGGCCTTTTTCGAGATCCAATCAGGAAAAAGAGAGTGCTGTTAAATCATTGCATTAAAACAAGGTACAGCGATAACAAGACAGCTGACCTTTACATCTTTGTAGAGATGGACTGGCTCATAGTCGATGTTGTGCCTCATGAAGAAGTCGTTGACACACGACAGAAGGGTCATCTCAGGCAGGGAGAATATGTCCATGAACTGTTTCATCGTATGGCCATGTGAACTCTGCATTATTAGAGCAGGGCGATATGACCAAAAATATTTATCACGATATACATTTGAAAATCTGCGATAACGATATAACTGATGATATAATTGACACTAGACAAAACACTTTACAACTCCTCAACTTTATAATTGCAAAAAAAACCCATCAATGTATTTTCACTTAAACAAGCAGCTGTTTTAAGTGCATTAAAGTTATATAAAAAATTAACAGTGCAAATGCAAATTCCTTGCTGACAGTTTAACCAAAAGGCATTTCCAGTGAAAACTGGCCGACATATCCTCAGCATAACCATGTATAATATCCACAAAACTTAAAAAGAGGTTATACACATACAATACGGTAATATTATGTTGAAGCACAGTACGTATCACTCCGCGAGGCTCCTGCCTACGATAACCGTAATGCTCCGACAATCCATCAAGCTGTGCGGCTTTGTAGCTTAGCAAAGTCGTACTGAAACATTTGACAGACTCTCGAGCGCCGTGTACGACATAAAATCATTTCGAGGTCAGTAAACACAACCAGAATTCATAAACAAGGTACACGGGATTATAAGGGGCCCTGTCGATTTTCAGAAAAATCAAAGGATTGATTTTAAGTGTGCCGTATTTTCCAAAAAACACGGTAATAACGACGGCCCGCTAGCCTGCTCTACCAAAAATAGTGTTTTGTTGTGTATCTGACGGATGAAAGCCAAACCAGTTCCACACCACTGAAGTTGCAGCATTTTTACAAACCAATTCTGGTTCATCCGTTTCATTCAACGATCCGCTTTCGCTCTTCTCATTCTGCGTCGCCGCCATGTTCATATGTAAGCAAAGGCACGGTGCATGCCCGTTTTACCCATGTTCTGTCGCGATATTTCATTTTCCTATCATTGCCCAACATTATACCGGTATTACCGTGAACGGTATGATATAGCCCAGCCCTAGTCATTATCATAATTATTATGTTTGTTACAGTATCTGTGTGGAGACATGACAGTGTGGAAGTGCTGATCACCTTGCCATAGAAGTCACTCATGATCTCCAGAGGAACATGGCAGCCTTCATACATGGCAATTACTTCTTCGTCAGGAACTGGATGAAGACCTCTGAATCAAAAACATTAAACAATGTAAATTCCTAAACAGCATGTCATTTGTATCGTCATATAAATGGTCACTACTCAGACATGGAATTAACAAAGTGCACACATACCTGTATACAGTTCCCAACTGGATATAGTGAAAAGCATCTATCTTCATCAGTAATGCCTAAAAATGATTAAATATAATCATCATACCGATGGTCCTCACATCGTTCTTAGATTGTCTAAACAGTTTAAGACAATGGAAGCTCCACTCTCACCTTTTGGACGTCATAGTGAAGTCCTCTTACAGCAAAACTTGGAATGTATTCGTACTTTCGCAGGCCCTCTGGATACTTTAAAAAAAACAAAGGTTTACATTTAGTGACAAGAAAAGCATTAGGTTTACTTAAAACCAATGAGCAACATAAATTACCCACAAAGGTAAATGTACTTTTGCACATGGAGCTTAAACAGGGTTGTAGCTTCTTTTAGACCTTAGCACACTGACAACCTTTAAGAATATGTTACATAAATTAACTTGCTTTGTTTTTAGCCAATGCACAACAACCACCGCCTCAAGACGCTTTGGATTGTTTGGTAAAGACCCTAAACCCAAACAATCAGATGACCCATACGAGTAAGCATTTGGTGACAGTGGAAAGAAAAAAAACTCCCTTTTCAAAGGAAGAAGCCGGACAGAACCGGGCTCAGGGATGGGTGGCCATGTGTGGGCAACCAGTTATGGTGGAGCGGAGGGGTGACTTAATCAGTAGTGTCAGGTTGTAGAATCATTCACAACACACACCCGGTGGTTAGTGACGAGTATGTCCCGTGCTATGTTGAAGATGAGAGTGTGGAGATGGCTGGAGTAGAATGCCAGAGTGTAGTCGTAGTCGAACCCGTAGATCTCTATGTCTCGCAGACTCATCTCATTGTTGGCAAAAATAGTGTCTGGGTCGACAGAGTTGGCAGTTATAACGGAGATCAGATCTGAGAAGAAAAATAAAAACACAAGAGCTTTCTTCAGCTTATTTGAATTCAGAAATATAAACAATAATACAGATGAGGAATGTATCTGTATATATCCTACCTCTTTCTTAACAAGTGGGCCAATCTCAGCAAAACTTTGCACAGACACATGTACAGCAATTATTAACATCTGTGTTTTTAAAAAATATTTATAATAAATTCTTGCATTATTGTATATATTTCATCTATAATTAATAAGTATATTGCCTACATTGACTGTCACGTCTATTTTATTTATAGCATTATTAAAATCATTTATAGTAATCGGAAGAAGTGAATATAAGTTTTTGAGGATCTGAAAATATGTAATTGTGACAAACATGTAAAAACTAATACATTAGAAAAGGGGGGGGGGGGGGGGATGCATTCATACAGCTCTTGATTCTATGCACCTAAAATATTTTATCTATCTCACATCCATGGCCAGTTTAGAGTCACCAACTCACCTGACATGAATGTCTTTGGAATGTGGAAGGAAGCTAAAACATGTGGAGGAAACCGGGAAGCTTCTTGCTGTGAGGCAACAGTGCTAATCACACCAACTCCCAAGGTTACTCTCATTCAGGAGTGGACAAAAGGTGTGTAAAAGAACACCTCAGTCAAACATCAGCACAGCGTTGATTTAACCCTTCAATGTCAACTTCCCAACAAATTCTGACCTTTAAAAAAGATCATTAATCAGTAATGCAATAAATAAAAACATGCAGGTTTTAAGGTTCCGAAATGTAGACATTGGGGATTTGTTAGCATCAGTGATACACAAATAAATCAAGTTACAGGTACAACCTATTTTCCACATTTAGAGTCTGCTGTCTGAGAAGCTATTAATATAGAGCAATGGCGAGATGTAGTTAGTCAGCAGGAAACACAAGCCATGACAGAGTTATAAAGAAACAGCAGCTTTGTATTTAGGGCAGGGCTGTAATTATTAATGAGGAGCCGCCTCACTGTGAACAGTGACCTTACCTCCAGTTTGTCTTTTGGTCTCATCGTAAACAGACCACAGCCTCTCTGTCGTGTTCTGACCGTCTAAGGAGCTGCTACAAACAGATGCTGCGCACTTTCCGGCTCTGGGCTCGTGGGAGAGTAGCTGACCAACTCCCTGGGACACCGCTCTGAAATTCCGTTTCCATAACCGAGACCTTACCGGATGGTAGTGGTGGTGTAACCCCTGTACGACATTACAAAAAATATTGGCCTTCTGCAGACAGTCCGTGTGTTTCAGAAGAGAACAGAGCGGCAAAGACCAGGGCGCCATAGCTTTGTTCAGAGCGTGGCGGACCGTGCGGAGGTTGCGGTGTACTCCCCAGCCGACTGCATGCGGCAACGGGCTCCCTCGGCAAAAACAGAAACTGTCGCTGTGTAGTTGCTCTTACGTCACTTCCCTGTTTGGTAAGGTTACGACCAGCCAGCCAATCAGGAGCTCGTGCGTTTGACGTTCAGTGCCTCCCATAGCCTGACTATATTTATAAATGCATATAAGATGCATATTTCTAATACTTTATGCTTGCTCCTTACTGCCCTTCCATCATTTGGGATCACAGGTAGCCAACACGTAGTAAATGTGTTATTAGAGAGTAGAAATCCAATAAAATATGAAAGCAATAAAAGACTGAATGCTGAATCAAATCTATCTATCTATCTATCTATCTATCTATCTATCTATCTATCTATCTATCTATCTATCTATCTATCTATCTATCTATCTATCTATCTATCTATCTATCCTTTTGGGACGAGGATTATCAGAAAGAGTTGTGTGTCTTTTAGCTTCTGTTTGTTCCGCTGCCCACATAAACATGTAAACAGAATGAGCAAGCAGTAGAATAATATGCACATTCGTGGGAGAAACTTGCACCAGTGTTTTTTCTATCATTTGTGTTTACTATAAGGTGTATATTTTAAGTCAGTAGCTAAATAGTGCCGCTTAGTGGATAAAGATCAGCACTCATTCGCTGTATGCTTGTACAGCATTGTCAAGATGAGTTGGTGTAATACTCACCGTCAACACTACTTAGCAGGTGTGTACGTGTGTTGCAGTACCCGGAGAGAACCCACGCAAACACGTGGAGAATAAGCAAACTCCACACAGAAAGGCCCCGGCCTGGGCCCTGTTTCAGGAAGCCGGTTTAGTGGAAAAACTGAGTAAGTATACCCTGAGTTAACGAAAACTCTGGGTTTTCGGTTTCACAAAGCGAGTTCAGCTGCAGCCTGAGTGAGTCACTATGACGACACACTCCGTGAAGCTAACCTGCCCCCTAGCAGGTTTACTACAACTAACCCTGACGTTCTCCGCCCCTTTGTCGGAAACCTGACAGTAGGAAGTGTCGGACATGGCGTGTCCCTTCCTTGAAGAGCCAGTAGATCGTGAAGCCCAAATTCTCCGCAGAGCTCTCCGCCGGGAGAGAGTGATCAGAGCGCGTTTGGACATTTTATCATGTCCTGATGATTGTCTGTGCGAACGTTACCGTTTCTCAGCACAATCTATAAGTTATTTGGATAACATCCTCAGGCCTAATATTGCTCATGTGACACATCGCGGACATGCTCTCAGTTCTGTACATATTATTTGTATTGCACTTCGGTTTTTTGCAAACGGGAGCTTTCTGTATAATATTGGTGACGCTGAGCACGTTTCCAAGGCTACCGTCTGTCGGGCAGTCAGGAATGTTACAGTTGCACTGAAACGTCTCCTGTACTCGTCTGTGGTGTTCCCCGGTCATAGACCCACAAGATTTATCAAAGAGGGATGCCACAAAATTGCAGGTAGCAGGATGAACAGAACTTAATTCATGATGTGGTGATACTTGAACTACTACTTAAATTTTACATTTATTCCCACGGTTCCCAGGCGTGATTGGCTGTACAGATGGCACTCACATTCCAATCATTGCTCCTTCAGTAAATGAAGGAGACTATGTGAACAGGAAGTCTTTCCACAGCATTAATGTACAGGTACATAGTTCCCTGTAGCATTTCAAACTAACAAATTATTTCATTATAGTAATGGATGCTAATTTGTGTTCTCTGCACTGTGAAGATCATATGTGATGCTGCCAACATTATCACAAATGTGGAAGCCAAGTGGCCAGGCTCTGTTCATGACTCACAAATATTCCGTGAATGTACACTGAGCACAAAATTTGGACATGGTGAGTTGAGAATACTTTAAAATATATAAAGACCAATTGCTTCAGGGACATTTGAACTGAAGTGTACCCTTCTGTCTTAGGAGAGTTCACTGGCTACTTGCTTGGTGATAGGGGGTATCCATGTTTACCCTATTTGCTTACCCCTTACCCTGACCCTGAACCGGGCCCACAGCAGCGATATAATCTGGCTAATTGCAGGACAAGAGCCAGAATTGAAATGACTATCGGAATGCTTAAGGCCCGGTTCCAGTGCCTGCAAAGACTCAGGGTCACCCCAGAAAGGGCATGTGACATTATTGTGGCATGTGTGATTCTTCACAACATTGCCACAATTAGAGGAGAACACTGTCCTTCTGAACCAAACATCAGCAGTGATCCAAACCATGAACATCCTGACCCTCCCACGGACATACAAGATGGAAGAGCAGTCAGAGACACCATATGTCACAATCATTTCTTTTGACCCATCACCTCAACATGTTGAAAGAAGAATAAACAGATTTTTTGTTCAACTGGCTTTATTGGTCACCTGTGTTTCCTGTACACAAAGTATTAAAAGATGTAAACCTCATAAAGTGTCTCTGTTGCTTCCTCCTCTGTAACAGCTGTCAATGTTTCTTCATTATTTTCCTGTAGTAAAGAAATTAACAACATTGCTGTTCTACTGTAAACTCATATAATCTGTGGAGTATTACTCACAACTGCATGTTGGTCTGGCTCAACAGGAGGCTGCACCAGATGCAGTACACCATCACCATCAACTGATAGAATATGAGGTTTATACAGGTCACTTATAACTTACAAGGGACCAAATGGCAATTAACAAACATACCAATCACCTTACACTTCATTGTCATTATGCTCTCAAAGACAACCAAGGCTGAGGGAAGGCAAAATCAGTCGGAAAATAACTTCACTACAAAATAATTCATTATGGTAAAGAGTTTATCAAATGAATGAGTAGCACTGCAAAGGTGACTGTGAAGAAAGGATGTATGCACATCATGTATTATTTTGAATTTACCCCTTATGTAGGCACTTGTGTCTTGCGGGGTTATTGACTCAGAGGATGTCCCCGCAGAGATGCCTTCAGCCACAGGGCGCCCACTGTTTTGGCTGAGGGCCAACTGCTCAGCCTCTGTGAGTGGTGGTGGTGGAGGACCCCCACCTGTTTTTCGGGCCTCCGCTTTTTTTCTGTTGGCTATAACGGGCCACATTTGAGCATACAGAGTAAGCAAATATGTACTTGTAATGTGCTCAGATAATTTCAATAAGTGCTTACAGAAAGGAAATTAATGTAGCCTCTAACTGCAATTGATTTACATCGGACAAACAGACCAAGCACTATGGCTCATAATACAATTACACCTTACCTGTTTGGACTATATTTTTATATTTCATTTTTACTTGCTGCCAGGCACGTTTGGGGCCTGTTGGGTTGCACCTGCGCTCACATCACATCACAAAATAAAATGTATAAAATAACAAATAAAATAACATATGATAAAATAACGTGTTAAATGGGTGGAAATCCCTCGATCAATGTTTATATTAACACTCACGCATTGACTCTGTCGGCTATGTTTTGCCATGCATGCTTTTGCAGCTGTGGCTGTGTTACTTTTTTCCGCGGAATTTGCATGTTATCGGCATATGCTGCCATCAGAATTTCGGCCTCAAGCGCTGTGAAATACATTGACCGCGCCTTCTTTCCCTCCGTCTCCATGGTGACTCGCTTAATCTGTGCTCCGCTTATCAGGGCTTTATGTATCCTCGTCCGCGCGCTTCACTTGGGGTTAAAGCAACTCCGCGTTGACTGAACTAATTGTTATCAGCCTTTCTGAAACCGAATATTCCGAGTTGGACAGTTCGGGGTTACTCAACCGTGAGTGTCGTTTTTCACTCTGAGTTTTCCAAACCGGCTTCCTGAAACAGGGCCCTGATGGTGGAAATGAACTCAGGCTTGCTGCGAGGCAACAGTGCCACCACCATGCCACCTTGCTGCCCCATATATCTAACCAACTAACAACTGCAGTAGCTCTATATCAATTTGACCTCCGGAATAATCTACTGATCTTGAGGGAGAGGTCAGAGGTAAAATGTGACATGACAGGATGATTTTTGATAAATTAATTCTTAAGCTGACCTTGAAGACCTTGGTGGATGTGAGCTACATTTTAATGGATTGTGAACATGACATCATCTACACCCCTACAAAGTTTTATCATAATTCATTCAAAACCTTTGGCACTATCGTGTTTACAGACTGAAAGTATGACGTGCACATATGCATGCAAACGCTACTAAAACTTTCACCTCCTATGCAGAGGTGGAGAGAAGGCTCAAGACTTTTGATCAGTGCAACACCAAAAGTCATTATTTCACCTCCAGATAGCTCACAATATAGCTATTAGGCTAATACAGTATGTGCTTCTTACTTTTTTAGCAGATGACATCACATCTATCTAATATTAGCTAGATGGACTAGCTACATAGCAGAAATTGTGAAATCCCATGTGAACAGGCTTAGAGTCTTATATCACTAGATACTCTGGGACTTTGCTAATTTTTCCAAATTCAAGGTTTATATCCAAAGACAACAAACATTGTCTGGTTCAGTTTACTCTATATTAATGTAAGTGGAAAGCTATTCCTTAATTGATAACTTATCATTCCTCTCTGGGATGCTCTTACCAAACCAATCACATAATTAGTCTGCCTCATTAGTTGATACCAAAAAAGGAAAAGAAAATGCAAAATCTCTCGGTCCAAACATTTAACATTTTCAGATAGATATTAAGTATCTCACATACGTATGAGAGCTTTTCAAATGAAAAGACTCAACCTTTCATCAAAGTTATCCAAGGAAAGAAGTCTGTGATCATCCACTTTATTTTGTGGTCTTTCAGGTCTTTTGGTTTTGCTGAACTCGCCAGTGTATTTCTTTTTAAGAAGGTATCAGTTCATTGATCTGGCCACTCCTGAAGGTTTTGCCATCTCTCTGATGGATGTATTTGGGTTTTAGTGTAATGATTGTTGTTGTTTTTTCACTTGCATCAATATCTCTTTGGAACTCATATTGAGATTTCCAGTGAAGAGTAACCAAATACAAGTTCAGCACTTGGAATGAACTGCAGATCTCCTTGATTTGTCATGGAGTAATGAGGGAACAGGCCTCACCTGGCCATGAAGCTCCTGAAAATGGGGCACTATGTATAAAAAGTGCTGTAATTTCTAAACAGTGTCTGCAAAGGGTTTGTTAAACACAGTGAATTAAAGATGAAAGTGTGCACTTCAAGCACATATTGATTGTCTGATTTAGAATCCACTGTGCTTTCTAAATTAATCAATCGTTGTGAACAGAGACTAAGACTAATAGAGACTAATAATGATATAGCAGCGTAGTGGTTACCACTGACACTTAAACGCAAGAAGGTCCAGAGTTTGAATCCACCAGCCAGCTGAGACCTTTCTGTGTGGAGTTTGCATGTTTTTCCTGTGTAGGTTCACATTGAATTGTGGATTATGATCTTGGATTGGGTAAGCAGAAGGATTATGACTTAAAATTGGGTAAACAAATTAATTCTGCTTAAAAAAAAGAAAATGCAGCTCCTCACCTTCTTAATAGAACCCATAAAATGGAGCATATTCCCCCTGTCCTGACCTCCCTTCACTGGTTCCTGTGTATTTTACAATTGATTTTTGATGTTGCATTGTATGTTTGAATCAAGCTATCTCAGCCATAAGCGCAACATTTGTTTGAGTCCACCTTTGAAACGAGCTTTTCTTCTTTTGCTTTGACCCAGCATAAGAGTTGAAGGCATTAAGGCTGTTTTGTGTTTTTTTGCAGTCCTTTTAGGTTGATGTGTGTGGGCATGTGCGCACATGTGTATATCTTGTATTTTATTATGTAATCCACCTTTTTGTGTACAGAACTTCGGTAATCTTTATTGTTTAAAAGATGCTTTATGAAAATTGTATTAGACTGGAAAAATCATTTTTAAGATAGAACTATGACTTACTGTAATGTAGTAAATCAAACTATTGACCTTATAACAAAAAAGTACTAGCCCAGTATTTTATTATTTATCTTTAAATTGTTAATTCTGATCTTTTTTCCATTCACATTTGGAGAAACATCACACTTAATAGGAGCTGACACTGGTCAGACAGTCAAGTGTAATACATTTGAGATGTTCAGTACTGACGATGGTTGTCATTTTTTTAAAATAAGATTCACATTAAATGTCGCTGCTGACACGATCGCTAACACCCCTGATACAAAACAAACTGAGCAAGCAGCACAATAATGATATCCTGATCTGCGGGAGAACACTTAGAACTAGTTCCTGAAACATTAGCATTTGCCATTTCAGCTTGCTAACTATATAGCGCCACCAAGTGGATTAGATTCGGTGACTAACTTGAAATAGACTCATTCATTATAATTTATGCTTCCACAGCATTACGATGCATCCAGTCATTTAAAGGAAAGGGAATGCAAAATTCCAGAATAACGCGCCATATACACAGCAAGAAATATTGCATCATTTACTTTTGTAGAGACTGAAACGGCCTTGGAGCCATAAACCAAACACTCGCCGTCTTTCTATTATTAATCCTAAGTGTGTTCCTTGGCTCTGGAACTTTAACTGGAAGTGCTGTCAGTGATGTTTTCCCTACAATGAAAGGTAAATTTTAGGAAGTGATGTGCTGATTATTCATTCCTAGCCAATGGTGTCCAGCCACGATTTTCGGGTCTAGGCATATGTTGAAGAAACTGATTGGACAACATGTACCGTAGACTGTATTGTGATTGGTCGACGGTCGTGCGTGGTGCACAGCCATTGGTCGGTAGTCACGGGGTAAGGCGAGTGGACTCTTTTGGTGGGAGAGACAGCTAGTCATTCCTCGTTGTAAAAGCCAGTGCTGCATGCGCTGATCTCCCGGCTATTGTCTCAGCAACTGAAGGCTCAAGTCGTCAGGCAGGCAGGCAGTCAGTCAGGAAGCATCTCACAATGAAACGAGTCTGGGTGATAGGGCTTCTTTTTGCACTCTTAGCATTTGGTGAGTAGTGGTATTTTTTTAATTATTCATTATTTTAGCTACCTTTAGCCCGTATGCTAGCACTAACTTGGTTTTTGCTTTTCTTTTCATTCACTGTGGAGTTTGTACGTTCTCTCTGTACTTGACTTTAAAAGGCTTGCAGGTGTCAAAGCAACGGAGAGCGTATTTAATTTACCTGTTATTTTAGAGTAACGCCAGTGTCCGTTAATCTCCTTGCCTTTCCAGAACTTTCTAGCAGAAACACCACCTGTGTTGAAGCTGTCTCATGTTAGCTAACCTCCACTGTTGCATACATGCACGTTTAAATAATGATTAAAAGGCTGACACGGTCAGACGTTACGTCTTAATTAATTTGGTGACTGTGAGCATGTGTTTGCACAGTGCTTTAAAAACTTAATGAGTCTAAAATTACCACATGTTCCCGGTAATTGATAATGAATTTTAATCGAGCAACTTCTCCCTTGACAGCTGCTGTAAAGGCAGATGATGAATTTGACGTTGACGGGACAGTAGAGGAGGACTTGGGTAAAAGCAGGGATGGCTCCAGAACAGACGATGAAGTGGTGCAGAGGTAGGTGTTACTTTCCGTAAGTCCATATATCTTTCTAGAAAACTGCAGTTACTGTATCAGGGAAAAGTCCACTAAATCTTAGCAGAACAAGGTCAAGAAGATAAAGCTTGTGTACAAGTGCTCAGGGCCACTTTGGCGTTACAGTGGAGGCAGAGGTGTGTAAGTTTTACTGTAAAGTTGCCTGTAATAATAGGAAGTTGTATGTATCTTGCTTTCATCTTCAGTCTTATCTGAAAGGACAACAGATTTGTTTGGCAGCAAAGATTTGCTGTCGTTCTCCTCTCTTACCCTGTTTGTATTTGCATCTGTCTGCCTTCAGAGAGGAGGAGGCAATCCAGTTGGACGGTTTGAATGCAGCTCAGATTAAGGAACTCAGGGAAAAGTCTGAAAAACATGCCTTTCAGGCTGAAGTTAACCGTATGATGAAGCTGATCATCAACTCTCTCTACAAGAACAAGGAGGTGGGCAGGAATAATCTTTACTCAAACCTGTGTCTACATATTTTTATTTAAGACATTTCTCACAGAGTTCATCACTTTGTTTTGTGCTGCAGATCTTCCTTAGGGAGCTGATTTCCAATGCATCGGATGCTCTGGATAAGATCCGCTTGTTGTCCCTAACCAACGAGGATGCAATGGCCACAAATGAAGAGCTGACCATCAAAATAAAGGTATGCATTAACTTACTGAATGCTGACACCTTTAATGGAAAAGCTGTGCATCCACTAATTGAATTTCATTATTTCTATCCCCAGTCTGATAAGGAGAAGAACATGCTGCACATCACTGACACTGGTATTGGAATGACCAAGGAGGAGCTAGTAAAGAACTTGGGAACCATTGCCAAGTCAGGCACCAGCGAATTCCTTAACAAGATGACCGAGATGCAGGAAGAGGAACAGTCTACCTCAGAGCTGATCGGACAGTTTGGTGTCGGTTTCTACTCTGCCTTCCTTGTTGCTGACAAGGTCATTGTGACATCCAAGCACAACAATGACACACAGCACATCTGGGAGTCTGACTCAAATCAGTTCTCTGTCATTGAGGACCCCCGTGGGGACACACTGGGTAGAGGAACCACCATCACGTATGTTATTTATGTGCTAACATTTGCCCACACCAGATTTGGTTTCTTGATCTTTTTAAACAGCTCTTGTGAAATTAATTTCAATGCGTGGCTCATTTTATTTGTCAAAGCTTATGAAATCGTAGTTAATGTCTGTGTTGTTAATGTACAGCCTCTATTGAAGAAGAACTGCAGAGTATTTTCATGCTGCTACATGAGTCTGAAATGTTAAAGCCTGGAATTTTACATTTAATCTTGTCTTTGTTTAATTGCAGACTTGTCCTAAAGGAGGAGGCCTCAGACTACCTGGAGCTGGAGACCATCAAGAACCTTGTCAAGAAATACTCTCAGTTCATCAACTTCCCCATCTATGTGTGGGCCAGCAAGGTGACTACTTTGTCATTTCCTTCAACACTATGAGTCAGACTTAATTCCAGACTGAAACTGACAAATATGGAAATGAACAAACGGTTGCATAATTTCTTTTAACATTCAAGACTGAGACGGTTGAAGAGCCCATTGATGAAGATGCTGAGGCAGCAGAGGAACCAGAGAAAGAGGCTTCTGAAGATGAGGCTGAAGTAGAGGAGGAAGAAGAAGACAAAGACAAACCAAAAACAAAGAAGGTATGTTGATGAAGAAATGGTGGTTGAGACTATGTGTGAGTGTGATCATTAACAGTTTTTATGGTGGGTTAAAGTCCCACTGAGTCATTAAGATTTGTGGACTATTTTACTCAAATAGACGTCTGTGAAAATATGTCTGATCTAAAATGTATATTTTTCAAAAGTTATATAATTGTGTGATGTGTAGGTTGAGAAGACTGTGTGGGACTGGGAACTGATGAATGATATCAAGCCCATCTGGCAGAGGCCTGCTAAGGAGGTTGAGGAAGATGAGTACAAGGCTTTCTACAAGACCTTCTCAAAGGTAGGCACACATACTTTATCAAACCGGCTCTATAGGCTGGTATACTAATGTCTGATTTTTATAAACTTTACCCATCTTCCAACAGGACAATGATGACCCTATGGCTCACATCCACTTCACAGCTGAGGGTGAGGTCACTTTTAAGTCCATCCTGTTTGTGCCCACTTCAGCTCCCCGTGGGCTGTTTGACGAGTATGGCTCCAAGAAGAACGATTACATCAAGGTGTGTACTCTAAGCAATATTTGGTATCAGATTTATTCAACTTTTTCAGCAATTCCCCAAAAACTGAGTTTCAAAGTAAATGCCTTCCATTCGCAGCTGTTTGTCAGGAGAGTTTTCATCACAGACGACTTCAATGACATGATGCCCAAGTACCTGAACTTCATCAAGGGAGTGGTGAGTTATTTTTAACTCTTATTTGGTCTCATGCTAATGTTATGTGCTTGGTCTCTACATTATCACCTGCACTGTGATTAAGGGAAACTTTATTTTGTTAGGTCGACTCTGACGACCTTCCTCTGAATGTGTCCAGAGAAACTCTGCAGCAGCACAAACTGCTCAAGGTGAGCTCAACGTGCAGCCCTGTTCGCTTCCCATTCCATCATTTAGTCATCATTAACCAATGAAGCCTTTGATTAAAATGGATAATGAAGCAACAAAGCAATTTTTATGTAGTGCAAATCATAAAGTGCTTTCAGGAATAACAGGGGGCACTAGAACATGGTTAAATGAAACCATAAATTAAAGATTCTGAATAACTAACGCTAGATTTAATGCAGTATGAAATGGTCATTACCTACTTTATCTTTTTCAGGTTATCCGCAAGAAGTTGGTCCGTAAGACTCTGGACATGATTAAGAAGATTGCAGAGGAACAGTACAACGATAAGTTCTGGAAGGAGTTTGGCACAAACATCAAGCTGGGTGTGATCGAGGATCACTCCAACAGGACCCGTCTCGCTAAGCTGCTGCGCTTCCAGACCTCCAACAGTGAAACAGACCTGGCCAGCCTGGAACAGTATGTGGAGCGCATGAAAGAGAAGCAGGATAAGATCTATTTCATGGCTGGCACCAGCAGGAAAGAGGTGAGTGAATGTGTGTTTATTGGTCAGGAGAAAGAAGTGTAAACTATCCTACACTAGCTGAAATTCTCATGTCTCTTGTTCTTCCATCCACTACAGGCTGAGTCTTCTCCCTTTGTTGAGAAGCTGCTGAAGAAGGGCTATGAGGTCATCTACCTGACGGAGCCTGTGGATGAGTACTGCATCCAGGCACTGCCAGAGTTTGATGGAAAACGCTTCCAGAACGTGGCCAAGGAAGGTGTCAAATTTGACGAGAGTGAAAAGACCAAGGAGAAGAGGGAGGCCCTGGAGAAGGAGTTCGAACCTCTCACAACTTGGCTGAAGGACAAAGCTCTAAAGGACAAGGTAATTCTGTGACATTAAAAGAATGGGGCATGAGCGCCAGCTGTAGAAGCAGTTAATTTTGGCTCTACCTGCTCATTTATGTCTGCAACATTTAATGCATTGCTTTTTTATTCCCCAACAGATTGAGAAGGCTGTTCTCTCTCAGAGGCTAACCAACTCACCCTGCGCCTTGGTTGCCAGCCAGTACGGCTGGTCAGGGAACATGGAGAGGATCATGAAGGCACAGGCCTACCAGACAGGAAAGGACATTTCCACAAAGTGAGTGTTAATCCTGGGCTCATCTTTGCATTTATTACTCCCACTGCTATTGCTTTGTTCTAAATCTGTATTTCCATTTAATCTTTCCAGTTATTACGCCAGCCAGAAGAAAACACTAGAACTCAACCCCAAACATCCTCTTGTCAAGCAGTTGCTTAATAGAGTCAATGTGAGTTTAACCACTGTCATTTTTGTCTATCTGTACTATAGTAATGGTCCTTTACTAAGACTACCATCAAATTACTTAGTAAATGTAGTTCATTACATGAATAAACTTAAAATGGACCAATCAGAGCACATAGTTGAACAGTTTCTTTTCCTCACACCCCCCAGACTGATGCTGAGGACCAGACTGCATCAGATCTGGCTGTGGTTCTGTTTGAGACAGCCACACTGCGCTCAGGATACCAGCTCGCTGATACAAAAGCTTATGGAGACAGAATAGAGCGCATGCTCCGACTCAGCTTGAATGTACCACTAGATGAACAGGCAAGTCACTGCAGCTCTTGTATGGTGTACTAATTTGCATAGCAGATGTCTTGGTGTCTGAACTAATGATTCCTCTTCCAGCAGTGAGCCTTTTTTGAGTTTAGTCTTGTCTCTGCTTTTTAAATCTTCTTTGTAAAATGTTAAGTATTTGTGCAGTGATTTTTAAGACTGTAGGATATGTTTAATAATCATGGCTCTTTTATAGATTGAAGAAGAACCTGAGGAGGAGCCTGAAGGACCAGCAGAAGATGACTCTGAAGATAAAGAGGAGACTGTGGATGAGGATGATGACGAAGAAACGGTAAGAAGACTTCACACACTCTTGCTTGAGGACAATGTAAAATTAAGAATCTAGATGTTGAAGTGGTTTACTCTTCTGACCTTTCTCTAATCATGCTTGCAGACAAAAGACAAGGATGAACTGTGAAGCACTGAAGGGAAGAGCGTGTAACAGTGGCGCTGGAAAATGGACTTAAGTCTCTGTTTCAGTGCCACCGTGGTCACATTATTTTGGGTGGGGTCCCTGGGTTGGGGTTTTTTTAAAGCGAATATTTGTTTTTGTTTCTTTTGTATTACATTCCTCATGACTGTAAATTTGTTAATATTTAACTGACCTGTTTATGGAAAGATGTGATCCTGTCTATTGATCAAATAAATGTTTCGTGGAAAAATGTTTGCATCGTTTCTGGTTTTATTCAAAACTGAAAGAGTTGCTTTCAGACAGGTCTTGGCTACTATTCTTTTTCAGTCATCTTAATCCCAACATATCAAAAGTACGGTCTGGCTGTAGCTTGCAGTGTAATACATCTACTCATGCATAGGGTGCCATGACACTTTTTACAGTTTGTTTTCAGACTGAAGCGATGTAAATAAGCTCATGGAAATGCAGGTGGACGCCCCACTGGTAGGTGACTCTGCCATTGTGGGCTGAATCAGGGATGGACAGGAGGAGTACAGGAGTGTGGTGGAGAGCTGTGTCGAGTGGTGTGAGCTAAACCACCTACAACTTAACATCACAAAGAAAAAAACTGATTATGGACTTTAGGAAGCAGGCTCCTCCTAACCCTGTCACCATCAGAGGGGCTGATGTGGAGATCGTTGAGGACTACCGGTACCTGGGGGGGGGGGGTACACTTGGCCTGTAAACTGGACTGGACCAAGCACGCCAATGCTATCTTCAAAAAATGGCAGAGTCGGCTTTTCCTACTGAGGCGACTCAGGTCTTTCAATGTTGGTAGGAAAATGCTGACCATGTTCTATCACTCGGTGTTGGAAAGCGTCGTGTTCTTTGCAGCAGTGTACTGGGGAAGTGGGGTGAAGACAGCTGATGCCAACAGGCTGAACAAACTGATTAAAAAGGCTGGTTCTGTCCTGGGTGTCAGACTTGAGAACCTGGATGTGTCTGAGAGGAGAATGCTTTTTAAAAAAAAAAAAAGCTTTCTATCATGGACAACCCCTGTCACCCCATGCACACCCCCATGATGGACCATCGGAGCAAACCCAGCAAAAGACTCATTGCCCCGAAATGCAGAACTGACTGCCACAGTAAATCCTTTGTACCGGTGGCCAGTGTTGGTCAAGTTACTTGAAAAAAGTAATCAGTAACTAATTACTGATTACTTCCCCCCAAAAGTAATCCCATTACTTTACTGATTACTTATTTTCAAAAGTAATCAATTACTTAGTTACTTTTTAAAAACACAATTTACAACCTGAATAGGTGAAAAAGCGATAGATCTTTCAGCCCAATTCTACTTTTTCTACATAATCCATCATACAAAATGTAATCAAACGGAAAGGTCCCCTTTTAAAACTTGTTTTATTAGTTTTAATCTTTTAACTTTATGCATCAAGCAAAAATTTAATTATATGCAACATTCTCTGACTGGAAGAAATTTGTTTAATATTTAAACCTATTTTCTGCACATTCCAGCACATAAAATAAAATGTGTTTTGTGTTTACACTCTTTCAAATAGATGCAAGTAAAACACAGCAGAAAATAAATAACATCAAAGACTAGCGGTCCTTTTGCTCTATTTTCACCTGTAAAGCAGGAGTGATGTAGGCGGAGGTTTACCCTGGTGCAGGTGTGCCGCAGCGGTCAGTGGAAGAATCCGCTAGTTTCTCCGTGAGTTTCCCATTATGTCATAGCGCACTCTGTGCTTGCTTGGAAGTTTAGGGGTTTTTCTTCGGTGTAAAAAGAAGTTTTCTTCCCACGCACAATGGACACTAATGTTTTTGTCAGTTTTTATGGAATCAAACTCAAAGTAAGGTCAGTACTTCCAAGCTTTAAACAGGGCATGTTCATACTCTCTCCCGCACTCATATGATCCGTTGTTGATCTGCACACAGCTGTCACCAATGTCATGAGACGTTCTCACAAAAAGAAATCACGGTTTTAGTAACGCAGCGTTCCTACGGGAAAGTAACTGTAATCTAATTACCGTTTTTGCAATAGTAATCCCTTACTTTACTCGTTACTTGAAAAAAGTAATCAGATTACAGTAACGCGTTACCGGTGGCAATAAGACTGTATAACTCTTCCTCACTCTGTAGGTGATTTTCCTGAGACTATTACCAGCGTTATTGTGTTACCTTTCAGACCGTGCAATATTATCCAACAGTACTGTTGTGTTTACATACACTGCTAAGATGGTGAAGGGTTGCTTACAAGGGGGACTGAATATGAACATATACTCAGTTACCAGTAGGGGGCTCTGTGACTAAGGATGATGGAAGGAGAGAAGAAGTGAAGTGTATGGTGAGATGTAAAATGGCGAACTACTGCTGAATATATACGTTCCATTACAAACCAAGCCGTCTCCGTTCTTCTGTCGAAACACCACAAATTGGCGACGAGGATGAGTGCATCAGTTCCGAGTCCACCATCTTTTCTTCCACATGTGGGTGAGCCGCCGATTCCATTTACTACATGGCGGAAAATATTCGACAATTACATGCTAGTAATCAATGCCACGGGAGACGCATGGCCGGATGCTAGGAAACGCGCTGTTTTGCTACACTGCTTGGGCCCGGAGGGACAGCGGTTATTCTACACGTTACCGGAGCAAGGTGATACATATGCTGACGCCATGAGCACACTGGAGAAGCACTTTGTGCCGAAAGTGAATGTCGTGGCGTGCCGTCATACATTCAGACAGCGTATGCAACGAGCGGATGAGACTGTTTCTCAGTATGTGGTGGCTCTGAGAGCATTAGCTTCATCTTGTAACTTTGGACAAATGGAAAGTGAAATGATAAGAGATCAGTTGATCTCCAATGCTCATCTCAGCGCTGTGAAAGACAAACTGTTACTGGAGGATGAACTCACACTGGATAAGGCTCTAACTATTGCGAGCCAGGTAGAAGCAGCAGTCAAAAACGCTACTCTACTCTCCACACCCGGCTCGTGTCCGACCGCGCCTGTTCAGACAGTCGACGCGGCAAATTCCCACTCTCACCAGAGGAGAGGACCTCGCCCCGCTAAAGGCTGCACTCCAGACCAACGCAAACGGGGAGGTTCAAAGCAGCAGCAGCGGAAGTGCTTCAGGTGTGGTTCTCACAAGCACTTAGCTAATGATAAAAACTGCCCGGCTGCTTCTTCAAAATGCAATAACTGCGGGAAAAAGGGACATTTTGCCAAGGTATGTAAGTCGTCAGTCAGTGAAGTGAGAGAAGTAGTGGTTCCAGAATTGGCAGTACTGTGCGTGCAAGATGCTAAAATGATGGCAGCTATTCAAGATAAGCTTACCTGCACTGTCGACATTGAAACTGTACAAGGTGGCTCTAAGACAGTAGAGCTGATAGTAGACACTGGAGCTTCTGTGTCTATTCTGCCAGAAACTATCTACAGACAGTATTTTGCAGACTGTTCACTGGTGCGACCTAAAGTCAAACTAGTTACTTATGCTAAAGATGAGTTGGCTGTGATGGGTTGTCTGCCTGCATCAGTTGCACTGCATGCACAGAATGAGAAAGTTCCTGCTTCCTTCTACATTGTCAAAGCTGGTTCCCCACTATTAGGCCTCGACCTCATTAGAGCACTGAACGTCTGCATCGTCGGAGGCAAAGTGGACCGTATTCAGGATGAAACTGCAGATGAGCCGGATTCGTCTAACCAGAAGTCTGCTGTGTACAATGTTGATCCTATTCCACCAGCTCAACTTGGATGTGTTAAAGGGTTCATCCATAAAGTACAGGTAAACAACAATGTGCGGCCTGTACGCCAAAAGCTGAGACGCCTGCCATTAAGTGTACGTACAGAGGTGTCAGCAGAACTCTCTCGCTTACTCAAAGCTGGCATAATTGAAAGGATCGATGCAGCTGAGTGGGTGAGTCCTTTGGTCGTGGCCAGAAAGCGAAAAAAGGAGTTGAGACTGTGTGTTGACCTTCGTGAACCCAATAAGAGCATTATTGCTGACTGCCATCCTCTTCCTCATATGGAGGATCTGTTTTCTGACTTGGCAGGTGCCACTCACTACAGCCAGATTGACCTCAGCTCAGCATACCACCAATTACCTTTGCATCCGGAGAGCCGCAAGCTGACTGCTTTCATCACTCATGAGGGACTGTTCCAGTTCACACGTGTCCCATTTGGCCTAGCATCAGCACCTTCGGCGTTCCAGAAAATGATGCAAACGGTCCTGAAAGATCTGCCTGGTGTTCGCAACTACTTGGATGACATCATCGTCTACGGAACATCAAAGGAGGTGCATGATACACGCCTGCAAGCTGTTCTCCAACGTCTCAGAGATGTCGGCCTGCAGATTAATGCTGGGAAAAGTTCCTTCTGCCAGTCACACATCACATTCCTGGGCCATGTAATCTCAAAGGAAGGCCTACGTCCAAGCCAACATCACCTTACTGCTATTGCTGAGGCTCCTGCTCCAAAGGATATGGCTGCATTGCGCTCGTTCCTGGGTTTGTCATCCTGGTTCAGTAAATTTATTCCAGATTATGCTACACTGGTGGAACCACTGCGACAGTTGCTGAAAACAGACATGAAAGTCGAACTCCAGTGGAACGAGGCAGCACATGAGAGCTTCAGTAACCTGAAAAAACTCCTTCTGGAAAGTCCCGCACTTGCCGTCTATGACCCTGACTTACCTGCTTTTATCACCACAGACGCATCAGACTATGGGCTAGGCGCTGTGTTGACACAGTTACATCCAGATCAAGTGGAGCGGGTTGTGGCGTTCGCCTCCCGAACACTGTCTCCTGCTGAAAGAAAGTACTCCACCACAGAAAAGGAGGCGTTAGCCTGTGTCTGGGCGGTGGAAAGATGGCGTACATATGTATGGGGCCGCAGATTCACACTTCGTACTGACCACCAAGCTCTTACTACCCTTCTCAGCACCAAAGGTATGAACAGAGCGGGCATGAGAATCGCACGATGGTCTGCAAGGCTGATGTGTTTTCAGTATGATGTGCAGTACCGTCCTGGTGTTCAGAATGTCATCGCAGACTGCCTCTCACGGGTTCCCCTGATGTACTCCAGCACTGACATTGATGTTGAAAAAGACCTTCTCTTGGAGATAGCTGAAGTTTCTCCTCTCTTGACAGCGACACCGTTGACGGATTTTAAAGCTGAATGTGAGGACTGCCCTGACCTTTCTCTGCTCCAACAGGTTATCCGCTCAGGCTGGCCTAAGGTGAAAAGGTCTCTCTCACCTGAGATACAGCCGTATTTCCTGGTGCGACATGAACTTGCTGTGGAATCACCGTTGGTTTTCCGGGGGACACGTCTGGTGGTCCCAAGGTCCCTGCGGGAAAAGGTGATATGCCTCGCACACAAAGGTCACCAGGGCATAGTTCGCACAAAGCAGCGGCTCAGAGAGCTTTACTGGTGGCCATGCATGGATACTCAAGTCCATGCGATTCTGTCATCGTGCTCAGTCTGTCAATTGTGTGACAAAACGGCCAAAACTGCTCCTACTCCCTTACAGCCGGTTCAGTTTCCAGATGGTCCCTTTCAGCATGTGGCCGTTGACATTGTTGGACCTTTTGACCGCGGGTCGCAGGACTGCAGGTTTGCCATCACACTGGTCGATTACTTCAGCAAATGGCCAGAAGTAGCCTTTACTTCATCAGCTACTACAGACACTGTGATTAGGTTCTTGTCTTCAGTTTTTGCACGGGAGGGAAACCCTTGTGAGCTTACCACAGATAATGGACCACAATTCACTTCATCTGCCTTTGCTGATTTCCTGACGGAAAGGGGCATCAAGCACATCAGAACAAGTGTGTATCACCCTCAAGCGAACGGGTGTGTTGAAAGATTCAACAGAGTGCTGAAGGACTGTGTTCAGGCTGCACAGGTGTCCCAGAAGCTGTGGAAGCCCGCCGTGACAGAGATGCTACAGAATTACCGTGCTACAGCTCATGCAACGACTGGAGCAGCTCCGTTCCAGCTTCTCAGAGGGAGACCCATGAGAACAAAGCTAAATGTCCTGCCGTTTCCCAAAGACACAGGACAGTATGACCAATGCAGAGCCAGAGTCTCTCACCAGCAACGTAAGAGTAAACGCTACACTGATGCAAAGAGGGGGGCAAAACCTCCCCAGCTTGTGGTCGGTGACAGGGTGCGGATACGTAAACCTTTTCGAGTGGGGAAGGGAGAGAGACAGTTCACTGATCCACTGTCAGTGCAGCAACAGACTGGACTGAGCACCTTCATCTTGAGTGATGGAAAGAGATGGAATGCAGCCCGTCTCTCACTCTGCCGCGCAGAGAATGCTGAGCCGTTGCAGGCTGGTGACGAGGTTGAAAATAACACAAGAGAAACTCCTAAAAGACCTTCTGTTCCTAACAGACCGAGACAGTTACCAGCTTGGACCAAGGATTATGTTATGAAATGAGTTTAAAAAAAAAAAAAAAATGAAAAGAAAAAAAAGTGAAAAAAACACGCTTGAGCTGTTGGGTGCTAATGTTAAGTTCCATACTGCTAGTTCTGAGGTCCAAGTATAATAGAGGATTGATTTACTGTGATTTATTTGTGAGTTTTGTGACTTAAGGTTGTTAAGTTACTACAGTAACCTTAACGGTACAAGTATTCATTATAAAGGACGATTTAGGCACCATAACAAGATTGTATGTTAAGATCACGGGTATAGTTCAAACACCCAGTAATGTTATAAGTGAAATAGGTATTGAAAATGCTGTCTGGTTGCAAAGTTTACTACTGATAATGTTCTGTGCAAATAGTAATGTTGCCATGCTAAGTAAGTAATACTGAGGTAGTAGAATTCTGTGAGAATGAGGAGAGATGTTGTGTTTACATACACTGCTAAGATGGTGAAGGGTTGCTTACAAGGGGGACTGAATATGAACATATACTCAGTTACCAGTAGGGGGCTCTGTGACTAAGGATGATGGAAGGAGAGAAGAAGTGAAGTGTATGGTGAGATGTAAAATGGCGAACTACTGCTGAATATATACGTTCCATTACAAACCAAGCCGTCTCCGTTCTTCTGTCGAAACACCACAAATACCTTATTGAATATTTGTTTCATCCCCCCATCATACGCTGCTACTCCCTTTATTCTATTGCACAATACTGCCACTTTCTAGAATCGCCTGCACTGATAGTTCTTTATTCTCCAGGTTATAGTTATATATATTACTTCGTTAGAGTTATTTGATACTATGTCTTGCACTATCCTACTGTACCGGTATATTACTGTATACTACTATTCTTATTGTATATATTGTATATCTTATTCATCTGTTCCTCTGTCTCTCCTGCTACTTTGAGCATGTACATGACAAAAGAATTTCCCTCGGGATAAATAAAGTGATTCTTATTATTATTCTTATTAAAGAGTCATGGTGACATGAGCTGTTCTACACTTAGGATACTTTACTGTTCTTTTCGGTTGCACATTTATGCAAATTTAATGAGGAAGGATGCATTTAAAAAAAAAAAAAAAAAAATTAAGTGCACTGAGGGTGACACCCCTGTGGTTTCTCTACAGCAACCCCAGGGAGATGGCTTACTGGTAAAATGTCATGAAGACTGATGCATCTTGTACAGGATGTCTTCATTGAGCCATGCCCTTTTTTCTTTCTTTCTTTCTTTCCTTTTCTTTCTTTCTTTCTTTCTTCTTTTCTTTTCTTTTCTTTCCTTTCCTTTCCTTTCCTTTCTGTCTTTCTGTCTTTCTGTCTTTCTTTCTGTCTTTCTTGAACGTGAGCAGAACTAGGTGCCTAGCCTTAATTGTTGGATATAGTGATTTTGACTATATTAATATTGTACACTAAATGCTAAATCTAATAAAATCTACTTGTGTGGGTTTATCTCAGAATCTGTTACAATGACCTAAACATGCAGACCACAGGCTTTTCAAGGTTTACAGGAAAGCACCAATGAAACCCACAAGGATGTGGAACAGCTTCACCACTGAATTAATTATCTAATTTTACACAGTAAGCTTATTTTACCCTTAGTAATACCCAAGGAATACATTTGTTCCAACACACTCAGGAAAGACGGCAACTTAATGGCACTTGAAACAGGAAGCAACATCAACTGTTTAACTAGTTTAACAATACATTGTAATGTAGTGGGATGTCCAGTAGGTGGCACTAATACATTCAAAATGGGTTCTAGCAGCCAATGAATTAAAGAAGGACGTACTCAATCATTACGTCATTAAATTGACTTAAGAGGTTTCAGCTTTACATTTTTGAGTTAAAGCCAAAGAATAAAAACACGGAGCCCTTTCGAAGCTGATATCGCCCCACTTCACTTGGCAAGTATTATTTAAGTATTGCAAAAAGACATGTTTCCCCCCATTTCTTCAGTTTAAATACACGTGCAAGAATGCCAGTGAAGAACAAAAGAAAAAATTGCAGGCCTAAAAAAACCAATCTATGTCTGATGAAGAGTAGCTAGAAGTTATGTGTTCTTTTATCTTCTTTATATATATATATATATATATATATATATATATATATATATATATATATATATATATATATATATATATTCGCTGTTTAAGTGTAGTTAACAATTACACCAATGCAAGCTCCACTGGTCTGTTGTGAAGCTTAAAGTAGAAACAGTCTTCAGGATCTATGGTTCAGTGAACAGGGCTGACGCACAGTGTGTGTGTTTGTGCAGCTGACTCTTACAGTATGAAATGATGGCGTTGTGCTGTATTCAGATGTGTGTGTGTGTGGGGGGGGGAGTGTCTTATAGTTCACAGTGGTCTGAAATAGTGAGTTTGAAAGCTAACAGCTAAACTGCAGCAGTGGAGCATTACAGGTCGCTCCATCGACATGCTCCCATTCGCCGGAGTGAGAAAATGCTGCGCCTTTCTTAATAAAGGGTGACAGATATGGGCCACAGCAGGGGGAGGGGTGTCATAGTGGAGCCACAGTGGAATGATAACCATGGCAGATAATAGCTGTGCTCCTTTAGCACAATTATTATCTGTTCCCTCAAACTAACCTTCTCTCTGCTGGAAGCCTTGAAATTCCAACACAATATGAGACGGGATTTTTTGGGGGGGATTTCTCACACTGTAGTAGTAGTGCCACCACATGCCATGACTAAAACTCACCTGAGGTCACCCAACCTCAGCAAGTGGGCAGACTTCCCACTTGCTCTGCATTCCAGTTTAACCCTTACCCCCTTGTTTTGCTCTACTTCCCCTTGTTCTGCTAAGCTCTTTGGATTAGCTGTTTGACAGAATGTAGTTTTGCAGGCTTGTGAACTCATGTCACTCCTACAAATGTTTCTGGAATGAGAAAGTGTCAACCAAATTTGAACTCATATTATGGATGTACATTTTTGTGGCTCAGTCATATTGTGACCCACAGAAAAGCATCATTAGTTCATCTCTTGATAGATGCCCATATGAAGTCTATGATTAATGGCCTTTAGTTTGAGACCTAGACTTATTTTTTCTTTGTCTGAGCCGTTTTTCTAAATGTTCAGCTACACAAGTCCGTGATATCACGGGGGAACGTTTGATTCTGAAATGAAACTTCATTCTGGCGTGGTCAAAGTGTTCTGACAGGTCCCGTGACATTAAAATATCCAGCACATGTATTATTATTTTCTCCCTAAGAAATGAGCCTCCAAACTCTCTAAACTATCATAAACGATCTTTTCTTATTAGCGCCTTTAAAAAGAAGAAAGCCTAAATAAAAATACAGAACGAATCTTTATTGATTTGTAGGTCTTTACAGAGGCCTTAGGTTTTAATAGTACATTTCCCTCAGATTCAGTGTTTATCATTGCATGGCAGTACCTTTTTGTCTTTATCCTTGCTATGTCTGCTTGCTATGCTATGTCTGCTGCTGTTGTTGTTTTTTCTTTTTAAATAATATGCGATGTTGCCCTTCTTATTTAATCATATTTTTAATCGTTTAGGGTAAGTATGAGCGAACAACCACGGCAAACATACATGCCAGACCGCAGGATATTTGATCTAATCTCTGTTAGTGAAAAATCGATCTATGACTGAAAGAGCCTTCCCCAGGGCTTCTCTTTCCCATCATTTGTATTTTGCGACTGACTGCAGTTTCTGCGCCGCTGCTGCTCGTACGCAATCTCTGGATAGGTGGTTGCCATGGATTCCTGGGTCACATGCGTGGGTTTCCTAGCCAGAAGCAGCAGAAGATGTTCGGACCAAAAATCCAGAGCCATTTTCATTCAAGAAAAAGAGAGGATCCGCTGTGGAGGGCTTGCTGAGCGGGTGGTCTGACTACACACCCGTCTGCTGATTTCGGCATCTTTAAAAAAAAAAGCCAACCAAAAAACACGACGGGAAGAAAACCTGATCTGGGTGCTTTTGAATCACTGAAATTCGCAGCAAACCGGTTTTGTCCACATCCATAGACTGATAACAGGAATGAGTATAGAAATTCCTGAAGGACTGACGGAGCTGTTACAGAGCTTTACCGTGGAAGTGTTGAGGAATCAGCCCAGGGACTTGCTCGAGTTTGCGCTACAGTATTTCACCCAGCTTAAGGAGAACGAGACCAAAGAGGCCTCATTTGGCAATGACCAAAATTCGGCCCCGAGACTTGGGAAAGCGGTCAATTTCATTGACGAAGCCATGCAGATCGATTCGGAAAACGGAGAGGAGGACGACGACGATGACGAGGAATTCATAGGTGGGCTAACACATTCACCGTGCGTGTTTCTGTCATGGGGGGATGCTGAACTTGACTCGAGATGCTTTGCTTTGAATTGTGAGCATGTATGGATGGATGGATGGCCGTGGGAGAGAATGAAAATCCACATCGAGCGCGCTGATGCTGCCGCCATACATTTACAACGGCTCTGTCATTTGCCATATATGGTCACCGAGGCTCAATGCTGGTTCACGAACGTGTTATGCTCTTCACGTTTCTGCTCAGAGAATAGCACCTGCACACTGCGGCTTATTTTGCTTTATAAATAATTATGATAGTCATAAAAACATCTGGACCGTTTAAATGTTTTCTGTCTCAGGTGCAGGCCCGGTGGGCCTCCCCTTCATATGTACCCCCCAAAAAAGACAAAGCTTGTAAAATATAAAGGCCTATAGCTTTAGCTGTTATATAGATGCAGGTAGTACACAATGTGCTGTCGACAGGCCTACATTTCCTGAAGTATTTAACACAGTGACTGCTGCCAGAGTGTAATGAGGTGCAGCCAGAAGCAACCCAGAGCTCTGACACAGCATCCCAATGAGTGGTGGCTTCTGCAAGACTGGCTGCAATGGTTACATAAGGAGAAATGCCTCGCATGCAGTTGTTAAACGTCTGTGTTTTGGGTCATTGTTGTGCCCCCCCAACCAACCAACCACCATTAATGCCTCCCATATTTCAATGAGATTCCCCAGTCATCACTGGCTGGCAGGCCATTAATGGACGTGACCTATCTAATGTATATTTCATACTGACCTATTGTGTAGCAGCTTGGCACTGTTTTTCTCATTTAAATTTGATTCAAAGGCTAAAATCCACTTCAAAGCAGCTGTCCCCCATTCAGTTTTTACTCAGATGAATATAGACCCTAATGAGAATGCTCCACTTGTGCTGTAGATAACGAAATACAACGGCCTCAAACCTTACTAGCAATAACAGTTTGTGATGGATGGATATCTTTTATGGTGAAATCTAACATGCTTTAAAAAAAAAAAACAGATATATATCTTTCTTTTTCTTTTCTCCAGCCCCTGTGATAAACAGATTCATCCGAAGAGCATCAGGTGAGTTACCATCTTCCTGTTGTGTCAAGGAGGGAAACTCTGGACAGTGTCTGAGCTGAAAACATTAAATAAAGCCTTCTGTGACACATGACTAGCGAGGCTGCGTCAGATTGGCTTCAGTACAAGTGATACTTAAGTATTTTTCCATCTGTCTTTTGTTACCGTCTTCCACTTATTGTAATAGTGTTGATATGTTACAGCTTGTGAAGCCACTTTGTCTCGAACCCGTCAGTGAGTAATGTAGCAATAGTAAAGTTGCGGCTTCACATAACTTAGTTGTGTTTGGATAGCTGCTTGGTTTGCCTTTCTGAATGGAAAGAATTATTTATTAATAACTTGGGTATTTACCTTACCTCTTATCACTTCAGACGGGGAACGAACATCTTTTACTTAGCAAACCGTAAATCTTGCACATGAAATGAAAACAGATTCAATTAAGTTAACATTAAGCTGGTCACTTACCATATTCCACGTTAGCCTGTGTCAAGTTGAAAGTTTTTTATACCACTACCCCATCTTTCTGTTAACATATAGGAAGGAAATGTGGTAAGAGTGCTGTCATCCATCACCGCATATTCCTGTACTCAAGATGAGAAAAGTTGTTTTTATTGAAAGATTTATTGCCTGAACTGGTCCTGAATCATCCCTGGAATTTGCCTTTTTTGTTTGACTGGGATGAAGTCTGTGCCGTGGGCCACCTGAAGATGAACATTTGTTTTTCAGATGTTATGTAAGGTGTCGTTATTCATCTAAAAGTTCATTTAAAGAAAAAGTGAAACTTTTTCAAATAAAGACCTGGTAGACAGTTCCACTGGAAGTGAGCTCTCAGAGACCCTAGAGATGCTAGTATACTTCAGCGTTATAATTCGCGGACGGGAAGAAACAAGCAATTAATAAGGGATCAATTAACAATTCTATTTACAAACACCTTTAACATCTACTGTCGCTAATAACAAGAAAACTGCCCCAGAGTCGAAAACACTATATGGACAAAATAGCTGCTGCTCATCAATAAGAGAAATGTAAATGTGATTCGTGTGTTTGTGTCATGCAGTGTGTGCTGAAGCATTCAATCCTGATGAAGATGATGAGGATAAAGAGCCAAGGGTAAACTGCATCCATCCAGTGATTATTGTTTTTACACAACTGGTTTAACTGTTCAGAGGTTATAAGTGTGATTCGTGATCTGTTTTAGGTCACTCACCCCAAAACTGACGAGCAGAGACAGAGACTACAGGAAGCATGTAGGGACATTCTTCTGTTCAAGAATTTGGATCCAGTGAGTGGATTATTCCATAAGCTCTTCTCTGGTTTGTGCCCTGCCATATCCTAAATTAAACAAAGGGAAACATGGCCCAAGGCCAGTAAATTTCTTCTTTTTTTTTTGCTGCATGCCCAGTACACCGTGCCTAATTTTTTTTAGAGATAGTTATTTATTTATTTGTTTTGGAAACTCGAAAACAAACTCTGAGTGCATTCTGCATGATTCTTTCACTGTCTGACTGCTGTCCCCGCCCCCATGACAGGAAGAGATGTCTCAGGTGCTGGATGCCATGTTCGAGAAGTTCTGCACGGAAGGGGAACATATCATTGATCAAGATGATGACGGGGACAACTTCTACGTTATCGAAAGGTGGGTTTAACTTGCTCGTGAATTTCAAATCGCATCATAGTTGGTTATTTAACTTGAAAAAGTGAACACAGTTGCTAAATAATTGCTGAAATCATTGTTTTGTGCTAACTGAAGATATTTTTTCCCCGCTGCCTTTCCATTCAGTGGCACGTTTAACATTTTCGTGAAGGTTGATGGCACGGAAAAGTTGGTGGGCTGCTATGACAACCGAGGCAGCTTTGGAGAACTGGCGCTGATGTACAACACCCCCAGGGCGGCCACAATAATCGCCACTTCACCTGGAGCCCTTTGGTGCCTAGTGAGTAAACCATTACACCGCACCCCACTGCAATGGCACAGTTGGATCCTTAATCGGGTTTTTATAGCATGCTGTGCTGTCAGCTGTCATGATTTAAGTACGGTAAGCAGGGAGTTTATCTGCGACGGTGTGGAAACCATCATTAGGTGAACACAAATTAAGGCGAAAGCAGCTGTTTTACCTCCAGGCTCTGTTCGTTTTATTGTTACATTTCAGCATGGATGCTATTTTACTTAAGGAAAACTGGCAAAACATCCAGTTAAGTATCCAGTCGCAGTCTGACTTGTTTCTGAGAAGCTGCTGTTTATTAGTGACTATGAGAGCCATCGCTGAACTGCGGGTAACGTCTCAGTTAAGTCCTCTCAGTGCAGCTGGGTAGGTTGCTGCCATGTCCTGTGCTCACCTGAGGACTTGTAGGTTGTTTTTATTTGAGTCTCTAATCTCAAACAGGAAGCCCCTTTTGACCACCAATTGGTTTAGGTCAAGGAGGAAGAGTGCTGCCAAAAAATGCATCCAGTCAAACAGTCGAAAATTTATTTATGGCCCTTGTTCATTTTGTAAACAAGCGATAGGATATGAACTTGAAGTGGGTCCAACTTTAGCAACCTTTAAACCATGAGGTTCCAGCCTTGCTTGCGCCTTTGGGTGAGGGGAAAAAGGTTTGTCAGCTATAGGGCGCCCTCTGCAGTCACATATGTTTCCTGCAGCACAGTATGTTACTGCAAGCTTTGTTGACCATGCTGTCTGTGATATTTTTCCTTTCTTTGTGTTCAGGCTTGGTGTCCTTTCATTCATTTCATTCACATAATGACACATGGATGGTGCTGTTTCTTTTCTTTTCTTAAATTCAAACTATAAGTGCACACTATTGTTTTATGTGAGCTATTTGATAAGATAGATAAGATAACTCTTTATTGTCATTGCACAGTCATACCTGGTGCAATAGTATAACGAATTTGGAAACTGTCCCACGTCGGCACTGCACACAACACAACACAACATGAGATCAGTCTGGACTTCTTGGTTGGGGATTTTTCATCATTATGTTTATTATTATTTTTATTACTGTATAGCACTATTATGAATAATATTTTATAATGTGTGAATTGTTAGTTTTTGTCTAACCCCAGGGTCAGTGTCATCAGAAATTGTGTTTAATGAAGCCTTATTTTAAATCTGTTTCAGGATCGTCTGACATTCAGGAGGATCATAGTGAAAAACAATGCCAAGAAGAGGAAGCTGTATGAGGCATTCATTGAAACTCTACCCCTGCTTACATCTTTAGAGGTCAAGATTAACATTGTCCTCCAGCATTTACACAGTGTACTACATATTTACAGTAAAACATTTGCAAACCAAATATGTTTCATGCACAGGTGTCAGAGAGAATGAAGGTAGTTGACGTGCTATCCACCAGGGTGTACAGCGACTCGCAGCAGATCATTGCTCAGGTGAATAATGTCTTCGTACAATCTGCTTTTATTGGACTTTTTTTTTTAAAAATTCTACATGTTTTTGTGCTCCTTTGCAATTGCTGTGTTGCTTTTTGTCATAGGGTGATTTAGCGGATTGCTTCTACATTGTCGAATCTGGCCAGGTTAGAATCACTATGAAGAGAAGTCGGGTAAGTTTGCACCGCCACCCTTTAGACAAGCCTTTGATTAAAAAAAAAAATCTCTGGAAACTTAGAGTACGCATTTCTTTTTCTCTGCTAGACAAAAACAGACCAAGAAGAAGAGGAGGTGGACATCGCTACATGCTCCAGGGGCCAGTATTTTGGGGAGCTTGCTCTCGTCACAAACAAACCCAGAGCTGCATCTGCCTATGCTGTGGGGAGTGTCAAATGCTTGGGTAAATTTTGTGCAGTTTTGTGCTCGTTCGTTCATATATCGCGCCAAAGATGCACATCTCCCAGTAAAACACATATTATTTTGTACCATCCTTTTCAAATTCACCTCCAAGTCCTGACTGTATCTGTTTTCTTCTTTATCAGTCATGGGTGTTCAAGCCTTTGAGAGATTGCTAGGCCCATGCATGGACATCATGAAGAGAAACATTGCTAACTATGAGGAGCAGCTGGTGACCCTGTTTGGAAGTAGCCCTGAAATTGAGCAACAGACTGCATGAAGCGACTGCAGTGGACTGTAAATGGGTGGATGGAAAAAGGCTTGTAACCACTTAAACAGATTTTCTTACAAGAAATGTGAATATCCACCTACATAAACCATTTGAGCGTCAGATATATAAAACACACGTTGTCGGAAGGTTATGGCCGAAAAGTAAAGCCAAAGCAGAGTTGCTTAAAGCTTGTTTAAATTACATTTTCCACAACACTCACCTTACAAAAAAAAAAAAAAAATGTAAGTGTGCATTTTACTTGTCGGTGTTGGGTGCATTACTTGTTTGTAATTTGAGCATTTTTTTTTTAACTTTCACATTTTCTCCACAGTGTTATAGCCACACGTACAATATTATATATATCGTTTGTAAATTTCTAAACATTACGTGTCAAAGTCAAAAGCCAAAGCTGATTTCTTACTGGATAAGTGCGAGCAAACGTCACATGTACAAAAGGGCCCAAACCTGAGAAAGGGTAAACGGTTTGTAAAGGATAAAATCTTTGACATTTTGATTATGAAAAAACAAAAAAACTTGGCAGTATCCTAAAATTTCTACAAAAATACATTCCTGTTTAGCATAAGATGGAGTCCCTGGAATACATGCTCATAAACCACGTATCACTGTTGCTAAGTGTTTGTGGCAGTTAGCTGAGTACTATGCTCTTTCTTTTTTCAAAAAAGCAAAGTTCAGAGAGATAGCTGATAGTTTTGTAACAACACACAACACATTGCTGTATAATTTTAAAACGGAGTATTTACTGTTATTATAATAGGCCCACTTTAAACTTCATAAGTTGCCCAACAAGACAGTAGTCATTACAGGCAACATCTTAAGGCAACTCATTTTTCTGTGTTTCAATGTAAAATTTAGGTAATACTGTTTTTGCATAGGTGAAACATACATTATTATGACATCCATATTTGCTGTCTACCTCTGCCAACAACTTCTACAGTTTTACGCTCAACAGGAATCTAAAGTGGGTCCTCTCTCTTACTACTTCTCTCTTTTTAAAGTAACTGAGGTCTTCTGTATTTTGTCTGCAGCTTACATGGTTTAACTGGTTAAACATGCAGATTTTATCCCCCACCCTTCCCCGTAGGACTGGTCATTTTTGAAGGCATACCCACAATACTGGCTAAAAGTACTGTATGTTTCACTTTTCATGTCAATAAAGATTTTTTTTTTTTGTATTTGTGCTTCCGGTTAGTATTTGTTAAAAGAATGAAAGAGTCAGTTTCTTACTGACCCACTCATTATTCATGGCAGTCCCCATATCTTCTACGAGATTATTTCGTTACGAAAAAGAGAATTTAATCTTTAAAACGATGTGTCCATGTGATTCTTGCTGTAACTGCAACACTGCAGATAAAAAATAGTCATGTATTGTTCCTTTTATTGCCAATCAGCTGTTACTGGCTAGTAACAGGCGTGTACTTTTATCCAATGAGAGGATAAACAACAAACTAGGGGACACCTCTCCTATTTTTCTCAAACATATCAACCAATAGAATATCCGAATTCGTCTTGTTGACGTTGTTGCGCACCAATGGGGAGCTTCCTCTGGAGCCATTCAATCCCTCCCCTCGAGTGAATGCCACAGAGTTACTTGATGTCGACAGCTCTGGTAAGTGGGAAGTTGGTGAGTTTTTTCGAAGAAATAAACGGTTGAAAGTAATTTTTAACTCGGTCCACGTGAGACTCGTGTCTTTGCAATTATTGTATAATGTTTAAGCGAGGTTGTCACGCGTTAATTTGACGTCGACTAAAAGATTGAGATCGACAGTGGGGCTTTTTTTTTCTCCGTTGTGACGCTCGTTGTTTTTGTTGCAAGAAACCCATCCGACAGCAGTTGTTTGTATTAAAACAAGTCTTCAAATTAGTAGAATATGCTTTGAATAGTGTGAAAATGCCGTCAAAATGCTTCTATAGGTTTTCGTGTCATTCATTTTGAACGGGGCAAAGATGTTGCGTCATGCCTCAACTTGTTGACATTCTTTTGTTTACAGTGTTAGACCCCAGAGCTTCGAGGTTTGAGCGAAGGAAAGTACTGCTGCATTTAAATGTTGGAGAAAGAGCAGGCCGAGTCCCCAACCGTCTTTTTCGACAATATAAGACTGTTGAAGCGTTTTCTGAACGGTATTATGTTGTTCGTGTATCCTTGCTTACGAAGTCGAAACAACGGTGTCTCCGAACCTGCGGCCTTTGATCGGTTGGCAGACCGTTAGTGTTCGTCAGTTTTTCATTTAAATGTGTTAAATTCAGGAAGTCACGGTCACCTTTATATTTTAACGATTTTCCATACATTGTTTGTCGATTAGCACAATATAAATTCCCAATAAGAATGATATATTTTACTTTGTCATTGACACTCACATACTTTTGTTTTCAAAAACGATGTTTTCCACCGTCGGTAAGACACTTTTTAAGACGAATTTCTGGTATTTTTCGCTTTCGCTGCGCAGTTATGAATGAATGAGCTCTGGTACGCATGCGTCAAACCCTTTTAAGTTTATAAACAAGGCCTCCACGCAGGGAGTCACATGACTATTCACAGAGGTTTGCTGTGTCGATTCAGAGACAAAGGAGTTCCCAAAGGCTTTGTGCCTTTTCCGTAATATTGATGTCATACGTGATATGCAATGATTCAGTACTAACTGTGGTGTTTTTGTTTTGCTGTGGTGATGATCTTTGATAGCTCATGGGTGTTATAGTCGTGTTTTTCTTTCAGTTGATTATTCTTTCAAACCATATTACCATAAAAAAACAAACAAACGCAGACATACATACAACTTTATAACTGCAAAGACTTTATTTTGATTTAGTTCATATTTCAATTCAACGGAGCTAAATTTTTATTTATATATTTATATATAGTGCAAAATTACAACAACAGTTGCCTCAAGGGCTTCAAGTGCAACTGGTTATTGCACAGCCCTGATTCAGATGACAGCAGTAGCTCCATTTTAGCTCTAACTTTGTCTTTTGGTTTTGCCCAAAACCAGATGATGTGTCAGAGTATGACGATGGATGCTGAGTAAGCTGGACAGTAGCCCGTTTTTTATTTTGAAAGAGAGGAAACCGAACATCTTGAAAATGGACGAGTCGTTCGATCCGCTCAAGTGTAATGAGGACCTGCCTTCCCCTCCTGGGTGCCACATGGAGTATGGTAAAACTAGCCAAAAAGAATGTGCAGTCTGCAGTTAAGCAAACCGAACCCTTCAGATATGCGTATGAAAAGTACTGAATTATCTCCTTAGACGACATGCCAGAGCTGCAGGAGGTGGAGGAGGACCAGAGGTCTCCGAGGTTATTTCAAGTTGGAGCAGTGTCTCACCAGGAGCTCAGCTGCTCTCCTAGCACCAACTGGCTTGCCGAGTTGGCCAACATAGCCACCAGTCCTCAGAGCCCTCTACTGAAGGACGCCCCACACAAAAGGTTTGTAGATGTTTAAGGAATGCCTGCATGTGTGATGTAAACACAGAGACGCCTTTACACATGTAGTAACAGTACACCCCAGTACACCTGGGGGTAATTTCACAAGATTAAGAGTAGCAGTTTAGCAGAACAACAGCAAAAATAGCCCCTAAAATTGTGCAGATTTTTAACTGCAGTTGGGACATGCAACATTATGACCAAGACTGAGCAAAATCTGTTTTAATTACAAAAGAATCACATAAAGCTGCATATAAGTGCATTTGAGTGTGTGACAAATATATCTACTTGCGTAACAAACTAACTACTGATGTTTGTGACATTGTCACTGTTTTTCAGATCATCTCCAGTTCACATCTTTGGCAACAGCAATAGTTTACATTCCTATGCCCGGCCCCCGTTAGCCAGTAGTGCACCCAACCCGTCCAGAGGCCACCTCAGGGAGCGCAGGCGTGTCAGGGTAACCTTTCATTTCTAACATTCTCACTCAAAAACCTGATAATCATTCATTCTGACAGACTCAGCATGGATTTTCAACCTGTCTCAATGCTGATATGATTGTAATTTGTCTTTCTTAATTATCAAAAACAGGCCAGCAGTGAATCAGAGTCTGGGGTTTTCTCAATGTCATCATCGTTTTCTGATGATGAAGACATGGCATGGTCTCACTCTTGGCCCTCCACAGCCTGGCATTGTTTCCTAAAAGGTGCATAAATAAGAATACATGACCATATGCATCCGTCAGTGCATACACACACACACCTAGAAGTCAATTCAGTCACACATGTTGGAGTTAATGGTGAACGTTTGAAGTACTTGAAACAATTGTCTTGAAAATTCCTCATAGTGTTTGCTTGATATTTAAACATGAATGCAAAATTCACTTTTTTTTTCAAATGTCATCACTTGATGAAGGCAGGAAAATCCTTCAAAATGTGCTGAGGACAACTAGAGATTCATTCAGGATGATTTTGTTAACATTTTCTTCCACTAGGATTAGCACAAATTGCAAAGAAGACCAGTTCTTACCTCTGGTGTCCAAACAGCAGCATTGCATCCAGTTTCTAGCATCCTCTCTGCAACATCAGCACACTTATGCTAATTTGTCATGCTTCATTGTTCTGTTGCTATTCAGGGACTCGTCTGCGCTTCCATCGAGGTCCAAATGTGGAGTGGCAGGAAGCTGATGAACTCGGGGATTCGGATGATGACTCAGATGATGAAAGCATGCCTCCATCCTCATCCTCTTTCAAGGTATGGCAACGTATGGTGCCTTTAGTATGTCTTAAAAATTCTGATAGTCTGACTAGATGAGTAAATCATTGTGGACACTTGTATAAGGTGCTTTATAATATGTAGTTTACTTTGTACTTTATAGAAAGTGACTGACAGTAAATTTGAGTAACTGTGTGCACAAATGAGTCTCAAATGATTTGCAGCAATGGTCGTTTTTATATATATATATATATATGTGTGTGTTGGTGTAAAGTAATTAACTAATTTATTAGACTATCACCCAAGTAAGGTTTATGCCACAGCTGTCCTAAATTAACAGTATTGGTAATAACTAAAATGATCTTTTATGTTTCTGTAATGGTCGATCCACCAGTGTGTACAAACTGTTTAATCAATTTAGTGTCTTTACTCCACAAATTTTCAAATTTCCGGTTTTGCAAAATAAATAAATAATAAATAAATATTAATAATATTAAAGCAAATTATTATTTGTTAATTAAAATAAATTTAACTGCATTCCCGAACAGAAAAATGAGCTTTAGTGGTCAAATATTACGCTTGAGTAATTTCTAAATTCTCCAGTGGTGGCTGAAGTTTGGGTATAAAAACATGAATTCAGTTATTTTTAGTTTTTGACAGATTTCTAAAAATATTTGGTTTTTAAATTTTTTTTAAATTAAAAAAAAAAAAATTTAATCACAGGTGGTCTATTACATTAAGCACTGTGGGTGTCTCGCGTACTGAGTCTTTAAGCAGTTGGACACTGATTTGTATCTACACTAATTCTTCTCTGGTAGTGAATTTGTCATGCACGTTTTTCCAGTTAATAGAAATATTTCTTATCTGCATTTATGTTTCCTTTACAGAGATATGGCTCTGATGGGCTTAAACTGGTGAACCACGAGGAGACATTATCCTTTGGGCAGGCAGTTCTGAAACTGACCTTTGACCCGGGCTCACAAGATGAAGGCCTGCTAACAGCTGAATGCCGATTGGATCACCCCTTTTTTGTCAAAAACAAAGGTACAAAAACACATGTTCTTTCCTTTTAAATTGATCTTTGCTGTTAGAATCTTCCACTTAAACAATTTGCTGAATCCAATCTATTTAGTTTTTGCATTTCAGTAAACACCTTTAGGATCAAACTAATATATAATATCCTGTTTCAGGGTGGTCTTCCTTTTATCCAAGTCTTACTGTGGTGCACCATGGGATCCCTTGCTATGAGATGCAGCTGGGTGATGTGTGCCTGCCGCCAAACCACCCAGATGCCATTAACTGTGATGACTCAGTCGTCTTTGACACTTTCAGAAGGTATGCTCTTTAGATGGTCATGTAATTTTTTTGCAGTCGTTTCACATTCACTTGGATACATGATAAGTCAAAGTAGTTGTAAATATTTTCACATGAAACCTGGCTGTTTAGAAATACTGTTTGTTCCACACACCAGAAGAAGGTTCTGGTTATTGATTGGTTAATTGAATCCTTCCTTTCTGTCTCCTGCAGCTATGACTTTACCCCACTAGATTCCTCAGCGGTGTATGTTCTGAGCAGCATGGCTCGTCAACGGAGGGCCTCCTTGTCCAGTGGGGGTGCTGTCAGTCCAGACTGTGATAAACTCGAGCGCTCCAGCTCCCCTCACTCCTCCAGTAGCAAATCGAACAGGAGCCACAACTCAGGGATAGCCAGTGGTGCCACACCTACGAAATGCAAGCGGCCAATGAATGCCTTCATGCTCTTTGCCAAGAAGTACAGGGTGGAGTACACACAGATGTATCCTGGAAAGGACAACAGGTGTGCAAATGTCACTGAAATACAATATACTTACAGATATTCCCAGTTACAGCACTGTGCATAAGTCTTGTGCCACCACTAATTTTTCTATATTTTGCTAGGAAAATATGAAAAAAGTGCAATAATTTCATGAAACGTGCAAACATAGTTGGAAATATATAGATTATGTAAGGCAAAGACTCAGTCTGTACAATTCTAACAAGGCTGAAAGCCAATATTTGGTATCAACATCTTTATTTTTCAATACAGACTGAACTCTTTTTTTTTTTTGGTCATTTCTTTAGGAATAGTTCTCCAGGCTTCTTGAAGGACATTCAAGGCTCTTTTTTTGGATGTTGCATGTTTTCTTTTGTTTTGTTTTCTTTCAAGATGATCACACACTGCTTCAACAATGTTGAGGTCAGAGCTCTGGGGAGCCCAAACCATGACTGTTCGTGTTCTATTGTGATCAAAATCTGTCATTACCTTTCATAATTTTATCAGTTTTGACAAGATCTCCAATAGCACTGGCTAAAATGCAGCACCAAACCATGACAGAGCCTCCACCATACTTTACAGGTGGCTGTAGACACTCTACGTTTTACCTCCTCTGTGCATATTGACGATGATTTGAACCTGAACTTTTACATTTGGATCCATCAGACCTGTTCTCACTGATTTTCACTTTACTTCTACTTCTGATTTGGCATACCTCAGCCTTTCCTCCTTGTTTCCCTTCCTTAATAATGGACTCTTGAGTGCAATTGAGATAACTTCTGATGAGGTTTCATTGAGCAATAGATGGATTAACTTAACAGCCAGAGCTTTGATGCACTTTTTTCAGGGACATGACTTTCAGATTTGCTCAAGATGGATTTTTAAAAAAAATTTTTTTTTTTTTTTAAATGCTTGAATGAGTCATAGGTGAGCATTAAGTGACTTGATAAACCAACCCCCTGTCATGGTTAGATGTTCTTTGGTTAGATGTTTTTAATTATTTAATTTTTATCAGACCTTTAGTTTGAATTTTTCTGTGACCTTGGATCAAAATGTATCCCTTTGACCTGTTTGCCAAATGGGTTATTGTGACCCCAGGTCAACGGAGGAACATGTGGAACAGTTTCACATGATTCAAAATGCCCACAGCTTTATGGTCGCTTTGTGTCTCCCTTCCCACGCCAACTTGTGTTAGAGGTTGCCTTGTAGTTGAACACAAAGATAATTCCTTATTGGCCACTGTAGCCCTGACAGCAAGGATAAAATAACACTCCAAGAAACCCAAACTTTCCCCCCAAAACAAACAAACAAAAAAACAAAACAAAACAGCAGAGCCACTGTGGGTCATGCTTCTGATAGAGAAGCTGTTCATTCAGTGGTGGGTTAGAATTTCTGATATGTAGACAAGCTGTAAACAAGTCGTAGAAAACCAGAAGGACTAAAACTCTATTCTCATTTAGGAACCCAAACCCTGTATGAAGACACACGTCTCCCAGCACATTATAATTAAGGCTTTATTCTCCACCCACAGATGGCTTACCAGCTTTAATTGTTAAAAAAGCAATAGTAAAACCAAGTGTAGCTGTTTTTATTTTCTTAGGTCAAAAGTTAGAGTGGACATGAAACATTAGATGTAGATGAGGCTAATCTACACCTTGGGGTTCCACTCTAAAACTCTGTCACAGATTTAGCACTGACAGCTGACAGTGTTTAGATTAAATTAAATTACATTTTTTTTCTAAAGACATTTAGTTTCACTTCTTAATCAAACGTATGCGGGCTGCTTTTTCTATATCCTGGACAGAAGGAGAAAACGGGACGGTGTTAAAAGGAAAACAAAGACACATTCTGGCATGTCAAAAATCTGAAAAACTGAATCTCGATTTGTCTCTAACCTTTCGCTCCAGAGCCATTAGTGTCATTCTGGGTGACAAGTGGAAGAAGATGAAGAACGAGGAGAGGAGGATGTACACCATGGAGGCCAAGGCCCTGGCCGAAGAGCAGAAAAGGCTCAATCCAGACTGTTGGAAACGTAAAAGAACCAACTCGGTAAGGACCAAAATCAGATATCACGCACCGATTTCTATTTCACAACCGATTCCACATTGCACACTGACATTGCATTTTTATGGTTTTAAACATGGGTCCAGTCTGCTGTGTATCTACAACTCCTGTTGTCTTTGCACAGGGTTCCCAGCAGACCTAGATAATCTACCCACATCCCTGGCTGCTGTTGTTTTGGCATGGAGAGGTGCTGGACAGAGTCTGATGGACCGCTTGATGCCTCTTTGCTCTCCTGTATTCTTGAGACTCGACTGTGATGCTGAATTCACTTGCTTTTTATAACCATGAAACATTATAGTGACAAAACAGAGTTATGAGATATATATACAAAGCATTTAATCTAGTCACTAACAGTGCATATATTTTCTTATATCTTTAATGTCAAAAATGGTCTTATTCCTCTGAAATAAGAATGAATTTCAGGTTATTTCATATCTAGTGGTGGGAAAACATGAGAGCCTGTGGTGCTATGCTTCAGTAAAAAAAAAAAAAAAAGACAAAAGGGGGAATTTCAGATAACTTTTTCAAACCTGTTCATAGTGATATTTTTAATATTCAGTATATTGCACAGATAGATAATCTATTAAAACATTTTGTATTACAGTATACAGCATATTCTGCCGCTGAACTATGGCGAACAGTTTGTGATTACTGCCCTGCAAGTCTTTAGGTCGTTTTTGCCCGACCACCCGGTCACATGATGACAGGGCTTTCCGCATGCGGTGGTGGGTTTATACTCAGTCATAAAGCACTTCAGGCTTTCACTGTAAGTGTTTATTTCTTCTGCACTTTATATAAATATGTAATCTAATCCTATACAGCCATTGTATACAGGGGGAAACTGTATAATACAGCTCGTCTCTTGACAGTTAGCCATTTGACACAATCGTGGCCCAGCAGCCATGCTCTGCTTTCAGGTTTCTCTTAAGTTTTAAATGCTTTTGTTCATAATGTACAGGTTTTACAGCACCAACAACCTCTTGCACAAAATATCCTTGTATCATATTATAAATAATTTTTTAAAATTCTCTCCAGCTGTGTGTTTCTTTGGTGATTGGCTTTAAGTGTGAATATATTTTGACGTGTTTATAGCTTGTTCTGGTAATCCTTTGAGTAATTATCAGTTTCCTACATGAGCAAGTTTTAAAAGCTCTTAATATTCACTGAGCTGAAAGTCCAACTGGGAAAGACTGACAGTTTCATCACAGGTTAATGCAGTTTAATCTTTTGTTTGTCTACCACACCAAAGCCACCATGTACAAAGTTGGAAGTGTGCCGAATTCATTCTTGTGCTGAATGACAGCAGCGTTAAAGGTTTTAGCTGAATCTTATGCTCAGTGGAATCTGACCTTGGCATGCGCCCGTTTGTCTGTCTGTCTGTCTAATCTAAGCAATCATTTTAGGCGTTACATATATATATGTATGGTTACCACCAGAGGGTGCAATCACCCAGTTTTTGTAAAGAGACAGTTGCTTTTTGATTCTTCCATGTCAATCTTCTCTTTATAAAAAATACCCTGATTTCTAGGTCATCATAAAGGGAACATGTATAAAAGCATGTGTGAATTTTACAAAATGATGCTTCAGCATGAAAAACAGAAAGAAAATGATTTTCCTTTCTCCTTACTGTAATTAAACAATAAAAGAGTAATATAGTCCTCGGGTGATTGGTGCTCAAATAAAAGCATTTTTATGCTTATAAAAATTTTTGTGGGTCCCTGTTTGGCTGCTAGCACAAAATGGTAATTTTAAAACTGGCGAGAAAAACATGCCTCATAAAATAACAATGATCAACACCCTGCAGGCCTTTCAAGCATAGGAATCTAATTATAGCATATCCATAGCAGACTGCTCTAAAATAGTCGATGTTTAATACTTTATGGTGTTTTGAGGGGAATGAAAAGTTGAGTCTGACGTGCTTCTGGCTGAACGCTGCTGTACGTCTGAAAGGAGAATTAAAGAATGTCATAATTGTGGTGGAAAATTAAAAGCATTTTTCAAATCTTGTCACTGCTCTGTAAATTAAAACAATGTATCACTGCCATAAGGATAACACAGAAACGGCTGTGGTGTCTTATTTATGAACATTAAGGTGTGGACAGTGAGCAAACCTGACACCTAACAGTAAAAACCCATAAGCTGTGTCCTCTCACATTTGGATTTTAAAGGTCTGCTGCTCTCACGTTTAACAAAAGGATGGAAACCCTTAAAAAAATCGTACAAAATGCCATCTTGGATGATTTTTCTAGAAAACGAATAAAGATAGAGACAATTCATGTGAGAGGTCGCTGAGTTGCAATCCACACAGCCATCCAGAAAAATTGCAATCATGGACAAATGACTTGCCTTCATGCATAAAGCCCCTTTATTTTTGCAGGAAGAAATGACGAATACTAAAATGAAAAATTAGAATGGCGAGAAACTCAGGGGATCATCACTGCTGGCTTCCTCCTGAATCAAAAGCTGCACCTTAATCAAGGCTTTCTAATTAGGGGCAATTAGCTTTAGTAATTCACTGAGAGATAGCAGACTCTTGGTGTCTTTGTAAGAGCAAAGTGTTTGGCAGTAATGTGTTAATGACATTTTTCTTATGGATACATGGCTGCCTCCCCCCCCCCCCCCCCCCCCCCCACTAACACACACTAAGCATTACACATTTTAAAATCTGGTAAAGCACAAAAAAGAAGCTCTGTGGGACAAACATTGTGTGATATTATGTGAGTAGATTGCTGAATGCATGCAAGAGGCCTATTTGTCACATGTCGCAGTGTGAGATGCTTTGACGATTTAGGGGAAAAAAAAGGAGATGACTTGTAAAAAGGCAAGTCTTTACAGCCATCAGCAGCAGCTCACTTTTGCCTTGGCATCTGAAGAGAGCTGAACATGTTTGCAGGCTCACTGGGTTGTCAGTAGTGACGGGAAAGACGTATGTGTCACTTAAGTGAGCTACAAAAGGGTGCTTTTTAGGCAATCTAGGTCCACTTATTCCCCACCAGTCCACACAATCATGTCTGTTTGATAGATGTTTGAATTAAGGGAGCACAAGATACGATACTATCACGATACACTCACTGGCCAGTTTGTGAGGCGCACACATTCAACTCCTCCTCAAGGCAAACGTCTAATCAGCCAGTCGCATGACTGCAGCTCGATGCTTTTAGGCACAACTTTCTGAAGATCAAACTGAGCATCAGAACAGGAAAGAAATTGGGTTTAAGTGACTTTGAACATGGCATGGCTGTTGGTTGGTGCTAGTCTGAGTGTTTCAGAAAGTTTAGATCTACCAGGATTTTCCCACATAGCCATCTCAAATGTTTTCAGAGAATGGTCTGAAAAGGAGAAAACATCTAGTGAGCAACAGAAAATGCCTGGTTGATGTGAGAGATCACAGGAAAATAGTGAGACCGTGTGCAGAAGAACATCTCTAAATATATACAACACATCCATTCACGAAGCAGATTGGCAACAGACAGCAGAAGACCTCTCCAGTCAGCTAACAGCAGGAAACTGAGGCTGGATTGTTTAAATACCAGAGCCAAACAGGCTTATTGTGGCTGAATATGCCCATCCCTTTATGACAGTGTACCCATTTTTTGATGTGATGAAACAGGGGATTTCTATCATGGATGTGCAACTGTGTGATGCCAATATGTCAATATGGGCCGAAATCTCTGAGGAATGTTTCCAGCACCTTGTTGAAACTATGCAAAAGGTAAAAGGGTCAAATTCGGTACTGACAAGGTATTTGTAACAAAGTGACCAAGTATTCTCCAAATCTCATGATGTATTTTCAAGACTCAATTTTTGATTGATTTTGGTTACATCATGATACTTGTACAATACAAGAAATAAACACAACACTACAAAGGCCAAAAAAAGCAAAACTTGTGGATTTATTCATTACATTCCATCAGTGTGTATAAGGATTATCAATGTTATTCCAATAATAATAATAATAATAATAATAAGTATAATTCCAATAATGTGCCAGCTTGTTGTTATTTGAGTTTCTTCTTTACAGTCAGTTGGTCATTATGGTGATATTACTAAAATTGGGACTAGAGTTCTCTTTAGAACGTCTGTATGTATTTACAAAAACATACAGTTTGTATATAACATGTCACAAGAGAATGTGATAGGATATATTGCTGCACTGAGTGTTTTTCCCCCATCCTACTACAAAATTTCTTGGTTGCTTAATTCTCCTTGAACTTTACTTGCACAGTGAATAATTTTAAATGCTGCTTTAAAATGCAAAGCTATCACTCGCAACAGTCTGACTCGGAGAACATAAAAAACAGTTAAAGGTTGGGATTTAAGAAAAAGACGAGCTCGTGATCTTTATCTAATATGCACAAACTTCTCATTAGGAGTTGATGCATATTAAATAAAAGGTTTGGAAGAGTGAGATGCCCCTGCATCTTTTTTCAGCCGTGTTAAGTCTACTGAAAAGCACTTTAATATTACCAATTTCACATTGCTGAAAAACACATTGCTGTGTTTTTCTTTTTTATTTAACTGATACTAGAAATAGACAAAAAAACCTACACTTTAGTTGCGTCAGAGAAAAGTCAGTACTTTTATTTCTTTTAGTTGCCCTAAAATACAAAACATAAATCCCAATTTGGCTGCCGAACACTCCGATTTTTGACAGCTCTGCTACCAAAGTGATGGATAAGCTCAGCACCGACCCTAAAAGATATTTGTCACTTTGCTTTTGTTCTACCTGCAAAGAGTCCAGAAAAGAATAGCGACTGTTAACTTGCCACTTTTGCCTTACTCAAGCAGAAACGCAGTCACCCCCTGTGATTTAAAATTGACCGCTGGAAGAAGAAGGTGTTGGTCCTTTCCATCAGTGCTGTGTGGGAAGGACCGACACCTATCATCACGAAATCTCTGCTCGCCGAGGTTAACGATGATTCAGGGGACGCCTTTTGATGCAGTGGCAGCATGTAGCAGGAGATCTGTCTGGTGGGAAAGTGCATGCCACAAAGACATGCACCCTAGAATTCACGTATGGTATAAAAACCAAGAAATCCACTATCCTGCGCACTACTCAGTTCGATTCAATTCATGTAGTGCCAAATCGCAACAACACTAATCATTTTTATTCATGTCAGAGATTTGGAACTTGATCTATAGATTTAAGTGTATATAATTAAATTATAAGACAGCTTGGACTTTTAAAATCAATCCTAATGCAGTTGAAAGAAAACATCGATTTAAAAGATATTTGAGTGTTTTTACTATTTAAAGTCTCAAACATTCCTCAGAGATTTTGGCCCATCTCGACACACACAGCCGTGATATAAGCCTCTGTAAATAAAACTGAATTGAACTGATAGAATTAGCTATTACAGCTGAAAAACAGAACAGCTGGAAGGCCTCTTCTGTTGCTGAGTTGTAGTAAAACCATGGGAATTGTAGTCTGTTTCCTGTTCTTAGCTCACAGCAGTGTACCTGTGTGGTCTTCTGCTTCGATGTTTATCGTGGTGTGTGTTCACAGATGCTCTTCCGCATACCTTGGTTGTTTAGTTTAGTTTGAGTAATCGTTTTCTTCAGTTATAGGTCTTTTCCTATCAGGTCATCAACCAGACATGTTCACCCAGAGACCTGTCTTTCACTGGAGATTTTACTCCCTTTTTTGGACCATTTTCTGTAAACACTAGAGCTGGTTGTGAGATGTGATTGGCTAATTGGATATTTGCAATAATGAGCAGTTGAACATTTATATCTGATTTAGTAACCAAAAGAAAATCTTGGGCAATATATTGGTCCTAGCTCTAAAATACTCAGTTTTTGCACCACATAGAAAACACATGTACTTACAGAGTGAACTTTCATTTGTTAATGTATTCAATTAATTTTCATATACAAGCACATAATTGGCATTCAAGGACACCACTTCTGCGCCTCTTTGTGTGTCCTTCCTTCTCTAATAATATTCTATGACCTGCCGTACTACCATTCTTTTGTCCTTTAACACTGCCCACATTTCTGCCTGCCTATTGCGCTGTCCCTTGTGTTTCGGCGCTCTAATTGGATGGTGCATGAACACTGTGAAAGGGGGGAAAATCGTTCCATTTTCTCGGTCCACAGATTTCAGGCTGGGGAAAACTGGATTGAATAAACTCCTGCTGATAGAATTTGCACTTTGCTCTGACAGCTGAACAACAGAACAGCTGAAAGGACAGAAATCACACGAGTTGAACATTGCTCCAGAGAAGCCGCTGTTTCAGACTAATCTACACTAATGCTCAAAGAGTAGCTGCTGCCCTGGATTATGTGCGATAGCTGTTAATGTTAACAACGCACACTTTCTGCGTGACTGAGTTTGGAGTATGAAAAAAAAGTTGTGTCACAATTGGGTTACAGAACCTTTTAAAAACCAAGTAAACTGGGGCTGAAATGATCAGAGAATGAGAAGGGCAATGAAAAATTAAAACATTAATTTTGTTAATTAATATATAATTTAAGCTGCTTATGGTACAAAGTAAAATGTCAACATCATGAAAACCTGAGGACAGTTGTTAGAATGTGTCATTTTTGCGTCACTTCATCTAGTGAGTGTTGTTAAAATCTATCAGGAGACATAAAAACTCAAAGAATCACCAAAACAACTGTGATCCACTACAGTACAGGTCAAAATATCAGGATAATTCAGTAAATATCTAGACTTCCCAACAAAAAGACTTCAAGCACTCCTCTAGCATGTCTTTGTCTGTTCACAGATGTCCTTAATTTTGATCCAAGCATCTAGAATCTAATTTGTCTGCTGTTAATATCTTTTTCTTCTTTATCTTTGTCTTCTTGTGTTTATCTTAATCCCTCGCTTCATGGGTCACTCCAACTCTTTTTATGTCCTACTACAGCGAGAAGGCCTACATCCTGATGGTTTGCAGGTACCGTTTAACAAAGCTGCCAGCTGAAGTCATGTGAGGCAACTGCTTCTCAACCAGAGAAGACATCATTTCTTCCATTAAGGTTAGACCCATTTTCCCATTTTGTGGTGTTCTGTGAATAGAGTAGTATATAATGTTTGTACGAAATTTGGAAATGTCCTTGATAAAGTAGCCTGCATTTCTTAACCCCGAGAGTGTTCTGACAGTTTTAAAACAAGCCTTTTTTCCCCCACTTTGAGACATTTGTACCAGGGTAATGCTTCCGGGCATCCAGCTAGCCAGATTTATTACTCCTTTTATCAGCTGTGCTAACAGGACGGGAAAAGAGCTTTTGTACTGATGAATTAGCCTTTAACTAAGAAAAACTTGCATTAGGTCCAATACGCTGCTGGAACACAGTAACACAATGTAGATATTCTATTTAAAGTATCATTAACGATGTATGATTGTTGAATCCATTAATCTTTAATTGTCACAGATGACATTTATGATCAGTCTACTCAGTGGTAATGTATTTAGAAGTGATACCAATCAGCTTACTGCCTGTTATGTGTTGTATTCAACATATAATAATAACCCACAGAATGAGCGTGGATCTTGGGACTGGGACAGGAAGTGGTGCAGTGATTCATTCTCAAAAACTAACAATCAAGAAAAAATACTGTTAGTTCACTGCAAATGTAAAGGAAGTAAGAGAGAGGAAGCTAGAAAGCAAAAGGCATCTCTCACAGGAAAATATTAAACAAGATACAAGGAGCTTTTATTGCTGCTCGTATATTAATTGATTAATATTATTCAAGCAGTGAAACTGGAGGTTCACTTAGAGGCCCGAGTCAGTACATGACTAAAACCAGCCTCATATGCTCATTTCCTGTGTTTACTATAACGAAGGATAGAACTCGAGCTTTGATAATGTAATTAACGTCTGTTCGAGATCAATAGCCCTAGAGCACGCAGCTAATGAGACTTCAAGACATGAAAGAGAGACGTATGGAGTCAGGCATCAGACTCTGCTCACATTATGTTCCAGTGGGTTCACTGAGAGTGAATGGATGCTTAATAAATAGTTTTTCTATAAGGTGCCATAAAATACTGGTAGAATGTGGTCTCACTGGGAAATATAATTCATTGATTGTTCTCATATGTTTAGGTGGATTAAAAAAAATGCTTTTATTAAATTAAATCACTACTACCTCAACATAATGTTATTGCCCTCTTATTTGCTCAGGAGCCTTTGTGAGAAGCAGATTTGTTAAAACTGATAGAAGTATGAGTGGAAAAAAATGCTGTCAGATTTTCATCTGTTATGCAATACCATGTGGATCACGCCACACTGGCAATAGCTTAATTTTCCAGCATGACAATGAACCCAAACGCACAACTGAATACTGGTACTATTAGGCATGGACTGGCCTCCCCAGAGCCCAGAGCCTGGACCTTAATATTATTGAAGCAGTGTGGGATCATCTTGACAGAGAACAGAAAAAAAAAGGCAAAGTGGAGCTTTGGATGTCCTTCAAGAAGACTACTTAAAGAAACGTAAGAGAGTTCAGGCTGTGTTCATACCAAGTATTGACTTTGAAGCTCAGTAATTGACTTATATATTGTATTTCGACATATGTTAGCAATAATTTAAATAAATTCAAGTGTGAGTGACTCATTAACTAATACATAAGCTACCATCTGATGCACTGCTAATAAGTGAGAGTAAGAGAGAGATTAATTTGACTATGAATCTGTGAAGGAAATCATTTTAATCAGCATGTTGTGGGGTGTGGTTTGTGGCTCAGCTGGAGGGGTGGAGCAGTGAGTTCAGGGTGTGGTGTCAGGGGAGGCTGACTCACACATCTGACCTCCATCATTTGATCATGTCTCTCCATTTGAATATGTCGCTGGAATAAGAAGACAAAACTGTGTGCACCGTGAAACAGAAGGGGAGGTGAGCTGAAAGCTGCCGCAAAGACACTCTGAAAATAATAATACTCAACCTACAACCCTGTGCGCGTGGGTCCTTTATTGTGTTACACTACATAACGATACTAAATATCCCAAACAAAAGCCCAGGAAGCCGCAGAGAAGGGTAACAATACAGGTTAACAACACTGCTGCTCTGAGACATCCAGACATTGTTGTTACTAAACTCCCACAGGTGCCTTACACACTCTTCTCAAAACCTTTTTACCATCTCTGAACCTTTGCTGTTTAATTTCATTATCTTAATCCTGACTTAATCAGGCTCCAGCAATTTACATATGAATTAAAAGGAGAATTTCAGCGCTAATGACTGTGTGTAGTGGTGTTTGTATGCTTCCATAGACAGGCAATGACAATGCCTTTGCACAAAGCAGGGGGGTTCATTGTAGACCAAAGCCTCTGTTAAAGTACATGTCATTTTAAGTATTCCTATACAGTATTTAAAGGAATATATCAACCTTTTTTTGATTGGAGAATAGAGGGTGAACAGGAAGCAAGACTCGAACACAGGACCCTGCAGCCTGTCAGCATATTGTAAGTCTTCAGCAGCGGTAGCAGGTCTGTGAGGCAGCAGATCATGCGTATAATGACAAAGAATGATGGAAACAACTGTTCATCTTGTGTGCTTAGCCCTTTGGCCTACTAACACCAGCTTATCATCACAGTCCTAGTCTTGTTAGACCTTACCTCTTTCTTTGACACAGTTAATCATACCATCCTGATAAACAGACTGAGAGACCTGGTTCGGATGTCTGGCTCTGTTCTAGACTGGTTTTCATCCTACATATCTGAAAGGAGTTTTAGTGTATCTGCAAACCAGATTATGTCAAAATCTACATAGCTGCTGTGGGGAGCTCCTCAGGGCTCCGTGCTGGGACCTATTCTGTTTTCAATATACATCCTTCCTTTAGGCTAGATAATACTGTAGTTTCCTGATGTATCTTATCATCTTTTTGCTGACGATATTCAGCTATACTACTCATTTAAGCCTTCTGAAGTTCATAAGATCAAAGTTCAGAAACTTTGATTATTGCACCAGACAGTGCAATGTCTGATATTAAACAGCGACTGGGTGATTTAGGTTCCTCACAGAAGCATAACCTTAGAAATCTAAATGCTATTTTTGATTAAGCTTTTTCTTTGGAGGGAAATTTAAATCAGATAGTAAGAATCTGCTTTTTTCACTTGAGGAACTTTTCAAAACTTAGATCTATCATGTCAACAAGTGAACTTGAGATGATAATCCATGCTTTTGTCTCTACAACACTCGACTACCGTAACAGTCTGTTTACTTGTCTAAACAAGAAAGGGCTAGCTCGTCTACAGGTTGTTCAAAACTCTGCAGCGAAGCTACTGACCCGCTCGAACAAGGGAGCTCATATGACCCCTGTTTTAATGTCGCTACACTGGCTACCAATCAGATTTAGGTTCCATTTTAAAATTTTAGTTTTAACCTTTAGAGCATTACGGGGACAGGCCCCTCCCTATATTGCTGATTTGATTCGTACACGTACCTCTTCTCGTAACCTGAGGTCAGCGAATCCAAACCTTTTAGTGGTCCCCCACACTCTTTTCAGAACTCGAGGGGACCGATCTTTCCAAGCTGTTTGGAATGCACTTCCTCTATTTCTGCCTTCAAAACGCAGCTAAAGACATTTTTATGTCAAAAAGCTTTTAATTAGACCGGGGTTTTTATGATGTTTTTATGACGGTATTGTGTTTTCCTACCTTTCTTGTAAAGCACTTTGTGACACATGTCTGTGAAAGGTGCTATATAAATAAACTTTACTTACTTACTTACTTACTTAACACCAGTTACAGCAAAAGGGAATTTCATCAATGGACCTAAGATAGATGTTAGATCAATTCTGACCTGAAAACTGTGCATAAGTAAAATAAATAACTTTTGGCAATCCAACAAACCCATAAAATATGCAAAGATTAACTGTACTTGAAAGCTTTGGTTGAAAAATCGAGGCATTGTCAAAAAACATCCAGATTTATGTCGTAGAAATGACAAATTTCAGCAGTACGTCCAATAAATAGAGATTTTATTCTGGACAGGCTGGCAGGCAGATCAATTGTGACATTCCTTGAGTTCATAGAATGGCTGAAAAATCGAATACTGCCATAAAGCTGCTGCCCTCAGTACTTTAGAACATAGTGCACAAAGACCTTCTGCATCCGAAGCTACCTTTATAAAAGTGACAGCTGTCACGGTGTAAACAGTGTAGTAAAAATATCTGAAGACTGGTAAATTTATAGCCTCACAATATATACAGGCCTATTTCCCAACCACATAATATGAACTTTCTTTCAAGCCCCCCTCACTCCAAACATCCTCTTAAATTCAAAAGTAAATCTTTTAACCTGGCAGTCAACCTGTGCTTCACACCATAAATATGCCAGCATGAGTGAGAATTAGTCTGTGCCAAGGACACAGAAGAAGAGGGGCAAGCACTGCTTCAGATCTGGATGCTTTATCTTTTATTGAATCTTTGGAGACATTAATGAAAACCTAATAAGCTGCTGCTCTAAGCCCGCTGGTATGGCTAAATCCTTGATATCGGGTCTGTCCATCAAGTGTATATAGTACATTCAACAAAGATTTCCAAAAACACCAGCTGAAGTTTGTAATTTGAGACCGTACAAAAAAAAAAAAGAAAGAAAAAAAAAAATCAATGCTGTTGCAGAATATCGGCTTCTCGCGGATGTCTGGCGGGAATCACGAGAATGAAATTTACTGTCAGTTTTAGTAGCGCTCCTGCAAACATACGTGTCTCTTTAGAGCAGGATGTCAAACTCATTTTACATCATGAGCCACATGCAGCCCACTTTGATCTTAAGAGGGCTGGAGCAGTCAAACGTTCCCTCCTGTCAGTGTAAAAGAGTTTAACTACACATCTTATCCCAGAGATATCTTAAGATAAGAAATGCAAAATCAACAGTACGTCTCAGTTTTTCTACATGATAGAGACATGCTGCTGTGGTAAATAAAAGAAAGGATTCTTTGAATGACCATGATAGAGGAGCAAAAGCTGAAAGTCCAAAATGTATGCGCCCCTTCACATTTTCTAAAGCCATTCAGTTAGCTGGATTGGAGTCTTTACAGGCCAATTTTGACTGACTTTTTTGACTCCCCTGCTTTAGAGATTTAGAATTAAGAGTCTGCATGATTTGAAAACAGCTATTTTGCATTTCCACAGGGGCTGTGTGTCTAATTCAGTAAAACATCCTTAACAATCAAACAGATCATCCTCATTCGCACACTCCCAGCAGTAAAACCATTAAAATGTGCTACAGTGCTGTCTGAGTTATGGTCTGCTAGATTTAACACAGCACACTTTAGACATCATTGTGGTAGATCAATTTCAGCACAGAAGAATACAGGATCAAATCAAGTTCAATCAACCAGCTGAAGATGAAATACAGAAGATATAACCTTTTACTCTCTGATGGTGAAAACATGTACAGATAACAAGCGCTTGAGCCTTGCAAGCAATCTACAAAATAGGCCCCCAAAGCCTGAGTGATTTACAGTAGCATGTTAATGCTGGCATGTCTGCTCTTTATCGCCTTTGTTCTCCATCACCAGTGTTCAAGCAGATGCACAGGAGAGCTTTCGCAGACCTGAGATATCATTACTCAAGCATCATCTCCTTCTTCAACTAATACTCACCTTTTGATGATGCACTAGTATTTTCAGTCACAATATTAATATCTGTTATCCTGGTTTTTAAATAACAAATATTTCGCCGTGACACTATTTTCATGTTATTACTTCATTTGTCACTGAACTAGAGAGGTTAGACATAATTTTTAATGTGACAATTTGTACTGGTAACAACGTGCTCATTCAGTAACACCTGGACAATCTAATTCCATTTAAAATAATCCAATCTTATACCCCGCCTCCTATTTAGACTTCCAGTTGCTCCCACCTGCTACCATTTATCTATCCTCCACTAGTCTGTCACCTCCAACCTTCTCTCCTTTTGGACCAACCCTATCAAAACCTGTCTGGTTTTTCTACTCCTGTCAAATTTGCCGCTATCACTATCACACTGTCAACACACACTGGACCCACAAATGGCCAAAACAGAATTGCTTACCTCTTAGATCCCCACCAGTTTAGTTTGCCTATCCTCGCAGTAGCACGAGAGCTTCATTCCGCTACAGACTCTTCTGTCCTCATATTCCTTGACCTATCTGCTCCCAGATACGCTACACTCCATGCAGATTGATGCCTGCCTGGCTGACATCTGAGAGCAGATTGAGATGGACTGCCTGAAAACTCGACCTGGACAAGTCTGAGCTTCTGCTCCTTTGGGGGAAAGGGTCCCCTCGAAGGGACCTGTCCATCATGGCTATGATGGTGCTCACTCACCAGTGACTGACTCTGAATGACAAACTGTCATCACAAAAAAACTCATCTGTAGTAAGGGAGGTAGCACAGTCAGGGGTTGAAGTGGGCCGGAATGATTTGGGACTGACCTAATAGGAGTTTAATACATAACGATATGAAGTGAGTTCATTTTTGTGTGCCGCAGCCTGGTGTTCACGGGGCTACTCACTCACTAAATTACAGAGTAATGTCACCCCATCATCCCACCTGCACTCTCTATACACCCGTTTTTCATCCTCATCCCCGCATTAAGACAGTGGAATTTCAGCATCTAGCTATAGTGCTACAGAAGGGAGACAAGCACAAGCAGAGGTAGTACCACATGCTTATTCGCTGTAAGATGCATATGACTAAATCCACACAGAGCAGGAAACCTCGAAGCCAACAGCAGCAACACCGAATCATCTTTCCACAGAAAAAACAAATCCACGGGTACAGTAGATTACAGATTATTTGAGAATCATTTCTAAGTGTTCCATTTCCCTCTGAGCACAATACATGGCTGAACCTTAACATTACATTCCCGGGACAATTACGTTTGCCCAAAGCAACTTGCAGTAAGTGCATTTGAATGAGACAAGAGGAAGAGCTAAAAAGAAAAAGGTCGCAAGAATAGCTTTGTGGACCGTAAAAATTACGAGGATTTCTGCAGAAACTCTGAGAATTCGAAGAGATCTGATATGCTTTTCAGTATTTTCTGTCATCTTTGCACTGTAACAATGGAGGATGGTCATGTTAAACATGGTAAAAGTTTCAAATCCTGTGGGCAGCATATGTGCAAGTAATCCCAGTGAGGAAAAGATCGGGAGTCAGACCTCTCCATTTTTTTTTCTTCTTGGCTCTGAATCATGTCAGTGAGAGCAGATATACTTCATATAGTCATGTCAGGCACACAGCTCTAGCTGTCAACACAGCAAGCCCTCCCTTATGCTCTTCAAATCTACTGCCTGCAAGGTGCAGCCAGTCAGAAGAAAATTGGCTTCAAGAGAATGGAGCTAAAACGACTTGTTTTGGACTGTGGATGGACTGAAGGGCTGCACGAGTACAAGCTCAGTAGGTAAGATAAACAAGGACAAGTGAAAGCCCCCCGGAGGAGACACCAATCCCTTGGGGGTTGTGTCATGAAGGGCAGCGGGCGTAAAAAATCAGCCAAATCCGATATGCGGAGCCGCCCGCTGTGATGACCTGTGATGAGTTCAAGAATAAAAATATGGAGCCAGAAATGACTCTAATAGTTCCCCTTTAAGCATTTGTCTCTCAGCTAACAAATAATTACTAATCATTTCAAACTGTTATAAATAAACCCAACTATAAAAAAATCTTCTCTTCTTTTGCAAGACTGTAATTTAAAACCCACATGCCTGGATATCAACATCGATCAAAGAACAGGCTTTAAAGGGCTCAGAGCACAACAAGAACAGGGATGTTTTTACGTGTGTGCCCATTGAATTACAACAGGCTGACATGGGCAGGGCTTGTCGCACTGATGTTCGGTACCCCGATGACAACTGAGACACTGTGCTGCAGCTGTTGTTACCTGCAGGCCACCACCCACTGGGCAGAGTGCATGAACTGACCTGACCGTGATGGATGACATTGTCAGCCCATCAAAACCATCCTTATTTGAAGAAAACACAAACACATGCACACACATTTGTAAGATGAGATGATTCTATTTTAACTGCATTGTGCAGACTTTCTATTTTAAAAAAATATGTAACAACGAGGAACAAGTGTAATGGCACATAGCTAGAGGGTAAAAATGTAGAAGCAGAGACATTTGGAAGTAGGTGACAGTTATTGAGAAAATAGTGGTGAAAAGAGAGAGAGACAGGGAGAGCTGTCATGGCAACATTCTAAAAAAAGGCAAACAACAGTTAATTACCACCTCCACCCACAGCTATGATAATGGTGAAGGTGACAGGACACCTGCTACAAAGTCTCAGCTAGTTATCACCTGCAGGTATTTCTGGAACCCCTAGCGCCAAGAGACTAGCCCAGTTTTATTCTTATTTATTTTTTTATAGCCATCAGTACTGAAGGAAAATGTGAACGTGCGAGGAAAATACCCAGCTGTAACTCTTTCAAAGATACTGCTTGACATATGGTCTCTGCAGGATTTGCCAGAGACCATTTGATGGTTGCGCTATCATCGCTTTCTGAATGGTTATGTTCTGCAGCATGTTTCAGTAATCCCCATAATACCTGCAAAATCTAAGAAAGTTGGAAAGATGACATTTCAGTTAATCTACATATCTACGTATTATAGCACTACTATCTGTACATGTATGCAATCCACTTATTGAGGCTCTTAGCCAGTCAAAGCAGATAATAAAGAGTTTTGCATCTCTGCCAGATTCAATACAAATCAACGAGGCTGACTAGGTCTAAAAAATAAAATGGATAAAATAAGCAAAAGCACTGCTGAATTACACACCTCTTTATCTTTGGAGTGCAAATCAAAAAGGACTTCTGCCACGTTCAGCTATAAAACGATCGCATAATTCATTCATAGTGATGCTTAGCGCTTAAAAAATAGTCTTCTTTTCACGTGATGAATGGGAGGCATCAGGAATGTAAACACAGGGCTGATCTGATCAGCAAGCGCAGTGCAGCCTGAACGTAATTGTCACATTCATTCATGTAGGTGCGCTCACTCGCCTCAAGTTCTAAGGTCAGAGATGGCGCTTGATGAACTCTGTGACATACACTTTTGAGGAAAATTGATTCTGAAATTTATATATTTATTTCACTATCAGCTACCTGCTCATCTCTTTTCTCACTGTTCCAGGCAAAGGGAAGATTATGTCGATTGTGTATTATTTTCTGTCATAGTGGATATGTAATCTCACTATGTTAAGTGAGAAAAAATTTTCTTGCTGTGATGGAGAAGCAAGAACCCCCCCCCCCCAACATTTAACTAAAAGCTGCAAAAGCACCAGTGGACTCTAATATCATTGCTTCTCCAGTGAATTTGACATATTATGTAAATAAGAAAGAGTGTTATGCCACAGTCTGCCAGACTGTTCTATTCTCCTTCAGCCATCCACAGGAAAAAAAAAATCATTGAAATATTTCTGCAAAATTACACTGAACAAAAACTGTGCAACTTTTGTCCAGTCTAACAGAACCAATGTGGCAGAAATGCAAAATTATCTTTATAGAAAACTTAGTGTGAATAGAGCACGTCTTTCTGATCTTCCATAGAAGAAAAAAAACAACCAATCATTAAATACGTGGTTGTCACCATTCGTGATCGTCCTGTGACTGTACCCACAAAATAAAACACTTGCATAGCTTGCATATGAGGAAAGAAGATCTTCTCAGCTAAGACACTGATCTTAGCCCACAGATGACGGTTATACTCTCGGGATGAGAAAGTCAGGAGGATCAGAGACAGACGAGGAGACTGCATCGGCGCCCTTGCTTGTTATCCGATTCTTACCACTGCTATCCGGTGCTTTCAAACAAATAAAGTCATAGTTATTTGAGGAGCAACTGGTCAATAATGCATTTCTTTCTTTCTTTTTGATGATTAAATAAGTGTTTTTGAATAATACATGCAGTACTCTGACCCCCTCCCCCTCTCATACATTGGCACAAATCTTCCAAGCTTTAAGGTTAATCTTTGAACACATTGCTTTTTGGCCAGCTCTAGCAGTGACAACAACCCTAACGCGAGCTAATAATCACTGCTTCTTCTTAACAGATGGAGCGACATGCCTGGACTTTCACACTTACAGTAGGTGATGATCAGTATATTAAGTGGCACTTCACAAACTCTCCTTTTAAGCCATCAAGTGTTTGCTGTGTGCAGGCAGAGTCATAAGCATCACAGTTGCTGAGGAAGTCTCCCCAGATGTCTGCACTTGAGTAGTTAATCTTTATGGACAACTAAAGGAGCGCCTTCCAACAGTTTAACATTTCAAAACTAGATGTAAAAAAAAAAAATCCATTTCTGCAAGTTGGAGTTTAAATCCATACTCATAAATCCCACAAATCTGTCTTTTTTTGGTTCTCGTGATAGACCGAGGATCGTATAAAACAGCAACAATCCATCTAAACGTTATGAAAAATGTAAACAGCGGAGAATTTGCATTTTACTGAAAATACAAATAAATACAAAAGAACCAAACACACTTGACCTCTAAACACCTAAATTGGTGGGAATGAACTGAGGCATATTTAGATGGTTTGGAGAGTGGTGTCATATTTTGGGCTCTCCAAGATGAGAACATAAGAGCAACAGCACAGTGACCTGGCTTGCTTCTCTCAGATATCAGATTTTAGTGTAACATTACCAGCTCTGTACAGTTCTTTATTAGTTTTTGGGGATGTTTACTTTTAGCAGTCCTGTCGGTGTTACCGGAGATGGTCTCCTTCTTCTGTCCGCTCCCTTTAGGGATGGCCACAGCAGATCATCTGCCTCCATCTTGCTCTAACCCCAGCCTCCTCCTCTGTCACACCAATGCTCTGCATGTCCTTCGTCACAACATCCATGAATCTTTTCTGTGGCACTCCACCTCTGTACATGTCCAAACCACATCAAGCTTTTCTCTCTAGGTTTGTCTCCAAACCACTCAACCTGAGCTGTCCCTCTGATTTTCAATCCTGTCCCTGCTGGTCACTCCCAAGAAAAGGGAAGGAAATAACTGGCCTCAGGGAATATTTGAACCAGGGTTACTGCATTTGCCTCATGACATACGGATCCACTAATAAACTCAGTGAGCAGGCAGCCCTTACCCTTCATGTTAAACTTTTCTAGCATGTGGTGATTAGGTCACAGCAGTAAACACAACTTGTTTAGGGTTAATGGATGTGATCAAGCTAGAGCACATTCCTTTACAAGTGGTCACCTTTTTTTGTTGAAAAACGACCAGATGAAAATGACACACTTGTCTGAATAATCCCTTAACTTCATGCCTCACAGGCAGTATTTTTTAACAAGTTAGTGCAGTTTGTTTTAGCTGAATTAGCTGTAGCCCACCTGCAACCTGTAACATTTGTCCATCCATCAGAATCAGTGATAATCAGAAAGATATCAAATGTTTTTCTGCTTTTGCCTGCAGTTAGCTGCCCACAGTTTAAAAAAAATGACAAATAATTTTAAGACTTAAATCTGCAATGGTCAATACTGTGAGCTGCATTTTCGTTTTTTGCCATGCAACAAATCAGAAAGATTGACAGATGGAGAAACAGTACCTGAAGGGGCTGGCCTGAGCAATCAAATATAGCTGAAATCTCATTTAAAAGTAATAGTAGCAGTCTTTAAAAAAATACTACTAATAATAAATCAGCCAATTCAGTGACTGTCAATAGACAATCAAGAGAACAGTATCACAATTATGGGGTAGCTGTAGATCAGGTGGTGGAGCAGGTCACCTACTAATCAGAGGGTTCGCTCCCCGTCTGCTTCACTCGGCATGCCAAATGCTCTTGGGCACAATACTAAACCCAAGTTTCTCTCTGATACATCCATCAGAGTATGAATGTGTGTGAATGGTAGATAGAAAGCACTTACATAGAAAGACTCACCATTTACCATTAAAGTGAATGTGGTCGTGTGAAAAAATACCTGAATTAATGAGGAATCCTCTGAGTATCACAGTGACAGTGTGATGGATTCATCAAGGAGTCCTGGCAGTGCCGTTCAACATACTGTTAATTCTGGGAGTTCTGTAGTGTGCCAAACTGCCTTGTCAGTGAGGTTCCTAGTCACCCTGGTGGCAAGCAACATATGCTCTTGATTAGCACCAAAAAGTTTTCTTCATTTAGGCCTGACAGCCCTGTATTTGAGTGAATAGTGAGTAGGCTCAAACAGGTAAGCCTTTCCAAGTGATCCAGTCAGAGATAGTGAAAAGAAGAAAATGGAAGATGGGAGAGATAACCCTCAAAACAAATAGGATATTAAATAGTTTTACAGCTTTATTTTCAGCAAACATATTTCCATCAGACTCTCTAGGCTTTTGTCATCTTCATAAAGGATCCTCTCTTATAGGTTAGAAACTTTTCTCCAGCTGAAAAAGCTGCCTCCAGATGAACAGAATCAACTTTCTGGGATTTCTTCATGTGGATGATTGAGCCTTCATCAGGTGAGGTACAACAGTGAGAGTCAACAGCACTCAGTAAAACACAGAGGTGGCTCTGTTCTGATTCAGAGCTACAGCTTCAGTCAATAATGTGGCGGGGATGTTGTCAAAACTGATGGGATTATGAACTGAGAACATTGCTGTTAGATTTTGATCCACCATGCAATACCATCAGGAAAACATCTAACTGGCAACGGCTTTATTTTCAGAATAACAACGATCGCAAACACACGATGGGACCCTATCAGTCATGGACTGGCCTCCCCACAGCCAAGAACTCAAAATTTTGGAAGCAGTGTGGGATCATTTGGACAGCAAATGCAACAAAAAGGCAGGCAGCATCCAAAGAAGAGCTTAGAGAGCTTAGGGCTACTTAGAGAAACACAGTAAAGTAAAGAGTGCTCATACTGTGCTGGAGAATAGCGGTGGTCATACCAAATATTGACTTTCAAGCTCGTTATAATTGTACAAGCTTTGTTTTAGTCTTTTATACAGCATTTCCATGCTTGCTTGTTTGAATAAAATGCTGCACGTAAATTGCTTTGTAAGCCTTTTCCCAGGAAAATTTAGACTATAAGACTTTTGCACAATGTTGAATGGTGCAGTGAATAGAGTATGTCCTTCATGTCTGAGTCCAATTTTTTGCCTCAGTTCCATTTACTAACAAGACTACCGAACAAGCTCTGCGTGTTTGATAAGACCATCTCAGCTGTTTAGATCTAATTATGATATGAAGAATATCAGAAATCCAGCAGCAGCCTAAAGCACTGTACTGTACAGTATGTGCTAACAACAATCACTAGAAATATCAGCTCACTGGCTACATGAAATTTTTGACAATGCAGGCCATTATCTGTGCATGTGTAGTCTAAAAATAACACAAATTAACAACACACATGGCGTGACTTTTGGCGATGGAGCTTGTAGTGCCTTCAGACTCCAAAGAATTGAACGTGATTTATTGAGGTAGTGAAATTTATGTATTTAGCGATCAGACTCCGATGAACCATCACGGCAGAAGAGAATCCCAGTGGTGATAGGATTTAGGACAGGACACCACAGAGTCTAGCTGCTGGTGGTGGAGAAGATGAAGACTGAGGCTTGAGGTGTCTGAGGTGGAGATGGGGAGGAGGTGGAGAGTCTAAAGTAATGATGTCAGTATTGAGATTGACAGCGTGGGAAAGCTGTAGTCATGTAAAGAACAGAAAAGCAGCAGACCACCCAGGAAAGCAGGCAGAGAAGAGATCAGATCTTCCTTATTGAATTTACAAAAACGCTCGCTAGCAGTAAAGATCCACAAACATTGCTTTTTTGCAGCAAATATGCATCTTTGTAAAATATTACAAATCATCCTGAAAGACACTAGAAAACTGTCAACAAGTTGTTAAGAAAATCCATGCGATGTATTGCTGAAAGCTCTAAAAGTGCACCGCAATAATGTAAATTTCTGTGAACCGACAGAGTAAATGATTCATTAACAGTTTTTTGTTCTTCCACATGCACTGCACCCTTTTTGTACAACTTTTGTAGACATTATCTGATGGAGGTTGATGCGAGACCTGAAATGTCCAACATGAGACATTAAACAGCCTTTAACCTGCAGAGGAAAAAGTCTGTGTGAGTAGAGTGCAGGTAATATTCCAGAGAAATCACATCTAGCATGTCACGTGTCCTGCATGTCCTACCCAGGCAGCAACTGTGCTTAACCCTTGAATCTTTCTGCCTGTCTTCTGTTGTGTACTACACCCAGATTCTCCTGACATTGCAGCAGTTTTGTTTGCTATAAATTATTGCACTAACGCTACAGACTCGCAGCTATCACAAATTACATGTTGTTTATCTCCCATCGATTAATTATTTGACATTTTTCCTCACCACTAGAAAACATAATAGCTTTACGTGATGACTGATCTCCTCAGACATGTTTTAAATGGTAAAATTTACATTTTGAACACTGAAAACTTGAGGAAGCACAAACAGATTGTTTCCTTAAAAATATTTATCATTTCAGCTACAGCGAAGGCTGTGGGAGGGAAACATGCCTGCCTTATATTTGTGATATCACAAACCTCCCTCAGGTCTGTCTTAGCTCCTTGAAAGTTAATAATACACAACCATGACCAGTTAGTTTAGTACTACATTTCCCAGGAGCATCAGTGGACATAGCTACTTTAATGGATCATCACAGTAATTAACCTACACAGGTGGTTTAATACTCCATTCAGTATTGCCATCAGCTACTTCTGCTTTGCTTTATCTAAACACTGCTTTCTTGCCTTTTGTAGTGCATTTGCCATGCCTCATCCCACCACCATGCTATTTGCAGTTGGGATTATTAATGAGAATTATAGAGCAATGCATCACCACAGAACCAAGATGGAGATGTGGGTTATAATGGGTCACAGCAACACTGCGCTGTGTCCAGAATTAATGACGACAACAGCCTCAAACCTGGGGCACAGCAGGAGAATAATACAATGTTTGAAAAATAAGGGTTGGAGAAGCTACCGCTGAGAAGATCTGGGTCTTAAAAGTCTAACACAGTGAACTGCAGAGGAATAAGATCTCACCGGGAAGATCGGGGACTTTAATATATTAACATTACTGTAGGTGGTCTCACAACCCTGATTAGGTGAACGTCTCTAATTATCAACAGAGGAGAGAGTACATTATTTGGCTTTGCATACACATCTCAGGGGAAATATTCAACAGCTGAGAATTTATATTAGTGATTGTGGCTGCAGTTTAACACAGTCTGCGGTCATATACAGCGTATGCATGGGTTAAGATGAATTGAGCAATATCAGCCTCATTTTATATACTCTGTTCTAAACCACAGTGATAATGAATCATCTGCAGCATATTATCATTAAACACTTTGACAGCACAGAAAATAATTTAGAGCATAAGGTGCAGTAACAAAGAATGATGTCCAAAGCAATGCTTTAGGTGGTTCTGACAGCATTTCAGTTATTCAAAGCTGCAATATCTGAAATTACATACCTGCTCTTTGTACATTAGCCTGAAATATGTTGCCATGACTCACTGTGTACGATTTGGGTGGACAGAGGTATACAGACTGCATTATTTTTAACAAAGAAAAACCCTGTATAAATACAGCATTAGCAGCGCTGATGTTAAATCAGTACCCCTTCAAAAACAATGCAAAGAAGATCTTCAATACAGTCACATTTAAGGGTATCAAGTGCTAAGTGACAGACACGCAATGTGTCAGTGCCTTGACGTATTAACCACGGCTACTGGACACTAAACAGTCCTGTTTGAAGCAGGACTTTGTATACAAAGGCAGGATGGATGACAAATGTTTAAGCTGTAACTTTGTCCATATTTAGGAGGCCACAGTTTGGGGGAACTACTTGGAAAAGGTGGTGATTTTGGGTAAAAGATGTGCCTGCTTATGGAAAAATAGTATTAATGGTTCCTGAACAAGTGTCCATACACATAGTTGGCAGGGACGTCCATGCTGAAATGCAAATACCAGACAATTTATCTGCGTGAGCATTTTAGAAAATTTGCCGCACTTCTGCAGATTTTGTCTGTTTCAGTATTTCTGTCTCTATCTGTCTCTGTAATATCAGACTGACTTGAGGATATTTAGATCAAGTCTCTGTTAAGGTCAAACCATCTGTTACACACTCCTTGTTCGTCTTGTTGCTGAAAATACTTTTTTTTTATCATATGTTTTGGTTTGTTGTTGTTACGCTGCTTTCAGAATAAAATGTTTTGAGATACAGCAGGATAAATAAAGAGGAAAATTTCCTGTAAAATAAAAGTTATGTATATGAAAGTGGCAGGAAGGATGCTACTTGACTATCATTCAAGCCAAGCAGGAGTGAATTGACGTCAATTTCAGAATCAGAAAGGGTTTTATTGCCAAATGTTGAGCAGGTTTACAACATTAGGAAATTGCTGCGGTGCTTCAGTGCAAACATACTGTCATAAATTACGCTAAAATAGACATGAAAATAAAAATGAGAATAAGAATTAAAAGTGCTAAGTAGATAGATAGATATATACATGATATATACATGAGTGCAGGTGGTGATCAGTGCCAAACATGGAATGATGCAGTGAACACAGCGTAGGGTCATGTGTTAGTGGTGGGAACAGTCATACGGTTACTGTTCATGTGTCCAACAGCAGAGGGGAAGAAACTGTTCTTGTGGCGAGAGGTTCTGGTGCGAATGGACCGGAGCCTCCTGCCTGAGGGGAGCAGGTCAAACAGACTGTGTCCAGGATGTGAAGGGTCAGCTGTGATCCGAGCTGCACGCCCCAGTGTCCTGGAGGTGTACAGGTCCTGCAGAGATGGGAGTCTGCAGCCAATCACCTTCTCAGCAGAGCATTTAAAATTTTAAAAGATAGCTAAAGATGCAAAATGAACTATACTTCAGGCACCGGAGACAGGTGGAGACCTTGACTTCTACAGCACAGTTAAAGTAATTAAGCTACATCAAACACAGAAACCCAGCTCTGGGGCCCAGGTGCTGGGGAAAGCTAAGAGTCATGAAAGTCACTCCTAGAAACAGCAACAGGTCCTGATCCCCCTAAAATATCTATTCACTAATAGACACGACCCCCATGACATTTCAGCTTGCTGATATTTTTTAACTCCAACACAAAGATATCCTCACATCCACAGGACTCAAATTATTTCATGACCCATATTTGGATGCCCAAAGGTTGCCTGCTTTCCCTACTTCAGTAACACATGAAACAATTTTTAGAGGTATTTTAGGATGCACCAAAAGCACAGGGGAACCATATGCAATGAGGGAAAGCAAAGGTTACGTCTGTTTCAATAAATGGTGAAGCTGCAGCAAAAGATATTTAAAGGCAGAACGTGAAAAGGGGAAGAAAAAGTTTTCTAAACTTGAATCTGTGGTGTGTAACTGTATAGCATTGTTTGTATCGGTGCTGTCATCCGTTTCCACAATGCAGTGAAGCAGAGGGCAGTAAAAAAAAAAGGGAAAAACAGAAAGAAAGAAAAGAAAAAGATGCCACTGCAACGACTGTTCAGACAGCCAGTCCAACACATGACTAGGCAGGAGCTGAAGGCTTTGTTTTTTTTGTGAAAAATAACACTTTTGCTACTTCTGAGCTAGAGACAAACTTCACTTAAATTTTAAAACTTATATATTGTTTGAACAGAAGTGTTTAAGTATTGTAAGTGACATAAAATGGATTTAGCATTCAGCAAGATTTTTAACTAATAACTATGCTTCTAAAAGACGTTAACAATTACATGGTAATCAATGATAACTTATGGAAATTACCTATAGTTTAACATATGCAAGCTGTTTTGGCTAACAACGTTCACAAGTCCCACAGTGCACATCCAAACCACTGTGTTATGCACATCTAAAATATGCCAGATAAATATGGATGATAGTATCAAAGGTAGAAGATGTGAACAGATGAATGTGGGTTGTTAACTGAAAACAGATTCTGATTTAAATGTGGCTGAACACAATATGCCTGCATAATGAACTACACTGAAATACTATGTATACAAGGAAGACGTGATACTTGAGGTTATCCGTGGATAAGGTTTTGCTGTTTAAATAGCAGATTTTTTACATTTTAACTGATGAAAGTCATTTTTTAGTTCACAGCACGTAAAGAAAAAACACTATTAAAACTGTGTAACTGATGTGAATAAGGTTAAAAATATGCGTATCACATTTGTGAATTTGGTGAACAAAAGTTACCTCTGAGTCTGACATTTGTACCCTCTGCAGAGACATCGATAGCAAAGAATGGGAAGATTTTATGATTCCTGAAAGCATGAATGAGAAAATCCCATCCGATGACATAAGTTCAGACAATTTCTGAAATTACCGAGACATCAGGTGCACCAGTTACGTGCCTATTGTCTGCAACATCTGAAGATATAAACTGGTTCCTTCAGCTGTTATTCAGCAGTGTTGGATCGGATCAGTGGTTCTCAAACTGTTTGCCCCCCATGGTAGGATGCCGAAACCCTTCTGGTTAGGGTGTGGACAACCAGGTGAAAAATAAGAAGTGTACAGAAGTTAATAAGCAGGACTTTACTGAATCTTGTGAAAATGTTGACCTTCATTATTTAAGCAAAATTGAACCTGGATCCTTTTTTTTCCTTTCTAAAGATTGATAAAAGACCTTTAAGGTGTAGAGTTTGAGGTTTTTCCAGTTTCTCATGTGAGTCTATGATGGTGCCAGAAAAGTTTCAGAACTGCTGAAATGAATGAAGTAACAGGTTTTACAATACTAAGGTTACATTTACACCCATCAAACAAAGTTAAACTTCATCTAATCTGTATGCATTTCATTATTAAAATAATTTCAGATATACTATCCCTATAATAGTTACATAGTGACTTTGTTGCTTCATAGGTAATCACAAATTAACTGGTTTATTGACTAATTAACTCAAATAATGATACTGCCCAACATTTTCAATGAACTTAGGATGACTATGTCTGTGAAGGTTCTCAGTCATCCAGGTCATTGTAGTCTAAGGAGCTTGGAAAGAAAAGCGTCTGGACTTCTTTAAGTTGCTTGAAGACGTTTCATCTCTCATCCGAGAAGCTTCTTCAGTTCTAGGGTCCCAGATTTAAGCTCTACCTAATCACATGAGCCAAGGTGTGAAAATGCTCATGTGATTAGGTAGAGGATCATTAGGAGGTCCTTTGTCCCTCTCGGTGGGTTACGCCCACAAAGCATAAATCTGGGACTCTCCACCATTTGACCCTAGAACTGAAGAAGCTTCTCGGATGAGAGGTGAAACGTCTTCAAGCAACTTAAAGAAGTCCAGACGATTTTCTTTCCAAGCTCCTTAGATTAGGATGACTATGCACACAACCATCTCTAGATTTTACAGAGAATGTTCTGGAAAAGGAGAAAATATCCAGTGAGCTGCAGTTCTCCGAGTGAAAATGACTTGTTGATGCCGGCGCTTGAAGGAGACTGCGTCGAGCTGATAGGAAGGCAAGAGCAACTCAAATAACCACTTGTTATAACTCAAGTATGGTAAATACCATCTCTAAATACACAACATGCCAACCTTGAAACAGATGGGCTACAGCAGCAGAAGACCACACTGGCCACTCCTTTCTAATAACCTAACTGAGGCTCCAGTTCTGTCATGCTTACTGGACAATATAAGATTGTGAAAATGTTGCCTGGTCTGATGACTCTTCATTTCTATAGTAGCATTGATATGGTGGGGTGAGAATATGGTGAGAATAATATAAACAAAATGAAAACATGGCTCCATGCTGCCTTGTATCAGCAATTCAGGCTGCTGCTGGTGGTGTAATCGTGTCGGCGATATTTTCTTGGCTCATTTTGGGCCCATTAGCGAAAACCTTGTTTAAAAAGTCCCGGCCTACCTAAGTACATTTGCCGACCATGTCCGTGCCTTTATGACCACAATGTACCCATCTTTTTATGGCTGCTCTCAGCAGGGTAACACACCATGTCACAAAACTCAAATCATCTCAAGCTGGTTTCTTGAGCAGAACAATGAGTTCTCAAATGTACTCCAAATGGCTTTCACAGTCACCAGATCTCAATCCAATATAGGACATTTGGGATGTGGTGAAACAGGAGATTCACATCATGAATGTGGAGCCAGCAAATTGGCAGCAACTCTGTGATTCTATCATGTCAATATATCTCCGAGGATTGCTTGGAAAGCAACCCAGAACTAGCATGATATAATGAAGTGGCTGATGAGTGTATACACATTATCAGTGATAACATACATTTGGCATATCAGCTGGTTGATTAACCAAGACTCCATTAGTTAACAATATGAAACTGATCTGTGGTGATATTCAAACTTAAGGATGAGTATAGACAAAATAACCATACCACACTGATTGTCCTTTAAGAATGATAGTTAGGTCAAAGTGCTAAAAAAATCATTCTGGCACAGCATGTAACAAGGAGACAATGCAGAGTTAATGTCTGACCGACAATATAACAAACATTACTGCCAGGTTCAGCTCAATATGTGACCTGAGGCAGGAGCAGAAATAAGTACCCGAACAAGCCATGTGTGCAAACATTTCCTTAACCCAGCGGAGAAGAAACACGAGGACAACGACAAGCACTGGAGGGTAAATGCAGGAATCGATTGGTACAATGGCAGCTGTGATGATCTCGGCTCTATGGATCAAAAAGACATTCTTAAACAGCTCCTCCACTGCCGGCACAAAAATCAAGCAGTTCCTACAACACAAAGAGATGCTCACGTTGTTTCTGAAACAAGCCTCTTTCAGCCACAATAACACGAGATGACAATTTTTATACCGCAAAATATAAGAACTATGAGATTTTGACCATTTTAGTACCTAGACCTGTGATTAACTTCCAAGCATTACTTAATTCTACACGACCAGTGTGAACATATGGTTTACCTCTGGATGTTAATGAAATACTAGGTTTGATCCATTGAGAGGTACTGACTGAGTAAATGCAAAGATCAATTTTCCATTGCAATTAAATGTCAAGAGCTGTCTATTTTCCCCCACAATATCCATATCTCATTATTGTGCATCTTTTGAGGCTGACTCTACGTTGATGTAGCTTTTTATACAGCAGGAGACTTCAGCCTCTCATAGGCATGTGCAAGGCTACAACACTACAAACCTGACTGCTCATCACTGCCTTTGTTACCTGTTAAAGTTCTCGGTCATGGATGCAGGAGCTCCGAGGGTGTCCTTTGATGTCCAGATCACAAAGGTGACAATAGATTGTTTGAGTTCTTTGCTGAGTAGGTCTGGGGTTGGATCTGGCTAATTGTTTGGGGTCTGCTTTGTTGCATTCCTCAAGTAATTTCTTCAGTGTGAAAGGGCTGGGGTGATGGGGTGGTGCTCACTGTAGCAATGTTTTGGTGGTTAGTATATGTCAAAGTAAAAACAACATACCAAGACGCATGGTTTCACAGCAAATTCTTGCATTGTCATGAAAAAATGCCTTTTCCATCATCTGATTTTTACTGTTGTCATGAGGTTTTGTGTAATGCATTCCAAAATAACATGCTTCTGCAATCACATTACATTTGTCAGATAGAAGAAAATGCACTTTTTATTACTGTAAATTACCGTACTAAATAAGTTAGTAATTACATTAGAGTTACAATAAGGTCATTACTCATATTACAAAGGTTTTGCAGTTATCAGCACGACAGGCAGATAGAAAGAAAAAACTCCAAAAAACATGTTCTTTTCTTCCTTAGTGCTACAATCAGCCCTACTTCCTGTGTTGTAATGTATGCATAAAAACCACATTTTTATGCTAGCACCACTCTAGCTAGCAAGCAAGCATCTGGACAGAAGTATGCTAACACAAAGCTAGCAATAACCCCAGAGTGATGCTGAAGCTGCACGTTTTCAACTTTGCTTTACGTTTTTGATTTCTGTGTTCATACAAAAAGGAAAAGAAAGTGTGTGTGTGTTGGATGGTAGCCTTAGTTTCATATCATTAGACCTTAATTACGTGACAGTACGCTTCACGACCACAGTAAGGTAATGCTGTCATTTTTCTGTAAAGCAAATTTACCTTGCCTTTGGGTATAAATAAAGTTACCTTGACCTTGACCTTGACCTTGAGTAGTATAACAAAGTACTCTGTACAGTGAATAAAAATAATGAATTGCATTACTTTTAAGGAAATTAATGAGTAATGCATAATGAATTACATTTTCTGAAAAACTACCTCAACACTGTTGAGGTACTGTTGCCATAAGTGAGTAACACAAGCAACAGAAACAGAAATAATTTGTCATTTTCAAACTACGTATATGTTAAAGGTTGGAAAACACTCCTAACAGAAGATTGTTTGGTCTTGAAAATGATCAGCAGTCAATTTGTATACCATGGTTTTGCTCCTGAGAACAAATAATGCTGCAGAAACACTTAAAACTTTAAATACTTCATATATTGTGTGCTGATGAATGATTGTTCCAAGCATGGGTTCATCCTCAATGTAAGCATTCTGAGTTGTTTCATTGAGGTTTTAACAAAAGCTGACCCAACTTAAACTAGAAAAATAATGCTCTTGTGCTTTTTGCTGCTCACATTCAGATCTGTGTCACACGTGAGAAGAAAAATGTTAAATTGGGACGCCTGTGTCTGTAGTTTGGACAGAATTGGTCCTGCTCAGGCATGTACAGAACCAAAGTTAACTTGGTGACGGAGTTTTCTGCTAGGTTGGTGCTCATATTTCACATTATAATGCAGCACAGAACCAGAAATGTCAAAAGTTGCACCGTCAGGCTAGTAGCTCTTCCATGTGCAGGAACGGCTTGCTCTGCATACCAGTAACCCTGAAGTGCCTGCTGTCACTACTCCAAATAACACCCCAAAGGTTTTTGGCAGCGTGGCGGGATTTAAATATGTGATGAGTTTTGAAGTCAGTTTGAAGCCAGGCCCTTGGACAACATTGTCACTTGAAGGCAATAATATTTCACTTTCCCAGTACCATTAAAGCGATTCCCCAATTACAGTAGGTAGCAAACTCTATTGTTTATGTATTCAATAATAGCATTAGAATGAGAGCTATGAAGAGAGATGACAGCTGAGACCAGATGAATGGACACACCATAAAAAACTGTATTAAAGAATAAAGCGATCTATGAGTACACTATAGGCCTAAAACTGATTTTGGAAAATGTCTGTTTAGTGCGCATCCAGACTAAAGTGTGTCTGTGAAGCACATATCAAGTAATCGGAAAGGCAATGGAGCATCTGTACAGTGGCACAGCAGACTACTCCAGGAGTACAGCAGAATGCTAATGCTGTTAGGCTTACCTCCGTCCTCTCTCCTCTGAAACATACAAGGGCAATACTGCATTAATCATGGATTCACATCCCTCCTCCTTCTCTCTCACCTCTCTATGCACACACCCCCTCTGTCTTTTTGCTTCGCTCCCTCACAAAAACGCACGCGCACAAGAACACACACATGCACACACACCCTTCTCCATCGTGTGCAACATCGTTAAAAAGACCTTTCGAAAACAGACTGCAAAATTTAAATGTCACTTAACCTGAAAACCACGCGGCTTTTGAATTAATGTAATTAGGCTGTTCGCTGATAAATGAGCTGATGTCCCTGAACCACATAAGAAAATACCAGATAATTCACATGCACATAATCTCACATCTTTTAAACGACACCCACTCCAAATATGCACAAGTACGTACACCCCCCCCCCCCCCCTTCCACACACACATACGCACATAAACACAATCCCATGCACCACACTCCCATTTTCTGCTCCACTGCTCTGAGCAAAATGAGTGGGAAAGAGATACAGAAGCGTACAGTTGTATCTGTGAATTCTATTTCAAAAGCCACTTCGAGAGAAACAAAATTATCAAATGCACATAATGGTCAAAGACCTGTGCAGGCAATGGGTTTTTCAGATATGCTAATTCTTTCTTCATAGAGGGGAGCAGGCTCGTCATATTGCACAATGTAGCAAAAAGGGTACCAGTAGCCCAAAGGACAAACTGGTGTGAATTGGATCTGCATATAAGCTACGGCCCTGTGAGATCTAATTTTATTCATAATTAAAAGACGTTACAGAGGGAAACAAATAGTCCTGTGCCAGCTGTCCTAACTCTGAAGTGACACCAAGAGGACACTGTGTACAACACAGAAGCAGAAACACGGGACAGGAACACAAGTGAACCCAAATAACACTTTGTTCTATGCCTTGAAATTTGTACAGAATAATTTAGGACATGCTGAGCAATATAAGAAGTATGATGCACCATGAATTATTGCCCCAAGCTATTCTAAAGGATTGTTGTTGGCATGGATCAAACCTTTTTTTTTAGGATTGATAGGGTCAAACAAATGCTACTCCAGGCTTCGCTGGGCTTACTGTGTTTTATTCTCCTCATTCTGATGCTCTGATCTGATACTGATACATTGGTGGTATGGGAATTGTGCTGTGTTTAGCATTTAGCATAAAAATTTGAGCCATACATCCATCTTGGAACCCTGCAACTACAGAAAAATGTAAAAGTGGAATATTTTGTATGTGTAATAAATAATTGTCTTTGAATCCGGCTAGGATGAGAACACAAAAAAGGAGCACGATCAAAGCTTTACATCTTAAACATTTCTGGTTAAAATGACAAAACATTGCACACTTTAGATCACATCAACTGTAACTGTATGAAGATTAAATATTTGAAAACTTGCAGAAGTTAAGAAGTTGCACTGCTTAATAGTAACACAGCTGTTCAGCTTTTTCTGATGCAGATGGACCAAAACTTAGATTGTGGTATTTTTAGGTTGAATGACAATGAACTGTATATTGCATATCTCTGTATTTTCTATGAGGCGCTCAAATGTCACAGGCATGTTTAACCCATGACACACAGCTTAACAGTGCTGATTAGCATACCCATGATGTCATTGCACAGTATTTGCATTTGATCTTGTGTCAGCTGCACATGTTGATAAAATGCTCCTGATTCTGCTTCTCACCTGATGCACAGCCTTTGGACTTGGACACTGGGAACTGTCATCAGTGATGACCCTACACATGAATGTTAGCTGAGTTGAACACAGAATCTTTGCTATTTAAACAAGTTTGTGCTTTACTGTACGAGCGAAAGTGAGCTACGGGGTTTCCTTGAAGGGAAGATTGATCAAAGTTAAATTAAATGTACAGCAACTGATATTTACGGTCAGGTTACGAAATTCTATGATTGCACGTTGCCTTCTTATTCACTACCCAGAGGTAACACCTTGTTCTATGGTCAAGGAAACTGAGTGATGCATCACAGGTTACAAAAACACCCAGAGAAACCTTTCATGATATTAAATCATTTATTATGAAATATGAACATGTGGGAAGGCATGGAGTCAGCTTTGGAGGGACCAAATCTAAGTTTGAGGTCTGGAGTTTTCCATTATCATCCCCCCTCAACAAACATAGACTATAATTTTCATGCATATAGCAACGATTATCCTATAACAACATACTGACTTATTTTTCTACTTTTTCCTTTTATCTGGCATACCTAATGATGATTCCCACATGAGCTAATGATGAAGTGGGAATGGGAATGTAAGCTGACTGCAGTAAAAAATGTTTTCACTTTTTAATATGAACTTGATAATCAGTTATGTAAGACTGACAATGAATCCAGTACTTACAATATATAGATATGTTATATATGAAAGTAAATTCATAAATTACATGCAGCACAACACAGACTGGGCTTTCTGACAAATATATCCTAATAGAAATATAGTTATGAAGCTTGTGATCATCATAGTTGGCTGCTGGGTAAATATGTACCTAATTTACTTTTGAGATAGCTCGGCAATGATTGTTAATGTAAGTGATGTCTGATTTATTCGCACTCAGAAATTCCCCTCCATGTAATTGCTGACACTTTTAGCAAAATAGTATCTATTATCACAATTACAGTCCCATGATGCACATTAACATTAACCTTACTTTTTCATGCCGTCCATGCCGGAATGAAGCATTCAAGTGTCAGTTGGTGTGGTACAGGCAGTAATGCAGGAATCGAACTGTCACGGTGATGAGAGAGCTGAGCTAAAAACCAAAATTTTCGATTCACCAATCTATGTCTCAAGCTTCAACTATGATCATGAGATCTGGGTAATAACTGAAATATTAAAGTTGCGAATACAAGTGACTGAAATGAAATTCCCCTGTAGGGTGGCTGGGATCAGCCAGCTGAGATGGGTTGGGCATCTTCAAGGATGCCTCCTGGGTGGATCCATTCAGAGATTCTTTCGGGATACCCAGGTCCTGGGTATCCTGGGGTGTACCCAGAACCTGGTGTAGAGCTATATCTCTTCTGGACTGGGATTACCTCAGGATCCACTAACAAGAACCGTATGGTGAGAGAAAACCTTGCTTAAGGCTGTTGTCACTGCAACCCAACTTCAGAAAAGTGGAAGAAAATAGAGGGATGCATGATTGAGATTTCATTCACTAACAATTAGTTCAGACAGTAGTATGTAGATGTTGTGCCCAAAGCAAAAAAATCCATACCGAAATCCCACAAACCTACTCTGACAAATTCATTTGCCCAGTGTACAATAATTACACGGGACTGTTTTTGTGAATGCAATCCTGTTTTTGCACCAAACTGCCTCGGAAAGGTCAACAGGTGCAATTAGGTGGACAGCAGCTGTAAGCTATTCTTTCTGTCATAATGGCTTATACCTGTGCATAGCTAAATGATTAGCTTCCCATTACATTGCTACACGTCTCTACTATGCAAGAAAAAAATAATCTGTAAAAAAAAATTCTGTAAAAAAACATGTAACAAACACTTCCATCAGCAATGCATGACCTGAAACTCTCTCTCTCACACACAAATACACACACACATACAAAAAAGGCAGATGTCAGATGAGCAGGATGATCAATAGCCTTTTATTGCTTTACCAGGCTGGGAGCGAGAGTCCATGTTTAGGCACTAATGCACTTAGTACTCAATCAATACGAAGAGGTGCTCATTTGGATGAAGGTGAGAGAGATGATACTTTTATTTTAGGTTTGTCCCATAGCTAGCAAATAATTGGGGAACAGGAATGTAAGAATCATTTTTTAAAAATACAGCAAGTGATATTAGAGATGTTGATGGTGTCCTTCAGTCCAGGCAGAAAAAGAAAAGCTTTTGAAAAAAGGCACACAGATGGGCAACTGTGGATCTAAAGAAAAGAGACAGCCCTGTGTGAGAATGATAATAGAAAATGGAAAATGTACCATAGGAGAGGGATATTGGAAAGAAGATTGAAGCTGAGTAGGGGCTAGGTAAAATGCAGGGTGCAAAGATATATGTGGTGCGGAGGAATGAGAAGAAGGATGCATGGTGGTGCACTGGAATAGTTTTGCAAGGTGAAATTTTCCAATTTATCAAAAAACCTGTAAAACAAATAAAAAAAATGTCATACTGTCAATTAACTTTTTGATGTGAAAGCGTACTGTAAATTTTAAATGTGTTAACATAGGCATACATTTGGTGTAAGGTTGAATTTTGAGGTTTACTGGAGACTAAAGGAGTCAAGTACAAGTCAAAGCTGAACAGCACGATACTGCAGCAAACTGGATGAAGAGCAGTTGGGTGACAATCTGAGAGACAGGAAGGATGACACTTATATATTGAGGACACTGTTTCCTGCTGTTTGCCATAAAATGATGAAGAGGGGGGGGGGGGGAGATCTTTGTCCTGCCCGCATTGTTTCCGTTTAACCTCCACAAACAGGTAAACTACCTGCGGAGACTCGGTTAGAAAGCCATTAGCCTCTGACAAACTGAGGGATAATTGCTGCCACAGGGGAATGCAGAAGGGGGAGGATTCAATGCACAAGGCCAAGAAAACGCCATGAAATCCATCAAGCAGCATCATGCTTCACAAGGACAGGAGGCAGTTTTGAGAGAATGTAATAGAGGCTGAAAAAGCACATTATTAAAATCAGAAGAGGATATGCCATGACTGCAGTAATGACTTATCTTAGTTTTTTTTATCAGCAGTGGAAATGTAGAATCAATACAATCACTTTAATTGTGTACTATGCTACAGGAAATCTAACAGTGAGCCTACTAAACAGATTAGCATTTCTGAGAGAGTGCTTTACTTATTTAGCTTTGCACTCCTATCTACATGGACTCTGATAGAGGTGCCCACCCACATCTTCCTACAAACACAAAACTCACTTCTGGAATCTGTTATCTGCAGTTATCTCTGAGCCAAATCTGGACAATGAGAATTATGCACAAAACAGGACAAATAACAGCGCAGTTTAATAACGGAGTGAGCTGGCTGTGTTTCTTAAAGGTCCTGACAGCTTATTTAGAAGGTTAACAAGGTTTTATTAGTATAAAATGGTTTTGAGCATGTTGATGGGCCCGATTGTTTTGTTTTTACACACCTCATACAAAACTCCAGGTAAGCAATGAAGCAGTCAGTTGCAGGATGCAGACTCCAAGTAACACAGCAACCTAACAATTCTCTATCAGAGACGCAGAGATTTTTAAATGCAACACTAAGGCTTAGAGTCTAGTGAAATTAGTAGTTCTAAATTTATTATGCTCTTGAGGTTGAGCCGGTTTGAAACTTCAAACAAGGTTTTCCCACAGCCCTCCTTCCTGCATAGGGTTCCTAAAATTTTAAGACGTCTTTCTTTCATGCAGAAGCTCTCAGGCCTCCAGCGTTTTAGACACTGACGTCAGCAAAACGCAAGTAATCTCCTAAAACTGGGTCATATTCAAATATTTCTCTGCAACTGGCAACAATTGCTGGATGAAAAGTCATTGTCTTTTGATATTTTCATTATTTTTCTGCTAAATGCATGTTTACAGTACATCTAGGCTCTACAGAAGGATTTATAGTTCAATATAATGCTGGTAAAGTATGTTGCGACTAGAGAAAAATACATCCTGCATTTGCAAACTGTTTTCTTTTCTTAAAACATATAAACTCTAAAAATGAGTCTAAATAATCTCAAATCAGAAAAGGTTAAACTGTAGAAATGATTTAAAAGACATTCACAATCTTCCAGTGCCTTGTATATACTGTATAATCATATATATTTTGAAAGTTTTAGCAAAATGAAAAATGTTCAAGTCACAAATTGAAATTCTTACCAAGAGGTTCACGTAACATTTAAAAACTGGTCATAACTGTAAAAGGTTGGGGATATAATCAAACTCTGAGTTCAATTTATCGGCGCATTATGAAAGATAAATACTGTAAAACACTCCGAAAGCTCAACAGAAATGCAGGAATTCAACAGTAGATTCCAATGTATGGTTTTCTAGCTTTGAGTTCATTTTTCATCTTATAATGAGGTTCTGTATTACAAGGAGAGTTAATCTGGCTCTGCCGTTGGATTCCCACCAATTTACAGCTACCGCATATGTGAGTGGGTGGGCTGTCTGTATATCCTATGGTATTTATGAACATGCACTACATACATTAAGATTGTGGTTTGTGATGCCTCCTGCAGTTTTCGATTGAAATACCAACACGTCTTCATTTTTATATACATGCAGAAGTACATCTTACATTTATCTCTCTGTTCTTAAATATGTAAGTACTTTTTAAACCTTCTGTGAAACTGTGCAAAAGAGCAAAAATACAACCAGAGTGGTGATGGATTAAGAGCTGATCATAGCTTGAATGTTTTCCATCCACCCATGGCTGTGCAAATGTTTTGGACACTCACTCACACACTCACCCACGTTCCCTTTTGTCTGTGAGGAACCTGAAAAAGAACTGGATTTAAACTAAAAGGTTAATTTTTTATGCATTAACCACTCCCCACGCACCCCTCCCTTCTTTTCTTCTTTAAGGCTGGAATACAAATGAGCAGAGTTCCTATAGAAGTGAGTTAAAAGATGGTTTTGGTATAAAAATGAATAAGAATAACAAGATTAAAAAAACAAAACAAATAACAATAAGCAAGGACTCCTACCCATTTACTCTCAAGTCTAAAATAAATAAAAAAATCCATTAAGACAAGTGCAGTATATTCAGAATGAAATGAACCATTAAAGTATGAAACCGCAGAAAAATTGCCCTTCTCTTTTTCGGTCAGTGATGAGAACCAAGCTGTTGTGGCTGAAAAGACTTTATTGGAAATGTCACAGGCAGTGTTGGGACTAACGCGTTATTAAGTAACGCGTTACAGTAACTACGTTATTATTGTGGTAACGAGCACGGTAACTAGTTATTATGCCAAAATCAGGAACGCGTTACTCGTTACTGGGATTTAGATAGGGTCGTTACTCGTTACTTCGTGTGGTGGCTATCGCGGAGCTTCCACAGAGTCAGTAACATTAGCAAGTGGTGGAGGGCAGCAGGTGGATGAAGGAAAGGGGACGCAGAAGGAAAAGAGACCCGAGGCGGCCACCGGTCCAAGTGTGAACTGAACTTCAGGTAAGAAGTTATGACCTGCAGTCTCTCTGGGTCAGATATGAACCAAGTTTAGGTGGAGTTTATTTTCGTTATTCTGACTTTTTCCGTACTGCGTGCTAGCTAGCATGACGGAGTTTCTATACAGCTGGGTGATGCTATGAAGTTAATGAAGTTGCACTTTATTTTGTTCATAAGTTATTAGAGTTGCCAACCGTCCCGTCTGGTATTCAGAGAAAATATTACGCGTTTCTTATTGAGGTGAAAAGGAACAGTTTGTCCCGTAATTCAGCTACAATGGAAAAGGCACAAAGCTGGAGTTATTCTGTGTCTTTGCTGCACAGCTGCCTCTTCTTCTTTCATTCTCCCCCCTCCCTCTCCCGTTTCTACTTCAATCATGAAACTGATCAATGATCAGCTGATCGGCTCTCTTGTTTGTTTATCGCCCACTTTGCGCCGAAAGAGGAAACCAGCGGATGTCGCGCTAAACAACAGCAGCACATTTAAGCTCGATCAGCTGTTGTTAGAATTTATTTAATATTAATTTCTAGTATCAGCTGATGTTTGCTGGAGCCACAGCTGTAAAGCTGCTGGTCATGATATCGGTTTGGTTATCTGGTGAGAGGGAAACATGAAGATGAAACCAGGAGATGTCCTTACTGAATCATCAGAGCTGTGATGGAGAAACAGGTTTACCTTTTAGGTGACATGAATGAGTTGAAGGGAAGTTATGAACTGTTTCTGAGAGACAAATAACACCAGGATCCTTTTCTAAGTAGCTGACAGCTGGTAACTGTGCAGGGGCGGGTCTAGCAAAGTGTGGCCAGGGGGCCAGGTAGGGCATTAACAGGGAGAGGGGGGGCACAAAGAAATACTTTTCTTTCTTATTCTCATTTAAAATGTCTAGCTTTTAAAAAATAATTATCTGAATCTTACAACAAACGATTGATAGATTGATGCATAGCATCAGAACAGTGTACATCACTGTCACAACAGTGTTTGTTTTCATTCAAAGGCTTTAAGATTTTTCCTATAATGGTGGGCCAGTCTCTAGTCAAAATGCCCGGGCCAATTTTCTGTCCCAGTCCAGCCCTGTATGCAGCTCACCTGCAGTCTGGTGTTGCCTACATCTTCCTATTCAGAAGGCAGAATTTCTGAGTTCTGAGTACAATCGAAAGCACCACGACTGCAGTTTTTGTGTTGGATGTAAAAGGTGCACATGATGCTGTGACGTAGGCTAGAATCATGGCAGCAGTCAATGACGGTCCAGGCGTGGGATTTCTCTCGTGGAAATATGCACATTATCTTTTCCTTTCTATTGGTAGGTGGCACAGTGCACTTGTGGCAAGTAAGCAAGCTAGAAGACTGGCAAAGTTATGGAAGCAACACATTAACAAGAGAATTCTGAGTAAAACCAAAGTTACTTTCCCTAGTAACTAGTTACTTTGAAAGTAACGAGTAACTTGAAGTAACTGAGTTACTTTTGAGAGAAGTAACTAGTAATGTAACTAAGTTACTATTTTAAAGTAACTTACCCAACACTGGTCACAGGACAGAAAAGACCTGGGCTTCTGTGATTATATCCAGCGAGTGCTTCACATGGTTGTCCATTGATTGGTTTGCACAGTGCGAGCATAGAAGTCACAAAATCTGTCTTTAAAAAGACTGTTAAAAATGTGCAGTGCGAGTTAACATGCTTTTGTCGTGCTTTTAACATGCTTTCAAAATTTTACCTGCTAGCATGCTACACTAGTCACAACTGATGCACTGTCAAAATGTTTCAGGTGGAAATTAATTGTTTAGCTCACCATACTAAACCAAAAACCCTCACAAAAAGTTTATACTGAAAGCAGATATAGATGTACTGCAACGCACTGGACACACCTTCTTATTTAAGGGGTTTTCTGTAATACAGAACTAAAGAAACAAAAGTGGCCACTGATTTTCTTCTTGCCATTAGAGACATTCCAAACACACACATGGGACTGTAATTTGAAATGGTTTTTAATTAACAAATGGGCCTTGTCCAAAGTTATGTGGTGCAATGCAATTTTACGACTTTTTAATGTGTCTGAGACATCAGAAGTGTCAGTGTGAAACAAACAACCCTTTGACTCTTGCAGTCATCCATATAATGAGATGCAGAAACAACGTCAATTAAGACATTTTCAGTCAATGTGTAAAACTTCAATAACTCGGAGTTCCCTTGAGTACAGTCTAAAACCAATCAAAGGTTCTGATGAAAGTGGCTCTTATCAGACCAACTCCAGAAAACAGTTACAAATGACGGGGAGGATAATTTTATTAACAGTGAGAAATCCAGAAATCAGTACGGCAAAATAGCACCTCAGACTGATGCCCACATCACTGCTATACACACATCTAAATATCAACTATTTACAGAAGCCTGCATCAATCTGACCTTCATGGTTGAATTCCTGGGGGAGACTGATAAGAAGCAGAGAAGTGCTTGCATTAAGAAACAAAGAATGGGCATTAGACCAAAGAAAATATGTGATTAGGTCTGATTGGTTTTGGTTCAAGTATTTGTGAATACTGAGAAATAGATGTGCATGTGCGATTCCCATTGTGAAGCATGGAGGAGGTGGTGTGGTGCTGTGGGAATGCTTTGTGGGTGATTTATCTGAAAAGAAATGCAACACTTAAACAGCGAGGACACCAAACAAAAGCCGTAGCTTTAGTTGACCTAAATGTAGCTCTGTAGGTCTTCTTGGCAATAAAAGACGTGATGGAGTATTGTGTGATAGCCTGAGATGGATACGTTTGACTGACTGTGGATAAAACAGGAGCCAGTGAGGGGTTAGCATGTAGTGACTTAAACAGTGATAAAAAAAAGCACTCCAGGTGAGATCAAGATGTTTGCCAGTGTACCAAGTGTACAAAGGTCTTATCACTGCAAAAATAAGTAAATAATTGAAACAAACTTTGTTTTATTTTTCACATTTTGGCTTCACAATGGCCAAACAGCATGATATAAATAGTAGCAGCATAACAAGTACTAAAAGCACTGCTAGTAGCAGTGATGCTAGCACAGAGGTATGTGGAAGCAGACCGCTTGAGACCAGCATTAAAAGCATGGAAATGAAAATGGTACGAATTTGCAGGTGGCAGAGGATGGTGGGAATGAAGGGAGCACGAGGCTGGCTGGTTAGGAAAGTGCTTTAAAATGAACAACACGAGCTCTATGCCATTTGCAAAAAAAGAAAAAAGTCTGTCTCTGAGTCCAGGAAAAAACACACAAAAAGCAAATACACAGAAAAACACCGTGGGCATGAAACACGTTAAAAATGCATTTCAAGCTCAGGTACAATAGATATAAAAAAAACCCAACATGTGACAATTTTTTAAAGTATGTAAACACTTTGGATGCATGTGTCCTTTTTTTTGTATTGTGGAAAATAATTGATGCTGTCATATCTGCCAGAGTAACCAAAACCCAAAACAGCCAATGACTGCAGGGTTTTCTGTGCAGCTTATGAGCGAGCTCTGTGCCGGAGGTCAGATAAGAGCTTTGAGTATAAAATAGACTGGCAGGTACGGACATGATAAAGATTCACCACTCCAGTCGTGGCATGCTCCCACACACAACTGCACATTTCGTCCAAAATGAAAAGAGAGGGAACTACATTAAAAGTTTTTACTGCGCTTGCTGTGCTAGATTATATAAGAACTGAAGGCAGCATATTCAAATTAGAATTCTTTTGGATGTTATCTTGAAAAAGGCCTTTCTCTTAAACACCCTCATGTGACGGTGCATCTGTGATGCTTCGGTACAAAAGTGGAAAGATTCCTGAATCTGTGGCAATGCTCCATTGATTCCCTTGATTGTGCAGTTTTTCTGACGACAGAGTATGGGGTATTAATTAGGCAAATCCTCATGGAGGACCCTATGAACTATACAGCAAAGCCAACAAAAACAGAATGGAACTAAAATTATCTGCTGGCAGCTTTGATAATCATTGTGTAACACTGGTTAGGTCCTGGACTACGGAAGGATAACATTCACTTTCAGAACTGAGAATACGTCATTAAAAAATTACAACATTTGCAGATGTATCATGTGACAACTGGTGATCATATGCTTTTGTCAACCATTTAGGACTTATAAATGATGGACATGAAGAACTACTGGAACTCTCTCAAACTCCAAAATGCATTTGTAGTCATAGTGGCACATAAAACCATTTGTTTGGACAAAAGACATGAAAAAGATCAATGGAACGTTATTTGGTGAAAGATGTAAAATGTTTGGACTGAAAGAGCTTTTGGCTTCAGTAAAGATACTTGTACTTGTTTCAGGTGAGGAGCAGGAGCAAGGCTTTTCATAGATTAGCATAATGTGCAGCTCCAACAAGTCACCCTTTCTCACTTCCATCAGGTCCTATACTACACACTCATTCTTCTCAGTCCCTGTTAAACCCCATTCTGTATGTGAGCTCACATGCTAGGAAAGGACAGAGAACTTCCAGACACCTTAAGAGTAAAATAGGTGGGACGGAAAGGGGGGCTCAGAGCTCTTTAAATGTGTACATGGCAGCACAAATAGAGAGGAAAACACAGTCTTTTTAATACCATTTTCTGCTACATAATGTTGATGGTCATTTGCGAGGGTGAAGATGAGCATGACGATAGTGTTATGATGATTAATTCATCAGGCCAGTGAATGTAAAAATACCCCACTTAGAAGCACTATATGCTATCGAGTGGTTTAATGCTTTTTGGTGCCTAATATTTTGTGATTATTTTGTTCAGTGCATGAAAGTATTCACAGTGCTTCCCTCACTCCACATTTTGTCGTTTTACAGCCTTATTCCAAAATGGATTCAGTTCATTTTTCACCTCAGAATTCTACACACAATAGAAACCCCATGATGACAAAGTGAAAAAAGCTTGGTTGAAATTCTTACTTTATAAAAAATAAAAAAACAAAACTATAACATGCACATAAGTATTCACAGTCTTTGCTCAATACTTTGTTCAAGCACCTTTGGCAACAATTACAACCTCATGTCTTTTTGAGTATGATGTTACAAGCTTGGCCAGTTTTTGTGATTCTTCTTTGCAGTGATCACGGAGAATCTTGGCTACAAGCTGAACAGCCACAAGGAGTGGTATCCTCCATGAACAAGGAGACTATGCGATGAACAAAGGCGTGCCTGGGCAGTACAACCAGCTGCCCATACCTGAGGCCTTGGAGACGTAGCAATACTACAAGAGCTTCTGGGAGAAGGATGAAACCTATAACAGCAATGCTCAGTGGCTAATGGATCTAAGAGTAGATCACAGCAACCTCACTGAACAAGATCCAGTGACTATCACAGTGACAGACATCAAACGTCAACAAAGAGTCTCCAGTATGAAAGTTGGACAACGCCAGGCCCTGACATGATTGATGCCAACTGGCTGAAGAAGCTGACTACTCTCCATGAGCATTTGGCAGCACAAATGAACCAGCTGCTAATTGATGAGAGACACCCGGAATGGCTAACTGAAGGCCGGACAGTCCTGATCGATATATAGCACAATGCTAGGAGAGAAGGCGATGGATAGATAGTAGGACAGATGGACATGTGTGTGTGTGTGTGTGTGTGTGTGTGTGTGTGTGTGTGTGTGTGTGTGTGTGTGTGTGTATGCCACATAGAAGTCCCCAACTCCTAATGGGAGATGCCACCAAAGGGGGTTGACAACAACAGGGTAAAGTCCTGTGGGACGTCGAATCCCACACAGACAAACAGCTGCTGGCCAACCAACCATAGTAGTGGAAAAGCTGCAGTTGTGATAGATGTGGCAATCCTAGCAGACAGCACCATTACCAACATCAGTGGCTGAGGGAACAACTGGACCAGATGTGAAAGGCAAAGTCCTAAGCTGTCCCAGTGATAATAGGAGCATTGGGAGCTGTAACCTTTAACCTGAAAGAGCAACATCAGAGCTCACTGTCCAGAGTTGATGACACACATACCAACCCCCAGGGAGTGAGAGGGAGATTTTCTATTTATCCATATTTAAAAAAAACCCCGAATATGATGCCTTTGTTGAGTTTTTCCATACTTTAAACAAATAACACCGGTGAAATAAAGGAATGTAGTCAACCTAAGTTTTACACAAGGAAATGATAATGATATCAGTATCTCTGAATCTTCCTATTGTCTATTAATGTGCAGCAGAAGGAAACAGGCTTGTGCTCCAGTGTGTATTTTTGGTTTTCTAGTCAGTATATGGGTAAATGTTCTTGTGCAGAGTAAAGCATCTGTCCTCCATCTGGATTACCGTATATTTCAAGTCACTGATGAGTTTGTTCTAATAAGTAATATTGCTTTGTGGCAGGTGCTGAGTAATTTAGTCTTCTGTCTAGCAGAGCAAATGGCATAGTTCAGGCCTATAATTAGTAAATTTAGAGAGCAACAGTGAGACCTCAAAGAAACTGACCTTTAATTAGACTATGTATTGAGCGAACAAGCCATCTCAAAGCCATATATTAAATTACTGAAAAGAGTTATCTGAAATTAGTGAAGCTATCTAAATGAAAGATAGTGGTTTTAATTATTTATTTCCCATGTCATGTTTGACACTTTATGCGAGATGGCGTGACTCATAATTTCATGTCTTTCTTTCACTTTCCATGTCCATCTGTCCCACTATCTATCCATCGCTTTCTCTCCTTGCATTGCGCCTGCAAGATGGGTTGATAAAGGCATGCATTATTCATCTGTGTGTCCTTTCTGTCATTGCAAAGTTGAGCTCTGAGCAGAGGGGTGCAAAGCAGAACTACAATCAATCAACAAGGGTCTGACACTCACCACAATGGGATATATTGAGATGGTCTGATGGTCTTTTCACACCAGCAACAGTTTAAGTTCATTGGTATTCTGCTCCTTTCCAGTGAAATCCCCAAAACACCTGCTTCAGAAAAAAAAAAAAACCCCTGACTGCTTCTCCACAGTGATGACAAGAATGTGGTCAAAATACTGCAAGTATGAGAGGCACTCTAAGAATCTACAGACAGCTGTGTTTGTCAAGCTGATTTTGACATAATACTAGATTGAATGTCATGTTATTAGTATTTGTATTTTTATCCAAAACCTTTCAGACTTTATCTCATGTTGACTGACACCTGTTTATGAGTTGATACATGTCAGACTCTTAGCCCTGTTGATCAGCACTCGTTCAAATCTCTCCTTCAGGCAGCCTGTTACACTACATTACTCGGTCTTTAATTTATAAAAATGATACCCAAAATAAAAAGCACAAAGTCTCACTTTTATAAACAATAATATGACAACATATTATAATAAATTTAGCAGTCTAAGTACTGGTATTAAGAAAAAATATGAAGGCTGATGGAACCCTGAACAGCATCATGCTTAAAAACCCCGGGGTAGGAAACTGCCATGCCAAGATGAAGGTATAATATTTATTTTGCATAAACTCCATTTAAGGAAATATTTTTTGCTTTCTTCAGATTTTATTTATTCAGTTCCTCTTCCCCCCGAGGACAAAGGCAGACTGTCTGTACATGACTGTCACCAAAATCCCAGAAAAGTCTGTGATAATTGGAGAGCATATGACAATGAGCCACTTGGAATTGCCAGTTTTATTTGGGATGCATTTTGCTTGAGCTTATCAGTGATATATTCATCTGCACTGGCAAATTTGTTTATGTGTGTGGCTGATTGCCTGGAAACTCAATAGCCAAATAGCACTACAGATTACCCCATGGACAATTGTAAGGGTGGTCATAAATCATTTCATTTTGATGGTCAGCTGTGTTTATTTGATGGGTTAAATCAAATGTAAGATGGAGCGTGGAGAAATGAGGAGGAGGCAAAAGGAAAACAGAACTGAAGGGCAACATACCTCAGGAAGCTCTCTTTGCTGCTGAATGTGTACTACTACTACTTCACTATATGTTATGTTTAACTTCAAATGTTATTTTGGTATCTGTGACAGGAATAACATCTGTGGAACTACAACTAATAAATATGTGGCTCTGAGAAACATTACTCTCGTTAAAATGATGTCTTGCTCAAATTAACTGGAGGAAAAGATTAAACAGTTGTCTCTTTATTGGAGTTATTCCCAGTGGATACGTTCTAATTCAGTCAAGCAGTGCCAGTACCAACAACCTCCACGTGTAACGTCCTTGTACCAAATGTAGTTATGCATTCCTTACATGCTATTAAAGCAGGAACAGAAACTGCACAATTAAAGAGCTTGAAAGTCAGTATCGGATATGACCACCTTTAATATTCAACACAGCCTGAATTCTCTTAGGCAGCTTTCTTGTCTTCAGGAATAGTTCTCCAGGCTTTTTGAAGGTCATTCAAAGCTCTTCTTTAGATGTTGGATGCTTTTTGCGCCATTCTCTGTCATGTGTCTCTGTGAACCCACACTGTTTCAGTAATTTTCGATCCAGGCTCTGGTGAGGTCAAACCACTGTGTGTTTTTCTATCCAGCTATTGCAAAGCTGCTTTCCACATCTTTTCTGTGTTAATAATTACATCAGTTTTGACAAGATCCCCAAAGTTGCTGAAATCCTGCTGCAAAGCATGGCTGAGCCGCTGCCGTGTTTCATACATGGCTGCAGAAACTTAGTGTTGTGCTTTTCACCAAACTTCCTCCATACATCAGTTTCAACCTAAGAATTTTACATTTGGATTCATTACTCCATAAAACCTGCGAACCTGATTTTAGGCCTGACACTTTTTCTTTTGTCCTCCACTTGTCCAATTTCCTCAGTTTTTTCTAAGAACACATTATAAACTATGCTGAGATACCCTCTGTCATGGTCCGTAGTGCCCGCTGGGTGACCTGTCGTTTCCACTTGTGTGAGTTGGTGTGTGTGTGTACAGCGGTTTTCCGGAGACGTCGGGCCCGCAGAGTTTCCTGCCCTTGAGCCAGACACACCTGAAAGTTAATGACACTCACCTGTTGCTGATCAGCCTCATCTGAAGAGCTACTTAAGAGCGGAGCTGAGCTTCAGTCGACGTTGGATCGTTGTGAGAAAACAGTCAGTCCCCAGCTAGTGTGTGATAGTGTTCTAGTGGAGTGGATTACGTGCGTTAACGGCAGCTTGTGTTTATTTTCCAGAGTGTTGCGGAAACAAGCGGAGGAAAGGGAGCACTTTGTACTAAGACACCGAAGGGAAAAGAAGTTCACCACGAACACTGGAGAAGTCACAGCATGGAAGCAGGGAGCGAGCGCACAAAAAGAGAAACACTCACAGAGGATCTTTGTGCTTGTTGTCATTTTATTCACTCTAAATAAATGCACTGTTCTCTGCACAGGAAGTCCTGCATTTGGGTCCTGCTTTCACAACCATGACACTGGGTTTTAGGCTAACAGGCTTACCTTGTTACTTCAAAAATGCTATTTTATAATATTTAACATGTCCAAAATCCAAAAGATAACAAATAATTCAAACATCCAGAATAGGAAGCTCAGAGAAAGCAGAGCAAGGGAAATAGCAATGTGGATGGTGCGACAAGAGGAGACTCAGACAAAACATACACAAGATAACACAGGGAACAGTAACGTAAGCTGAAACTAATCAAGGACAACAAGACAAGGGAAGTAAAACTAAATGCAACGACTGTCAAAATAAAATGGGAACACCTGAAACAGAGACGAAGACTTGACAACACAATGTAAGAAAAAAACCACACAGGAGAAGCTAGATTAAAGTGAAACACACAAAGGGGTAAATGCAAATGACAAAAATGAAACCAAGGATATAAAAATCAAAACAGTGCCTCCAAAACGCAGGACCATGACATGCAGTGGCAACTAAACAGGAAATGCCTAAAGCAAAAAGGGATGGCAAAAAACTCATGTGCACAAATGCAAATCAATTTGTCTAAAAAAAAAAAAGAGACTAAAGCCAAAATGTAATTACGAATTGCAAACAAAAGGGTTGTAATGCGGAATTGGTCCTCTAAACTCTCATCTGTTCCCTATTTATCAGAAAAGTCAATTTCATGGCTAATAGGTTCATTACTGTGGTCATGCTTGAAGGGATTCTCAGATAAAACTCACTCAGGAGTTGAGAACTAAGCCTCTGGAGAGCAGGTCTTAATAAGGTTCCCTATCTGTCTCCCAGCTTCTCTTTCTCATGGCAGCATTAAAGGGAAGTTAAACTTTGACCCTTTTCTTCATACAACTTCTGTAGTTGGTCCATTGTGATTGCTGTATGTGGAGCGGCTCCAAACAAGAGAAATCGTTTCTTGTGTAGAAAAGAGCACAGATTTGCCTCAGCTGCTCAATTCACTACAGACAATTTATCTCCTGTTCAGGGGGAGAGAGTTTCTGCAAAGGTCCAGCTAGACAAGATGGGTCTGTGCTGCATACTAATGACAGTCAACTGTTTCTACCACACAGCCTTGTCATCCTGCATTCCAGCCATGTTCTCATGCTGTCACGCTGCGGTGCAGATGGAGCGCTTTATGAGGCGCTGCATCGGGGTCTGCTTTGCTACAGCACGTGCAATGCTCCGACTTGTGTTTCAAATCAAATTCCTTATTCTCAGGTAGATAAGCTCAAGCCAAACACGTAATGTTGTTGTATTTGGTTTTTTAGTTTAACGTGTTATCCCTGAAAATCCTGATTTTCTAAAATGGGATAGTTGATGAATGTGAAATCCTTCCATCGCTAGCTGCACTTGATTCTTCTTAATTCCGCACACATGTGGAAGGAGCATTAACTCCAAGTGCTTTCTCAAAAAATGCCAAAAAACAAAGAAAAAAAAATCACGGCTCTTTTTCATTTGCAATTACTGTTTTAGAATCCATCTTTTTAAACAGACATTTATTAAGTCTGCACTTATCATGTGTGCATAACTTGTCTGGGCAAGGCTTTTTCATCTATCCTAATGCTCAAGTGTAATATCCATCATAAGGCTCTGGGCTTATCCTAATGAAGGTTAAATAATCCACTCCTTTGTTCCCAAACAGATTAGTTTCTCATTTTTTCCTCACTGCTTACATGTAGATCTTCTCTTCTTGGTTTTCTTTGTTAAGATCATCATTCAAGGGCACACGCATGTCTAGTTATACCAGTACCTCCAGATATGCGTACGTCCACTGATGCAACTAATTTTGTAATCTTGCAGTCCGAGTGAACAAATGAGTAGCGGTTCATGTGTGTGCAAGCTATTTGTCTGAGCAAGATTTGTGGCACTATTTAATACAGCATAACTGACCGGCATCATCAGTCTCTATTGATTTTCAATTTAAGTGGAAGATAGATCTTTAGAAGAGGGATGGAGTTAATATCTCTAGCTGCCGGTAAAAGAGAATTAAATGCATCTAAGCGTCTAAAACTGTTCGCAAGACTTCAGCATGAAGAGGTGAGTTGACAGAGTTAGAATCAATACCTTACACATTTACTCCGGCTGTAATATCTGACCGGTGTTTGTGGGCAAACGAAAATCAGCAAGAAGTCAAGAGTTTTATGAAAACTGAACCTTCTGCTGTATAAACAAGAGCACGCTCTAAGAGTTTGCACTCCTTATCAAAACAGCAATCAGCTCTATAAATAGCTTCTACAGACGGTGCTGGCCAATTATTTATGAATAATAATGGAATGACTTGCATGGAGACATGTCACAGTTCAAAATAACATCATCCATCTTTCCTTCCATCTCGGCTCTTATTGCCCAAGGGGAAGTGGTGGGAGTGGGGGTATAAGATGTTGGGAGGGGGCGGGGGTTGTAGCGTGAGAGGGGGAGAGACCTGCAAAACGCAAGGATCTGTCATTGTTTGCAATGTGTGAGGTGAATGACTGCCTGGAGTAGGATGTAGAGGCTCCAGAAATAGCAAGAAATCACGTGTTATCTTATAAGAGTGCTTCAAGAAAAATGTGAAAGTATTTTAGGTTTAAATGTATATCAATGTATAGTTTATCTTTTTCACAGTGTAAACAAGAAGGTGAATGAGGGAAACGAGGTTCCAGCGTTCAGCCACGTGTGAATAGATTCCTCATTCTTCATCCCCGAACAAGTGCGGCGCTACAACAACAGTGAGACGGTAATGTAATCAGTATGTCTCTGTCTATCAACAAGGCTATGCAGAACTCATATTAGCAAGTAAATAATATTATTTAGTAAGAAAAGCAATGGTGATAACAACTCCACGTGAACATAATTTCATCATTTAATGTCTAACCGCAGCAGTTTATTGCAGCACGCCTGTCATTAAAAGTGCTTCTAAAGGATGCTCGTTCTGAGTATAATGACCAGAGCCACCGAGGCGCATCACATTCGGGGAACTGAACAAGCTTGGGCCATCATCAAACATTACTCAGCATCAATGTTCAGTTCAGTGTATATACAAACCATTGCTGCACATAAAAGAAGTCTGTGTCATCTTTTTTTAGTGCCGCCTTATTTGCATGAAACACATTTGCAAGGATCAATGTATTTATATATGTACATGGTAATGCTGCTGAATTATATGGAACAGTAAAAAAACAAACAAACTTTAAGATACCTACACAACATCCACCATGCAGTCTGTCAGGGACCCAGTGAAGGACACCTCAACAACTACGAATCCCTAGAAGCTCCACCTTAATCCCAATCATGGTAACCAGTGCTTCACTGCATAATCTCTATTATTTGCTGAACTCCTTTAGTGTGGGATCCTGCAGTTGCCTGACAAAGGCAGGGATAATCTGTCCTTGATTTTTAGTCACACTTCATCCTTCCATCAGTCCTGCATGTGAAAGACACGTAAATCAGGGCAATGCCCCCCTGAGCTCTCCATGACTTTTCTGGGTCACGATGACAAGAGCCAAAACTGAGTCTATATATTTTTATCTACATTTCATGTCTTGCATGACAATATGGCTTTCAGTGTCTGTCAGTCCCTCTTTTTTTTTTTTTTTGGCACACGTGCATGGTATTCTCTGTCTGCCATCAAAGAGATCAAATCAAAAGTCCTAAATAGATGACCTTATACTGGCCCAAATAACACTGATCCACATATCTCTCTCATACAGACAGACATTATTGAACAGTGATAAACTAGCCTCGGGGTGATAAAAAAAAACAAAAAAAAATAGGTCAAATTGTTCCTAAGCAAGAATACTTAGATTAACGAGGACATATTCATCCCTGGACAAAGCATGTTCTTGATTGTAGGGCTGGAAATATTTGGGAAGCTCAATCCAATTACAACTCTTGTTATACTGTTCAATTCCTCTATCCGTTGGTAAACTCAAAATCGATCCTCTATTCATTAAACAGAAAAAGGGAACTAATTTTAGAGTCTTACTTGAGTAGTTCATCAAACATTGTCGGCTGCCAGCTAAGTGTTTTCTTGATTTTCTTTTTCTTTAATTAAAAAGGCTACCAGGCATTATTTGGAAGCATGTTGAAGCCTTCTATTGAAGTGTGGTTACATGTTTTTTGGTAAAATAGAAAGTGTTCTGTGTATCATGGAGTAAGTTTTGTGTTGTTACGTTATTATCGTAGGCTAAATTATATTCTTTGCTTGATGAAAATTGACTGGAATGAACTGTTTCAGTTACTGCTGGCTGGGTGACTCATTTACGATTGCTGGATTTTGTTAGTCTCTGGCAGGAATGCAATGCAATTGCATCCCTAGTCATCCACGTCAACTATTATATATAATAGTTAAAAATCACTGAAAAGCGCAGCAGCATTTTTCCATAGCATACCAGAACCTTTCTAACCACAAAACTAGAATTCTAGTCTTCATCATGAAATTGAGGAACAAATTAAAGAGAGACAAAAATTAATGTAATTAAAAATAACACCAAATAACAACTTCATTAGAAACTGAAAAGCTCCCATATCCACTGATCCCTGCTGAAAACTCTGAGCTAGAACAGATGTTCAGGAAAAAGACTCAAACTTTGTGGGGCATTGATATAGCACATCACTTCTGCATTCATTTTGCTGAAAGCACGTGTCGCCAGAGCGCTGCTGTTCCTGAATGGTAGCAGCGCTACTCTCTGAAACTCAGCTGTGTTCATGCAGAAAGTGCTTGCTGTATCGGTTAAATATGCTAGTTTTGACACTAGATACTAACTAAAAAGGACAGTCTGAAAGACTTAACTGAGGTTAATCAATATTCTGATTTATTCTGAGTAAACTTTGAAATATTACAGAGGCCAGAATAAGTGGCATCCATGCAAAGTGATCATTCATGCTGCCACAAAGTAGTTTATAACAGCTTTGTTCGATGCAGGCATAGATGACAGCACCTCCTCTTTGCTGCCTACACTTAGTGTTTTCTTGTAAATGAAAAATCTTCACCACCTGCTACAGTAAAGCAAGCCAGCAGCCTCTAAACCAGGCCCAAACACACATCTCCTGGTCTTCTGAGTGTGTAGGCGGACAAACTCCTTTCCACTTGGTAACTGCAAGAATGTCCCCCTTCGTGTGTGAATTTCAGTACTTCCTTCTGCACAAAGCCTCTTATCTATGAATGTCATTAGAATACATGAGCATTACGTGTCTAAGGCTTTGTGTATTTGTTCCAAACTGTTTGGTACAACATGTTCGACTTCCTAGGTTCAGTATCCCTCAGAATTTAGAGGACTGTCAGAGTAGTCTATTTATGTAAAACACACTTGCCTCCAAAATGCTAATCTTAGAAGACTGTCACCAGCCCTCTCGTGCTAATAGGGTTTGTATTATAAAACTGGGGAAATGGGATTTTTATTATTCTTGTGCTTTAACTCTCACCGCACACTTTAATGTGCCTCCCTGCCTGGGCAGAACCTGCAGATTTCTCATCTCACATTGTATGGGTCAATTGTCAGGCCATAATGTGGAGCTCACAGTGATGAAAAAAATATGGTTTTAAATAGTGGAAGCTGAGTGCCAGCAAGCGAAACGGACTGAATAGCACAACCACTATCTTACTGTAACAGCGAACTTTTGGCTTTTGTGCTTCAAAGTGTTTCTTCTACAAGATTTATGCCAGTAAAGAGTAATCATTACATTACAGCATTATCTTTTGAGTAAAGTAACTTGTTAAAGCACTCTTGGATTACAAAAATTAAACATCCGTTGCATTTTGCGTGTCCTTAAAAGTATTTTACTTTTTTCCGAAACTCCTTGAAAACCCCATGTGTCATTTCCATAAAAAAAGAAAATCTGTATGTTTGATCTGATCTTTTTACAAACTTTGTCTAACATGCTGAAATCACCTCTGTGAACTCACTAAAAACAGACCAGGTGCAGATGACCTCCTGGTGCAACATAAATAAAACTGAATTTGCAATTTATATAATGTAAATATTTGTCATTATACAAAATATTGTGATGCTATGCTATATTGAACCCCCCCTCCTTATGTTCTGCAGCATGTACAGCATATTGTAAGTTTATCTGTGATTGTAATTCCATCTCAATACATAGTAAGCTGAGCTGTGTGCTCCACCACAACAAGCCTGTTAATGTTCCCTGGACAGTTAGCCAAACTAAAAGGCAACCACTGTTGTTTCTGAGCTGTGGGCAGCAGCCTCACTACAACTGTTGCCGTGCTGAACTGGCCTCACATGTATTTCTTTGATACCTGAACCAAATCTCGTTAGCAATAAAGACTTACTGTAACAGGTGTCATTTCCCAGCAGGCAAGGTGGGCATCTACTTGGCTCCCCAGGCCTGTGAGGGGCCAAGAGGGCTAATAGACTTTAACCTACCAACCGTGGCAATGTGCAAAGTTTGCAGTAACCTTCCTAGGGGAGATCCTCTTAACTCATTCCCATTGCCAGTGGTGTTAATGATTTGAAACCCTATGACTGATGCCAGTTTGGAGGACTTTTCATTTGTGGGGTAAAAAAGATGGAGAAAAAAGGGAACTAGGGTGACCAACCGTCCTCTTTTCCCCGGACATGTACCCTTTTGACGTTCTGTCCAGGGCGTCCCGGGGGATTTTCAAGATGGATGAAAATATCCGGGTTTTCCTATAGGCCTACAGAGGACCAATATGTGCAACGTCATCAACTGCTGTGTTGTAAGTGGTTGTTCCCCGCTCACAGACGGGACAGAGCGCGGAGCGGCAGGCTGAAAAGATGCCAAAGTGCATCTTTTCAGACAAACTGCAAAAGAAATTTCCCTCATACCATCCCGGTCGGAATAAATGGGAGGCGTAGTGCACTGTGTGCGGAGCTGGCACATACGTTTGTTTGTCTAACAAAGGTGCCAGAGATCTTGTTGCTTACATGGACACAGTAAAACATAAAAAGGCTGCGCGAGGCGAAAATTCATCTAGTAAGTTGACAGTTCTTTGTTACACCTTGGAAAAACGAGGATGCTATTGTATCTGCAGCAGAAGGTGCACTGGCATTTCATACTATGAAGCATCACAATAGCAACAGATCCAAGGATTGCACTAGTGTGTTGCAAAAAAAAAAGCATTTCCAGACTTTAACACAGCTAAAAAGTTCAGCAGTGCCCGCACCAAGACTGAAGTTATTTTCACTCTTGAAGCTAATGAAATCCAGTACTGGGGCATTTCTCAGACTTAAGTAACCATGGGACAGAAAAAATATTCCCAATCATACTTTGACTGTAAGAATGGTGGCGTGCAAACAAAATTAATAGAGGTTAATTTTGTACAAATGAAACAGCAGAAACCATTGCACAATACCTCACTGGTAATTTTTCTTATACAGATGAGGCATTATTTCTGCTACATTTTTTAATTCCAGAGGTTTTTAAGTTATTTTTTTTGCACTTGTATACTTGTAAAAGCCTATATGACATTTTTTATTTCACCATTTACTAACCGCACAGAGAAGGCATCTTTTAAATATGTTAACATTTTCTTTAAACAAACAGTATTATTAAAATTCTTCATGACTGGGCCAAGTGTCCTCTTTTTTGGAAATCAAAATATGGTCACCCTATTAACTTTAGTGTTAATAACTAAATACTGCTTATCTGTAACATAAATGCTACTAGCTTCACACTATTTCCTTTGTTTTCTTTGAAATTTAACATTTAGTTAAATTATCCAGCAGAGCAGCCTGGTGTGTCTCTCTCTGCTAGCTACCACGTGACAGTCACCTTGCATAGCTAGCAGGCTAAAACAAGCTAGTAGTAGTTATATTATTAGCACTTTGTAACTCAGCTTAGTTTTGGGCATTGTTTTCGAAATGATCTCTGCCATTAGAGTAATGTTTTACCTGCTGTTTGGCAGGACACCAGCAATAAGGTGATTGGATAATATTTTTTTTGTAGTTAACTGATGAAAGATGTGTCTGACAGAGCTAAAAGTCAGGCTGTGAATGCAAATTTATAAAATTTAGATACATTTAGACACATACTCTAAGTTCTTGTGGAGTATTGGTGTAGATTATTGTCTTAAATGTGCAGTGTGGTGTCCGTATGTTTTCATATTTCCATGCCAGTCAGTACAGGCTCCAGTACACAAGTTTAATCACCTGTAATGGAACTATATCATTACATGTATCAAATGAAAAGGAAATAGTAAACACTGAATAGTGAACGCTGTACCCAAGAAGAATATTCCAAATTTCAGTTTAAGCAATTCTAATTATATAGATCATCAAACCGTGTATTTGTTGATATTTATTTACCCTGATATTAAAAACATATATATTAATATTGTGCCAATAATGCAGATATGTATGCATATTACTGTAAATAACTGGGTCATTGCTACATTTTCTAAACATGTTTTCTATTTATATCACAACAATGAAGTTATTGAGAATTTTCTGACCACAACAACAGTGAAGAGAAAATCTGGCAGGCAGCCACGTGACAAGGAATGTTGCAAATGCATCAGTGATCGCAATAAAAGCGAACAGGGAAAAGCAACTTATTTTAAAACTTACCTAATTACCAAATTGTTAAACTACAAAGTGCTGCGTTACTCATTACAACAAAAAGGTAATCTGAGTACTCAAAGTACTCATTGCATAATACCATACAATGTAATTTATTTATTTAATAATTCAGTGCAAGACGCTGGCTGGATAGTGTGCAGATGACTATGATTATGCATAAGATAAATGACATGTAATGTTTTATGTGTGGTATGTGATGTTTTGCATATTAAAAAAAGACCTCTACTTAAGCGTCATCAGTTTTTAATAAAACCAGATGATCATGTCTTTAAAAAATTATTACTCCTTTTAAATGATAGGTTTCTAAAATGCAATAATATGTAACTCTCACTGCTTAAAACACACTGAAGAGAAAATTGTAGGAACTGTTACATCCCTAATCAACACCGCATCATTGACCACAGTGCAGTACAGATGCAGCACAAAAGTGAAGCGGAGACAGACAGAGATAGACAGACAGATCTAAGGGAGGGCACAGAAAGGATGCATTGAAAAAGAGTGTGAGAAAACATCAGTGCTACAATACAGTATTCGTGAATTTAGAAACGTTAAAACAAATACGATTATGCAACTGACACTGTGGGATTTGATTGCATAAAAAGTCAAAGACAGAGGAGGCAGAAGCACAGTTGTTTGAGTGCTGTGCTTTAAAGACTAGATCTGAGGAAAGAGTGGGAGCGAATGTATCCACCCTCTTAAAAAATGACACCTTGTTTTAATGTAGACAGATGGCCTGACATCATCCATCCTGACCATTTTTTCCTTGCATTTTCTTCCACATGCCCAACCTTGCACTGGACTGACAGGGCCCTGTTGCTTGCCATCTGTTTGCCACGTTTGGCACTGTGGCATGTATTTCCTTTTTGAGATCTTTCCTGTTGCGGGGCACCATCGATTACTCACTCTGCCACTCCTTCCATAAAGACAGCTTATCGTTTCTTTTTGAATCAGTTCAGCTTCTTATTCATTGTCGTACATATTCTTAAGTCTAGAGTAAATCGATCTGGGCACAAGGTAATGTAAAAAGACACTTCGAATCAGTTGTTAGATGTTTGTTTTTGCTAATGTTTCTGGTAAATTTGTCTGGAGCCAAGCAGAATCCAGTCTCATCCAAACAGCAAAAGAAATTTCAATCAATTTGTCAAGTGGAACGAAAATCTAATCTGTCTGTTTAATGATACGAAGCTCTTTTTACAGGGCCCACTAAACAGCCTGTTTGCAAGCCCTGCGCCTTCTTGGCTTATCACATCCAAACTTTAGATGCCGCCAAGAACCTCGCTCTAGATCCACACAGTCGGAGAATCAGTTTTAGAGCTATCATCACCGTACTGTTAGCTTAAGGGTTTTTTGTGTGACAACATGTGCACATTGCTTGAGAGTTGTCTGCCACATTTAAAAGTGACACAATCACTGGTCACAGGGGTAAAATGTAGATTCCCTGAGTGGTTCTAGGAGTTTGGTGGTTGCTGTTAGGGGCGCTAAGAAGGTGCTGCATGATTATAACACCCAGTAGGTCACAGAAGATCTCAGAAAAACATCGAAAGAACTGCAGCCCCCACTAGGCTCAGTTGATGTCGTGTTCATGATTCAACAATAAGAAAGAAACTGTGCAAAAAGGGAGAGCTCTGAGGTCAAAACCACTTCTTGTCTCACATTTCCCAAAACACATCAAATGATCCCCAAAACATTTGGATAAATGTTCTGTGGACTGTTGGAACAAAATCTGAACTTTTGGACAGTTTGATTTCGGTTACATCTAGCATAAAAGTAACACAGCACTTCATAAAAAGAACATCATAGCAACAGTCAAACATGGTGGCAGTAGTGTGATGGTCTGGGGCTGCTTTGCTGCTTCAGGACCTGGATGCTCAGTGTAAATGATGGAACCATGAATTCTGCTCTCTAAAAAAAAACACTGAAGGAATCAGTTTTTGCTTTGAAGGTCAACCAGACTCGGGTTATACAGCAGGACAATGATCTGAAACATACCAGCAAGTCCACTTTTTAATGGCTCAAATAAATACATAAATAAATAAAATGAAGTATGGATTTAAATCCAATTAAGCTGCTTTGGCATGACAATAAACATGCTCAAACCCTCCAATATCACTGAATTACAATTCTGCAAAGGAGAGTGGGCCAAAATTTCTCCACAGTGATGTGAAAGACTCATTGCCAGTTATTGCAAATGCTTGATTGCAGTTCTCGATGCCAAGTGTGAGACAACCAGTTACTAGCTTTAGTGAACAATGAATTTTTCACACAGGGGTGGTAGGTCATAGTAGCTTTTTCCCTTTAATACATGAAAACATGATTTAAACACTACATTTCGTATTTATTTAGGTTACCATTGTCTATTATTAAAATGTGTTTGATGGATCTGAAACATGTAAGTGTGTGTTACTCACACATTCCACAATAACTGGATTTTGTTTCAAATGCTATCTGAAATCATTTTACAGTTTTTCTCAGTCGCTTTGGTGCGTTTCTCAGATCAGAATTGAAATTCTCATAACTATTAGTTCAACCTCCACAACACTCAGTCATTTGTGCACATCATAGTAGCAATTTCTCCTCTCTCTGAACAAACTGCAAATGATTTTGGACATGAATCAGTTGCTTCCATACATTTCCCTGCTGCTTTCTGACATTTCCATTTGCTTATGTCATGTCAGTCAAAAGTAATCATACCTATGCTGAATAGTCATTCCCAATAAAACTAATAGTCATACATCCATTGCTTAAGTCATCACACACAAAATTGTTGAACTAGTTATCACATGCCAAATATTGGCCATCTGTCAAGCAAATCCTATACCTTTCTGTATCATTGTTCCTGGAAATGTCTCCGAAATTGAACAATTGATCTCAGGTGAATTACAGCTGTCACTCATGAGGAGGCTCTACCAAATGGGTGATTTTATGTTTACATGTATTCTACAGTGAACAAGTGACTGTAGCATATTTTTCTTTTGCACAATTCTGTAGGATTACAAACACTTCTACACAATGGAAATGTGAAACGTACGTATTCAGTGTCTTAGTTACTCCCAAGACTCCCATAACATCTACAGTGACTTTACTGCACATTTCAGATGGCTGTACAGGTAGGCCATAGTGCTGTTGTCAGCATTTTCAGGTGTCACCAATTGTTTTTGCAATGGGAAACACTGAAATTATAAACTGTCATAGTGGAAACATGACAATGCCATTTGACTATCTTGTTCATAAAGATGGTGTCAAGACTTTTCATTTTGATGGCACTGACTGTTTCGTTGACATGGATACTTGCTTTTGAGGTATGGATAATCAATTCTGTGCATGTGATGTGCTTTTGCAGGCTATCCACTAGGTTTTGCAGTTTGCACTAATTGTTTTGGGAAATGCACTAACTGCTGTGCAAATGTTAATGGTGTTCTGAGGAACGCACCAAAGCGACTGAGAAAAACTGTAAATGGAGAGGGTAATAAGACAATAAACCCTAGTATTTATATCCAAGTGATGTCACTTACTTTTTCTTTCCATTAAAATAATATGACCTGCATATTCAGGCTCAGCCTACCTTGCTAGTTTATAAAAAGAGCAAAAAATAATATTACTAGGGCAATAGATACAGTGACTGTAAGAAGGACCCCTGCTGGAGTGCCATTTACCTAGAATCACTAAGATAGATAGATAGATAGATAGATAGATAGATAGATAGATAGATAGATAGATAGATAGATAGATAGATAGATAGATAGATAGATAGATAGATAGACAGATAGATAGATAGATAGATAGATAGATAGATAGATAGATAGATAGATAGATAGATAGATAGATAGATAGATAGATTCTTTGTTTTCTTGTATTTTTTTGTTTTTTTAAAGTGACAGTAATTTCACCCACCGCTATTTTACACCATCACCCACTCAATTAAATTCCCAAGTCACCCTCCCTGGATTTCTGCCTGGATAAAGTACGATCAATTTGCATTCTGCTGAGATGAGTAAGCTTCCTCCATGCAGACAGCAAGACTTATTCATAGTGGAGGCAAAAATCTCTTAATGGAAAATGATAGCTAAATAATAAACCCCACAGAGATGTGTGAATAATATTCTAGGTTCTTCCTACTTTTTGAATGAACTAGTGCACAATTTCCTGTGACACTACCGGATGAAACTGTTTGATCACAGACTACAATTAAGCGCACGAAACAGGATGTGCATGTTAGAGTGCAAGCGGATGAGTCAGTCACTATGTCATGTAATGATGTACTGAGTATATAGAAATATTTTGGCAGTCTACTTTAACATGACTAATAGCAAAACATAGGAAGAAAAAAAAACAGCATCAAAATTAATAGCACCTTAAAAGAACAGACCGGACACCTACGAGCAAAAACACTTCAGTCACACACATCTGAGTGTTATTAAACTACGTGCAGTGAGAAGTGCAGACAGTACTGACCAGCCCTCTTACCTTGACCCTGTGCCAGACAATCAAGGGCAGGAGCCCAGTATGCACACAGACAGGGCCCATACCCTACAGCTGCCACCCACGCAGACTGTCACACTCCTAAGCAGCAGTCATCTCAGTGAAACATGGGAGACTGGACTGAAATGCACCTGGTGTCACTGATGCTCTGAAAAGGCTAAATACTCTGCAGTGACACTGCAGTAATTCTGTGCAAGATAAATCGTCCACGCCACACCCGTCAGAGGTCGAGATCCATCCATCCCAAAATAAAATAAAGAACTCAATTCACAGCTAACGTCGTCTTTGCAGTAAGCAGCGGAAGATGAGCAGCCTAGTGCTGAATTTTACCCTAATTATATATAATTGACATCTATTTCATCCCATTCACACAGTCAAGAAGTAGGAGTGAGAGCTGTCTTCATGCTTTTTTTTTTTTTTGCACACATTGAGACCCTTTACATCTTGTCTTATGGATTAGAGGTTAGGTCAATTTTAATTCCTTACTTTTATATGATTGATAGTAGCCTTCACCAGCTTCACTGACTTGCTTCTTTGCTTTCACCAGACGAGCGGACATGCAGCCACGATACCATCCCTGCTGAGGCGTTCAAATTGGCATGTGGATTATGAACTGAGTCTAAGGAGGAGCCGAGATGCTGTGAAGATCCCCAAATGCTGTGGCATATGCAGACACAAAGGCTCTGGTCTTTGTGCAACAGTGGCTTGAGGCAGGCCTTATTGGTAGCAGGTGAAGAAGATGGGCACATCCTGGCTGACAGAGCCAAGGGAGTAGGCCATTAGTGGCGAACCGCTGACAAGAGTGGCCTCAATGACAAGCAGTGACTAGGCACAAGGCAAAAGCTAGCAGTGTCTAATTATCGTTAGGCCCTACTAAGGAAAGTGAGAAAGAGGAAAGTATGCAAAGGCACAAGAAAGGGCAGAAGCAAAAAAAAATTCAAGGGAGAGAAGCACAGCAAAAAGGCTTGTGCTATACTGCCTGTGTCTACAAGGTGTAATATTGGAACCCTTCCCTGCAGGCAGTAGATTTTATTTATGAGGCACTTACAGTAAATGTAATTGAGAAAACAATTTTGAAGAGACAGAGTTGAAGGAGAGAAGAAGAGAAGAAAAGGATAAAAGTAAATTCCAACGTCCTTGGTGTTTTTTGCTTGGGGCTTGACCACCGAGCAGTCCTCTTTGGCCTCGGTCCAAGTGTACCTTTGGAAAAGGTGAAAGGAAAATCGTTCTCACATCCTCCTTGAGATTGATGACGAACAGGTGAACACGAGTCTGAATCTTATGGGTAGTGAAAGCGTGTCTTTTCCCAGTTATTGAACAGTTTTATTGTTCTGGCTTGTGTTATACTGTGGCGCTAAATGAAGAGCTTCAATAAAAGCTGTGATTTAATCTTTTTTATTTAATTTTTTTTTTACAGCTATTACTCAACAGTTGAATATACAGGTGCCACCATTATGTAATCTTTGTCTTCCTCTCTCTCTCACTCTGTCATTTTGTGTCTCTCTCTGTCATAGTCAATCACCTGTCCTTCCCTGCTGTGCTTAGATATGACCTTGGTACTCTGCCTGTGATTTGCAGTCCTGATGATGCAGCAGGTCAGTAGGGCTATAACCATAAAGTTGTAACTAGGTGAGGTCAACTGTTTAACTTTGAGCAAGAAATTGGCGATTGTCCATCGAGTTTCTTCAATCCCCAATAGGCTCCGCAAATGCTGACGCCTGGGAGACATTCCTTGCTTTTTTTCTGCTGAACTGTGACCTCGTCACTGTTCTCTGTCACTGAGAATAACAGCTTTTTTTCCATCAGCCCCTCAGAAGTCCATTTCCTGTTGCAGCATAACATCTGTTTACGTTAGCAATGTCAAAGAGAGTTGACCAAGGCGTGGGAACGCAAGGCGATGCATGCGGGACCCCCACACGCTCACAGGGAGGTACGAGTGCAGTGAGAGCCTGAATCTTGGGGGAAGCACGTACAGGCAAACCACACACATTCTGCAGATAAACACGCAGATGCACACGTTCAGGCTACTCCCTACAGGCAGGCGGCCATCAGAGCAACACAGTGCTTGTCATCTCAGCGTTTCATCAGGCCAAGCTGCTGCCCTTGGGAAATATGGCTTTTTTCTTAAACAGCCACTCTATATGAGCAAGCAGTTAAAGGACTTCAGTAACCAATTTGTTGTCATTGACTATTTAGTAACTGGTTTGGGGGATTTTTTTTGAATAGTCCATGCTTTGAATACACATCAGGACAAATTGATTATTTTTCAAGCATGCTTTGTGCAAAGGACATCTCAGCCCCAGAGGCTTGAAGTCGGTCTGCACACGTCTTTGTGTCTGTTTTTATTGTGTTAGTATTATTACAAAAAACAACAACAACAAAAAAGAATTCAAACAACTTTATTAATCCCTGTAGGGACATTTTTAAGCAGCTTGCTCTACATAGAACATAGTAACATTAGAAAACATAACACTAAGTGACACTGCCAGTGCCCGAATGTTGTCGGTGCCTTTGGCTTTCTGACTAACTACTAATACAAATCCAAATTTCTGTGCTCACTAGCCATCGGAGACCCACCACAGAAGGAAATCCTTGTTTGAAACACACAGACAACAAAGATCATTAGACTCTGAAGGCCACAGCAACACTGGGTATCTTTGCTCGTTAGGAAGGGATGGAAAACATGTATACGAAGTCATCTTTCCGAAGGGATGATCATGATCATCATGTAAACATAACACTGCTCCAAAAATAAAAAAAAAACACTTTGAAAAACACATCACATCTCAATGGGAAAAAGAAATCATAATGAGTATCTATACTGGTGTGGACTGGGTAATGATTTAAGAATGAAAGGATGCCAAACTGTTTGATGGAAATAAAGATTATCATCCTACAGAGGGCTGAATTCAAAGGCAACACTGAAATGTAAAAAATAAAAAAATAAAAAAATGCTTGTATGCATGCCTGACAATACCGGAGCATGCTCCTAATGAGATGACGGATGGTGTCCTGGGGGATCTCCTGCCAGATCTGGGCCAGAGCATTACTGAGCTCCTGGACAGTCTGAGATTCAACTTGTTGGAGTCGGATGAACGCAAACATAATGTCCCAGAGGTGTTTTATTAGATTTAGTGTGAGGGCTGGTCCCTGCTATCAATTCCTTCATCCTCCATGAATTGCCTTGATGGACAGCCACATGAGGCCGGGCATTGTTGAGAATCCAGGACCCACTCCACTGCACTAAGGTTCTAACAATGGGTCCAAGGATGTCATCCTAATACCTAATGGCAGCCAGGGTGCTGTTGTCTAGCCTAAAGAGGTTTGTATCTGATCTTTAAAAGACCTTCTACAGCCCTTTCAGTGGCCTCCAACTATAAAGCTATTCCTGTTTTGGGAGTTGCCTCCTGATTACCCCTCTGGTGCACCTGTTGTTAATTTCATTAACACCAAAGCAGCTGATTAACTAACACCCCCCTCTGCTATTTGACTGACCAGATCAATATCCCATAAGTTAATTGACTTGATGCTATACTCTGATTAAAAAGTGCTCATTTAATTGTTTTGAGCACCGTATGAAAGTACAATGTTTACTGTTACATTCTAAGTGTAAATGTATTATTCACTGAAGGTTAAGGTCAGTATGTTTTATAATCTCTCAGAGATTATGCATTACTTTAAATGTTTGAATCATTTTAGCATATTTTATGAAGTCATGCGTAATATTACCTTCATACTGTAGAAATTTTCCAAGTTACAGTAATTCAATCATATATCATCTCCAGCTGTTATAATCTAAAGTCAAAGTTTTTAATACAGGCTGATTTTTCGAGAATAAACTATTAAGCATCAATATAATGAGAAATTTCATAGCTTAAATATCAACTCTGCATTAATTTTGATTACCATATAAACAGTCAGATAAGTCAAACTTTACTCAACTCAGTCTTCTTGCTTCCTCCACTTCTGTACCATTGATTCATTAATGTTGAATTCTCTTGCAGTTGCTCTGTTCCCATGTTTTTGCAGTATATTAATGACTAACCTTGTATTGTGGATGGATTATCTCAGTTGTTCTCCTGACTGAAGTGTGGTCCGTTTACAGCACCCTGCCATGCGATTGCATTTGTCTCTAACCATTGGGGACCCTTGCGTTAACTTTTACTGAGTGGAAAAAAGTTAGCATTTATCATCCAGCTTTACTGTGTTTATGTTATGCTAACATAGCTGTATCGCTAGCGATCACGTAGCACATCATTATATACCAGCTAGCCCAACTTCGGTAACCCTACAAACGACACTGCTGTTTAGTTTTCTGTCTTTGTTTATGTTGGAAGTGATAGCAGAGCTGTATGTTTTAATTTTTTCAGAAATCTCTCAGTCAGAACATGCTATATCATGCTTAGGTGGAAACTAGCGAGCTAACTTCCTGCTAACTTCTAAATTGAATTTAATAAATTCTGTTTTCATGGATGCCTGGATGTTAAACTTAATTGTTACACCCTCACACTCATTTTATTAAGGATTAAAGAATTTAGACAGTTTTTAACTCTCAGTGATGCTGCAGTGTTTGTTTGACTTTGTGACCTGAAACAGACAGAGTTTTGGACCCAGATTACTCTGCGAGGCTCCTGACTCCGGCAGCCGTAATGCTACAACAATCCATCAAGCGGTGTGGCTTCATAGTTTACCAAAGTCATACTGAAACATTTTTTGACAGATTTTTGAGCACCGTGTACCACATAAAATCGGTTTGAGGTCAGTAAGCACAACCAGAATTCATACATAAGGCGCACCGGATTATATGGCGCTGTCGATTTTTGAGGAAATTAAAGGCTTTTAAGTGCACCTTATAGCCTGAAAAATACGGTATGTTGAGTAAAAGAAAAAATATATAGTTTTTACCCTGGATAATTTACCTGTTTTCTGATAATTCACTGGAGAAAACGCTCAGAAGTACATGTGGAAACTTTCAAAAACTTATATCACTGTGTGGGATAGGTGGCTGGACAAATCAAGTTAGAGCATATGAAAAAAAAAATCTAATACAATATTTTTTTTTTAACATGAACAAATTTGGAGTATTCAAGTCTTGTTTGATAATCTTTCAAATTCCTCTCTGAGGATGGAAACAAGCCCACAGCACAAAGTGACAGAACAAGAACATAACGCTATCAGATTGTGCTCAACTGTTTACAATCTAACACATTTTTGAAAAGAACAAAATACATTGGACCAAATTACAATGCAGAATAAAGTTTAAAACCATTCAGCAGGTCATAACAGATGCCAAACAGATATGTGTTGTGTTTGTGTCATGAACAGAACAGAGTCATACAAAGGCCCTTTTTTGTTATCAGTTTACGAGCTCTCTAATCCTTTCAACTTTAAGTCCATGTATGGTTTCTGCCACTACTGCTTCAAGGCATGCTTATACCTTCCCTCATCCTTCTTAAATAGATAGGTTTTCATCAGGGTTTAGGTCAGGGGGTGATGCCACACCATGAATTTCTTTCTCTTTTTATTTCCATAGCAACCAAGAAATCTTTTTTGTGCAGCATGGGATGGTGTGTTGTCCTGCATGATGATAATACTATTCTGGAAGATATCTTCTTTTCACACCATAGAAGAGATTCTAATGAGATATTTTCATTTCACTGGTCAATATTCCAGCAAGATCATCTGTCCACCACCTCCTTTCTGATGTTGTAGTCTTGTTAGGGCTGAGTGGCAATTCACTGCAAATGTTTCTCTGTCTGGGTTTTGGTTACAAGTACCCAAAATGCTGGTTTGAGTTTCCTGCTGATGCCACTTTGCTGCTCAAGATGAGCTTTTTGCAGCTGTTCTTTTAATACCATAGAAAGTATTTGTCTGTGTTCTCAATTGCTTCCAAATCTTTTGACAGCTTCATGATCTCTCATTTTTAGGACATATGGTTTTCATGACTCCAGCAAGACACTCCACTCTTTCAAGCTTTTTATGTTCACAAAGTCATTTAATCCTCCTCATTATTCCATGAAAGATCGACCTTCGTGAAGCTAACAACTCTCATTTTGCCAGTTTAATTTTTCACTCTAAGTGCTGATTGCACAACACAGTGGTTATTTAGACTAGCTCATCATTCAGCCCTCGTTGATCCTAAGAGTAAAAATAAGAGTTTGGCATTTGATTTCTCTCGAAAGCAATGACTGATTAGCGATGAATAGACAAATGAGGGATTTAAGCCATAGCTGGGAAGAATTTCCTACAACAAGAAAAGCAAATACAGGAGCAGCTTAGGAGACATCATTTTCCTTTCTCCTTTTCCAAATGACCGCACATGTTCGCATGAGGCTAAAGCAGGAGCTCCTCGGACTTTGTTAAAAGGGCAGTTTCCATAGATCAGGTGAGAGCAGTTTCGTTCTGGGACAAATCACAGTGGCACCAAATTGTGTCCTGCACAATGCATGCTGCAAGACAGAGATAAAAGTGAATGCGGTAGGTTTCTCTGGCCCATATTGCTCCCTCCCTGTAATGCATGATTGCCTGCTGATGTTTGGCATGCAAATTGTACACTTGTTATAAGACAGCCCCTGTCTGGCAAATCTGCATCTGCTTCATCTGATGGGCTAAGGCCAGAGAGGGTCCTCTTCACAGACACATCACACATTCTGTGACAAGGAGGATCTTGCATAGGTGAAGATATTCACACATTTGAATATGTACAAAAACATGCATACAGCATATCCGTGGACATCTACAGGCACGCAGAGACTAAATAATAAAACTGCAGTGAATATCAGACAGTAGAGTATATGAGATGGAGCGAAAAAGCTCAATGAAATATTCATGGAAATGAAATACTAACCTTATCCTTTCTATTGATAGCTTTGAGAATGCATTTTTATTTGCAGCTACCTTTTCACAGCTATCACTCTATGGATTTTTTGCGAGAAAACACATGATTCAGTGATAGTGATGGTGAAACTGTTTTCCCCTTGACTTCCAATTTGGTTTACACTGAAGGAGCTGGCATTGGTACAGTGTCAAGCAGTTGATTCCATTAAACCCGCTGCAAAGCTCACCACCTCACTTTCAACTAGAGTTCAGCAATATGTGAAAAACTAATTTCAACCGGTGTCCGTCAGCCCCGCATATATTTTGGTAGAAGTGTGCACTGTAACACTCATAGAGGAAGATACAGAATCATCCACTAGAGTTTATTTTTGTTTCTTGCTAATGGAAGCTAACAGATTGCCATGCATCCTGTAAATGATCAAATGAATGACAAATTCTACTAAACGTGTTTAATCAGCGTGTGAATCTGTTAGAGAAAAAGTAGAAACACATAACTGCCTGAGCTGCAAGCTTATTAGCTCAGAAAAGACTTCCCATATCTCAACTGGTTTGTTACCATACAACGCCAGGTCTATGTGGCACTACCAGTTCTACAGATTACGTATTTCCATCGGTGTACAACTCTTTTTCAGCTCTAGCAGAAGAACAGAATAAAAATGAAAGAGGCACCGCATTACATTGGCAAAAATAATTCTTTACAAATAGTTGGCTATAAAAGTTTACCCAATCTAATGTCATAAAATATTTAAAAAAAAACTGTCATCACAAGTTACCTTTTCACACTTGTGGTTTTCAAACCGAATCGATGAACAACAATGTAAATTTGAAATTGAGCAATCAGAAAATCCTCACTTTTGAAGTGCTCAAGCTAGTGAAATATTGACATAAAAGGAGAAGAAGATGCATGGATGTATACTTGATAGAGTGACTGATTTATTTGAAACTGGGTGCTGTAATTCATAGTCTTATTTAGACCTTTGATACAAAAAACTCTAAATGCCTTGCAAAGTAGGTGGCAGATGATAACGTGCAATTACTACACTTACTGAGCACTTACCAACCCCTCTTTCTCCTTTAGCTCTCAACGCTGGATGCTGGAAATGTTCCTGAGTCCATGTTAAAATTATTGCATTATGTCACTTCTGCCGATGTGTTAGATACACATTCATCCTAAAAATGTCTCAATTCTACAACATCCAAGATTCTGAATCTGGATCTTCAGAGCACATGCCTAATAGGCTACTGTCTCCAATGTTATATTGACAAAACTATATTAACACAACTTTTGGATTGTGATATAGTGTAATAACACGACAGGAGTAGCCATTAGAAGATGGAAAACAGGGGGCTATTAAGACACATATTCAGCAGTGATACCGAGATAAGCATTTACATATTCATTGACTGGTTTTAGGGGCCTAAAGTGAGTGAAGAAAACATTTCCCACACCATCGCACACAACCACAAACATGGACTGCTGATATAAGGCAGGTTGAAACTGCAAATTAAAGCTTTTGCAAACAATCACTTTATTAATTTTAGGTGTATTTTTCATCTTCAGCTGCCCAGTTTTGGTGAGCTTTTGACCACCACAGATTTCTTTTTTCACCATCACTCATTGACTTCAAGGTTGGATATGTTGCGCATTCCCAGATTTTCTTCTCCTGAACGCATTTGTAAAGGTCTAATTTTGAATCTAAGTGTGGGCTAATTGCTCTTTTCAAGTCACTATGCCAGAATGACAGTTGGTATCATCTTCTTTACTGCAGGCTGTCAGGTACCAGGATGCCCTCTGACAATAACTGCACCTGACAAATGAGACTTGAAAAAGAAACAGAGGGTGGTCAACCTCTCACTGATCTGACAAAGTAACTTAATTGAAACTATCAATCAGAGCCCACAATACTCTATCTCCTGTTTCTGAATTCTACCTTTCCTGCATTATCCATTCCCTCCCCACGTAGAATTGACCTCTTCTCTATCAGCTTTGCTGTCTCTCATGCTCACTTGCACATGCAAAATTAGACCTGTGCACAAAAATCAATGCTGAAATATTGGTTCTCTCTTCTGGCTCTCCATCCTCATCATTCCTTCCACGGTCTACAAACGCATTATTTGTTCATTATATTGTGACAGAGCTAATTAATACATCATCCTGGATGCATTACCCCTGTTTTTGCTTCGAAAGTCTGCCCGGTTGCTTTTGAAGCAGGATGTGTGATTAGCGCAGTGACATCTAAAGTCCCTGTGCATAAGTGTAGTAGTTGTTTTTTTTTAATCCCACGCTGTTCACTACAGGCTCACATGGAATGCTACAATCACTGACAGGGAAAGAGGAGAGCATCAGAACAAAAGGAAATACCTCCCCTTGCCAGAGAGGAAAGAGTTAAGCCTATTACAGGAGACCAATCAGGACGGGGAGAGCACTGCAAACCTCCGCAGTAAGAGAGAGAGAGAGAGAGAGAGGGAGGGATCGAGGGAGTGAGGGAGAAAGAGGGGAGCAGAGCAGGAGAGAGATACCAGGAGTGTGATGGTTTGCACTCCTATCCTGACAGAAGGAGCGATCACAACAGAGAGTTGGGTGGCTAAAGGAGTTTTCACAGTGCGCATGGATGGATGAAAGTAAAATGGGTAAAAGAGGGAAAAAAGGGGAATCCCACCAACATCCATGTCAAGACTCATCTTTCTGGACTTCTTCTGTCTGGTACTCAGGAAGGAAAGAACATCTGTCAGTTGTGTGATCCTTGTATGTTCATCACTATTCAGTCCTGGATTCCTGCTGGGAGAAGTGCAAGAGAAAAACATCAGCTTCTGTCAGTCGCACCGAATTGTTGCAGAGGTGGAAGGACAGGGGACAGCGTGGTGAACAGACCAGCTCAGGAGCATCTGTGTTTACTCTGCATGGTGAGCTTTGCTGTGCTGTGATGGGGCACTCTATACTTATTGCTTTGATCTACAGCGCTAAGCCGAGCAGAGAGTATATGGCAGCAAAGATTAATGAAGGACCAAACATCTCTGTTAGAACAATTGTGAAGGATTAGAAATCGCAAATATAATTTCCTGAACAGTTTCAGTCATGATGTGTTTTTGGAGGACTTTAATTGAGAAACATTTGGTTTTGCTTAAACCAATTAGTAGCTAAATAAAACCAATTCTGGTTTTTAATGGGCAATTCAAGGAAGCTAATTGTCTAAAAGGCTTTTTCTTCTTTTTTCAATTTTATCCACTGCAATGTACGTGTATTCCACTGTGGGCACACTTGTGTCTTACTGCTACACACCTACTTACAAACAAGCACATGCCCTATGCTCTGTGATATAAGAAACTAAACATGAAATCTTGGTTGTTCACCTTAAAATTGTGCTGTATGTCTTACGTGCTACAGAGGAACGATCATTTATGATGGCACTCTGGTATACAAGTAAAGGCATATCTCACTTTTGCAACCTTGAAGAGTGACAGATGTGTTCTTCCAGAGAGATTATATGGATCACATATCGGGGCATGCGAGGAGGCATCCATGTCTCTGTAGCAAGTTTCCCAACGGATCGCACTCCACCAAAGCTTTAAGCAAGTCTGTGCCGTTGGTGAGAATGCAACAACAGCAATGTCACCAACACTGTTGCTGCACAAGTAGCATCCTAATAAGCATTTTCCTTTATTGATATGTACATGCATAACACGAATCACAAGATAACGCTGCAGTTAATCTTGAATCTCAAAACAGAACGATGAGATGTAAAATACTCCGTGGCTTTTGTGCATCCCTTTATTAGTGCTACTGTCTCGTTCACCAAGTGCATCAGGTTCTGCACAGGAACACGATAAGACATCAGAGGCTTGCTGCTTTGTTAATGAGAATTTCTTTGTCGCCTCTCTATTGAGGATATGTCTACTTTCACTAATTCGTCCCCCACACTTCCCTTTTCTTCTCCTTCTACTCCCTCTCTGTCCTTATCTTATTCTCGTTATTATCCATTTTCCTGTCCTCTCTCTTTTTCTCTCTGTCTCTTTAGGTCACTGTGAATGAAAGGTGTGGAACTGAAGGACATGTAGATGTTACCGTTTACACATCCGGCCTCCTAAAGACTAATTATTGTCTGGGATCTCTTTACAAATCTAAAAGGCAATTTCTCTCTCTGGTGAACTGACATCCACTACCTCACAATAATGACCTTTGCCTGAATTGCAGATTCAAGCCCCCACCCTACCCCACCCCAGCCCTCCTGAGTACCTTTAAATACTGGTAATCACAAATGACAGTGTTCACATATGTCATTGCGACTGGATACACATACGCTACAGTCATGCCATCTCCGGTGATTTAGGTTTAAGCATGTCGTGGGACAAACTGGAGATCTGTGCTCAGTCAATGGCAGCTGGAGCCAAGAGAACAGAGACTAATGAGAAAGGTAGAGATTGAAGGCCTGTTCCATTAGTACTCCCAGGGGAAGCATGGGCCTGTATGCTGGCCGGACACTCTGACCTCTCCCAAATACATGTGGGACATTACTGTGGTGTGCACCGGAAATATCTGCATGGCAGACAGACAACTGCGCTTCTTGGAGTACCAGACATGGATATGGATGTAACTATTTTCTTATACACAAATATCTGACTGCTATTTTCTCACTGTATACAAAAGAAGCAAAAAGGCTCATGTTATGAGCAGTACATTTTAGCACTGCACTGGAGAAAGAGAGTCTGCGTTTCTTTGTTTTCTTGGTTGGCTGTGACTCTCCTGCCTGGGAATATCATGCGACTATAAACAGGAGGTGGCTCAGACATCTGATCCCTGCTCTGCTCATCTATCAGTTATCTCAGCATTACCAAATCAAACCAGAGATCTGAGAGAAGAAAAAAAAAATCAGCCTAGAAGACATCAGCCTATGTTCCCCAGCATCCACTGGATACAGGTGGCTAATTGCTTAGCTTTCTTGCCAACAAGGTCAGAAAGGAGAAAAGTGACAACTCATTGACATCTTTGGTGAGACAGTTGGGGTTTTTCGGCCTCTCTGGGAGGGACTAGCAGTAAAAGGAAAAGCCTCGCTGGGGGCTCTAGTTGAACGGAAGCACTTTTCTACAAGCGATGTTTGGATGCGATGCTCGTCTCTGTGGATCTAACATGGACTCTATGGCCTGATTACACCGCTCTGGTGTTCAGATAGTGCTGGAGGCAAGGGTAAATATTACAGAAACATTTGTTGTTCTCCATGTCATCTAATAACCATATTCAGATTTGACTGGGGTTGGCTAGATGAGTTTAATAATGCATGCACTAATAAGCTGTTATGATTTATCCTAGAGTAAGATATAATTTTTCTTCTTCCTAACAACAATTTTATGACATTTCCAAATGCCAGCAGCTTTTTTTCTTTGATCCATTGATTAGCCTGAATGGACACTCAGTATTTTAATGTGCATCTCTAATAGCTGGAAGTCTGACAATGTAAACATCCCTGTTTGGCAGAGTCATCTTGTTATAAACTATAATTCATAATTTTGCAGTGGAGAAAATGCTGTGAAAAATGATTAGTTTAGTTACTAAGGAACATATAATGTGTTATAAAGTGTTATTCAGTAGATGCTCAGAACTACACTGTGCCACAAGTAGGTTTTGACAAAACAACAATATACCAAGCAATCTTGAAAATGAAAACATTGGAATTCAGTCTGTGATATGACTCCGGTGTAGACGCAACAGCCTGAAATAGGATCACTGAGACAGTATAGTTACCAAGGAGTCATGCCAATAACGTAGTGAGACAATCTAATCTTCAGGGCATAACAGGAAAGAAAATCATTGCTCTATTTAAGTGTGTGCTCTTGGTATTTCTCATTTAAATGCTGACGCTTCCTTCTTACTGGATAACTTCATCTGATAAGAGTTATCACATAAGTGTTAAATGGAACTTCCCAGAGATGCACAAACAAAAACCCGTCATTTCCTTTTCCACTTCATAAATTTTTTTTTTTTTCACTCCCTACACACAGGATAATGTGCCCTGAAAAAGAAGCCACCATGAGCAACGTCACGGTCACCGACAACACTGAGCCCATCAGCGGCACCATGAGTCCGGCGACCCCCAGCCTATATCCTGTTAGTTTTCAGGTCTCCCTGACAGGCTTCCTCATGCTAGAAATCCTGCTTGGCCTGAGCTCCAACCTCACTGTGCTTGCCCTTTACTGCATGAAGTCAAACCTCATTAGCTCCGTCAGTAACATCGTCACTATGAACCTCCATGTGCTGGATGTACTGGTTTGCGTGTGCTGCATCCCTCTCACCATTGTGGTGGTCCTACTCTCCCTGGAAGGAGACACAGCCCTCGTCTGTTGCTTCCATGAAGCCTGTGTTTCCTTCGCTAGTGTTGCCACTGCTGCTAATGTACTGGCCATCACCCTTGATCGTTACGACATCTCTGTCAAACCAGCCAACAGAGTCCTGACCATGGGTCGTGCCCTGGCCCTGCTGGCCACCATCTGGGTGCTATCCTTTGTTAGCTTCCTTGTACCCTTTATTGAGGTGGGCTTCTTTGCTCAAGGCCACACAGAGCAGAACCAGACACTGGTGGAGAACGTGGTCCCCACTAACCAGTACTACAATGAACTTGGCCTCTATTACCACTTGCTTGCTCAGATTCCTATTTTCTTCTTTACTGCAATTGTCATGCTAATCACCTACTCAAAGATCCTGCAAGCGCTCAACATTCGCATTGGTACGCGTTTCCATGCTTCACAGAAGAAGAAAGCTCGCAGGAAAAAGCGTCTGTCCATGACAACTATGACAACACAGCAAGAGACCACGGACGGCTCGCAGAGCAGTGGCACCCGTAATCCCACGCTGGGTATGCGAACCTCCGTCTCCGTCATTATTGCCTTGCGCAGGGCAGTTAAACGTCACAGGGAAAGACGAGAACGCCAAAAGAGAGTTTTCAGAATGTCCCTCCTCATCGTGTCTACTTTTTTGCTGTGCTGGACGCCCATCACGGTACTAAACACAGTAATCCTCAGCGTGGGCCTCAGTGACCTGATGGTCAAGTTGCGACTAGGCTTCCTGGTCATGGCTTATGGGACAACTATCTTTCACCCACTACTCTATGCCTTCACAAGGCAGAAGTTCCAGAAAGTCTTGAAAAGCAAGATGAAGAAGCGAGTGGTGTCAATAATTGAGGCGGACCCTACCCCCAATAACGCTATTATTCACAACTCTTGGATTGACCCAAAGAGGAACAAAAAGGTGACGTTTGAGGACAAAGACGCCCAACTGAAATGTCTATCTTCAGAGAATGTGGAGTGAAGGAACTTATCATCTTATCAGCAAATACAGTCAAAGCAGCTAAAACTGACATCAGGTCATGACGAAAAAGGGAAAACGTTAATCCAAAGCAGTAATGTAAATGTTATGGGCAGTAGAACATACAACAACATGAGTTAGATTATTTATTACTATTTATTGAGAACAAAACTAGGTTTCATAGATATACTGTCTACTGTACTGTAGATATTGCATGGCTTTTTGTATCAGTCGCAACATAAATAACATTGTGTACATACAAATACATGTACAGAATAGGGTAAACAAAGTATATATATATATATATATATATATATATATATATAGACAGAGAGAGAGAGATAGAGAGAGAGACAAAGACATAGAAATTGTTATGTAAATGTATATTTATAATAAATTTTGTGTTCACTCGTACTCTCCCCTCCCCCGAGTAAAATGTCTGTGACTGTGTAACAGCTGTGAGATTACTCCCATTCATCACTGTGCAACTCGTTCTGACACCAGACCCTGATATCACCAGTGACCACTGACCTTATTGCCGAGAAAGAGCACTCACACTTAAATGAGACAATAAGCGTGAAGCCACACCAAAACACACACAGGTCAAATGTAATGTGGAAACATAGGTATTGGAAGTTGTGGATGTTTTATTGCTTTAGCTAAAAGTGTAAAAAAAACCCTTTGAGATTGCCACTCACAAACACCGCTTTTATAGTCGACAAAGACCAAGATCACATTTCTCAGACGCAACAGAACGCCACAGTTCTCATCATCACGTCTGACATAAAAACAGATGTTATGAAAAATCTGTTTCGCATTAGCAGTCACCTCTTTGAGCCAAATGGAAATTCTACAGTTGCCTTATTTTCATTTGATGAATTGTGTTGTGGCAGAACAGGAGACTGTGACAGTGACGAGCACATGCTGAACACGCTGAATGAATGATCAGCAAGCATTGTGTTTATTTTCGATGGCACAATAATCCACAGATAACGTTTCAATACACAAGTTTCTTAACCGAAGGGAAATTGTTGTATTATCGAATTGTCTGTGCTTAACAACAACAGCCAAACGACAATGCTTTCCAAATAAGCAAATCCGTGACTGTAATAAAGGATCACTGCAAATATCATGAAGGAAAATAAAAGATTTTGTTTACAATACACAACAATGAAGTTCTTCTTCCATGCTTGCGTGTAACTACCAGTAGTGCATGCCTTTGATTGTTTATCAAAGAGAAAGGACGGTAAATGTGTTTGTATTTTTCAGCTGATAGATTATGATGCAGCCAGCTTTGTATTTTTGGCTCAACTTGTCTAGTTGACACATTTGCCCTAAATAACTCAGAATAATTTATTCATTCAGCTGCAGAAGACTTTCTGAAGTAAAAATCTGCAGGAAAAAAAAATACTGTCACCTTAATACATTTGATGTGCACTTTAATACCAAATCTGGATGCAGAGTAACAATATTCATCAGCATGTAAAACCCCCCTCAGCTACTGTGGCAGTCTACTTCATTTCAATCCCAGGGTCAACAATTAGACTCTATCTGTGATGTGGATACACACATCGCATTTCCATGCATACATGAAGGTACACACAAATTCATTTCCATTTGTTCCCATGGTACATTTCTGTAATGAACTTTTTACATGCGTGCCGTTGCTGCATCAGGTATGGTAGAAAACTGAAGAGCCCTTTAAATCCCGAGAGCACAGTTGTGTTGGCTACCAGAGTGATTACACAACCTCGATCAGATGCCTCTCTAGCTGTCGGCGTCTGGTTTGTAGCACAGCAGAAAGGAGTGATATGGGAATATTGATGCAGGCGAGGTTCTTTATGGCTCCCGCTGTTAACAAGCAGTGTGGATGTCATGGTGCCTTGAGGGCACATTTGTGATTGAGAGTGGAGATGGGAACACTGCCAGCAACAGATTAGCTGACAGGGCAAAGAAAGTGACCTACAAGATGGCACATTTAGCCAGAGGATAAACCTAACATGAATATGTATACAAGTCGGAATTTTACAAGACAGACTTCCAAGGTGAGGCATCAGAAATAAGTCTATACATTTATACGGGCATACAACAGTGAGACACAATAACCAACAGGATTATCTTCCTGGAAAACACGTGAATTAGATCTGTGCTCAAATGCCAGGTACTATTCTAAACTTCATCAGTGCTGCTGGAAAAAAAATCTTTTTTATTGATTCCCTCCTAAAATTACCCCGCAAAGACCAATACAATTTATGTTAACTAGACTCTGAGGTCACAATTTGTTTTCGATCCACAAGTGCAGCCACACTGGAGAGAAACAAACAAGCCAAAAAAAGATCTCGTGAACACACCAACATATCCTGATGTGCTGGGTAATGTATCAGTTCCCTTGATGTTACTTCCTGCACACACAGAAATGTGTGAGTACTGGGTACATCATTTAATGGCAATGCTAATACCATTATTTGCATTATTTCTATTATACATACTGACCTTAAAGGGCCTACTTGGTTAGACTTCTGTTGTGTTTTGTAGCTTCTTGTTCCCATTACCAGCTATTTTAAAGTCAGGTCACAAGCCTTGGTCCTTATCAGTTCACAGAGACCGTTGAAAATTTCTCTAAGCAGGAATAACACCTCCACATTTATGCAGAGGACATATGAAAAAGACACTTTTTCTACCACACTAACCAGCTGACATCTTATTTATACATTAGTTTGACTAGTGGCAAAAATCTTCACAAAGTCTACTACAGGTTAGTGTTAATGGCCTGTATTGTTTGCTGTCGCCACAAATGAAAGCTGCTTTGTTGGTCTGGAAGTTTGACTATCTACTTAATATCTAATAATACAAAATTATTATTTTGTCACACTGTAGCCCATTTCATAGAAAAAATGGAAAGGCTAGCAGTGTATTAAACCAAATCAATCTCCACTCTTATTTTGAAAAAATATCGCATTATTAAATGCTCCAAACTATCCCAACTAAGACCTTTTTTATTGATATGATGTTGTTACAAACACCATGACTATAACAGAGGAGAAAATATTCTTCATTGCAAAGGCTCTTCTCCTGTGCAACTGAAAAATGAACTAGAGTAATGTGTAAAATCAAGCCTGGGTCTCTTGTCAATATAGTTGGCATTTTTCAGACTGACCTTTTTGAGCCGCAGTGTCCTCATTCATTTCTGGATTACACATACTGCGCTATAAAATTGTTTTAATGCTTCATTTCCTCTGTGGCAACAAAACACATTGCACAAGCCTTCAGAAAAATGTGTTTTCTAAACTGGGATAGCAAAACACTTTGAGTGCTGACCATAGGTTGAAAATTAAAGATGGATGTAGCCACTCTGGCATCACCTATTGGTTAGTGAAACACCATGTCAAGCCTTAAGCAGGAGGACAGCTGTCATAAGGGGAGGATCAGACTGATAAAAGAGCCACACTGCTCGCTAGTACCATAATGACTTGTCAATCGCAAAAACATATCCTGCTTCATACTTCGCTTTGACTCTAATGAGGGTCATAGGTTACAGAAAATACATAATAACGCTTGAAACTAGAGAACGAAATGAAAACATTCTTCTATTTCCCATTATGTTTTACTTTATTTATTTATTTTTATTAGAGGTCAGCTTCTGCTGTCCAAAAAGTCTCAAGCCACTCCTCATTTCTCCCCATTTTGCTAGCAAAATAGGAAATATGTAGAACCATTTATTGCAACATATACAAGCATACGTTTTAAATATGGCCGCCGGTCCCAAACCATGACAGAGCCTTCACTGTGTTTTACTGATGGCTGTGGACACTCACTGTTATACCTCTTTTCTGACCTCTCCTTGACAGTGACCCTGAAAATGAGACCATTTCTGTTGAGGCAAGCATTAAATTGATAAACTGAAGGGCCAGATGTATTTTTCAGGTCCTGTGCCAGTTCTTTCCTGTATTCTTTCCTATTTCTTAAGGACATGACTCACTGATACTGTTCATCTGCTGTAGTTTTGTTTAGGTTTGCTACTTTGTTTTTTTCCTTCACTTGACCAATTTCCTCACATATTTTAAGCATACACTGCACCCCATGCCAAGATATGCCAAGTTTCAGATAATAGTTCTTTTGGAATTCCCTTTGTTGGTGCAAACATCCTATTTTATATCTGTCAAAATGTTATTTCTGGTCATTTTTTTCAGATTAAGCTAAAGTAATGGGAACAAATTATGTTTTTTTTAACAGGCTGCTACTAAAAAGTGCCTAAAGTTACAATTTAAAATTATATTTTGGTTCTTTGCTAAATTGTCTGTTGTGTTTTTGGACACAGTGGTTCGTTACTTGAGTTAAGGATTTCTTTTTTAGGTCAGTGTTAAGTGGCTTAACAAACAAAAATAATATTTGCTTTAAAAATGGTCAGGTACAAGGACAGGACTGAAAAATAATGAAAAAAAAACAGGCAATGTCCAAAGAAAAACCTGATCTGCAGAAAGCCTAGAGAACTATTGCTCAGGACCACTTCTTAACATGACAGAAAGAAAGTCTGGAGCCTTGAGAGCAAAATATAAAGAAATTAGGGGTGATTCAAGACTTTTGCACAGTACTATACATCCATATTTTATATGCAGTTGCTCACCAGCAGCATTTAAACTACAGATACATCTTAATCCCTTCACACTTGCAGTAAAACACCACATTACACCGATACGCTCTCTACTCAAACAATGCTTTCAACATAGTTGTCATAGACCATGAATATATCACACATTCCACTGTTTCAAAACCAATTTTAAAAGATTGTTTTTGTCTTATTTATGTTTAAAGTAGTTAAATATTATTGTGAGGTCCTTTCTTACCTAACACAAAATCAAAACGGCAACATTAAAACGATGAATATCTTTCTTTGGACATTGCTTACTAACAGGGCTGTGAATTTCTTTTCCCTTTAACTGTTTTGTTGTTTACGTGCACTAGTTTGTAGTGTTTATCTCTGTAATTGTTGCAAAAATGAAATTTCATTTGGTTTTAACGTATTGCAGGCATTTGTTAGTGGAAACGAGTTCAGTCTTAATAAAGACAACTATTGTGGAACATATTTTGTCTTGGGCTCATCTATAACAATCAAATCTTTTTGAATATTTTTCCCAGACCATATGTTTCTAAGATATACTGAAAATGTGCGGAGCCTTTAGTTACATCCTAAAAAAATCTTTTAAAATCTGATCAACATCTTTTGTCCATCGAAGAAACCAAACATAAAACAAGCAAAGAAAAAACAAACAGTCTCAGTCATTCTCCATTTAGCTTGGGACTGATAAGCTTCCCAAAAAGTTTGATTCTGTTCATCTGGACGTAACGTTTTCATCGGGAGAAACATTTCATCACTCATCCAAGTGACTTCTTCAGTCTCAGCTGACTGCAGGTTTCCCCAATCGTATAAACAGTACATATTTGCACAATAACTGAAACCAGCCCATTGAATGAGCAATGGACTGTGAGGTCAGTTCCTTGATCATTAATAAGGAAATTGTCACGATCATTGATCAAAGACCACTGATCAGTGGCCATGAGTGCCATTCACAGAGAGTTGGGGAATGGCTACAATGCTGTGATTGCATTAATGCATTGATGAGTGACGAAACATTTCTCCCATTGGAAATGCTACACAGGCTCGATATTTAAGCATTTCCGTACTTTCTTATTTAGCAGCACAGTTAATACCAAAGGGTCAGTGATGCTTCACTGAGAGCCTTATAATAATCACTTGACCCCAGGGAGTCCTTGTCTTTTTCCTCTGTCCTTCTCGTCTGCGGTCCACATCCAGGCTGCAGCTTGCATCACATGCATTATGTCCTTCCATCCCTTGTTCAATGGCCGCCTCTCTCCAACAGCCATCCCCAATTCAGATGGCATCTCTTCGGGGCTCCTCTCTATCTAGCAGCAGACACAGAATAAAAGCCTGGGAAATCACATTACTCTGTCCGTATGGAGCCTCTATTGCATTAGGTCAGCGAACACTCAACTGTAATTCTGCTACTGTAGAGAAGAAGAAAGTGTATTGAGCACACCAGCCAGCACACTTTGACAAATCGTTGCTTGTGGTCATTTTCCAAATGTTACTCTCACCAAGCCACATTTAGTGAGATGGAAGGACACTTTATAGAGTTGAAAGATATATGACTCTGATAAAAACCTATAATCTCTGTACAAGAAAATCTATGGCTGAGATATTAAAGAAAAGAAGAAGCAGGAATTAAAGGCAGACAGATACAATGGAACATAACCTCCACCTGACATGACCCTAATGGCATCATTGATACAGAAAAAACATGAAACACTGCCTGCCTTTTAAACAGTGCTGTGCAGATCAGTATTCCCTTGTTGTTATCAGCAGAAAGCAGACACTTAATGAGACAAGTGCTCATCTCTAAAATCCACTGTATGTCAGAGAACAAAGAAATCCAGAGGGGTAAACATGGATAAGCAACTTGGATACATGCTAAGTAAGAAACTACAGAAACTCTTATTTATCAAGCATAGTTATTAAGACTCATGGATTTGCCATTATGTTGTGAAATCTTTCTCATCCTTCAGTCTGAATAGACAAAAAAGGCGGACTTGAACATTCTTATCATTCTGAACCAAACTTGTGAAGGACAAAAAGAAGTCACAAGTTTTGCGCTGACATGGCTACATGCCCGGTCTGTGTGTGTCTAACTGCACCTGCCAGTCAGAAACCAATTGCATGTGCACATGTGTGTCCACTATTCACTATTCAGCATTGTGTGCACCCTAAATTCATGAGTGTATATGCCAGCATGTGCTGCTATGCCCATATAATGTGTGCACAAAGCCACATATCAGTCCAAATGTTTATCAGGCAATGACAGAGTGTCAACCACTGTGTGTGAGAAGGTAGACAGCAGAGAGAAAATTGCTGCCCTCCAGTTCTCCTCACAGTGATGACTGCTGTCTGGTGATTATACACCAGTCTCCTCCCCCCTCGTGGAATGATATCAATGGGACCACCATAACAAAGCTCACTAACAGAGCCCAGCATCTTAAATTTGGCACGATGCGGTTTGCATTCGGTGCAGACATGATTGGCAACTGAATTTTAAATTTACATTCTGCTGGATTTCAAGTGTCCCGGTGTCGCAACAGAGTTGCAAAATTTCAGTGGTTGTGGGATATTACACACAGGTGTAGTGTTTGTCGAGCTGGGAATACCTAATATCTTTCTTTGCCTAAATAAAGTGCTTTCTTACACTTTTAGTCCATATTTATCACAAAAATGTGTATTGTGTGTATTGTTAACATAACTAAAATGGTCTCTGTTTCTGAAACAAATATGCACCAAGCAGTATCATAGGTAGGCGAATGATTGGTTGACAGTTTTTAATCATGCATCTTGCCAGATGGAGAGGCAGAAGAGCCCAACAGAGTGGATTTTTTGGGCTGTCTTCAAGTTATAAATGACTACATCCATATGGTCTGTCTGATATCATCACGTTTGTGTTGTTACACATAATACTGTTTGTCCAGGATCAACATTGCATCTGGCCAATTACATTGTCATAGCTTTGCAACTTGGGGGAAAAAAAACTGCAGATGAAATTCAAAAAAGGGGCATTTGCGGTTGGGGGGGTTAGGATGTGATTGTGTTTAGGGTTAAGGTTACAGGGCTATAGTCAGGGTTAGGTTTACGGTTATGGGGTTAGTGTTGTGGTTTACTGTGTCGTGTGACGTGTTTTGCAAATCTATGACATCACTACAATGTGATTGGTCACTCACAATGTTGAACCTAAACCAAACTGTTTTATTGATCAGCAGCAGCACCAACACGACGATATCGGATCATGCACATGCGTATACCCCTCAACATTTGTATATATATACAATATGTTATGTCACTGTTTCCAGCGTTGTATTTCAAAAGCTAGTTATCAGCTACAGTCTGCTATTCACAGTTCAGCAGACAGCACTGAACTTTATTGTTTCACAAACTACGCTGCAATACAATCTATATATTAAATCAATCATGGTACATCAGTAGAAACAACATAGATTGATAATTCTCTGTTACTACTTCTGCGATTTAAAAAAAGGTTTTGTTTTCAGAACTTATGTCATTTTTTAACGTTTTCAGTTAGCAAAATAAAGACGATGTACAAAACCTTTCCATCCTCAAATTATAGTGTTCTCCATCCTTGCAGAGCTATAATTTCTTGCTTATTAACTATAACTAGCATTTGTTTACAAACCCAAAATGTTTTGGATTTGATCTTTAGGAACGTTACATTAAATCTATCAAATCACACCTTTTGAGTTTGGGTCAATATGTGAAGGGAAAAAAAATGTTACAAAAAATAACACAAGATGCATGCTCTGTGAAATTGTCTGTTTTGTTTTTGTTAAATTATGCATCACCTTATTTTTCATTTCCAGATCAGGCTTGAAATTGTGTGCATGCATGGTTGAATTATCCTATGTGTCACTAATGCTCATTTTCTCTCTACATTGTTGTGTGGATAAAGGCATGTATGGTTTTTTTGTGTATTTTTACATCATTTCAATCAGGTTGCACAAACATTTATATTTAACTATAAATATAAAGATTGTAGCTTTGAACCAAGGCAGAGACAGTGACCTGAGTCCTTAGCTTAGTGGAGTCTTTCACATTCAGTGCTCATAATAGTTCAGATTGTGACTTTGGCACTTGCATAGGTGTATGCAAATGAGACCACAGTTCCGTGTCTTTAAAATACCTAAGTCTAAAGCAAACACAACAGAAGGCAAGTAAAAGCTCTGGGAGTCCCCCAAAATAGTTGGTTGATGAGTTTGGATAACTCGAGGCTTTTGACTGCAGTGAGATTTCTACACCTGCAAATGTAGGCTAAATGTTGATGTTGCAATTAAGTTGATTTAATCAGTTGTGATTTGTTATTGATGACAATAGGCTAGCTAAGAAATTACTATGGTTGTAATGTACTGAAAACCCGTGTGCTTACTACACCTGAGAACAGAAAGATGAACATCACACTAACTGTGGCTGTTAGTCTAGAAAGCAGTGTACCGGGGAAAAATAAAAATCTTTGTAGTTCCCAAAGCAAAAGCTCTCAGGAGCTGTGCGAAATGTGCCTCAGAATTGTTTTTCAGCAAAGGTAAGGAAATGCTGACTTTGGCTTGGGATGACAGGAAATTGAGGCAGGAAAGTACACTTTTAAGGAAATCTAAAGCCCAAATGACACGTCCTTGTGTAAGGACAAAGAGCTGGGGGAGACAATACCCTGGATTTTGTGAGGCTGGCGTGGCTCTTCAATATTGCATCAATGACTCTCAACATGTCCCATTTAACAAAGAAATCTCAGAGAGAGCTGAAATCATCAGCTTGATAACAACTGTAACCAACCACAGAACAATTTTGCCAAGAAGTCACCAAAGTCAGTGAACGGCAGTGAATACAAACACATTTGTGACCTTCCATAACCATTTACAATATGGGTAAGTCTACCTGCAACTGAAAGTAAAACTATGGACATATTTGTCTCTTTATTACAGCTTAATAACAATTCTGTTTTTCAAATATATCAGTTTGGAAATTTATGAGGGCCTCATATGTCAGGCAGCCTTCCCTGACATTCACTGACGCATGCTGTGCATAGCCGGGGACTGGAAGCTTAGCAAGTTAGCTGTTTGTAGTTAGCTTTGATTTGAAATGTCAGAGAAACAAGATATATTGCATATGTTTGTCACATGAAAATGTCAGAAAGAAGGTAAAAGGTGCATATTTTGATGCTATTCATAAACTCTGCAATTCAATTCAATTTTATTAATATATACTGCTGATTCACAAAAACAGTTGCCTCTAGGAGATTTATCTTGCAAGGTAAATACTTGATCCAGCCCTCAATGTAAGCTATATGAAAATGTTGTATACCTCATCTTCAAGATAGAGAGTGTCTGTCTCCTAAATCTAAGCTGGGAGCCGGTTCCACAGGAAAGAGCCTCAATAAGTGAAGGCTCTGCCTCCCATTCTACCTTTGAAAACTCTAGGAACCACAAGTAAGGCCGCCACAACTAAAGTGCTCGGTTAAGAAAATAAGATAGTATGAGGTCTTTCAAATATGACCGTCTAATTATTCAAGCTTTTGTGTGTGAGGAAAATCATTTTAAATTGAAGTCTGAATTTATCAAGGAGCCAGTAAACACAAGCTAATATGGGAGAAATATGGTCTCTTTCTTGCTGCAGCATGCTGTATCAACTGAAGCCTTTTCTTCTACTACTTTTAGAGCAGTCTGATAATAATGAAGTAAAAGTAGTTCAGCCTAGAAATAATAAATGCATGAACTAGTTTTTCAGCATCACGTTTAATGTGACAGGAAGTTTCTAATTTTAGAGATATTTCACAAATGAATCAAGGCAGTCCTACTGATTTGTTTAATGTGCATTTCTTGATCAAGAAATGGCTCCAGGATTCCTTGCAGTCGTACTGGAGGCTAAGGTACTGCTCTATAAAATAAAAGTTAAGTGTCATGTTTCTTAGATTTTTAGGATCGGGACAATAACCTCAGTTTTGTCTTAATTTAGCATTACAGGTCATCTAGGCCTTTATAGCTTAAAGACATGCTTACAGTTTAAGTAATAGATTTGTATCATCTTGCTTCTTAGATAGATAAAGCTGGGTGTCATCAATATAGCAATGAAAATGCATACAGAATTTATCTAATAATTTTGCCTATTGGAAGCTGTGTAATGTAAATAGAACTGGTCCCCACACAGTACCCTGTGGAACTCCATGATTAATATATAAGGGAAGGACCATTTACATCTATCAGATATATATATTACAAATCACAGTGTGAAGTTCCTTTAATACTGTTACGAAATCAGTTACACCCCGGTTCTTTTATTCGTCGAAACTTCCAGAGATGGCACCGGAACTCAGTAGTTATTTCACAAAACCTTTATTCATCTTTATTCATCTTCATTTAAGCATGCACTTCTAGAAGGGAAGGCGAGGCCGGTGTGACTCTCTGCAAAATCTTCACCCCTTTGTTAGTTACAGCCAGCTTTATAGAGGCGACCCCATCATAACCCCCCCCCCCCCCCCCCACGGTGTGCTGCAAACTCTGTGTCTGTGTCTATGTGCACAAGCAGGTGAGGGCCTACATGTGCGCGTTCCCGCGTGTCTATGTGAGTGCTTGTGAGTGACTGTGTACGCATACCTGTGTGTATGTGTGTGCACGTGAGTGAGTGTGCGTGACAGTTAAAACACTGTGGATGTAGGCGACTCCCTAGGGGTCATAAAAACCCATCTCCCTTCCAGACCACAGTTTTCCAGTTACAAATGTTGAGACCTTTCACAGTTCAACTGGGGGAGGGGTCTCCTACAATCTACTCCTAAGTTCATGACACAGTCAGGCCTTTATTACATTGAGGGCAGTGTCAGTGTCTCTACAATAATTCTACATTCTATGTTAACACATTTCTAAACTCTAAATCAGCTAAACATTCCTACAATACCAACTATGTTTTCTAATATCTGTAGTAAAAAAATTGTGGTCATTGGTGTTGAATGTTGCACTGAGGTCTAACAGGCTCAGAGATGAGTCCACTGTCAGATACTGTAAGAAGATTTATCAGTACCCATCACTAATGCTGTTTCTGTACATTGTTGCAGTAAATCCTGACTGAAGCTCTTCAAATAAACCAGTTCTTGGCAAATAATAAGCTAACTCTGTGAAGACTACTAAAAGAATATAATAACTAACTGTCTATTAACTAAGACAGATGGATCAGTTAAGGGCTTTTTAAGTAATGGTTTAGCTACTGCCACCTTAAAAGCCTGTGGTACGTAGCCTGTTAATAAAGACTGCTTAATCATATTTCTAGCAAGAGAAATGTGAAGCATTGACATTCATCTGTAAGTAAATGCTGAAGTGGGACCATTTGAGTGAATAAACCACTTGAGTCCAAACTGTCAATTTACAAATGAGTTTTTTCCCCCTTTTACTCGCAGCTTATGTATTTGTAATCTGTACAATCGTGTTACAAATCACCCTACTTATTTGTACCTCGAGGTGGATTGTGCACACTGAAATGCTCTTTTCCCGAGTGGTTATCTGAACCAATACCACCTTTCTGTCAGCTAAAACCGGTCTGGTTGTTCTCGGCTGACCTCGCTCTTGAACGAAGCATTTTCATCCACTGAACTGCCATTCACTCCCATTTTTCTTTTCAAGTATTTTCTATTTCTATTGTGAGTTCCTGAAATATTTAAACCTGCCCAACCTGCAGAATCATGTCTGTAATTGCTTGTTTTTGTTTCCATCGTGTTTTTGTTTCTTTTTGTCCACATGGATGGTTTGCTCCTGATCTGTAGTTGAACAACTTTATGCTCTGCACTGCTGCCGCATTATTGACTGATGGGATAACTATATGAATAAGTAGGTGTACAGGTGTTTCTAATAAAATGTTTGGTGTGTGTACATAATTTCATGTTTATGGATGCCTCCCTGTAGATGTATTATGAGTACAAACAGTGGGTGTAGCCTCTAACATGATGTGGAGAGGAGCGCAATCAAAGCACATTCAGTTCTGCCATACTCATTTACCCGCTCTCCAAAAGCTATCACAGGGTGCAGCTGTAAAGATTTTGCTCCTCAGCCCTCCTGAGAAATGCAGTCAAAAAGGATAGCAGCCCAGTCTCTTTCACAGAGGAAGCCCATGTGAATACACTTTGCAAGCTGAGTACATTTGAGAGGAAGAAATGTCCAAAAAAAAACCCTCATCTGAAGCCTTTTTAAAGGTTACACAATAAGAGCAATTCTATCAACTAAGAAATCAATTTGCTTTTGTAATGAGCTCGTATTTCCTTATTTTACTGACACTTACATTATGTTGGTTTGTAAATAGAACCGTTTATCCACACTTTTCAATGTGCTTATATTTGATTATCACATGAGGAATTGTGTTGGAGTGAGTTTAATGCAGTATTTGCAAAAGATATCCAAGTCGTCCTCCTCCAGGCGCCTCTGCAACAGCTAACTTTAATCAACATCGCCCCCTTCTGGACGGCCTTCTAGTCTTCAATGAAAAGAAAAATCATTTAGAAAAGCCAACATATTTATACCCGAAGTGCAAATATGAATTCCGTTTATTTTCATTATAATATCTGGGAAAAACATCAGTTATATTTGCTTTAATGATTTGCTATAATCATATAATGATCACTGGGTAGTTCTTTTGTACAGGAACATTATGAAGGCAAACAAAAACAACTTCTTGAAATCATTCTGTCACTAAAAACTAATCTTTTGATCACTTTAAGGGTTTTGATGCAATCCAAAGGGGACTCCCTAATGAGGCCATCCGGCAGAGTTTTATTTAGGGCTGTGGGTGCTCTGAGGCTCCCCAGCAGCTGTCGTGAATGTGTGCGCGCATGTGTGCTCGTCTGGACTTTCCAGTAGCCTACTTTGCACCATACAACTTTGTCCGGTAAGCCAACAACTTTATATTTTTGCTTTGCATAGATTTATATTTCGCTGTAGGCTCCAGCTCAGCATTCAGAACAGCCGGTGATGAATGACTTGGTATAAATGTTGATATAAATGTCCCATATAGAGAAAACAGCCGAATAGCTGCTACTGTTGGCCTGCTTTGTAGGCCTGTAGACACATTTATATGCATGCTCAGAAACTCGTGCGTGGTGCCTGGTTTCCTAGACGAAATTTAGATCAAAATAGAGGAATACTTGGCCACTTTCACACCCACTTCCGCTTGTTTAATAGAGTAATTTAATCTAAAAGCTAGTATCTATCAGACAAATGCTCTCGTCAATGGAGGCAAAACAGATTTCCACAAGTATAAAACACTACCCATAGATCAATGTGCTTATCTCTGCAGAGAATCACAGTGGCAATGACTCTCCAGTGGACGGTGGTGGCTTTCTTCCTGTATGCAGAGATCACAGTCAACCTTATTTTGTGTGTGCCTTTAATATCAGCACAGCGGTAAGGCAATTTTAAAAGCATATCATAAGTCATCAAAAGCTTATTTAGATACTTGCTTTAAGGAGCACAATTTCTGAAATAATTAAAAAGATATATCATCCCAAACGGGCAGTTCACACAAATAGCCAGTAGAGTGCATTCAAATCCTTCCCCAGCAGACCGTCTATACCTTTACATTGCAGGTGGCGTTTGATTTTCAGGTGGCGAATATGGAGCTGGTTATCTCCTTACTGGAATAAATGCTTTTTTACAATAATAATGGTCCTTATTGTTCTTTTCCTGGGTAAGCGAGCTTTTTTGAGTCAGACATAATCTCCTTTGTGTGACAGATATTAAAAAATAATAGCAAGTATATTCAAATCCCACTTGGTCGTGTTTCTGTCCACCCTTCCAGACGCTTTACGCGAGGTGCAGAAGTATTCCGGTCCTGAGCCCATGCAAGATGCTAAAGTGAACCCAAATGTGTACGACCACGTCCACATGAAGCTTTTCAGAGCCCAGAGGAACCTCTACATATCTGGCTTCTCTCTCTTTCTCTGGCTGTTAGTGGAATTTTGTCACTTACTTTGCTCCATCTGCACACCCTTCACACGTGTTGAAGTACTGTCTTATTTTGTTGTGTTTTTTCTGTCTTGTGACTTCAACACAGTATGATGCGTCGGGTTGCCACTTTGCTAAACCAGGTTGCTGTCACCATGGAGGACAGCGCAGGTCTTCAGTCACAAATAGACAATGCTGTGAGAGCAGCTAAGCAGCAGCAGGAGGACAAACTGACCCTCAAGCAAGTGAGAAACAGAGTTAATTTTTTTTTTTTTAATTCTTTTTCTTTTTTTTGTCAAGTAACATAATAAAAATTACTTTGCTTTTTTTTGTTTGTTTGTTTCTGGGTCATGCCCACGCATTAGCATACTGTAGGCACACACCATGCTGTGATTTCATTTTCCTATGCTTTCTACTTAACATGTGCTCTGTCATCTGCTGTTTAAATAATCAGCTTAAGCTCAGTAACTAAGGAGAATCCTTTGTGCTTAGTCTTTCCTGGAAAAGGAAAAATCCATGTCAGCAGCAAAGCAGCAGCTGAAGCTGGAGGTGGAAAAGCTGGCGGGTCAGCTGAAGACTGCCGAGGAGGGTGAGCGACCTAATTTAAATACGTTAATGGAAAGCTGCACCTACGTTTGCAGAGCATGTAGACAAAGAGGTCTCTTGGTCATATGGTTGTACAATAGATACATTTTGAAAAGCATTTATGATATGTAGTCCAAATTTGTAATCATTAAGTGCGTGTATGTGTGTGTAGCTGTTCGTAAGTCTGATGCTGATATTGAGGCAATGAGGAGACAAGCCAAAGGTCTGGCTCAGGAGTATGACAGACTGCTCAGAGAACACCATCAGCTCCAGGTAATACATGACAAACACACATCACAGAATATCTCCTGTATATTCACACTGCTAATCCCACATTGATCCTGTTTTTAATTGACAGAATCTTCAGAGCGCTGAAGACAAAAAGGATTGGTGAACATTAAAACACAGTATCAGCTCTTACTTCCTTCCATGGACATTTTTTTCCTTATACCTCTCGATTGTGTGCTGTATCTAGTTTGCTACCCGACCTGTTTTTATTGTCTTTGAATCTTCATTGTTGTTTAAAGTTTGAACTGAGTGCAATAGACAAATCTTGCTATTAACTTACAGTAACTCTTCATTATGAATATGCATTGTTTCTTTTTTTACTGACTGCTAAGCTGTGTTATAAACACAAAGTGTTAGTGTTACTGTAATGACTTTTATATTGTACATCAATGGGATGCACACTATAAACTATACACTGTAATGGGATGTGCTGTCATGAACTTGAACATTTCACATGTGAATGGAGAGCTGTGTAATTTGAGATGTTGCTCTTAGATTTTTCCTATTTCTGTGAACAATAGAAGGTGTCACTTTGAGGTTAATTTGTGGGGGATTCACAGCCTGTTGCATTATTTTGCATACACCTGAATGCTCCAGACCAGCAAACTGACAGAACTGCTTATAGAGCTAGTCAAGCTTGCTGATCAGTTAATCATGTGCATTTGATTAGCAGCTCCTGACTGCTACTTACCCTCTTATAGTAATTCCTATGAAAGCATTAATGGTGTACTTAGTTTTCCAGAAACCTGCACAGATTCCTGTAAAAACATATACATACACATATATATAAGCTGCTCACAAATGCCATTTCACCAGATGTCTGTGAGCCATCAGCTGATGGCTGATTATCAACAAATCTCATATAATCTATGCTATTTACTGCCAAATTGGAAGCCGATTTGAATAGCACCTCCACTTTATTCTGTATGAGGAGCTCTACTCGTTCTCTGCCTGCCTCGTCTGCCTCTGGGGAAGGCTTGGGTTGTAAGACCCATATCTTCAAGTATAAAATATGGAAGATGGAAATAATAATCTTCTTTTAAGCTAGTGGCTCTAACTGAACTGACTTTAGGAGGGCAAACCTAATCTTGACATACTGTATCATACTCTGGTGACAGTTTGATGGCATAAATATGAGTATGAAAAATAAACTTTCATAATAATTAATAATATTTCCTGAACTTGTTGCTATGATCAGTGTGATTAAGAGGCCCAGTGTTGTATATTTGTAGTAGATGATTGTATAATCACCTAGAAAAGGTGCTTTGAAAGCCACTATACGTCAAAAATAAAACAGCTGTGGAATTTGTGCTATTTAATTTCATACTGTAAGGCACAGTTAGGTCACTGAATACATCCCCTTATATCTGTACAGGAAGTGATGGGTTTTACCCTGTATGGAAAGGAGATACCCTTTCAAGGAGCTACTCCTGTTGCTCAAGCTTTGATCTACCCCTTGACCAATTGTTTCATTCACAAGTAGAAACGCGATGCAGGTGTGAGAGACACTAGACAGACCTGTGCATGCATGAACTAAAAGCAAAGCCATGAGCACAGCACAAACAGGTATGTTAAACCATCATATTCAGGCATCTTAAATGTTAAAATGCAAAATCTGATTTTATCACGTTTAATCATAAAAATGAAGAACAGAAAGTACAACACAATTACAATCTTTTTTTTTCTATGAAAGTCTTCCATTCATGAAAAACACAAACACATACACATTCCAGAAATATCAGACTGTTTTATAAAATGACTAATTTCAGATACCGTACATCTACGCAAATCCTTTACAAATATATATACTCTGTGTGCTATGAAAAATGTCCACAGTGTGTCTTCCTCAGTAGATGTGAGGTGAGGTGCTCGTCGGGCTGAGTCAGAAGAAAAGAAGATGCGCCGAGGCTCACAAGCGAGTTTCTCTGTCGGGATTGCAGTCCAAGGCCAGTACAAACTGCTCACAATGTATAGAGCTGTTCTCCTCTTTCCTCAGTGTTTCCAACTCTGCACTCCCATTGGTCAGCACATGTTTTTCTTCTTTCCTAATATGTCTTTTGATTAGAGCAAATCCCAAAATACAAAGGAAGAAGGAGACTGTTCTCAAGCCCAAAGTCAGACCCAGGTAGACTCTCCTGTACAAAAAAAAAAGCAACAGTTAAGAGTACGAACTGCTCCGTCACGGTTTAGGCCAGCTCTAAGTGAAGCTACAAATCCCTAAAGGTTAGTCACTACTGGACTTTTTCCCATTCAAAGTTGTATAAATAGCATTTTCTTCTAGTCCTTTTGGAAGATGTTGTAATGCCACAATCTTAGCTCTCTACTAAAGACAGGACTTGAAATTAAGAAAAGGTAAAATTACTGCTCTTTTTATTTATTACAGTCAAAATACTTTGGTCCAAAACTGCAATCTCTCAGGCACTACCGTTAAAACACAGCAGTAAACCTGACTGTGACAAGGTCAAATCTGTAATAGCCCAGGGATGTTACTGAACTATTTTTGCATTTTGCATGTAGTTGCAGTAACTACTGCAGCTGGTTGCCCAGAGGGTGGGCAACACCCTCAACGTCTAGGATGACCACCTTCTGTCACAAAGCGATTGCACCGGTCACCTGGTGGGAAGCAACCTGTCAAAGAATTGCAGTTCAATTTGGACCGACTGCAATCAGTCTCAGAAAGACGAGTGAAAGTTTCCAAACAGCTGCTGCTGAACGCAGACACACTTCCAACATGTTGTGATCACAAGTGAAGAATACTTGCCTGCAATGCATTTCTTTCCAGTAGGGGGCTTGACCCAACTGCCTGCCAAGTGATTATACTCTAGTTCCTATATTCAATTCAATTTTATTTATACAGCACCAACAGGCGCCTCGAGGCGCTTTGTATTGTAAGGTAGACCCTACAATAATACATACAGAGAACGACCCAACCATCAACGACCCCCTATGAGCAAGCACTTTGGTAACAGTGGGAATGAAAAACTCCCTTTTAACAGGAAGAAACCTCCGGCAGAGAGGGGCGGCCATCTGCCGCGATCGGTTGGGGAGAGAGAAGGAAGACAGGCTAAAAGGCATGCTGTGGAAGAGAGACAGAAATATAAAAGCAGGGTTGCTGAGCGCCCGTGCCACTTTGTGGTTAAATTGCTGTTCCTCAGCAACTACATCACTATTTGTGGAGGAAATTCTGAATTTCAATGCACACTTGTGGTTAGGAGTTCAAAAAGAAACTACCAGTTGTAGCCAATCTTGATCATTAACAAGAAGTTAACAGGACTTGGCCTCGTCAAGTTAAAAGGTTTTGTAGAGCCACTTATTAAAAGATTTAAGTGAATGATTTAACTAAATTTAAACGAGTGCACCCAAGTTTTCTTTTTTAAATGTATTAAAAACCTATCCCGTACAATCACTCCACCCTGAAAAAAACATTAAGAGTAAAGTGTAAGAGTAATACGAAAACATGTAGACAGACAGAACCAGGTTTGTCATTTTCAATGATTTTTCACAGTAAACAAGCAAATTGTTTGTCATTGCCAACTTGACTCCATTCAGTGACAAACTGATACTTGACTGAATCCATCCTGTTGCCCTTTTTTCGTGGTCTTGACTCACCAAAGTCGGTCTGAAGATGAAAACTGACTGAAGTGGTCTTGGACCTTGTTTCCATCTTTGAAGCAACCATTTCAAGTGCAAGGAGGTCATTAAACATGGTTGCTATAATTCTGTTGTGCAGAAGTCTCTAACCAATAGTTTCCCTAGTGTGCCTAACACCATCAGTTCACTGCTGACAGCGTGCAGTTCAGTGGTTTTCAGATTATGGGCAGAGCCCCAACAGTAGTTTGGTGCAGTGGGGGGTGGGGGTGGGGGGTGGAGAATGAATCAATATTATTTTGTAATGAAAATGTCTGATAGAATTCTGATGCTAATCCTTACTTAGGTAGAATTGAACTTGAATCCCTTTTTATCATTAGTGATTAAAAAAAAAGGAACATGCGCTTGTTTTGGTGTCTGAAGCTGAGACAAAGAAAAAGAAATCAATGCCAGAAAGTGTTTAAAATCACTGGTCTGACAGTTGTTAACAATTGTTCTTCACTTTTTATTTTGAATGCACTGTTCCTCCAGCGGTACATTTAAGATCTGCTATGGGTTCAGCATTTTAAATAAATCAACCATAACTCATGGCTGTGCGTAATAACTTGCACATAACTTGATTACAGGGTCACTAAATCAAGAGTTTGAAGGATAGCCAATCCCATAGAAATCACATGCAAAGTTAAAATAAAGGCATCTTACAAGTACCTGTAAGCTGAAGTGTCATATATTCTGCAAGCTCCTCTTCCTCCACACATCTTGTATCCCCATTTGAGGCAGGTCGTATCAATTATGGCTCCAAAGTATATAGGGGCAGGTATTCCAGCTGAGTTACAACATATAAAGTAACTTATGTCAGAATTTCAAGTCAAATCACGGTTCGCCTGAACTCACGTTACAATCTAAACAAGTCAGACTTCCTTACAATAACTTTGAATATTAATAATTATACAGCTAAACTGATAATTAGCCGTACTAAGCTAAATACTTTGGGTTAATTTAACATAAAAAGTAATTTTTATTGGTGATCTCCCAATAACTGTGCTCACTATATATATTATGCTGAAAGTCAGCTTGAGGGAAATGTCTGTGAGCCTGAAATGTAAATGAAATAGACAGTGATGTATGCCAAGAACAGCAAAGGTGGTTCTCACCAAGGGTACGAGTGGCCAAGGTGTGGATTCCAAGAGCGAGAGACTTCAGCTCAGGTTTAATGCACCTTTAGAAACAACACTGTGGTATTAGACAGGACTCAACTTTTAACCTGGCAACACTTAAAGAATGACAATGAAAGAATGACGTTTGTATTTCTTAGAGGGAGACGTTTCAGAACAATACAAACAACATTACAGCAAAAAGTGGCTTTAAGGCACAAAAGCAGAATATGACAGACCTGACAAGCAGCATGAAGCCAGGTGTACCCCCAAGAGAGATGATGAAGGAACTGAGGACAGACATAGCCAGGAAGTATGGAAAGACTTTCTCACAGCTGTCCCTGTGTGGACACTGACCCAGGCTGACTGTCAAGTTGCCTGGTTGGGTATTAGCCACCGCGAGACACTTGCAATTGTTGAACACCTGACAGAAAAGAAAACAAGGTGTGACTCAGTGATAAATGAGCTGCGGCACAGCAGGAAACACTTGTTCTGTCTGTAAATAATCACGGAAATGTCACATGCTTCTCTGCGGTACGATATGAATGAAAATTGAGAATCAAGCCTGAATATCATGCTGCGTTTACTGAAAAGCATGCAAGTTTCACGAGGGCAGTGGTGTGTGTCTGACCGTGTTCTTGCCAGAGCCAGTGGAGGAGTTGCATCCAGCCAAACACGGGGACACGTAGGTGATCCCGTTCTCTCCACACACTGGATCCCACTCTCTGCTTGTGCACGAGCAATCCGAATTACAGTCAGAGATGAGAGACTGCTCCTGATAAGATAAGCCCCCCAGTCTGCATGTGACACAAAAAAAAGGCATGTGATTGTCAGCCCTTTTAAAACATCGATCAGACAAGAAAAACGAGCCATGGAATTAAAAACAGTGGCAGATTAAATAAATAAAACCCCAATCCCTTTTTCTCTGAATCTACTTCCTGGTTTGATGACTATCAAGTCCACTAAGGAAAATATACAAAGGTATTACATACCCACTATATGAAACTGTGATGCCTGCGACCTTAGCGTTCTCACAGCCCATGGCAAAGAATAGGAGTGACAGAAAGTAGCCCAGCAGAGAGGTCCCAAAGGCAAATTTAGCTGCTCCCATGATAGACAGCTTGTACTTTTTCATCACAACCCCTCCGGAGAACATCCCAAGGGCCACTGCAGGTATGTTGATCATGCCTATGAAACACCGCAGAATACAGCGTATCCTTAAATGGATGGAGAATCGAGAAAGAACTTAAACAGGCGATATCAGGCAGCAACATCACTCGCCAGAAGGGATCAAAGTCAGAACACTCATGTACATCAAAGCACTCTCATTTATATTTTACTTAAGTCATGTTGCGAAAGATGAAAATAAGTTATGGTGGTTCAGAGGATCTGGGACGTATTTCTCATCAGCCGATGTACTCTTAACCCACTCGGTTACAGGGGACAAAAAGAGCAACGTTGTCTCCATTCGCATCAGGGAGACATGTTAATTGGTCTGATTGCCTCAAGTGCTTTTAAATCAATGTCTGTCGTTTGTCTGTCAAATGCCCAAGGACTGAGGTAAACCAGGTTGTCATCTTGAATTTGCAGCATTTACTTAAGAGGGAAGTGGGAGTCGGGGTATAAAAAATTGATCAAAAGCCAGCTCATGAAACTCTTATGATTACCATCCAGCTCACATCACTTTGCATCCTTAAATAGGTACTTTTCAGCCAAACAGCAGTGGTTCTAAGCAAGCTTTTAGCTCTACAAAGATATCACTTACAAAGATAAAAGAACAAAATAATCCAAATGAGGTAAACAATATAAATTAGTATAATATCTTGCTCACCCATGAGAAAATTGGCTTTTGAAGCTGACTGGCCGTAGTGTTGCTCAATGTATTTGGGCTTGTAGGTGACCATACCAATGAGAGAGTTGAACTGAACAATGGTCACACATAAGTAGATGGTGTACACAGGATTTCCAAGGAGACTCTTCAATGTGGGGACGAATTCTGTGAAAGGATGTTTAAATGAGTGATTTTCACTTCTTGAAGTAACCTCAGCCTTTTATTTTGATTTATCATTAAAACTATTTTGATTTTCTCACATTGACAAGAAGGAATAAACTTCTATTTGTGTTTACTGTCGACAGAAATGACAGTATTATATATACTATAGCAGTAAAACAGATCTTAGAGCCGTTAAGATTCCATTAATTGCACACAGTCAGTTTAATAATACGGTTAAAATGGAAAATCAACATTCTTTCATAAAGCACACTGTGATCACTATCCTACCACTGGCCATCAGATGTAAATTAGCTGGCTCCTCGGGTCTGAACATGTGCTTCAAGCCTGGGGAATCTTTAATAAATCTGGTTTGCTCTGGTGTGCAGTTGGTGTCATGCTTTTCCACAGGCATCGGCAGTGATTTTGGCAGGAACCAGAAAGGAACGGCCGACATGAGGGTGATGGCACCAGCAATGAGATAGCCCAGCCACCATGCGCCCACCCAGCGGGCATCGCCAGGAGTAATAGTGATAGTTTCTGTAAAGATAGAAGCACATTATTGGCGCTGTTCATTCTTTTATGGTTGTAATTAACCACAATTATGTATTTACTAAAGTCACATGCTCCTTAAGCACTTGAGTTGAAGCAAAAACGATCACTTTTTACTTTTACTGATTACCTTTTCAAATTCTTAAAGATGTAGTTGATGGTTAGATGACATGTTACTCACCCATGTCCACATATCCAATGTCGACATAGATTTTGGCACACAGGGACCCCAGCAGGTACCCAAAGACAGGACCAATTATTGATATTGTCTGGACACAACCTGAGACACACAAAAAACACCTACTTATAGCCTAATATATATTGGGTTAATCTCTGTATCTTTAAAAAATCATAATCATAATCATAATGGATTACATTATGTCCTATAAACAAAAAGAAATCAAACTGTACTGGATAGTTTAGTAAATCTTCTTAAAACTTCTGAAAACTGAAAATGAAGAGAGCCACTACAGGCAAAAACAGTGTAACTGTAGTCAGGCACCGTTAGTTGTATGATGGAGCAGCTGTATGATGATATTTAGTGTTTTCTAATAAAGATGCATTAAGTTTTTTTAAAGGTTATTTTCTCAAAATGGGCTTTCTTTCCCCTCATACTCTGAACTTGACATCTTTGCTTTGGTTGTGCTTACATACAACAAACGTTCCAATTTTATTTATCCATCCATCCATTCGCTTCCGCTTATCCTTTTCAGGGTCGCTGGAGCCTATCCCAGCTGTCATAGGGCGAGAGGCGGGGTACACCCTGGACAGGTCGCCAGTCTGTCGCAGGGCCAACACACAAGGACAAACAACCATTCGCACTCACATTCATTCGCACATTCACACCTAGTGACAATTTGGATTGTCCAATTAACCTATCCCCACAAGCTGCATGTCTTTGGACGGTGGGAGGAAGCCAGAGTACCCGGAGGGAACCCACGCAAACACGGGGAGAACATGCAAACTCCACACAGAAAGACCCCGGCCTGATGGTGGAATTGAACTCAGGACCTTCTTGCTGTGCGGCAACAGTGCTAACCACCGTGCCACTGTGCTGCCCTCAATTTTATTTATATTTATATTATTTATACAATAGGAATGGCTCAAATACACTGCTCAAAAAATTAAAGGAACACTTCGAAAACATGTCAGATCTCATTGGGGGAAAAAATAATCTGGATCTCTATACTGATATGGACCAGGTAATAGGTTACCAAAAAAGAAATATGCCAAATTGCTTCATGGAAAAGAGCTATTTTCAGAGTGACAAAATGATGCATGAGGCTCGTCCATTTTAGTAAATGGCCTGTATTTGTATAGCGCTTTACTAGTCCCTAAGGACCCCAAAGCGCTTTACACATTCAGTCATCCACCCATTCACGCACTGGTGATGGCAAGCTACATTGTAGCCACAGCTGCCCTGGGGCGCACTGACAGAGGCGAGGCTGCCGGACACTGGCGCCACCAGGCCCTCTGACCACCACCAGTAGGCAACGGGTGAAGTGTCTTGCCCAAGGACTGTCAGAGCCGGAGCTCGAACCGGCGATCTTCCAATTACAAGACGAACTGCCAACTCCGCCCATTTTGCCAAAATTTCAGCTCATAATGGTGCTCAGTAGTTTGTATGGCCCCACCGTGCTTGCAGGACAATACTAATGCATGCTCCTAATGAGACGGCCAGGTGCAACCTGGCAACATTGGATGAACCGAAGCATAATAGCTCCTAGATTTTTTTTTATTGGATTTAGCTCAGGTGTGTGAGGGGGGCAGTCAGTGGTATCAAGTCCTTCATCCTCCAGGAACTTCCTGCACACTCACCACATGAGGCCGGGTATTGTTGTGCACCAGGAGGAACCCAGGACTGACTGCACTAGAGTCTGATAGTAGGGCCAAGGATTTCATCCTTATGACTAATGGCAGTCATGGTTATTTTGCATAGCCTGTAGAGGTCTGTGCATCCCTCCATGGATATACCTCCCCAGATCATCACTGACCCACCACCAAACTCATGCTGAACAGTGTTACAGGCTGTATAATGTTCTCCACAGCTTCTCCAGAACCACTTTTCATCTGTCACATGAGCTCAGGGTGAACCTGCTCTCATCTGTAATAAGCAGATGTTCGCCTACCTGTACAGTCCCTGCAGTATATTATTGTTTAAGTGCAACTTAAACAACATTACAAAACTTTTTGTTTTTCTGCCTGTTGACAGCACTTTAGTTTTTTTTAATTTCTTTTAAAGACATCCAATATTCCCTAACATGAAAGCACAGTGAAACAAGAATATTCCTATTACAGAAATCTATAGAAGGTTAACTCATCTTTAGTAGTATCTAATTTTCTAGTTTCAAAATAACCTTCCAAAAAATTTCTAAAAAAAACCCCAATTCCTATCAAAGCTATCAGCTGTAACAAAGGTGGATTACCAATATAGAGAGCAGCATTATCGGACTGTGCGTAGTCATCAATATAGGAGATTCCCAAAGGCTGCACTGGAGTCTCTCCAATCCCACGCAGGATATTTCCCACCAGGACATAGATCCACATGGAAACACTGGACTCTTTTTCACAGCCTGCAGTTTAAAAACAGCAGTCAGAATGTCAATGGCATAGAGCCTTATGCAGCTCATGATCCATCTCAATTTCGCAGGTTACTGGCCATAAAACAACAACTGTGAACTTGAGCTTGACCTTGAGAACAGTTTGGATTATGACACACATGGTGATTGTTATGTGTAAGATTGGTTGAATTCTGAACAATACAATAGGAAGACTTGTGTGAACTATGAACGGCCTCGCCATCTGCCAGATGGGCCGAAACTATACATTATGATTTACACTAACAAAACATTGATGAAAAATATTCTATTATCACAATAAGTCAACACATCTTACTATAATCCCCGCAATCTCTCTCTGTTTGTCTGTATGTTTGTTTCTTTGTCCCCCAACTTTGCCTGCACTATCAGAAGTTGGCCACACACTTGGTTAATCTTAGGCCCCTGAAGGTTCTTATCAGCATTAGATATTTTGACATCAACATTTAGAAACTACCAAGCAACAGGCTAAAAGGACCTATTTTTGGCCCTCATGCACCTACAAAGCTTTACGTAAGTATCAAGTCATTTTAATTTCATGACGATAACTTCTCATATCTGCATATATATTCAAAAAAGCTGGCCTTTGTATGATATAACACCATCACATTTCCTAGAAACTTCCCTATAATGGGCTAAAATGACCTTTTTTGCATTTATGTACCTATAGCACCTTCTAAAAAGTACTGTATCATTTTTATTTCACAGCCAACAGAATGAATAGCCTACTCATTTAGTACTATAGCATGGATATGTGCAAGTTATCACAATTCATCATCAAAAATGACTTAAAACGTAAACACGCATGTGCTGACCTAGCAACAATGCTAGCACGAACAGTATCTGCAAAAACAAAGTTCAACCTTAATCACATGTTGTCATAAACAACATAAATGTTTTTTGTCTTACCTCTAGAAGGCAGTATAGAGGGTCTGTCACCTGCCCTCAGGGACTCAGGTGAGCTTGCCGGACATGGAGAGAGGTTATTGGTCGAATTCACTGAAGATCTAATTGATGTTTCGATCTTATAGCTGCGTATAAAATACCAATGTGACTGTTAAACAAGGGAAGGGAGAAAGCACCAGGTATTGTTAGATATTCACAATGTGAAGCACAAATACATCAGAGACTACAGAGATCAAAGTAATATGTGAATGGAATTTGTGAACAGCGATGCATGCATTCAGACACTGCGCTTTGCCTACCGGCCAATGATGAAATGAGGCATGGCGATCAGGAAGGTTCCAAAAGACATCAAAATACACCCGACTGCTATGATCTTGGGTCGGTGGAGCTTGGCACAAAAATAACTCACAAACGCAATTACCAGCAAATTCCCTACAGGGTTAAGATGATCAGAAAAGAAGATGGAGAGGAGTCAGAGGCACCAAACATGAGATGTACTGCTCAGAATCATAAATCATGAAAAGTCTCACTAACTACATCATACACATGATGTGTTATCTTTGATGAGCACTGATTCTGATCCACAAGTCTGTAACTAACTACATAAACCATTACTCCAAGTCTGCATACTGTGGCTTAAAACTATTTTTCACTCTTCAATAGTCAGTTAGGTATGCAACAAGGCACTATTCAAAGCTTAAATGAGATGGAAGTATGCAATGGTATTGGGAATATTAACATGCCATCATAATATTCCTGGTTCAAGACCTCACAGTATTCCACAGCATAACTAAGGAATGGTTTAGAGTCACCTGATCCAGTTCTAACTATAAGCTTTGTCACCCGTCTCTACTTTTAAGCCTCCTTTAAGCAGTCTCGCTGTAGCATTAGTATCATAAAAATACAATAAATAGAGAATAAACAAATACAGCCACCAAATACAGAAATGTACAGAAAGAGCCTGAGAAACTCACCTATTTCAAAGCTGCCGTCTATGATGCCAATCAGATAGCTGGGGATATCAAATCGCCTTTCTAGCTGTGTAATTGTGCTCTTCATGTAGCTGCCAGATAAAGCCTTGGCAAAGTAAGCAAAGGACAAGGCTGCAAGGAACATCTGCAGAGACACAAAAAGAAAAAAACAATACAATGTCAGGCACACTGGCTCTGATATGGATATATGATTGTTTTTGATTTTGACTGCAGTCCAAACATCTCATAATTTCCTTCTTTCATTTTTCAGGCGCAGATTCAAATACAACTACAAAATAAAAATGAATTTCTGAATGAAGTTCGACTAACAAGCAAAAACACAAGCCTGCACTAATTAACCTTAAACCTATCACAAGACTTAGTGAATGTATTTCTTTTATACGAGGGTTTTAAGGCTTTATTATGACAGAGCAGTGGAGAGAAAAGCTAGAAGAAAGAGTGAGGGAAGACAAAGTAAACTGCTGGGGGTGGATTTAAACCCGGGCCTCTGCAATAGTCTTATATGGGCATATGGGATATGGGTTGCATGCTGAACCCAGTGAGCTACAGCAGTGCACGTGAATGCATTTCTTTGAGGATACATGTGTGTGTGTATGACATGAATTTGCAGTTCAGATACATCTTTATAAAAGGGCAGCTGGCAATATGCGCTGGGCCAGAGAGTGTATTGAGCAGCCTCCTTCTTCTGCTCAGCCGCCTGTGGACACTGACAGTCAGTCACAAAGGGAGGATTAGAGAAGCCAATCCCACAAGGACACAGACACATCCTTGGACACATAATTGGAAACAGGTGTGCGGTAACCATAGCCTGCACTGTAAGGGATTAAAATAGTGAAAGCAGAAGAGACTGCTTCCAAACAACAAACTGCAATGCATTATAAATGCATTATAATAAATATGTCAATATAACCTACTTGTCCAGAAATATCAAATTCTTTTCACTTTGTTTTTTTCTTACAATTTAAAGTTTAATTTCAAAACATAATGATTGCATAACTGACAAAATTATCATAAATAGGATCATTATTCACACCCCATACAGGACACCACAATAAATGCGCAAAACACAAGCTGGACAAACTCCCATACACGTTCGAATATCTCCGAGACAGTGCCAGCCCAGTGATCCATGGCCACAGTGAAAACTGCATTGTTCCTCCAAAGGTCAACTATTGCATAAACTCTCTTCTTTAGTACCCCTGCTACATGACGTTACAGACGTGTATCATTCAGTAAAAAACCTCCACAAGTCTCTGCAAACCCAAGCTAGATCCTTAAGGAAACCATCCACATCCAAGGGCCCTGCCAGCGTACTTGTTCTTTTTCTTTTACAGTGACCTCGGCCCTAATAATTAGCAGACTCTCGTTCCTCTATTGAAGGCATTGAGGATATCATATTGCTTTGTCACTATATCCACATTTGAGCAGCAGCACTCAATCCAGACTTACTTTACTTTACTTACTTACTTCCATTTCATATGCTTCCCTTTGTATTGCACACTGTGAAAAATAATGAACTCTGGACTTTTCCTTTTATAGCAAAAGAAAACGAATTGATTCAAACGAATCAATTTTCACCATTAACACTTTTCTATAGGAACTGACCATCAGCCGTGAGCTTATATATACCAACACAGTAAAAAGAAATCTGTATAAATATGGTACAATGTACATTTTAAAAATGAAGGAATTTTCTGTATTAATTTCTTCAAGAATTTTTTTTACCTATATTTTTTAATAACACATTAAATTTTACCATTTAACATTTATTGAAACCTCTATTAAAAACAGATAATATGCTTACAGAAACATTTTTGTTTTGTACATTGAAGAAAAGGTAACGTTTCACATAAAGAAAATCTTAACACTAATTTAAAAAGAAAACGCTGAAATTTGGACAAGCACTGAAATTTCTCCACAAAACTAAAGCCAAATCTCTGGTGGCTTGTCTCTGTAAATCATTACTAGACAAATGAAACACATTTCAACAAGAATCTAAACGAGAGTTTCATGCAAAGTCAACTGGAATATTCAGAGTGTTTGCAAGTGACATAGAACACATGCACATAGGACAAGCCTAATCTGAGATTAACAAGCATGGAGACTGCTCAGATCAAAAGTATGCAGACCGCTTGTATCAGTAGAACCAGCTGAGAGGTTTGTTATAGCTTTACTATGCAGAAATGGAAAGCACACACAGAGGAAAAAAGCAGCATTACTGGAATTCCATGTAACTGTTTCTTGTAGTTACCTAAGCAGTTCACTAAGCAGCTTTTTAATTATTGCTCAGTGTGCCTCATAATCCAATAAAGAGGTACAAAACCTCCTTTCAGACCTCTTTTACAAAAGCACCAACTTTGTCTAAGAAATTTTTCACAGCGACTTAATACCAAGTCCAAAGGGCACCGTGAGCTGTTGCACTAGACCTCGCATGGTCATTAACAAGGCTTACATGCCCTACACTTAACTCAGATTTTAAGTAGGTGTTTGATAGATTCGTCAACACAGAGAAAAAAGTGTGATAAAGTGTTTTTACACAAACTGGCTGAAGAGTTATCTCGAGTAGTAGCATTTACTTACACAGTGTGTGAATGTGTGTGTGAATGGGTGGATGACTGGATATGTAAAGCGCTTTGGGGTCCTTAGGGACTAGTAAAAGCGCTATATAAATACAGGCCATTTACCATTTACCATTTTTACACATGAAAGCACATAAATGAGTGCCGCCAACTAATGAATCTACTCTGTGTCTTTTAGACACACGTGACCCCACTTGATAGGAAGAGAGAGAGATTTGTGTGCACCCTCTAGGCCAGTCAGATGACTTGGGAAAATGACAAACATGTGGGGCCTTTGTCCATTTTGGCTGAAATGATTTCTACGTGTTCATATGACTTTTCTCTGGTAAACATAACCGTCTCCGTTGGCTGGTCTCATGTGTAATTACAGGCTTTATAAAAGAAACGTAGAAAGGAAGGTCCTCCCAGTTTGATGTTTGGACTTTTTAAGAATGAGAACAAAAGAATTATATATATTTTTTAATATTTAGAAATTAAAAATACATGATGCCAGTTTTTTGTGAATATTAACTCACTTAAGATTGTTTTCGGTAAGAGGGAGAAAGTAGACTACCTTCAGATTTGGGTGACAGGAGTTTTTCACTGTGGAGGAGTCAGGGTTGTTGTCCACAATCCAGCTGTCTGTGGCTGTGTTGTCCATTTTCTTCATAGCAGCCTCCTACTGTGGTTTCTCTTTTGATGACTTACTGTAGCTGTTCTCACTTGGGCCTATTGGAATGAAGTCAGATTTAGAGATTACATACCAAGCCACTATTGTGCAACAACAACCAGTTTAGTCTAGTTTAGTTTATTAAGATCCCCATCAGCTGCTGCAACGCAGCTTTACATTTTGATAATGCAAAGGTCTCGTATCAGGGTAAGCATTGATCACCTAACCTTTGCACAGATAAGACTGATTTACCATCATTACTACAGTGCACAGACAATATTTCAAATTCATGTTGCCATTTTTAACACTGGTCAAAAGTCAGACCAAATCCAGTTCCAATTATTTAATCCAGTTTTACTGGTTTCTTGTATTATCTGCATTGGTAACAAATTCAGTTCTTCCATAGCCTTATACAAAACTGTTCTTTTGATTGAACTAGTTCTTGGTTTGGGTAACAAAAATCTAACTAACCTAACTAGTAGCATATTCTGTCTATACTGAAATACAGTGTTTATACAAATGAATTACTACCTTTGTAACAATAATATTTCTAATAAATACAAGTAAAGAATAAAGAAATCTAAATTTTACAATTAACTGACTTAAGACATTTATGCATTCTTACAATATTTGTTCTACGCTGACAACCATTCAAATCATTTTTGCTGCCTTGTTTTGTAACATTTGCAATTTCTTAATCCGTTCCATTGTACCACCCGACCATACTACTGGGCAATAATCAAGATTAGAAAATATCAATGCTTGGATTAATTGCATGGATTTTGGTGCCAAAGACCTTGCATGGCATTTAACTATAGAAATACCATTTCCTATTTTAGCAGTTATATTAGTAATATATGCCCTGTCCAGGAATATTTATTGTTAAGGGTTATTATAGCTTAAGGAAATAAGTGGATAACAGCATTTGCAGAGTCCCTGGTTCAATCCTGGAAGGAGACACAAATCCCTTCGGGCTTACATCATGTGGAACAACCTGCTGGGGTGACGTCTTATGAATAAGGAAGCAGATGAAAGTAGCTTTCATAACTTAAAGAAATACTCATAAAATGACTTGTACAAGCCTGCTATGAAAAATGTAGGGCACAGCCCTATATGCCCTTTTTTGAGACTTGATGCTGGCATCAAATTAAGAATTTGTTAAACAATACCACTTCTAAGTTTCCACATTTTTATGCTTAAATTCTTCCTTGATCAACACGAGACTTACAAGATCTACAAAATCTCCAGAACCGATAAATTAATGTGTGTGTGGTATAAATGTGACTATTAGTTAAATCTAGTCAATCAATTTTTGTCAAATTTGTACACCAGATTTCAATCAAATCTGCTTTCAGTTAATTGTTCTTATTCACGATTGTTAGCTTTTTGAACTACAAGAATGACTAGTGCAATTCCTTGAATGGTATTTCAAAGGGGAAAAAATCCCCACACCCTTGTTTTTTAAAAAAGCGGATAAAGACAATGAATGTGTGAGCCACTCTCCAAATGTCGCCGTTAGGTAAGCATAGCGAATTCATCTGACAGTCTTCAAAACAGACTGCAAATAATATTTAGAGTAAGTCAAGCAGAAGAGCAGCACTCGTTCTTAAACACTGGGGACATTATGTTAATGATTTCATGATGCAAAAAAAGAAGCAGTGTTTTCATAATGCGAGCACTATATGACAGCATATAACTGCATTCACGTCAGCAGGAACAACAGCTCATTCATGAAGCTAATGGAAAATACAAGCAGCTGATTTATGGATGAAGGGCAGCTCAGTAAATACACCAAATTGGCTATTTCATCCTGGGGAGACGAAGAAGCAACAACTTGGTGATATAAAAATATAAAGAAAAAACCTTGTGTGTGGCATGTGGTCTAGTGTTACAAATGATACAGAATGAGAGACAGCAGGGCCAGGATGCTTGTTCAGTGATGTGAACTTCTCACTGAGTGCACTGAACCATAGCATGGCTTTGAACTACTCCTTTCTGTCTTACAGAAAAAAAAGCTGAGAGGGCTGAAGATGTAAAGGCTTAAACACTCACTCAACAAGGACAGACATTCAGTGGAGCAGCAGTTTCTTTTGACACAGCTAGTCTGGAAACTATACAAATGCCCACACTCATGTTTTGCACTGGCAAAGCTACATTTTCTTTATAAAACCTCGACCAATTAAGGTTGCACACACAACAAAGATCCCCCTGTGTGTAATGAAAGGTTTCTCAATCATTAGTGTGCATAAACATCCACAAAATCCCCCAAACATTTCATATGTTTGGCTTGAAGCCTGTTTAAGTTTCCTCCGATAGAGATGTTGATAGGAAGCATTCCTTTTGTACAATCATACCGCCTTCTCTCTAAAGGTCCTGGTGAATCCAAGTGCCATCTGTTGGCAGGTCCTTTATTGAATCTCAGTGATTAATGGTTACACACCTACAGAAATTGCATTTCTGATGCTACAAATATCAGTGATATGAATGTGTGAGGCTCTTTGCTCTGTTACAGTTTCACTGTGGAAAAACACGCCAGGATCTTTTGCGCTTTCAGTTGCGCAAGACAAATGATCACCGAGCGAAAAGCAAACACTTTTAATCAAGCTGAGCTCAAAACACCGAGAAACTTCAAATGATGGTAAGCACGTGACCCCTGTTTAATTATCCATCGGTGGCAGTGCGTGCAGGTTGATTAATCACTGTGTACTCAGTAAGCTTTCACCGAATTCTCCAAATCACCTGCTGTTCTTGCAGACAGCTGTGTGCACTGCACCATTTAAGTGTTTGATGATGCACAGTTGAAGCTTCACTGACAGTTTTCTGTTGGGGCTTTTTTTTTCTTGTCACTTGAATCTACAGCTATTATTATACCGCTGATTATCCACTAAATACACACATACGTCAAGAAAGGAATATTCTCATTCTCATGAATGACTGGGGATAATAACTCGAAAGAACATCATGATACTTACCCAACTGTGGGGGCTTCAAAGCTTTCTCTCCTAACGACGTATTTGAGGCTACTTCTTATTCAGCACACAAAGAGGAGATGAAATGACATCCAGTGGTTTAAAAGAAAATCTTCAGTCTCTCCTCATTAAGTCGCCTACACTCACACGGTGTGCTCTTAGGCTATGAAGGGAGAACAGCGTGTTTCGCTGGACACGGTAGACACTGAGCACGATCTTCGGTGGAGCACGCATATACCCTGAACAGAGTGGGGGGGGGAGCAAAACTATGCCCAGCCTGCGTTTCATTGAGCCCTAGTAATCTGCAGGCTGTCAAACGTTACATATGGGTGCATGAGTGCAGGTAGGTCAAGCAACCCAAATAACTAAGTCGTGAATTTCTGCGTTGATTATCTAATAGATTAGACCTGTTGTGACGCAAATTTGCCGCAAAAAAATGCAATAGCCGCTCTGCTTTTCACATAATTCCGCTCAAATAGTGCATGGATTATTTGCCAGTGGCTTCCAGTCGCTGAACAGTATGCAGTGTTTACAGCTTTCAAGGGGTGAAGACACTAAAGGTGAACAATTCGACGTTCACAGACAAATGCAAATGAAGTGCATAATACTGTCATTAAGCTGATAATAGTCTGATGGCGTAGTTCTTACTTGTAATTACAGCAGATACTAAATAATGCAGCAGTTTTCACTGCGCATTTGTTGATCAAACCATGACTGTGTTACTCAGTTATAGTGAGTCTGGCTATTTAAGGTCTGGTGTTCATGGTAGCACTGGACAAATCTTGTATACTTTTCTATCCAGTGAAACTTAGTGAATCCTGGAAAAGTCAGTTCTGTTAAAAGTAGGCCAGCAACAGTGAATATTCAATCAAGTTTTCGATCGAGATTCAGTTCTTTGCTTGAAAACTAATTGGACATTTCAGTGAACTTGCCTTGACCCTAGACATGTATCACGTGAATAGGATAAGATGTAGGATAAAATGTCAGTTCAACTTCAGACTGCTTTTCTTACTGGCCTCAGAAAAAAAATGCATGCTCTGTAACAAACAGGCAAACTAATTTAGACAAAAGTAAAAGTCTGCACAAACAACAAAGGTTCAAATGTGCTTTCAGTGTTTGTCCCCTTGATAAAAAATAATTAAAAATCAATAAATTAAGTCATGATTTCCTCACTGTGCCTATCAACACAGGAGGGACCTAATCTCTTAAATTCCTCTGTTGCCATGGGGACACCTGGCCTATGTAGCTTTTACTGAATATGTCAAAAACGCCCCATATAGCTTCATTGTTAGTATAACGTGAAAATTATGTAGCGAAGGTTTAAAAATATTCTATAATTCTGCCTGTAATCGAATCTAATGTGCTTCCAGTTCTTACAGCTGCTGTCAGGTGGGAATGGTGTGCTTATTCTCTGTGCCCATTATGCAACGCTGTTCCTCACATATGTATCAAATTCTTGTCAGTCTGTCAACAAGATTATATTACCTAACCAAATTTCATGAAATGATAATAAATAAATTAACAGACAGGAAACTGACCATGGCTGAAGATCCCCCACTGTCCTAAAATAAATTAGAATATGGATTTAGTAGCACTTAATAGAACCTAATAGTTACATACATAGACAGTAAGTAGCCATAACCATAACCTAAGCCATAATCTTTTTATTTTTATTAGAACATGATGTTCTACACTGAGATATACTGTAAAACCATTTTTCCTGCTGTTGTTTCTTTTTTAAGAAGTAAAAAGGATTTTTACGGAAAACATGGTAGAACAGAATTGATGGTTTGTACCATATCAAGGTACATACATTCATCCATCCATTAAATTTGGGGGTGCGGGAGGGGCTGGAGCCTATCCCAGCTAATAATAAAATATTTAATGAAAAGCTAATAGCTGTAAATTAGAAGCATTTTTGTCTACATATGGCAGCATTCAGTAGTAATATCTTCATATGCCATCTTCCCCAGCTTCCTTTTGTGCCTTTGTTTTATTACAGTACTCAGTATTTGTCACATATTGATGCATTTTGTTCAAACACAGTGAATTTGCACTTTATGCACTTGCTTCTTCTTCTTCTTGGATCTTGAACAATTAGAAGCTGTGACCTAAGCATGGTTTACCTGCATGAACATAAACATCCTTTTTAATATCAGCAAGTATGAATAGCAGCTACATGCCACATTACTTTAATTCTTAAGATTTGTTTTAAGACTTGACAGTATATTAGCTATAATCACAGCTAAATCCCGAAATTATATACACAGGCTCAAATATATCAACTCAAGTATATACAGTAGCATAGTATATATTTGATTAGAGGTGCCTTTTTAAAGAAACGTACCCATACTTAGAGAAATGGTTAAACTCTAAATGCAATCAGAGCTCAAAGATGGTTTAATAAAACATGGCACTTTGAAGTGATCAGGAAATTGTGTTATCATGTACGCGTTTATAGAATTAAATACAAAGAAGATGCGACACATCGACACAAGCATACCACAGAAACTGTAATCTTGTAATTCAATGTATTCACATTACAACATCCACATGGTTCAGTTTGTGACGTCTACTGATCTTCAAATATATTCACTGTATAATACATAATACCAATATAGGCACTTCCAGTAAGTCTGGCAATATTGAAGCTACAGTATAGTGTCTAAATTACAAAATGGTAAAAATAAATAATGTATATCTAAAAGAGTTTTTGTAGTTTTAAAATTTCTTCACTGTACAGCATGTATGTATTTTGTACAAAATGGAGCATCGACCTGCAAGGAAATCAATTATTTTACTTTCACAAATACTATGTATTTGGACATATTCTTCTTTAGTACATGTGGTAAGTGCAAGGTACTTGTGAGAAGAAAGCAATTAATTCGTTAATTATGTGTCAACTATATAAAAATACATCATCTCCTTTTGTTTACGTAATTGTAAAACTTGTTTGGTTCTCTTGGTTACAATTATTCTACATGTGTGAATAAGCATGGCAATCAACTAAAACAAATGACGACACAAAATATACACGATTAAAACTGATATACGGTGGTATCCACTCAAATGCAAGTATTGACTTGATGTGACTGTGGGGCAAAATGCACACGCGTTACACTTGCAATCACCAGGAAATAAACACAGTGGACACAGTCCGCTGGCCTTTAAAGATGTTGCGTGATGAATGCTCTAGTGCTTATGTCTGTGAGGCTAAGAGTACGCAGATCAAAGAGGAAGTGCGAGGAGAAATATCCTATAGGACTTTCTGTGAATAATAATTTCATCTGAGTATCCGTGAAGAATTGAAGAACTACTCACAGCATCGCTTTGCCCTTCATTACTTCACAATCTCTATCCCCTTCTCCCCAACAGTACAAGATAATTAAATACAGGACGGAGTCACATTAGAGGGGTCAATGGAAGAATAGACATAGAAGCAAACACACACTGTTTTGCTCTCGCAGATACACTAAATAATGTATATATACATTCAAAAAGGAAGGATTTCTAGAGTGTTTGAGGTGATGCAATTGTGTAATTGTACAGCCTGGAAGTGGAAGTTACAATGAGTCATAGACAGAATGTATGTTTTTCCAATTCTGCACCACTTAAGCTTAGATACACTGAACAGCTTTCCTACATAACATTGATGAATACTCACGGGGCTTTTCCAAAGCGAAATAAAATGTGTCCATTGTGCAGGTAATGATGATTATAGCTCATTGGGCATGAAATGCATCAGCATACAGAAAAGAGCATGCATTTACAAGACACAATGCACCCAGCAACCCATGGTCATTTGAGGCCCAAAGAACTAACATTGTCCCGATTCAATGGCTTGTAACAATTCTGGCCTGATAAAGGGTTTCGTAAATCTGAGATGACCTACTAATCAGTAGGTCAACCAATTATTGAGCTTGTGCGTGCGCTCCTCCCTGTGTAAGACAAACTGCAGAGGAGAGGCAGAAAAAGCAGAACGGCCCATTGTGGATGCGGCGCTCTATTCAGCACAGCCGGACATATTGTGTGACGCTACGTCAACGCAGGATATGCTAGAATACAATGCGTTGACACAGCCGTGTGTTACAGTGTAATTTCACCTCTCGTGTCATGTGTACAGACTCGTATATCTGCCGTCCACCTTTCCAAAGATCAGTTTAAAGAAATCAGATTATGACAGAGAGCAGTGGTGCAGCATGAGATGCTTGCTGACTGCATCCGTAACAGAAATTTGAACTGCTGATTCTAAATAGAGCACTTATTCAATTCAATGCATTCATTTTTTTAGTTTGTGTGTAAATGTCAGTGATTCAAATTAAGTTGGATATTCATTAGATTTTGTATCTTATTCAAGCTTCTGTATGTACTTGGTTATTTACACTTATGGCTTTATTTCAGTTGAAAAATGTGACTTAACATTTAACTGTCAGAATTGTTGGTGAATGTCTGGCTGCTAAAATAATTCCTGTGAAATTTCACAGTTTTTACAATGTTACTCATAAATACTTCCCACCATCACAAAGAAACGGGAGACAGTCGGGACAAAAATCACATGGAAAGAAGCTGATGTGACGAAAGGTGAAATTGATAAAACATTACACGCTGCAGTGCTGTTATCTTGACCCGGGTGAAATCATAAAAACGGTTCCCAGCATTTATCTGCTGAACATTGGTTTCATTAAATAAAGCGCAAACTCCAAACAGCTGCAATTGTTACATAAACAGAGAGAATTGCTTTGGCTCCAATGCTGCTGCACCGCCAGTGTGAGAAGACTGACGTGAGAGAAAGTCATGTGATGTTAAAAAAACAGACAGATTATGATCATCTAAATTTGAAATGACAGGGGAAACATTCCCTTCGTGTATTATCATGCAAACTGATGTAATCAATATTCTTTGCGAAACCTCATCCACCAGCTGATGCACTCTGCCTGCACTGAACTTGAAGAGAAGAATTAACTCCCTGAGGTGCCAGGATGGGATTCAGAGAGAGTCACCATGAAAAAATCAAAGTCAGCAGCTGTGACATAAACTAAGCCTTATTTTATGAACAGAGTTAAAGTTTAGATTTCTGGTGTGTTTTTCACGTAATGTCCTGTTATGTGATGTTCACGTTGAATTTCAACAGCTGGGGAGGGTTTCCTGAGGGTTCAAGGTCAGCATCGTTTACAGATTTTAAGCAACACTAATTATAGATTGCACGACACACTGAGTCCAGCTGCATGAGTATTAAAATGATGATGACAAGAAGAAAAAAGGACTTCCTGTCAAAAGGCGATTTTTAAACAATACTTGAGGGGACACAAATGAATTTGAATTAAATGTCACCTTTTTTGAGATGGCGTTAAGTTTTCTTAAGTGGTAAAAGGATCTGTTTTCTGGTTCTGTTTGAATGCATGATTGCTGCCGGTGCAGGTCCTTTGAATACAATATCTGGGACAGTAATGTATTACAAATAACAAGACACCTTCTGAATTCATCTATGTCATCTGCAGAGGAATTGTGCACATGAGCGCATTCATTTAAACATGCAGGCACGCACAAATGGGCACACATGCATAGCGTGACGAGCCTCGGGTCTCTGTGTGAAACTAAAATGGCAACAAATGGAAAACATAAAATGTGTAAATAGTTGATATTGTATGCTAATTCCCAAGGGTGAGTCATTTATTTTGGCAAACACCAATGTTCCTCATTTCTTTGACCCCCTTTATAATCCATGTATAGAAAACAAAAACAAAAGAAATAACACACAGCCAGTGGGAGAGCTCAAAAATGCTAAAATTGAAACACAAGTTCATATATATATTTATATATATATGCACTCAGGAAGTAATTATATATAAACTGGCAGCAAATTTCTGGAGTCCTGCGTTACCACAAAGGGCTGAAGCTTGTGCCACCAGGCTTCTTCTTCTTTTGACAGTAGCAAAAGAGTTTTTATCCCAAAGTATAGGAATAGTCCCGTATTGCAATATGGAAAGCTTTATATGTTTGGTGAAATCAAATATTCAGATAACATGTGTAAAGCACATATTTTGCCACCCTGTTTTTTTTCTTTATAGGCACACATTTCCCAAACATCTACAGTGTTGTGTCTAAGTGATGTGCTGGCAAAAACAGGAGTCAGTTAATAGAAAACCAAGTAACACTTCTTCATGTCCTTGTCCTGAATGATGCCATATTTCCCCTGTGTTGTTTCATTGTGGGTCCCCCTCCTCTAGTTGCTCTTGAGGTTTAGAGTCTTCCCTCAGAGCTACAGGCCATTCTGGTTCCTCCTCTGGATCCTCTCCTTCTATCAGCTCCTCTCTGCTACCTGACTCCTCTTCCTCTTCATGAATAGCCAGAATAGGTTCAGCTACATTGTTTAAATGGACAGGCTCCGCTCCTTGTGCCTGTTTTTGGTTCTCTTCTGCAATCACCTTTTTCCACATCTCGTGGTTCTCCAGCAGGTGCTGCGTGATCTGGCAGAAGACTTTCCTCCTCTTCTTGGGAGTTGCTTTCTCTGGAGAAAACAAACACCTCCGTGAATTAATACGTCCGTCGTTCTCTGTGATCAGACATCTTTGGCAGGGGTAAAAACTTACGAGTGGGAGGAAATGCCTCCCCAAACGTCTCATCTTTTACAGGAATCTAAGTTCTTCTTTTCTTTTTGTTAATCAAAAAATGCTGCCCATGAATGCACAAACAAATTATTCTAAACAAATAAATTTCTCTTTTTAGATAGACATTCAAATATAAATACTGTTATCATTATTGCAGATTTACATTTGAATACTTACGGGACGCTTCCGAGCAGGTGGACGTGTCTTCTTCTGCAGTATCCTCCTCATCCTCCTCCTCATTCTCTCCAACCTCTGGCCCCTCCTCCTCCGGGTTGGGTTCCACCCATCGTCCAGGCATGAGGCTGGCCGAGTCATAGGAGTTACACAGGGGTCCAACGATGTGGGTGATGAAGGATTCCTGGAGTTTGGCAAGCTGTGGGGCTGCTCGATCCATGAAAGGGCTAACAGGAAGGCCAAGGCTGGACTCCTCATCACCCTACACAAAGTACAAGCCATTTAGATATAAAATTATCGCCAGTTAATTTCATATTGTTTTACAGGAAATGAGTAATTGTGGTTAGCATAAGCATAGTTGATTCTGAGATTGGGTTTGACTGAAGGGAAACCAGGTGGAAAAACTGATGGCAGAGGTCAAATTTTCCAGTACACCATAACAGTGACCTGTCACACACAAGAGCAGGATCTCTCCTAAATGGAATCCGGCCATAATTAATATATTTATCCCACTTCAGCTTCTGATATGCAAGACAAAATTTGAAAACCGCTGCCATAGATTTTTTGTTTTGCAATAAGAGATGTTTTTAGTCATCTGTTAATTCAATTCAATTCAATTTTATTTATATAGCGCCAAATCACAACATAAGTCGCCTCAATGACTGCGAAGGCCGGCTGCTTAAGATTCATATCATTTGTTTTTGTCCAGGTCATATGCCAATCAAAGAAGAGCAAGTACTAATACTGAAACATAGTCGCCCTCTTCTGTATTTTTTTCCTGTACGTAGACTTCTGGATTTCAGGCATGATTGATTTTTTGCTCCCCTTAATTCCTCCTTCATTTAATCCCTCTGACATATTGAGAAAGTAATGGAAGTGCTCCTTCTGAGAGCTGCTATTGTGTAAGGAGCTGTCATAACTCCATGACAGGACTATTGTATCTTTTCAGTCACATATTGTACATTTTAATTTTACATTGTATCTACATATAAGAGAAGAACAGTGGAGACAGCTGGGGTATCTTATAGCTTTGTTTAAAAAACAACAACTAATGATTCATATATGCTGTAGGCCTTATGTATGCTTGGCTTCGTTGTCATTGTAATAATATCATATGTAATCATGGCCTATTTTTTTTTGGTCCTGCAGTACCAAACAGAATCTGTTTTTGCCTTTAGTCTAAACCCACCCACAGTGAATTTTTGTTACAGTATTTAGGCTTGGCACACACCTCAGCTAATTGCTTCTGGGTCAAGAAGAATATGCTCAAGCCCTTATCTTGACTACGGTTACTAGGTGACGACACACCCTGGGCATTATGTGCCTCTGAATTTTTTGGGAGGAGAGGCACATAGAGCAAAAGCTCTACAGGATATTTGCGTTCATCACCACGTCTAGCAGCACTGTCCTTTTAGTTGTTTTGTATGCGGTGATGCTAGCACAGCTGCAATTCACGTCAGATCAGTTTTTGGTTTCACCTGAAATTTCAACTCCATAAAAGAAAAGAAAGAAAGAGAAAATAACCAGCAAAACAATACATCTCAATACTTTCCAGCTGTCACAGAGCGAGAGGTAGAGGGTTACACCCTGGACATAGTTGCTAAGCTGTTGCACGGCTAACAGAGAGAGAGAGACAACCATTAAGCTCACATCTACAGCCAATTTAGAATCACTAATTAACCTGACCCCACTAACTGCATGTCTTTGCACTGTGGAAGGAAGCTGGAGTACCTGGAGAGATCCTGAACATGCAAAACTCCACACAGAAAGGCCCAGACGGTAGATTAAAACCCAGGACTTTCTTGCTGTGAGCCAACAGAGTCAACCACCAGGCTCAAACGGGCTCAAACACTCAAGTGTTTTTAAAGCAGGATGTGTGTCAGTGTGTGCCTGTTTGTCTATGTCTATTTGTCAGGTCAGTTTTAAACTCCCCCTCTCTCTGAGAAAAGCTCAAGCTCGACCAGGTTTGGGGCCTATTTACCCGCGACACACTCCCTGCCCGCGGCTGGTGCCCCCACCAGTGAATTGCTGGTTCTCGGTGTCTGGGGCTGGATACTCCGGTGTGTACTGGCTCGCTCCTGGCGGCTGCTTTGCGGGGCGTGTATGAGGTGCCGTAAGGGACATTATTACTGAAACGCTCTCACACACACAACTGAAATTTTAGCTCTCACACACACAACTGAAATGCTCTCACACACACTACTGAAACGCTCTCACACACACTACTGAAACGCTCTCACACACACTACTGAAACGCTCTCACACACACTACTGAAATTTTAGCTCTCACGCACACTACTGAAACGCTCTCACACACACAACTGAAATTTTAGCTCTCACACACACTACTGAAATTTTAGCTCTCACGCACACTACTGAAACGCTCTCACACACACAACTGAAATTTTAGCTCTCACACACACTACTGAAATTTTAGCTCTCACACACACAACTGAAACACTCTCACACACACAACTGAAACGCTCTCACACACACTACTGAAACGCTCTCACACACACTACTGAAACGCTCTCACACACACTACTGAAACGCTCTCACACACACTACTGAAATTTTAGCTCTCACACACACTACTGAAATTTTAGCTCTCACACACACAACTGAAATGCTCTCACACACACTACTGAAATGCTCTCACACACACTACTGAAACGCTCTCACACACACTACTGAAACGCTCTCACACACACTACTGAAACGCTCTCACACACACTACTGAAATTTTAGCTCTCACGCACACTACTGAAACGCTCTCACACACACAACTGAAACGCTCTCACACACACAACTGAAACGCTCTCACACACACTACTGAAACGCTCTCACACACACCACTGAAACCAGAGGCATTTCTGCTGAACAGGAAGTTGTTTCCTGACAAGGAAACTGATGGAAAAAGTGGTATATTTCAAAACACTACAAGGATTTCTACTCAGCAACCTGCTAGTACAGCAGTCCCCAACCTTTTTTGCGCCACGTAAACGATATAAAAATAAAAAAACGATAAATACCATGAAAACCATAAATAGAAATGTGTTCGAATTTTTGTGGAGGAATAAAACCCATTACATAGAAAGATCTCAGCTTGTGAAGGGATACAATAAAGGTGGTATCAAAACTCCAGAATTGGAATTTATGGTTGGCACCCTTAGAATTAAATGGTTAAAATCTTGTCTGTCACAGCCAGACTCTACTTAGCTCCACATCCCATGATTCTTGTTTAATAAAATAGTATACAGGATTAGAATTTATTCGAAATGTGATTTTGCGGCAAATAAAATCCCCATAAAGATATCAAACTTTATAAAACAGACGTTGCATTTTTGGGAAAATGAGATTTACCCACAACTTCTCCCCATAATTCAACCTTATGGAATAATAGGGTAATAACACTTAATCAAAAATCAATTTTCAAGAGTGACTGGTTTGAACAAAAATATTATATTCATAACAGATTTGTTGGATGATAACGGTGTCATTCTAAGTTACACAGACTTTTCAGAAAAATATTGTCTAAACTGTTCTCAAAGAGAATATAACAAATTTTGTGAACTGGTCCCACTGCCTCTGCTTCATTTGATTAAAATTTTTATGATATACAATAATTTCTCATCAGTGCTCCCAAATTTATTGCTAGGGCAATGTCAGCTGTTTGATAAAAATGCAATAAGAAATTTGTTAGTAGTTTCTTCAAAGACAAAATATTTCATAGTTACAACAGAATGGTTACATGGCATGGTTCTAATTTAGTTATTTCATATACACTGGATAAAGCATACTAAAAATTTATGAAATAGCCTATTCTACCTAAAGTTAAAGAAACACACTTTAAACAAAACTAATACTGTGGCAGAATTTCTAAAAAAAGAGATTTGGCTTTGAGGTGGATCAGTGTTCTTTTTGTACTGATGAAAATGAAACCCTAGAACATCTTTTTTTTCCCTATGCCCTATCAGACAATGTATTTGGTGCAACTTAAAAAATTGGATTTCCCTAAATATTAATGATGTGCCACTGTTTGAATTACATCATAATTTTTTTTATATGGATCATCTAGCATTGGATGTCTCAGACATTATTAACATCATCATACTTTTGAGTAAATATCATATCCATTGTGCTAAATGGAGGAACGCTAAGCCTTCTCTCCCTGGTTTTATTGATGATTTTAAGATATTTTTCTTTGCTAAAAAAGACAAAAAGCACATATGCCAAAAAAATAACCAGGATAATGCACGTCTCCCGCTATTCTAAATTTTGACTTATGCTGAGGCTAATATATTAAGTAATGCAGCTGTCTCACTAAGGTCCAGAATCGATTTGTTCCACGATTCGATTCAATTCAATTCGATTTGATTATGGGGAATTTTGACAGTCAGAAATATTATAATTCAGATCAGTACATTTACATATTTTTGTATTTAAAAAAAGGAAGCTGACACACGCAAGACTTTATCAAAGGTGTGAGCATCACAGCAGATGCCTTTGTGTCAAAGTAGCTGAAGATAAAACACATAAAAACATGAAGGTGGTTTTCCTGGCCTGGGATTTTCTAAAAAATATTCTGCAGTACATCAAAAACGAAAGAAAACCATTAATCAACATATGAACGTTACCTCTGACGTTACAGCGGTTTTATTAGAGACACGGCTAACGTTTTGCATTTTGCATAATTTAAAAAAGTTTAAATTTATTCAGTATTGAACGGCAGAAATTAGGTTTTCTTTTCGGAAGTATGTAAAATGAAAAAAAAAAAAAAACAGCGGCCGACTGCGCTGTAAACAACAGTAGACTTGTGCATAACAAGCAAGCGAATAATACAGAAAACAGATTTTTAGACGGGAAACTGTTCTTGAAGTACAGAGAGAGAGAAAGAGAGGGCTGTGCATGACGTGCGATTTTATCGTGGTGGAAGCAAAACAGTGAGGGAATTCATGACGATGTTTATGTGAAGCGCAGTTTGGATCTTCTTTTGCTGCTGGTTCAGTCAATATTGTTTGGAGAGAGATCAAACTAACAGCTTTAGAATCGGCGCAAAAACGGCGTGAAAACAAAGCGCGGACCTGCCGACAGATCAGAGTCAGCGAGCTGTCGCTTTCAGCCCCGACCGTGTCCGTGCTGTCGGGTGAGAAAGGCGACATCTCACTGATTCTGATCCGCGGGTCCGCGCTGTGTGTTTACGTCTTTGTGCAGAAGCCGTGTACCTGCTCTCATTTACTGTCTTAGCTGTTTGGTGGTTGTTGAAATTTTGTGAGGTTTCACCAGAGATTCTGGCATTTCGGGTAAAATAAATTTATATTAAAAAATCGATTCAGGATTTTAATGAATCGATTTCACGTTATCCAAGCCAGAATCGATTTTAATCAATAAATCGATTATAAAAACCCACCCCTAACTAACAGGTTGCTGAGTAGACATCTGTGTAGTGGTTTCCTTGTCAAGAATTAACTTCCTGTTCAACTGAAATGCCTTCCTGTTCAACTGAAATGCCTTCCTGTTCAACTGAAATGACTTGGTTTTTCAGTAGTGTGTGTGAGAGCTAAAATTTCAGTAGTGTGTGTGAGAGCGTTTCAGTTGTGTGTGTGAGAGCGTTTCAGTTGTGTGTGTGAGAGCTAAAATTTCAGTAGTGTGTGTGAGAGCTAAAATTTCAGTAGTGTGTGTGAGAGCGTTTCAGTAGTGTGTGTGAGAGCGTTTCAGTAGTGTGTGTGAGAGCTAAAATTTCAGTAGTGTGTGTGAGAGCGTTTCAGTAGTGTGTGTGAGAGCTAAAATTTCAGTAGTGTGTGTGAGAGCGTTTCAGTAGTGTGTGTGAGAGCTAAAATTTCAGTAGTGTGTGTGAGAGCTAAAATTTCAGTAGTGTGTGTGAGAGCGTTTCAGTAGTGTGTGTGAGAGCTAAAATTTCAGTAGTGTGTGTGAGAGCGTTTCAGTAGTGTGTGTGAGAGCGTTTCAGTTGTGTGTGTGAGAGCGTTTCAGTAGTGTGTGTGAGAGCTAAAATTTCAGTAGTGTGTGTGAGAGCTAAAATTTCAGTAGTGTGTGTGAGAGCGTTTCAGTAGTGTGTGTGAGCTTCAGTAGTGTGTGTGAGAGCGTTTCAGTAGTGTGTGTGAGAGCTAAAATTTCAGTAGTGTGTGTGAGAGCTAAAATTTCAGTAGTGTGTGTGAGAGTGTTTCAGTAGTGTGTGTGAGAGCGTTTCAGTAGTGTGTGTGAGAGCTAAAATTTCAGTAGTGTGTGTGAGAGCTAAAATTTCAGTTGTGTGTGTGAGAGCGTTTCAGTAGTGTGTGTGAGAGTGTTTCAGTAGTGTGTGTGAGAGCGTTTCAGTAGTGTGTGTGAGAGCTAAAATTTCAGTAGTGTGTGTGAGAGCGTTTCAGTAGTGTGTGTGAGAGCTAAAATTTCAGTAGTGTGTGTGAGAGCGTTTCAGTAATAATGTCCCTTACGGCACCTCATAGGCGTGGGCCCTGCTCTTCTACTCTATTTTTCTCTCCCTTCTGCTCCTTCTGTTAACTTTTTCCCCAACTTCATTTTCTTTTACTTTTTCTTTTCTTATAGGCCTCCAGTCTTGTCTGTTATGGCTCTTTATCAGTCTACTCAATCCGCTGGTGAAGTATTACAAGTTGTCACAAGTATTCAGGGAGTTGGCAGAGGCCACAGGTAAATACTCTTGGTTTCCTGTCAGCTTCTCCTACCTTTATATGTATCTTTTAGTGTGTGCTTTCTAACCCCCCTGTAGGTGTAAATGTGAGAGTAAATGGTTGTCTGTCTCTATGTAACAGTCTTGCAATAGACTGGGGACCTGTCCAGGATGTACCCTGCCTCTCCCCCTATGACGGCTGGGACAGGCTCCAGGCCCCTGGGACAGCCGAGTTAGATAAGCAAAAGAAATGGATGGATGGATGCTTGCCAAAACTAACAACAAAAGCTGACTTCTTGGAGAGCATCTGGCAATATAATAGATTGGTGTGTATGCCCCAGGTAAGACTGAAGTTCATAAAGGAGATGGACCAAAGGCCCTAGATGTGAAACAAAGAACAGCAAAGAACGACTTCTACACAATGTGTACAGATATAAATCTACAGTATTATAAATACTGTGCCACTGCATGGGGAACGCCTCAACTTTTACAAACTAAACAGAGCACAAAAGTGTCATCAAAGGGAAGTTGGGATAAATGAAAATTCAGGCGCCTACATGAGGAGGCAGTTAATGAAATTTTCTTCCAGCCATGAGTTTGTATTAATTTAGACAGCATCTGCTCACTGTCATTATATAACGCTTCTGTTTAGGCTACTGTAATGACAGGGAAAACCGGATCTCAGAGCTCCTCCTCCCCTCGTTGTATCCTCTTTTATGTGAGTCCAACTGTTAATAAATTCCATCAAATTGAAGATCTGTCTGAGATCCAGTCGTTTTATAAAACTCATTTGGTTTTGCGTTACAATCTTTCTGCTCTGTGGGAACAGAGGCTTTCTAGTCTATAGTGTACAGTATGACACTTGGGGTTGGTTACCAAGGCAACTAGGAATCCTTGCTATAGCTGTTATTCATTCATATCCGGGAAGACGTCACACACAACATACATGCTGTGCTTTTCTTAGGGCCAATTTTTACAAATATTACATGTATTTATTTATTTTCTGTCTAACAGGGTTATGTTTTCTTTCATGGTTCTTTGATACAGTGCTATCCTGGAAATAGATTGCTATTTAATTGTAAATCAGAAGGAATCTTTTTGAAGAAAGAGTATGTTACTGTATGCTAATCCAGCCGGCTTTCCTGGCTGTTTGACTGCTGGTTTATTTTTTGCATAATTTCCACTTTCTCATGTTGTCAGACTCATTGCTGACATCACTGCTGTAGTCCAATCATCTTTCTGCCTGCCTTCTGTGAGCCAGTGAGCCTCCATCCTCCATTACCTTGGCCTCCAATAACACTGTGAGCAATCTTGAAGTCGTTGTATGTTCTTCAATATCTCTAAAATTAGAAACATCCTTTCTCAGAGTGAAGCTGAAAAACTAGTTCATGCATCTATTACTTGTAGACTGTAATTCGTTCTTATCAGGCTGTCCTAAAAACTCCCTTCACTTGATTCAAAATGCTGCAGTAAGAATACTGACAGGGACTAGAAAGAGAGAGCATATTTCTCCCATATTATTATCAATGGCTCCAGAATCAAATTTAAAATCTTTCCCATCACATCGTCCCTCTACCTTTGCTGTTGCAGAATTCAAGCCATTCATTTCAACTCAAGATTAGTTAGAGTTCAGTTCTCGCTTAAAATATCTCCTCTGTTTCTGTTTCTCTGTTTCTCCTCTGTTTGTAGGACTTTAAAGACCTGCATTTCCAGATCCGGGAACCGTTTCTATCCAACAGCCAAAAATGAACTCAGTTTTCCCCTCCCAGTATCTTTCCAATAGCTCTAAGTCACTAGTTGCACAGAAATAGCACTTTTTTATTTTATTTTTATCTTTTAAGTACATTGCTTTATAGATTGGATTTCTATAGTATTGCATTTTTTATTACTTTTTTATTTTGTTTTGTTTTTACAGCTTTATTGGGCATGTGTAAAATGCAACTTTCTCTTGTTAAAGACAACAAATCTTATTGTATGTGTTGCATGTCATGACATTAGAGGTAGTCTAATTCTACTACCTCTAAGTATATCCTGTAAATTACATAGAAATAAAAGCTAAATTGTTGCTAGCATTGCTTCAGCAATGTTATTTCAGTCTATGAAATCATAATCAGTTATTTACACATTATTGTTATTATACAAATAATACATATTAATGCATAAACCACCCGAATATTACTAAAAAGGTCATGGCTAAAAAGTTACACTGACACTGGTATGATTAGTGTTATGCGACAGTACTATACTGTACTGTGTGGTGTCATGTTGGTGTGCAGGTGCACCCTGACCTTTAGCTTAGCTGAGTTCTTAGGTCCCATAAAAGATTGTTCACACACCTGTTCATAGAACTCATTGACAATGCCCTCTGTCCATTGCAGATGTAGCTCCTTGCACTTCAGAGGCCCATTTATATCAGCGAGTTTGATGCACATCTGGCAGACTAGCAACCTGTCATTCTCGTTAGACCAGTCGATACCTGTAGATGGATCATCACCTACCTGAGGGATTGACAGACAGCCATGACAGCATTAGCATATTCAAACATGTTATGTAACCACAGCTATAATCTTCTGCTGAAATGTTTTCTGTTAAGCTATAGTTTACAGCATCAGTTCATTGGACTGAGGACGAAACAAACATATATAAGACTTAGGATTATGTAGTTAAGCTAATACTGACATAACCCAATTCTTGATGTCAAAGCTACTTACTATATAAACAATGCTTCAATAAGGTGCTTTAACCTATACAGAGCTTGAACATATTTCTAAGAAAAGCAGGACTCAATCATATATAAAGTTGATCTCAGCACTTTTTGAATGAATCGATTATTTCTAGTTAAGCTTAATGAGCTTCGGATCTAAAGAGGCTCAGGAAACAGGAAAGCTTGACGGCTACTTCACCCAAAGCTAATTCGCGTCCAGGAAGAGCAGAGCAGGGACTCTGAGAGACCTTATTGTTACTTCTGCTGCCAAACCAGCAACCTCAATGTTAGCTGACAGGCCTTGGCCATCGAGCAGCAACGCTGTAGTAGAACTCACAATGAGAGGAATGCGGACCCTCAAATCGAAAGCCAACACTGTGTCTGCAATCCAGTGAGTTCTTGAAGGCTATGGGGTACTTTGTGTTGTTGACTTACATTGAGAGCACTGCAATGTATTGCACAAACAGATCTGCTCCTCGAAGACCACTTGACAGCTTCCTTTTCCTGAAGCGTTGTCCCAGTTTTTAAAAGAACTGGTCTGTTAGGAAAGCATGTCTACAGAATATGTTTGACCCCAACTTTTCCAAGCAATTTATTACTTGGCTATTTCATTTTAACAATAACCAAAAAAAAAAATCAATTGTAAGCTTTTCATGTTATATTTGAAAACAGATATGCTCAACTCAATGTTTACACTGGCTTAAAAGGATAAACTACCTCTGAAGAGTTCTTTAATTTGTCAAATGAATGTGAAACATTGAACAGGGATGTTTTTAGAATACCTTGGCATTGAACTCAGCTAGGAAGTCAAAATGCTTCTTCAGATCAGTGGCCAGTATGGCCTCAATGACCAGGAAACGGAAGCGTTTGAACTCCACATGGTCCAGATTGACCAGGAAGTTGTACTCTGGCTGTGACAGGAAGAGGTTCCAGGCTGCGGCAGCGTGGTGGTTTTCCAAAACTGAGCGGTCGTTGTAGAGCACCGCCTGTCAAACAAAACAAACCATAATTGTTAGACACTACTGACAGGGAAATTAAAGCCTACATTATTGCTCTCTGATAGGCAAGCTACTCTTTCAGTATCATTATGTCATCATTGCTCAAAATTGGGTAATTTACTTAATACAATAATTTCTATGATTTCTTTTTATTGATAACACAATGTAGAACTAGACCAAACAGTAACATTTCTACCTGGTAACCTGTAAACAGGTATTCTAACTGTTGATTTGTTTGTTTTTTGAAGCAGGCTGACAGTGAAATAGACAAATAATCTATCAAATCATAATTCAGGTGAAAAAGAAAAACAAGGGTGTGACAGTAAATCAAGTAAACAAACTTTTATTTAATCACATACTGTTGACCATGCTGTAGGCTGAATAGCATGAGCACCTGTGGGGCGCTGGTGGCCACGAGGAAAGCGTTTGTCCGCCCTGGGTGATCATAATCGTGCATGGCGGCAGCCACGTAAAGAGCCATGAGCTCCAGAGCAGGTATGAGGCCTGACAGGCAGCCATAACCATCTTCTGACACAGTGTAGGTCTTTGAAACCAGGAAGCCCATGTGACTGTGTGTTATTCCACTGTCGGAGTCTAGCCACGGGGGAGAAGACAAAGTGAGGAGGCTGAAGAGAAAGGTGTCAGAATTTACACAAGACACACACAACTGTACAGTACCTTCATCTGCACACACCTAAACACGCGCACGCACGTGCTCTGGAGCACAACACACAGAAGCACACACACATACTTTAACGTTCAAATCCACTTATATGTGGATCAAAGGGATGGCCCAAGTAAGGCATACAAATGAGGTTATGGAAATATGGGTAAGAGGGAACTCTAATCTGCCTGCAATTTCATGCTGTTCTAGACTTCAAATAGTGTTTGGTATGCAAGTGCCAAAAGCCTGAGTAAGATAAGACCAACTTTGAGTGGGATAAGAACACACACTCCTGCAGGTTTGATACTTTGACATTAATGAGATGGCTGCAGGGGATGTGAAAAAATTCAGGATAAAAAAAAAATGACCTACATATAGAAAATCTTAAGCGCAAAAAAGTACAGTAGAGCAAATATTGTTCTTATTTAAAAACTTGACAACAAGTTTTGCATACTTTTATGGACTGATGGATACACATACACACCTGTCAGGACATCAGCTGTCAGCATGCATGCACTGATGGACATACCTGAGTCACTGGCAGAGCCGTGGTCAGTCATGAGGCTGGGCAGGCCAGGCACAGGCTGCGTGGTGAGGTACCAGACTGCGTGAAGCACATCTGTGGCATGGACCCTGTTGTGATCTGGATTAGAGAAGATAACAAGTCTGCTCAGTGTGTGTGATCGTCTCCACCAGGGTGCAGTGTTGGGCTGCTAATGTCTGTTCAATTAAACTTCAAGGCAGTGCAGAGTACTAATGCTGCATAGATTGCTCAACATTTCCATCTAGTGGCTGCTTTCATCCTTGCAACGAGTAATCTGAAGCAAAGTGAAAAACAAAAGCAGGAAGATGCTCGAGCTTACATGGTATGTCTCTGTAACCATTCTCAAGGGCATGGAAGTAGTTCATGAATTCTTTTACGGGGATCTTAAAAGTCTGAAACAGGCCAGTGTCCTCAAAGAGCCTATATGATACCTGAAAGATAAAATATATATATATATATCAGACCCCATGGACATCACCAGATCCAGATATATTAAATATAACAAAAGTGTTCAATAAATGTGTAAAACTGAAAAATGTAATGAAAAAAATTAAAAGACAGTGTTATAAATAGTAAAGTATGCTACTGTTTTGTAATATAAAATAATTTGTCACTTTGACACTCTGGCGGACCTGACTGAGGATTCGTCCACATTTCCCATTGGTCTTCTCTATCAAGGTGAAGATGGGGAAGTTCCAATTGTTCAGCTGACTCATCAGAGGTTCCAGGCCCTCCATTATTAAAGGCTCTGGTGCCAAGATTGGTTTGTCCTGCGTGAGTAACAAATGGTCAAAAGACATGAAAACAATAAGGAAAATATTACATAAGGAGTACATGTTCCTGTTTTATTAGCAGTACTAATGTGACTGAGACAGCTGCTTTGGCCCGCCTTACCTCCGGAGGTATTAGTGCATGGAGGATGACATTCTGGGAGTTTTTTCCTTCTTCTGCATCGTCCTCTGTATGTGCTACATCACTGCTGTCACTGTGGTTGGCTTCGTGGGTGCTGTCATAGTCTGATGACACAACCACTTGGTCCTCTGCTGGTGTAAGAAAAACAAAGAGATGTCACACTGCGGCCTCGGGAGAAAATCCACTGTTAATCTTCTTAAACTGATGCATATCACTAGGTTTCTTGGAGTATGTGGATTTACGTCTTCTCTATATCCACTTCCTTTAATCCTGGCTTGTTGTAATAGGTTATTTTCTGCAGGTCCCATAGAAAGTCACTGCTGCCTTCATTAACACTCAAAGATCCCCGATTGCTGCCTCTCACGTGACTGAAAGCAAGTTTTAATAGTGAGTCTGCTTGGAGGTGCTACTTTATAAAGCAGCACACTTAGTTCTTTCTACAGAAACTTATATGTGCTCATGTTGAGTGCTGCTCACAAACTTTAGGAGCAGTAGAATAAACAACATTGTAGTACATTTTTAACAAGAATGAACCAGCTCAGCAACAACAAAAGAGCCGAAAGACCACAGAAGACAAAAAATGCACGATGACAGAATTATTTCCATAGTTAGAAAAAACTATTTCACAGCATTTAACCGAGTTGAGAGCACTCTCAATGAGGTAGGCGTATCATCGTCTACAATCAAGGTCTACAACCAAGAGACGCCTTCATAAATACAGAGGGTTTACAACAAAGTAAAAACCACTGGTTATGCTCAAGAACAAGAATTTCAGATGAACCCAAGATTAATGATGGGAGGATAAAAATATGGTCGAGAGAAACAGCTCGTGATTTGAAGCAAACCGAGGTATTTGTCAAACATGGTGGAGGCAGTGTTATGGCTTGGGCATTTATAGCTGCCAGTGGAACCGGGTCACTCATCGTTGATGATGATGTGACTGCTGATACGAGCAGCAGGAGGAATTCTGATGTGTAGGGAGCTATATAGATTCAGCCAAACTGATTGGACAGCTCTTCACTGTGCAAAAGCAACCCAAGAGTTTCTATAGGCAAAAAAACCCCCAAGTCAGTCATTGGCCAAGTCAGTCACCTGATCTCAGCCCAACGGAGCATGCTTTTCAGTTGTCAAATACAAAACTTGATGCAGGAAGATCCACAAATAAGAAGCACCAGGTGTTCTCAATGAGGGAAGCAAGAATTTGGCGATGACAATGTGTTTTAGACTTTATGCATCCATTAATGTATAAAATTATGTTAATTTGTCGAGTTAATTTTGAGCTTCTTAAAATGCAGACTGTGTGTGAAAATAGCTGTAATTATTAAACAGTTGATGAAAAGTGGTTGTTAAACCCCTTGAATTAATGCTGAAGTTTGCACTTCTATCACATTGTGACTGTTTGAATTCAAAACCACTGTGATGGTGTAGAGAGGCAACTAACTGTATGAGATACTGCAGAGGTAGTGTTCCTTTATCATCAACACAAACTCATTACTCGAGTCATTTGTTTGGGGTTTTCTGTGCGTGTTTACTATATATATCAATCTCCCATATCAGCTGAGTGCAATGGAAACAAACAGTCTCAAAGAGAGAGAAACAAAAGCGATTCAGTGTTTATGCCAGCAAACGTAACACAAACACTCTTCCCATGCTGCTTTGCGGGAATGCTAGAAAGACTGGGGGCATACCTGAACGTGGTATCCTGTCTCCCTTGTCTAAAGAGCCCTCACCGTGGTTCAGTCTGATGTATGGTCTCCCACAACTGTAGAAAAGAGGGGATTCACTGTTAGTTAAATAAAAGAGTTTCTATTTATCTCAGATGTGCATTCCTAACTACTGCGTGTGGATATACTTGAGTTACAATCACACTCTAGTGACCTGTATCTTTTTGAGCAGATGATGATAACATGAAATTTTTATTCCTTTGATTTAATTATTTGATTATTATCAGAATGCAAATAATTCCACACCATTCACAGCAGTTCAAAGTTAACAGGCAAAACACATGGAAGATAAATACAGAATATATGTATTAGTCTATCTGCGGCTCTGCTAAAGAAGTGTGAATATCGCCGTTCGCCACATCTGTCTTCGATGTGTAAACAGTCAGAAGAAGTTGTCAAGTAGGGAAAAAAAAGAACTTAATGGGGTTCCTACTGTGCAGCCCCCACACGAAAACAGCCGTTGCACACTTGCTTCAAGAAAATACGTAGTAATGAATCTAATGGATGCGCACATTAACACAATGCAACTGGAATAAACAACAAAGCAAACTCCAAACGCTGGCATTGTTATGAATGATTCATTAGAAACTGAGCCCACCCTCTTTGAGATTTATGACAGACCAGTGTCGGCCTCAACAACAACTCACTTTCTCAGTCTCAGATGAAAACATTCCCATCTGATGACTGGCTTTATAAATCAAACAGCAAATGTTATCTTCTGTGGAAAGAACTGGCCTTTACTGGTCAGTTAGCTGTGTGACACCACGGGGAGCCTCCCAGACTTTTCCCAACAGATTTTCCGTGTTTCTCCACTGAGGCCACTGTCAGGCTGTAGGTGGTTCCAATTAAAATACCTCTCCCTAAATGTTGTAAAACCTGCCTACTCGGAGCAGGAAATGCCTGCCGTTAGAGCATGGTGTCACAGGGAGCACAAAGGCCTGTAGTGTGTCTATCTCCTCCTGATAAAGTGTTTCTGGAACACTTTTGAGCTGTACCCACCCAGCATAATGCTCCTAAGGCCCCAACAAAGGGAGTTCTGTTGTGTTTGTACGGCCAGGTTGGACCACTGTGTCTAATGCCTAGCAGGTGTGGAATATAAAATAGTTTGATAGTTTGGCGGTTGAACAGTTAGTACATTATTGTCAGGGGGGTCTGGGCAGGCAGCAGCACTTGGCTTAAAAGGTTTACTTTTAATGAAAGTTGAAGAACTGGCAGACACTTTTCCTATTCTGCTAATGCAGCAGAATAACCTCGGCTACTGACATTGAGCCTTGAGCACAAAATGTAAATAAGGAGGCCGGTCATTTTCAGTCGAGGAATCTGCCAATCATATATCAAGTGGCTCTGCTTTTATCTCTCGCTCTCTCACTCACGCAGAAACTATGTACACATGATACACACTCCACTTTCATTTTGCTATCATGTTCTATGCTAGAAATAACATTTATATACCAGTAGTAAGAATTTACTTTGCCTTTTGGGAGAACGCAACTGTCAGCTGTAAACACATTTGCTGTGTGGAGTCAACAGACACCATCCTATAGTGTGGTTTTATTGAGGAATTCAAAGTGGAATTTAGTTACATTTAGCCAAAGGTTTTAAGGTTGCGGTTTCTCTAATACAACAATGTCGCTATCTGCAATTCTGTAACCTTAACCACGTAAAGATTGAAAAATATTTCTGTGTAGAGCGATGAGTCTTACAGAAAAATAAACGCACCGAGGGCTTCAAATCAATTTCAATATGTGGTAGTGTGTAAATGATTATTCTACACAAGCTCATTGTTGGTAAGAACAAAAAAGAAATACAGTTTTTCCAAAATATCTCCCCTGTTTTCAAAAAACAGGAAATTTAACATGCATCATACAGTGAATTTTAGATTTAAAAAATGACACGCGCTATATTTCAATCAACTAACCACACAACTTCTTTTGGTTCTTCTTAGTACAACTGCTCGTGTCCTTTTTTCATTATGTCATTGTGCTCTAAAATCAGTTTTATGGATCAGGCGCAGTTTTGTCTCATCATCAAGGTCAAGGTTGGTTTCTTGCCTTATAACATACATAATTTTCAAAGTCATAAAAAAAAAAAAATTGCTCTTCATCTCTAAACCAAAAGGCACTTGGCACTCACTCTGTAACTATGATGCTTAATCAAGCAAATGTAATTCAGTTTAAATTGCAGCCCTGCCTGCTTTTCCTCATTTTTGAGGACTTCTTCTTGTATGGCCTGAGCCGTGCCGTAAGCTCCGGCTGGCCTCAGCCTGCTAACCTTTCCGCTGCAGATTTTTTACTCAGCCACTTGCAGCAGGTTGACAGATTACCTTTGGTTCAGAGCCACGACGGACAGTGCCAAAGCCACGATAAACACCGCAGCTATTATTTCTGCTTCCAGTAATCTACCTACTCTCGAGCCAGATGACGTGAAGAAGATAACAACACAGTGGCTGGGGCTGAGGGAAATGGAAGGCATTCAATTGGGCCCTTTAAACAGGGTCTATCTGATAAAAAAAAAAAAAAGGTGATAATGTAGCTTTGAAGTTGGTGTTATTCCTTCTTAACAGTGTACGTCATTGAAGGCTGACATGATGGAAAAACGAGGGAGGGGGAAAAAAAGAAGCCTAATGTCCTAATTAAGATTGTGCAGATTTGATGATGGAGTAGAGAGAAGGCAATTGAAGCCATGTGTTCATTTTCGCCCAACCTCCCTTCCATGTGTTCGCTCTCTCTCGCCTTCCCTCTTTCCCAACACTCTGTGTGAGGATGTATCAGGAATGATTAGTGGTGGTGTGTCAGTGATGTGAAAGGAAATTCATAGGCTTCTGGTCTTGGCCAGACACTCTAACAAATACAGTTTAGAGTACATAAATTACCAAAAACACTCCTTATTACTCCCTAACATGTGTGATTTAGGTGTCAAAGCCTACTTGAGAAATGACGTGTTGGCAGGTTGCTGCTTGCTAAGAGACCATCAAAGGTCGGATCCCAAACACAGCAAGTTGTTTTCAGTCAGCATGGGCTCTGGTTAAGTGTCTTTCAGCTAAACACCGAAGCCTTACCAGCCCTGTTTGATTATTTCAGGCATCTGGATAAGAGCTAGATGCCTACAATGCATTTAACTGAAGTGCTGCTCAGAAAAGAGCCCTCTCCACTGCTGTGAACGAAACCTGGAAAATCTCTGTGTTTTCCAATTGTTTCCGGACCGTGTAAGCCAGAAGAAGCAGCTGTATCTAAGAGTGCGAGTGTGTGAGTTAATTGTGGTGTTCTCGTGACTGGGGAGAGAACCAGGTGTTTGTTTACACTCAGTAAGTGGCCTTAGCTGGGGCATGCTGCTGGGCTGCGCTAAGATATAAGACCAGGCAACGGGGCTTTGTGTACAGAAGCTTTGTGTTCAAGTATCACACTGTCACTGTGCAAACAGGACCAAACACGACGCTGGCAGGCGCAGGCTACGCAGGTCTTTGGAGGGCTGAAGGCACAAAAGAAAGCAGTGCAAAGAGTTTAATGCAGTAAAAAAAGAACTTAAGGCTTTCTAATATAGATTGATTATTACAATAAGCCTCCACTCAGACTTTTGTTAGAGCTTTTAAAAAGAGGCACAAGGTTCATTTTTGTAGAAAAATATACACAATACAACATCTAACCCTAAATACTATGAGCATCACTCTGACACCATATCAGCCAGGACTCCTTTGCAAAGTCTTTCCATAAGAGTATGGAACTTGGACAACAACACAATTTTAACTGTTTTTGCCTCCTTCCACCATCGCAGTGGATTTTAAGGTGTGATTGAAGTGCAGAGTTTCAGCTTTAATTCAAGGAGTTTAACAAAAATTTACCTTTAAGGTATTACAGTAATTTTTAGACATAGTCCTGAATATAATTTCGGGAATACTTATGGGTCTTTGGCAAAGAATTTCTAATGGGATCTCTGTTGGAATTAATTACGTAAGTAAGTAAAGAAAGCCAGTTTGGTCATGGAACATGAGTTTAACGACCACAAACTGAAATAAAAACTGTGGGTTTGTTTACCACGAGGTGAAGACACAGCATTGCCGACTAGACTTTTTCTCCAAGGTATAAAAAAATGTAAAAAACTACCTTGGAAACAGCACACATGTGGTTTTTATGGAAAACGCTTACTTTTACAGTACGACCATTATCATTAGATAGCTTCACTTAACAAATCTTAAAGCAAAAAACTTAACAATACACAACTAAAGTCTGGCTGGTATCACTTGCTAACGACAACATGGATGAAATCACTTGAGCCAGGGTACCTGCCCTCATTAGCCACGACTTGTACACCTGATTGAACATCGATGCCCTGTGATTGCTATTGTTTCATGCTACTCTAAAATATATATATATATATATATATATATATATATATATATATATATATATATATATATATATATATATATATATATATATAAAAACACCCAGCACGCCCCTGCGGGCGGTTTATCCTTCAAGCTCGGGTCCTCTACCAGAGGCCTGGGAGCTTGAGGGTCCTGCGCAGTATCTTAGCTGTTCCCAGGACTGCGCTCTTCTGGACAGAGATCTCCGATGTTGTTCCCGGGATCTGCTGGAGCCACTCGCCTAGCTTGGGAGTCACCGCACCTAGTGCTCCGATTACCACGGGGACCACCATTACCTTCACCCTCCACATCCTCTCGAGCTCTTCTCTGAGCCCTTGGTATTTCTCCAGCTTCTCGTGTTCCTTCTTCCTGATATTGCTGTCATTCGGAACCGCTACATCGATCACTACGGCCGTCTTCTTCTGTTTGTCTACCACCACTATGTCCGGTTGGTTAGCCACCACCATTTTGTCCGTCTGTATCTGGAAGTCCCGCAGGATCTTAGCTCGGTCATTCTCCACCACCCTTGGGGGCATCTCCCATTTTGACCTCGGGACTTCCAGGTTATACTCGGCACAGATGTTCCTGTACACTATGCCGGCCACTTGGTTATGGCGTTCCATGTATGCCTTGCCTGCTAGCATCTTGCACCCTGCTGTTATGTGCTGGATTGTCTCTGGGGCATCTTTACACAGCCTGCACCTGGGGTCTTGCCTGGTGTGATAGACCCCAGCCTCTATGGATCTTGTACTCAGAGCTTGTTCTTGTGCTGCCATGATTAGTGCCTCTGTGCTGTCTTTCAGTCCAGCTTTGTCCAGCCACTGGTAGGATTTCTGGATATCAGCCACCTCCTCTATCTGCCGGTGGTACATACCGTGCAGGGGCCTGTCCTTCCATGATGGTTCCTCGTTTCCCTCCTCTTTCTTGGGTTTCTGCTGCCTGAGGTATTCACTGAGCACTCGGTCAGTTGGGGCCATCTTCCCAATGTATTCTTGGATGTTCGTTGTCTCATCCTGGACTGTGGTGCTGACACTCACCAGTCCCCGGCCCCCTTCCTTCCGCTTAGCGTACAGCCTCAGGGTGCTGGACTTGGGGTGAAACCCTCCATGCATGGTAAGGAGCTTTCTTGTCTTTATGTCAGTGGCTTCTATCTCCTCCTTTGGCCAGCCTATTACCCCAGCAGGGTACCTGATCACGGGCAGGGCGTACGTGTTGATGGCCCGGATCTTGTTCTTACCATTCAGCTGACTCCTCAGGACTTGCCTGACCCTCTGCAGGTACTTGGTGGTTGCAGCCTTTCTAGCGGCCTCTTCATGGTTCCCATTTGCCTGCGGGATCCCCAAGTACTTGTAACTGTCCTCTATGTCTGCAATGTTGCCTTCTGGTAGTTCAATCCCCTCAGTTATGACTACCTTCCCTCTCTTTGATACCATCCGACTACACTTCTCCAGTCCGAACGACATTCCAATGTCATTGCTGTATAGCCTGGTAGTGTGGATCAGTGAATCGATGTCTCGTTCACTCTTGGCATACAGCTTGATGTCATCCATGTACAGGAGGTGGCTGACAACTGCTCCGTTCCGTAGTCGGTATCCGTAGCCAGTCTTGTTAATGATCTCACTGAGGGGGTTCAGGCCTATGCAGAACAGCAGTGGGGACAGAGCATCTCCTTGGTAGATCCCGCACTTGATGGTGACTTGTGCTATGGGCTTGGAGTTGGCCTCTAGTGTTGTACGCCACATCCCCATTGAGTTCCTGATGAAGGCTCTTAGGGTCCCATTGATCTTGTACAATTCTAGGCATTCCAGTATCCAGCTGTGGGGCATTGAGTCATAGGCCTTCTTGTAATCAATCCAGGCAGTGCACAGGTTGGTCAGTCTGGTCTTGCAGTCTCGGCTGATTTTTCTGTCTACCAGTAGCTGGTGTTTTGCGCCTCTGGTATTCTTGCCAATTCCTTTCTGTGTCCCGCTCATGTATTGACCCATGTGCCTGTTCATCTTAGCCGATATGATCCCTGACAGGAGCTTCCATGTAGTACTGAGGCAGGTTATTGGTCGGTAGTTGGAGGGTACCGGTCCCTTCTTGGGGTCCTTGGGGATCAGGACCGTCCGGCCTTCACTTCAGTTAGCCATTCCGGGTGTCTCTCGTTAACTGCATACATATATATATATATATATATATATATATATATATATATATATATATATACATATACATATACATATACATATATATATATACATATATATATATATATATATATATATCTCAAAGACCATTGGAGCTCTTCTGAAAGCATATTTTTTTTAACCATCCACACAAAATGAGTTTCTAAATTCATCTGCGAGTGAAATAGGCCATGCAGTTGCAGAGTCATGCCTCATTTTACATCTGCAACATTTAGTCCAAACAATTGTTAAAATAGGTTTTGAGGGAGTTCGCAGAAGTAGCGAGGTCGCTTTTACCTGAAGCTTTGCTGACTGTAAGTATGTAAGTGAGCTGATTCAAATCTCTGCACTTGGAAGCTGTAATTTTGGAAAAAAAAATCTTCATGTATTAATTTGGGGTTTTGTTAGAATACGAGCCATAAATACATAGAGATACATTTACCGCTGCTCTTTATTTTTAACACGGGCTAATGAATGCTAATGAACAATGCAAAGGTTATCCTGAGCTGAAGTTGTATTCTCTGAATCTATGCTGGCAGTTTTCAGTGAATCTTAGAATCATCAGACGTAGCTGTCGTAAATTCTCCCACTTATTAATATTTCAGATATTAGATCAGACAAGTGTTCTTATGCAGCATTTGAGAATTGCATATACACAAACCCTACTTTCCCCGTTGGTTGGTACACTACAGGAAACTGAGACACTGCTTTGAAATCCAGGGACACCCGGAAGCTTTGGTACTTGCAGACAAACGCCACAAACTGGATGGGAAGAGACTGAATAAGGTGGATGAAACACTAATAGACTCTTTCTTGTTGAGGCATATTTAATATTTTAAAATCAGAGCATATGTGCTGTCTAGTGCTGCTTTTGCATCACAGAAATACTGTATGCATGAAAACTCATGCGAGCATGCACAGCTGAAAAATTTCAAGCTGAAACTCCTTTGAAATTCATGAAAAAAGCATAATTTCCCCTGTGCTGCTCTAAGATAATCCAAACATAATGTTACAGTAATCACAAAGTAATTGTAAGGAATGCTATCTCTGCACTGATCACAGTAAATTGTGCTTAAACAATTCACTTAGTAACCACAACAGCTTTAATACATGTGGATCCTGTGTTTATTCAAGATTTGATGCAACAATGTGATTTAGTGGGGGGAAAAAACCAAGAGGAAAAAAACAGAAAAACCTAGCACTTCCCATCAGATTCACTGCATCTGCTTTAGTACTGTATGCAAACAAATGCTTATCAGGACTTATGTAACCTCTAACTTTCTCCATCCTGCATCATATTTCTCCTAAAAAGTACAAAAAGCTTGAAAACACCTCCATAAAACCACACACTGTCTATTCTATGAAAGGCTCACAGATCGACTTTGGAGCCATGATACTTCTGTGTAGCGTGAGCCTTGTGCTATCTTCAGCACTAATGTGCTCAGGGTTGATGTGCGTCTTAGTTATTCAGGTTAATGCGTTCGCCTGTGGGGCATATTTCCATTCTGGCTCCCACTGCACACACATCCTTTTCTGAACTGTGCCACTGCTTTTCACTGACACTGATGGCTTTAGTATGACTACAGCCATAATGCTGAAAAACCCAATATCCTTCAGAGTGATTCGCATTGTAGGAGCCCTCCTTAGTGTGTTTGTGCCTCAGTCGTGTATATCTATAGTACAATAGGACTTATTCTATTCCTATTCCTTTATTTAAAAATCTAACAAAATTCCCAACAGGGATTTGAAAAAGCAAGCCATAAGGTGTAAGTGGAACTACATCTGCCAAATCTTGAACAAAGTAACCAAAGTGACTAAAACCTGGGGTCTAAAAATACAGGAGGTGCATGTGAAACAGCTGTGGCTCAGGTACCTGCACGTGAGTGCTTCATGATAGGGTTTGATGCTGGCGCTGCGGTCCCTTCGCACGGGTCCCGGCTCAATTGTGGGAAGTCCTGTGGCAGAGGTGGTGGTGGTCCACGTGGAAGAGATCCTCCTCAGAAGGCCGGGGTGGAGGCTCCGCCTCAGACGCTGCACAAAATGCACAGTACAGATACACAGTTAACCACCCCGGAAACCTATCTTATCACTTGTTGTTTAATAAAAATCGAAATCAGTGAGTGGCCGCAGGGTCAGAAAACATGACTATTTGCTTTTGTATTAAATAGATAAAAGCTTTAAAAATACTCCCACCTGTAAGATAAAGTTAATGCTTGTTTGCTTTGTCTCCAGGCAAATAAATCATCTGGATGAGATTGTTGTTTTTTCTGCACTTGGCCAATCTGAAACAAATGACGCTGGTGATAACCTGGAACATTTTTCACAATCTGCCTCGCTGGATCCAAGGAGAATAAACCCCGCATCGGACATTAGCAGGCAGCTGTGGCTCTATATAGCACTGTGCAGATGCCTTTCATCATATAGGCTTTAGCCTCTCTGCTTCTTATTCTCTCTGTAAGTCTCTTTTGTCTTGTTCTGTCAGTCACAGGCTTTCTATGTCTATTCTCTCTATTCTTCCTTCCCTGGGATTCCCAGTCTGTGCCCGTGCAATGCCTCCATCTGCTCTGTGCCATGCAGTCATTTGGCACAGCAGCTCTAAACATGGCAGACTCTCTTTCTCCGTCCTCTGCAGAGTGACCTACTAAAGATTGCCTTAGAATCCTGAATGAGCCCATTCACAACAAGGCTTCATATGCTGAGTGCTAGGACACACAAACTCATGTACAGCATTAGGAGCCATGTATCTCACTTACATTACCTTTAGAGCTTTGATGTAACCTTAGTTCCATTCACACAAATTTAAAAGAAAATCTTGTTTCTGCTATGAATACAACCATATTTACCATTTTTTCTATCATCAAAAATCTATGTTTTTCCAATGGTAAAATTGTGCAAGGCTGTAATTTTAAATTTCCATAAAGAAAGCCCTATCACGTTAAAACCAAAAACAGAAATACATGGCACAGAAACACACACAGCAGTGTCGACATTTCATCATTTGTATAACCGTTTAAGAGGGCAGAGTGAGTTTCAACATTTAACAAGTAGTTATTTGTTTTGTCATTCATGGTTTTTTTTGTAGCCCTTTCAATGGAGTTGCCATTTTGCAATGGAGACAGAGAACATGCCTGTGTTGGACAGAAAATGAGCTTGGAAAACCTTCACTCCTGTTATTCTCCTCCTGGGCAGGCAGAACTGGGCACATTGTCCCTCGGGGGAGGAAAGTCTTAATGAGCACAGTTTCGCAGGCTACTCCACAGGTGCAGTTCATCTTGACTACTTTTCCACAGTTCAGATGATGTAAACGTGCACCTGTCAGACCAGCGACGTGACAACACTTTCCACAACGGCCAGAACAGGTATCGCATAGCTGGACGGTCATGGAGGAGGTCCAGGTTTGCTTACACGCTTGTCGGTCTTTGCAGCCTTTAGAGGAATACATTCACCTCCATGTCGCCTCTCCTCTTCTACTCCGCTCCTCACATTCGTGCGCACACACTCTGTATGGCTCTGCACATCTGTCATGTTGACACAGCTGCAGCTATGAAGGGAAGAACAGTGCTCCAAGCGCTCTATTTTTCTTCACTCAACTCTACAAAAATACTCCTTCATTTGATGCTAAAAGTTCTGAGAGCAGGAAGCACTCATTAGCTGAAACATGGGCTAAAAGATTAACATGTGTGGGGAGTGCTGTGTGGTATATAAATCATTTGGCCTTAATAAGGTGGACCACATTTCCATCCAAGGAATATTTCACTGTTTCCAAATAAAATTATTTTGTTTCAGCCTCTTGACTACTTCTGATTAACACGTTTGACTTTTCTTTTAAGGATGAAAAATATCCCTTCTTTCATCTTTGGTTCCAAGGGCTACATTTCTTTGTGTTAACTCATTTTGTTACCTTGTGGATGGATGTCTTCTCTCCTTTCTCAGGTACCTCCTCTGAGTCAGAGCAGGTGTAGACGTCGCTGGGGTTATGCAGGGGGGCAGGGCGTGGCCGGTGCAGGGGCTGGAAAGTGAGCTGGGTGGTAAGCATGTTGCTGACGGCCCGCAGCGACGTGCAGGTGTTGGGTGGGAGAGAGGGGTCAGCCAGCAGGTCTGTAATTAGTCCATGGGCTTCTCCCATCACTGCTATGTCCACCATGACAGTTGTGCCTGATGACTGTAGGATGACAAGGAGACAACGAAGAGTTAATCATCATTGCAACAGTAGCTGATGTGAGCTGATGCTAATTAACGGCTGAGTCTGATAGCGGCCGTGTTCCGCTTCTCGATGGCAGGCATGAAGAGCGGGTGTGTAAACTATGTCAGCAGCTCCTTTCTGAGTATATAATGTGGTTAACTGTGACACCTGAATTTCTTTTGTTGTTTATGCTAAAGAACTGGTAGTCAAACTATGCTGAAGGTTAGATGGTGTTTTTACATTAAGACAATTTCTTTTTTAGTGACTACTTTTAGGATAAACTGGAACATTCTGTCATGGAATTCATGGACTGAGAAAAAACACTTCCAGAAATCATTGTCTTTGAACACAAGTCACAAAGATGAGACCATATGTGAACATGATTCAGAAACACTGTTTTTCTGGCCAAAACACACTTCAAAAGCCTTCATGTCTGGTGGCATGGGGGGTGTATTAGTGCCTATTCAGCTAGCTCATCTGGAAAGGGAGCAGTCTTTTTAAGGAAGGCCTTTCATATTTCAGCAAGACAATACTAAAGCACACATAAATCTTTCACCAAGTGAAGACATTTTATGAGATGAAAAATCTAACATTTTTTCTTAAAATGGTAAATTGTCTCAGTTTAAACATAAACATTACATATAAACATTTTCTATGTTCCATTGTGAATAAAATGTGAGTTTATAAGATTTGCAAATTACAGCATTTTACACAGTGCCCTAAAACTTTTTTCGGAGTTGGGGTTATAAAACCTTTAAAAACTATAAGACCTGTAAGTCCTAGAATCAAAGGGAATCCATTGACATGCCAAATAATCACTGGATGTTATTTGGCCTGCCAGTGTCAGTGGCTAATATTCATCTGGGTGGCTGTAGCTCAGGTGGCAGAGCCGGTCAGCCAGTAATCAGAAGGTTGGTGGTTCGATCCCAGGCTGCCTCCTGGCTGCATGCCAAATATCCTTGGGCAAGATACTAACCCCATGTTGCCTACTGGTGGTGGTCAGATCGTTGTACAAGTTGTTATTCTAGCAATTTATTCTGTGGTATCTGTTGATTTTCAGTCTTGAATTCCAGTGCATCCTTAAGAATTTGAACTTTTAAATAAACAGTTTGGAATATATGAATGGCACGTCTTTATACAGCACTCTGCTAGTAGTCAAGTTACTTGAAAAAAGTAATCAGTAACCAATTACTGATTACTTCCCCAAAAAAGTAACCCCGTTACTTTACTGGTTACTTATTTTCAAAAGTAATTAATTACTTAGTTACTTAGTTACTTTTTAAAAGCACGATTTACAACCTGAATAGGTGATAAAGCGATAGATCTTTCAGCCCAATTCTGCTTTTTCTGCATAATCCATCATACAAAATGTAATCAAATGGAAAAGTCCCTTTTTAAAACTTGTTTTATTAGTTTTAATCTTTTAACTTTATGCATCAAGCAAAAATTTAATTATATGCAACATTCTCTGACTGGAAGATATTTGTTTAACATTTAAACCTATTTTCTGCACATTCCAGCACATATAATTTTTTTTTTTTGCGTTTACACTCACTCTTTCAAATAGATGCAAGTAAAACACAGCAGAAAATAAATAAAGTCAAAGACTCAGCGGTCCTGTTGCTCTATTTTCACCTGTAAAGCAGGAGTGGCGTAGGCGGAGGTTTACACTGGTGCAGGTGTGCTGCAGCGGTTAGTTGAAGAATCCGCGAGTTTCTCTGTGAATTTCCCATTACGTGGTAGCGCACTCGGTGCTTGCTTGGAAGTTTAGGGGGTTTTTTTTCACTGTAAAAAGAAGTTTTCTTCCCACGCACAACGCTAATGGACGCTAATGTTTTTGTCACTTTTTATGGAATCAAACTTAAAGTAAGGTCAGTACTTCCACGCTTTAAACGCTGCACGCTCATACTCTCTCCTGCACTCGATATGTGATCCATTGTTGATCTGCACACAGCTGTTGCCACGAATAGCGCACTCGCTTACGTCACTGTCATGAGACATTCTGCAAAAAAATCACGGTTTTAGTAACGCAGTAACGCAGCGTTCCTACGGGAAAGTAACGGTAATCTAATTACCGTTTTTGCAATAGTAATCCCTTACTTTACTCGTTACTTGAAAAAAGTAATCGGATTACAGCAACGAGTTACAAGTAACTGCCCATCTCTGGTCATTAGACAACATTAATCTTTGGCTCTCTTCCATTGTGTCTTTGTCCTGTCATCCTCTCCTCTGCAGATAGCCACCCTCCCTGAGCCTAGTTCTTCTGCAGGTTTCTTCCTGTTAAAAGGGAGTTTTTCCTTCCCACTGTCTCCAAGGCATTTGCTCATATGCGTCATGTAATTGTTGGGGTTTTCTCTGTTTTGTTGTAGGGTCTTTACATTACAATATAAAGCGCCTTGAGGCAACGGTTGATTTGGCGCTACATAAATAAAACCGAGTTGAATTGATTTGATATGAATTGAATTCATGTCATGATGTTACTGTATGGTATATGTAAATGCAGTGTTGGTGGCTTGTGTGTGTGTTTCAGAAGTGACTAAATAGAAATTTGGGATTAAGTATATATTCAGGATTATGCATTTTAATTCAATGCTGTCTTTCTACGGGGCATTAAAACATGACTGAAAAATTAAATGAGACAACAATCTATGAATAAAATCTTAAGCATTAAAAATATACAGATCTTGATTTTCCTGCTTTCCAGTGGTGTCTGTGCATATAATCATTAAAAAAAATTATTAAAAAGTTCAAAGTCATCAATTGCTTTGTTCAACTTTTACAGCATATCTTTTATGTAGAGTGACGCTGCGAAATCCCTTGAAATGTGCATTTAGTTCAGGAAAAAACAACAACATCAGAAAACAAATTATACAAATGCTAAGTAGCCAATCGCATAAATAAACAAGATCCAAACCCAACACATAAAGATATAAAAACAAGAAATAGTCCTTTTTGTGCCACTATTAAGTATAGAAATATATTCAGTAGTAGTGTTAGACTTTGCCAGGGTTTGTTTTATAGCTGTGGTGTTACACAGGCACACATACAAACACGCAAACTTACATCCACTCATAGATCAAAGTCTTTATTTTTGCCTTATATGGCTCTTTTTAAAACATGAGAAGGAGGAGTACAGCGATGTACTTCACAGTAGTAGACCTCGATATTCTAGCAGCCTGTTAACTATCCGCATAACAACATAAGTTTGAAACACGTTCAGCACAGATGTGGATTACTTGATCCTTGTTGAATGGACTCATTAGCAGTGTCTCAAATAGAATCTGACCTTTGGCCTCCTCACTCCTGACCTCTCAGATGGCCAACAGCCATCGTCTGTTTCTGACCGTCTGCTGCACAGCTTTCAAGGCATCGGCGCTGCGCGAGTCAGCCTTGTTTTCACAGGGTAAAGTGAAAAGTTCACAACCCACTCTTAATTGCTGTGCCTTGAGCAGTTGAACAACCACAGCTAAACACAGGTCAGTCCTGGCTGCCAGCTAATTTATCTAATAAGCCCACGAGTTCCCTTTTCCCCCCAAAGAATGTTATCAGATTTTTTTCTCCCCCCAGTGTCCCATTCACTTTGACACCAGCTGCCGGGCACCCAGATTTATTTTATTTACACTGGCTAAGTAGCAAGCGGTTGACGTTAACAACACGTGTGTATACCTTTCATTCGTCTCCTCTTGTGGGAACAGAGAAGGTCTCGCATTTTGTTTTCCTAGTATCCTATCAGATAAGTTGGTGTATTTATACACGTTTTCCTGTTGGTCTGCAAGAATACAAAAGGCATGTGTTCTCTGAGTTTAAGCAAAGTCCTCCACATAGGGTGACCCACGCATGATGACACGCAGACATCCTCTAAAAGGCGAATGGAACACTTCTGGACAGATCATCGTTTATCCCCGCTGCCCTCTGTTGTCCCGCTCACATTTCCTATACTCTTTTACTTTACACTGCGAGCATGAGATGTAAACACCTGTCTTTCAGCTCATTTATTGCCTGATTTAAGAGTTCGCTAAATAGGGGGTTAAACAAAAGTATGGTGGCTGAAAAACATCTGGCTGGACAAAAACAACAGTGATCCTTAGGGGGTCTCAGTGGCTCCAAACGCACATGCACGTACACACGCAAACTCATCTGCTACTTCTGCAAACTCTGTCTTTTGTTTTCACGCGACAGCCGCAACTCCGAAGCGAAGTGAAAACATAAAGAAGGCACTAAAGTCTGATAAGTGAATACAGAGAGGGCATCATTTTAAGCATGCAATGCAAGGACAGATGAACACTCGGTAAGGAATATGAACACTGCATGACTAAGTGGCCATAAGAGGATGTTAATGATGAAAGCACCGGGTCTGAAACTGAACTTAGAGTAAGCAACTTAAAGCTAAGAGCAGGACATGAACATTCAAGCGTAGTGAAAGACTCCAGGTGCTGGGTTAGTGTTTGAGGTGGGAGTTTTTGGACACAGTGGAATTCGTAGTATTTCTATTACTCGAAAAGCTAGCGAAGCCTGTCTGCTATAACACTTAAGCCATTCCCTTGCTCTGTGAGACCTATATAAAATTTAGACATGAGGAGTTTAAACTTTGAGCTATTAAAAGCACATTGTAGGAAACATAAAGAATGTGAAATCCCAACTATCCCTGCCTTTCAGCTTTTACTTATGCCTCAAAAGATGCGTCTTGCCCAGAAAATACCTCCCGATGTTCCCAATGTTTCAACAGTCTGCAACATAACACTTGAGAATCATCAATGGATGTCCTGGAATAAATGACATTGTAAGTGAGTTATGTAATATCCAAAAATTATATAAGCACTTTGTGTAAAGGTTAGATGTTTGGTCTAATTCATAGGCAGGCTTCACTTGGAGACAGATGTGACCGCTACAAAATAGACCTTTCTTCACTTAGACACATGCGTGTTTGTAAACTAAATAATGATCAAATATATTCAAACAATGGGTTTTAACATTTAGGAATAGTACATCGTACATATGGTTATTCCTTTAAAAAAGAACTTATGCTATTCTCCTTCACAATTATTAAAAGTTTGAAATTTAGAAAAGTTTGCGCACTTGCTAAGAGATCAACAAGAAGGTACATGGTGTTATTAATTATTTAACAACACTGAGCCAAAAAGCAGAAGCACTGTGTGAAAAAATAAGTGCGCCCCATGATTCAGTAGTTTGTCTAACCGCTTTTACAAGCTGCAATAACTTAAAGTAATCATTTTCTATATGACTTTATCAGTCTCTCACGGTTGTGGAGGAATTTTGGCCCATTATTTTTCACAGTGTTGTTTCAGTTTAGTGAGGTTTACGGGTATTTGTTTACACATAGCTCTCTTAAGGTCAGCATTTCAATCAGGTTGAGGTCTGGACTTTGACTGGACCGTTGCAACACCTCGATTCTTCTCTTTTTCTGCCATTCTGTTGTAGATTTGCTGCTCTGCTTGGAATCATTGAGCATACATATCACAGCCTGGCTGCCTTAGTAATTTGAACACAAATCTTTTAATATGTCAAATAAAATCCTTACTAAGAATAATAACGATTTGTATTTACTAACATAGAGTTTCTCCAAGCGTTGCAGGGTCTGATCTTGGGATGGATTTGCTGGGACGTTCACGCCTTTGCTAGGATGTCCACTTGTGGCATTGTGTTAACTAATTCAGTTGATTTTTGTTGAATAAATAATGAGACGGTGTAGTATGCTGTGTTTTGGAGTTGATTTGAGGCTGTATTTATCTCATTTTAAGACCCGCTAAAGACTTTCTTTTTTGCAGATTTTTTTTAATTATGTCCTGCTATGCAAAACCATAAAGAAGGTGTAATATTTTTTTAACCATGACTGTAAATGCAGCTTGCTAACGAAGTTTGCTGAAGTTAGCCAATTACTTTGCACTCCACTCTCGTCTAAATATGGCTACTCCCAGCTCTCAAAAGATCCTGTCAGCCATAATTATTTAAAAGTCCAAAAAACAGTGGGAGGCCTTGTGCTGGTTAAGCTCATCTTTTATTTACAGTCTATGTTAACTAAGTTAATTTTGCTGACTCGATAGTTGTTTAAAAATAAACAGAAAAGTTCAATTTAATCACAACAACAGTTGCCTCCAGGCTTGACAAACGTGGCTACACTCCTGCTTGTAGCTATAAAGCATGTTTTGCATTAACCTTTTACAAAAAGCTTGCTGATCTTAACCACCAATTTATCCTCCTAGTTTGATCACAAAATTACCAGAAATGTGTGCCCTATTAGTCACACACTCCGAACTGTTAGGGGGTTGACATGCTACATTAGGTAAACCTGACTACCATCATCAATAAACAGAATTTATGACTGCTCAAAAAGCTAAGTCATATACTAAACCATGCATGAACAGTCTGTTATGACATTGTACAATGAATAACAGCAGTGCACATGATCAATGGTCTTAATTGTTTATGTGAACACACTTTAGAACCGTACATCAATAGCCATGCCATAGATTAGCACCCGAGCAGCAGTTCATATAAACTAAACTGAGGGCCATTCAAAACAAACCAGCAATCATTCCTGAAGAGTGAGAGTCTGTTTTTTTTCCTCTGTACTAATATATGGCCTATACGCAATTGTGTAGGTAGGTTTAGCTGTAGAAATGTACCACAAAATACAATGTGTTATTAGCGGATGCTTCTTAGTAGGGGTTAACCTGAAGATGACCTGACCTCACGATAAACAGTTAATTTAAAGGCCTATGACACTATGTTTAATTAATTTTAAATATATGCACAAACTGTACATTTTGGAGAATTAGCTGTTACAAACAACATTGCTGACCAGTGCAACCACCCAGAACAGTGGAAATATGATTACTGGTGTTCCTGCTGTGTCCCCATGTCTTTTGCCAAAAACTTTGAGGATGACAGATGAAATATACTCGGTGCAACAAACAAAATCCTAATCCTTCTGTCTAATGATGATTATTAATGGAATACACAGACAGGAAGGTCACATATTTGTAATTTTTGAGAGAGTCCACTTGATGCACCTTTAACCTCTCGGCTCACTCATCTAAACATACAGTCATCTGAGCCTCTAGTAAAGTAACAGTGATATGTGGGCCTCTGAAAATTGTGCAATGGTGAGAATATAATGTGTCCCAGAGGGAAGCTGAAGGTCCGGCAATAATGTAAGCAACTCTGCTTTTTCATAAGGTACATATACTGCAGAGCTTATTTTGCAATTAACCCCACGCAAAAAAAAAAATAAAGAAAAAAAAGAAAAATGGGAAGAGCAAGAATGTGCTGAGCAAGAAGCTGGGGAATATATCTGGAAATAATTTAGTGTGTTCCTTACTTTGACTTTATTTACCCAAAACTTTGACCACCTTTGAAATAATCATTACCATGCAGTTTTCAGTTTCAGCGGTAGCGCAGCTAACGTAATGGCCTTGATTGCATCTGTCGGGTTGGATTAGGCGAACAGAAGCTAGGGAGACGACGATGTTCTCTAGAATAACAGAGGAGTGATACAGTATGAATCACAGCATAAGGGTAACACAAAACTCCACTGAGACGCTCCGAAATCCCAGCCAAAGCTCGTGAAGCAGCACTACCCTTCTCACTTTCAGACCAACGCTCGGCCCCACTGCGACCCAACTCTCCTCACAAACCTTCCGACTGACTGAGCCAGGTCCCGGCTCTGCAGCCAGGGTACAATTACACGCTATTATATATTTTATTAAAACGTGGCTCGTCTGGGAGGTTGTACGAGGTGTCAAAACAAAACAAAAAAGCATAACTGCCTCATTTATGATTTACTGGGAAAGGTCAAGCCCACTGACCCTTCACATATCTCTTCCACATATTTCATTGTGTATAATTCCAGCAAAGGAGCCCACTAATATAGCTAATATGCAAAAAACAGAAGCTGTGAGACAGAGTGGTAGAGGCAGAAGCTAAAAAAAGGATATATAAGAATATATATATATATATATATATATATATATATATATATATATATACATATATATATATATATATATATATATATGTGTGTGTGTGTGTGTGTGTGTGTGTGTGTGTGTGTGTGTGTGTGTGTGTGTGTGTGTGTATATGTGTGTGTAAAACCAGAGGTTAATGTATTCATCATGAGCACATCAGTGCACACACTCATGTGTTTAGAGAATATGAGCAGATATACTAAAATTAAAAGTAATTTGAAAAAACTAAGTCTTAAAAGTGGCAATTCATCTATATTATTCCATTTTTTATTTATTTTTTTCAGGCATTGGATAGTCAAAAGCACAAGTAGTTCAGTGTTTTCATTCTATATCACCCTTAAATTCACTCTTGCCACAGGACACCGCGTAATGAGAAAATAATCTACTAGATTCTTATTATGGGACCAACCAGAAAGACGTCAGAGAAATTTTCCAACTTCCAAACTTGCAGTTTCAAAAATGTTGATCAGTGTTTGAAGCGCTCACAGCGATTTCTGAAAAATCTTCTACATGACTGCGATGTCATGCTGTAATTTAGAATAACATCCACAAAATCTGGGCCTACAAGTACTCTTTTCTCCGATAATCTCCTCGGGTAATATTCCAAAACCGATGTATCTCCAAGTTGAATACAAATATTTAAAAAGCTCTTTTCCATACATAACTTCACTGTCAATTCCTAAGCTAAAACATCCACCGCAAGCTTTGCACGGGGGAAAAGAAAAAAAAGAAGAAGAAGAAGATGTGGTTTGGAAAATGAGCCTGCTAATGTGTGCATGTTGGCGAATGCGACGCAGTGGAGATCAATCAAGCGCTCCGGTTCTCTCTGTGTGATTTACACACGCTATGAGGTGCTATAGTGAAGTGCAACCGGCCTCTCTGACCGACAACGTGGTCCAAGACAGCGGAGCCAAGGGAAAATAGCCACAAGATGGAGAGAGATGCCAACATAAGCCCCGACTTCTTACATGTCTTGTCAGTCCTTGGACTATTACAGGATTCCACTGACGAATGCACTGCACTAGTCCAAATAAAAAAGACAGAACTGACCACTGAATCTAAATGGCAGCTAAGGGAATGCATCAATCAAAAAATATGTGCTCGCTGGCCTCGGACAATATTTTAAGAGGGTAGCATGCGATTGAAAATTTCTTCTCCGTGAGGGGAGCGGGATTTTACTGTAAGGCTGATTTTAGCAAAACTGCATTAGCTGTATCTCTTGTTAAATTATATGCTTTAATTTTCAAGTCTAATCCTGCTCTGTACAGTTTTTGACACTATCCCCCCACTCTGCCTTACCCTGAACTACAGCTTTTGCAACATCTGTTGCTACTCAAGCATACATCGTCAGCAAAGACACAGCGTCTATTTATTTCCAAAGGATATCCTCCTGATAGGAGACCATGCAGTACAGGACACACGCATAGTGTATACGGCCACGCCAGTGCCAAGGGCATTGTTTGTTATCCGTGTCCTCCAGAGTCCTGCCCTGTGGCACTGTAGCAACTCAATACATAAATTTAAACATACACATGCGCACACAAAGATGGAGATGGTACAGTAATGTCGAGGATGTGGCTGTGCCTGCCCTCTACAAGCTGCGTCCCCTACACTGAACTATTCCCTTGATCTTTGGTGGCTTTCGCAGCTCCTCAGAGCCAACTCACATGCACGCGTCCTTTAAACTAACAGTGCAACAAGGACACTGGTGGGAAGAGAAATGCTGTTTAAGCACTACTAAAATAAGTGGGTGTGAACAGGCCAGTTAGCGGTAGGGTTTATGGTGTTTGCGTCATTTATAAGATGCATGTAGGCGAATACTAGAGATTGGGGATGTAGATCCTGTTCTCTCTTCTCTCTGTCTCTCTTTTTCTTTTTCTTGTGGACACTGCTAACCTGTGATCCTCGGGAGCCTCTCTTGTGGTCCCAATCCGAACGGGGGAGCATCTGTGGGAAACAAAAACAGAAACATGTTCAAACCACAGTCCTGCACATCCTGTTTCTGTTCGCTTCCTACAACAGCAGCAGCGCCACCATAATGCAGATAAACTCTGCTCAAGCAGAATAGAAAGGAAAAAGAAGCAAAGAAGTGGAAGAAGTGTGGGGGAAATGGAAACGCTCATAAAAGCAAAAATGGGTTTTGTCTATTTTTTTCACTTTCCATTAAGCACAGACGTCTAATGCAATTTCACAGTCAGGTTTGGTTTACTTTAGCTCTTATTCACTGCCTAAGGGGCTGTTGAAGGCTGAGGATTTTTACGCTGTTTAATTACCAGCCACTGTGTCCTCCCACAGGCCTTGTAAACCCGTTTTCCACCTTCTTGGGAGTAACTAAATGCAGGAGTGCAGCGACTGTCACTGATGGTTGGTGGGCACACTGCAGAGCCAAGTCAACGTTAGCCACCCCTCTGCCCAACTGGCTCTGTTAGGGCTTTCTGCCCCATAAGTGAGAAGTCCTGAGAACCCCAGCAGGCTGCTTTGACAAATTGCTGCTGCACACACTGAGGCAAGAGGCTCCAGCATAAGAGCCAATTTGATAATTCAGGTGTAATTTACTGTGTCAGTGTAGGTCATTGAGTTGTGTCATGCTGTGAGTAAAAACATTAGGAAAACAGTGGGTTTTCATTTGCCGGTGCTGTGGGCTTGTGTGGGCTTGTGTGGGCAGCGCTGTTGTTTAGCTTTTTTTCCCCCACAGTGCTGCTTTGTTTTAAACAAATGCAATTTTAGAGTTATTGTTACTGCTGCCCAATTAGGGTAATTTAGTTTTATATATATTTTTGCCTTCTTGTACCCATTAATGAACTGGGATTGTACCTTCTTAATAAACTGGGATTTTACCCCCACTACACTTTGGAGGCCAACAGAAAATTTGCTTTTTTATTCACAGCATTTAAATTTTTATTCAAAAAAATTTGTTAATTTTAAGTGTCATTTTTTACAATTGGGAAAAAATGCCTCGGTTTACGGCCAGGTGTACAAAATCACTGAAAAAAATTAAGCAGGTTATTGTTTTTGTTACTGGGTACTTCAAATCTAAAGTATGTGTCTTTAACGTTAAATAATTAATACTCAATAAGCAGCAATCAAAAATAAAGTTTTGGTAATAAAGCTTCTGGGTATTATCTATGAACAGTTTCACACTTCATCTGCACTGCGTGGGCACCGTTTAATCACACGTGATTGACAGTGGCCAAAATAAGCAAACAACCCTCCAGCTGTCACCACACTTGAAGTCAAGTATTGCTAAAATCCAGCAAATCCTTTTTTCCATCTGAGCTCTACCTACGGTTCTGGCTCCATTCCTCTTCACCATCTACACTGCAGACTTCTCCCACAATTCCACCCAGTGCTTCCTGCAGAAGTTCTCTGATGACTCTGCAATAGTCGGCCTCATCACTGATGGGGACGACAAGGAGTACAGAGGTCTGACCCAAGACTTTGTGGACTGGTGCCAGCTGAACTACCTCCAGATCAACGCCAGTAAAACCAAGGAGCTGGTGGTAGACTTCCGCAGGCACAAGCATTCTCCACTGCAACCACTGAACATCCAGGGTATGGACATTGAGGCTGTGGACAGCTACAGGTACCTTGGTGTTCATCTGAACAACAGACTGGACTGGACTCATAACTCAGACACCCTCTACAGGAAAGGGCAGAGCAGGCTGTACCTGCTGCGGAGACTCAGGTCGTTTGGAGTGGAGAGCCCACTCCTGAAGAAATTCTATGACTCTGTGGTGGCTTCTGCTATCTTTTATGGCGTGGTCTGCTGGGGCGGCAGCATCTCTGCTGGGGACAGGAAGAGACTGAACAGGGTGATCCGAAGGGCCAGCTCTGTTCTAGGATGCCCTCTGGTCCAGAGGGCATCCCAGTGGAGGTCCCAGTGGAGGTGGTGAGTGACAGGAGAATGGTGGCTAAGCTGTCATCCCTGTTGGACAACATCTCCCACCCCATGCAGCAGACTGTGACAGCACTGAGCAGCTCCTTCAGTGGGAGACTGTGGCACCCACGGTGTGGGACGGAGAGATTTCGCAGGTCTTTCCTCCCCACTGCTGTCAGACTCCACAACAAAGACTTTAACTGAACAAACACACACATCCATACATGTGCAATAACACTAAGTGCAATAATCCTTTCTGGCATCGTTGTATTTTTACTCAGTTGTATATAGCATTCGTATTCTATTTTTATCTTATTGTATATTTTTATTCTATTTTATTCTACTGTATATAGTATATTATTTTATTCTATTCTGTACAGCTGTGTACTGTATTTATTCTTATTGTATTCTAATTTTTGCGTCATAACTTTTGCACTGTCCACTTCCTGCTGTGACAAAACAAATTTCCCACGTGTGGGACTAATAAAGGTTATCTTATCTTATCTTATCTTACCTACTTCTAAATTGTGAAAAAAGAAGAAGAAGCAAAGACAGAAACTTCTCATGTGAGAAAACAGAAGCAGCTCCAAATTTGGGAGAAAGTCGCACAGGATCCATCGCTCATAGTCAGAAGTAGTAGGTTGTTTAGCAGTGAGGGGAAACAGTTTTTAAGGTCTTGAATTTAGGAGTCACAGCAGCTTTAAATTGCTTTAATAAGCAACAGCTTCGACATATTTTGTGGCAAAATGTAAAGTGCAATCTGCTGTTAAGTTTGTGGGACAGTTATTGTATCGCTCATCCTTTTAGTCAAGGTTTTCACAACAATGGGTACTGCAGCACAAAATGTGGTGACCGTGACAGAGAGCAAACAAGGTCACTGCTATATAATGTAAATCGCTCTTTAGGTGCAGCTGACGTGCCACAGTTTTACAGTTAGGATGTTGAATAAAACACAATGTGAAGGGTTTACCCAAAACATACTCTTGTGCTTTGGCAATGACTGTATGCACGATAACATCTGTGAGTTGCTTTAAACTCCTTCGAGCTTGAACATACTGTCTCATGCACTAACAGAGCTATACTCGATAGAGTACAAAAGGAAGTCAACAATCAAATGTGTAAAAGGCGTATGTTCATGCAGTGGATGTAAATCACTGTAGACAATAGTATTACCCAGTCAGTGCTATTTGTCTTATTCTTTACAGCTCTAATGACAGCTTTTCTTACAGTATGGAGCTGGCAGTAGGCTACTCTACAGTTGCGCTAGAGTCGAACTCCATTAGAAAGTCCTAGTATCAGTGAGTCTCTCCAGGCGCACACGAGTAAACAGCCTTTCTGTTTGACGATCTTATATAACCCAACCTTTCATCTCCTTGCTCTGAGAGACGGACATAGACTATACAGAAGTCTACACGCTGCCTTTGATGTGCCAAAAAAAAACCCCACACACAATACCTAAGCTGAGCACAACATTTGAGTCGTGCCGATAGCCTCTTGCGCAAAGTGACTTCCCCGGCCACAGAAGTTTATTTTTTCTGAGAGTACTCAAAAAAAAAAAGTTAATACATGTGCATGTACAGTAGCTGCTCTTCTCAAACGGTGGGTGCAGTTGGATGCCAGTATGTGTGTGTGCGTTTAACCACAGATGGAAAATCACTTATGCTTTTAAATACAAGCTGCCAGTGCTAGAATAAACAATAAGCAAACAAATGCACACACATCATCTGTTTTAAAGAGGCAAAAAGCAACAATATGAGTCTATAAGAAAAAGAACTAGATGACTAAACATCAGTGTATACAATCTACAGCAACTAGAAGAAAGAAAGTAAGTCTTGGTTTTGCTTTATGTTTGCTTTGCTTCGAAGGGATCGAGGAGAGTGGTCAAAGATAATACTTAAAACACATGAAAGGTCACTGCCAGTATCATTTCTGAAGAGGTAAAACCACACATGAATGATTTCTTAGATATCTCCTGGTTTTCGTGGACACTGTCCAGACAGCATAACACAGCTGAAGCAGTAAAACTTTCAAATGGACTTGTTTTTGTTCTAAAGCTCCAGTACACCTACTGGGAAAAATAACAACTTTGTAGAAGTTGTGCCCTTTGTTTCACCCTCTGATTCATTATTCCGGGCCATAAGTCAGAATAAGCCAGGTCTAATGGTGGTGATTTGAAAGTAGAGTCGTCTCTTTCAGACTTTCTGCTGTAGTTACCTGAATAACATGACGCACTCAATAAGCTCCGAGGCATTTTTATGAGACTCTTGTTATAATCTGAATGAGTGGTACTCGTCAGTAATAGTAATAGCAGATTACTTCACTTTATAAGATGCAGCCAGACTGAGGCTCCTTCCGTAAAATAAGATGGAAATAAGTAACAGGAACAAGTAACCACATTACACTATACATTCAGTCCTTCTTGCATTTATACTACTTGCCAATTGGAGTGGGAAGGCAATATTTTCAGTTGTGACAAAAAGCTGACACTGTCTATCTGCCTGACCCACAGGACCTGCTATTTTGGTTCCTTTATTTGCAGCTGCACATAAAGTTCAAAGGACTGGCTGAAGGTGAATTTAAACCAAAAGGGTGAGGTGGTCAGTAAAGTGACTCTTAGCCAGTCACATCTCTGGTCTCGTTGCTCTGAAGGAAGTGCACCAATCACAGTGAAGCACGCCAACAATAGGTGGAAATAAAGCGTAAAGAAGCTCTTTAAGGACATCGGTCTGCATGGTGCAGAGCAGCATGGCATGAACACAAAAGTAAAATCTGCAGCCAGAGAGAGAAATGGTGTGAGTGCTATTTAAAGTACACAGCACTGATAAATAAAACCACACTAACCAATTTATATGCTCGCGTCTCAGCTATTTTAGTTTTATTTCTAATTATCTCGCGTAAATAACTGATCACATTTGACTGTAAAATGCAGCACAGCAGGATTTGCATCATAACGCATTACAAGAATGAATAAGGATGCTCTTACACTGTAATGGGGATCAGCCAGGCACAATATCCCAACCAAGCTGTGATCTCATGGCTCAAACAGTACCAGCCAAGTAAACTCCCAACCGTCCTCAAGCATAGAGTGTTAAGAGGGCAGCTGTGTGGATTCCAGTATACAGAAAATGACCTTTCTACCACCATGGCACGCTGCCGTGCCTCTGAGGTGCTGGGCAAACACCATGGTGTCAAAGCACAAACAAACTACTGGAATATGCTTGTTGTTTCACTTGCTCCCGCCAATATCCAGCTGAGAACCACATCTCTGTGGCTGTGAAGTGGTGGGAGCTGCAGCAGCAGCACCTATAGCACCACTTTTACTGTGACTAACCAGAAGCCTCACAGTAAACACTTCCCACTGTTATCAAGTTAAACAAGATGAATTATTTTGAACAACGATATGGGTTATTTCCTTTCTTTTTTTTCATTATGTTCTGCATATTTATATAATAGTGTATTACGTAATATCCTGTATATATATATATATATATATATATATATATATATATATATATATATATATATATATATATATATATATATTGGGCTGTTAGAAGCTGGGATGAGAAGTCGGTGCCAGCCGATCACCCTGTTAGAGAAGAGGGAGGGAGAAAAAGAGCTGTGTCCAGGTCTTTCAGTATGGTCGGGTTAATTAAGGTGCTGTTGTGAGGCCAAAAGATCAGTCTGCAGGATTTCCAGTGAGCTTGACCCAAAGGTTTAATGAAGCACCTCTGTGTCCAATTAAACTCTCACTTACGGTTAGGTCTGCAAAGTCATGAATTCACACATATGTCCGTTACACACGCACGCGAACTCGTTCATACATGAGCACACACCCACCGCCTCGAGGTCTCTGAGTATTTCCTTTCTTTATTTTCCTTTGTTCTTTTATCTGTGCACTGTGTCAAAGATATTCTGATGTCTGTAGTGTTTGACTCAGACATCCCTGCACTCGCTTTCACTCTAGCTGACATAAAGAAAGTAGGTCAGATTCTACTAAGTCTTTCTATATGAAAGCTTCAGAAATTATAGCGGCTTAGCCCTAAGGACACCATCAAGGCAACAATCAAAGAACTTTATTCTCCCTTTCATGGGTGTTAGAACCACAGTAAAACTCTACTTTGCTCGCCCTACCTTTGACAACGAGGTGTAGTCTTGTTTTACACCTGCAGGTGGAGGTATTCTCATGATTAGTGTCACGAGTACGGTTTCTCCTGGGACGCCCTTTGAAAAGTTTTGTTTGTTTGTTTTATGAGTTTTAGAGACATTTTAGAAAATAAGTATATTGTGATAACAAATATGCAATAATATCAGGATTTAATAATGGTAGCATTTGGAATATAACACAGAATTTAGACCAAATCATATAGGGGTTTTCTCAGGATAAACTTTAATATCTTAGTTATCTACCAGCTACACTCTGGACACATGATCGATCTGCTTGGTTTACCAGGGTCTTGTTATAATTTCCTCGCCCTGAAATCTAGACAGATAAAGTCCATTTAGCTCGGAGAATTGGACCCATGTTAATGATAAAAGTAATCATAATGGTGCACAAGTGTGATCATTAAGGTTTTCTTTTTACCCTGTATTGTAATCTCTACTGTCTTTTTCGTTAAGCAAGCTATCACATGACTTAAACATGTCTTTGTAAACTTTAATGAATGTGTCTTGACACAAGCTACTTTCAAAAGGATAAAAACCAAAATTAAAGGGTGATAGTTTGAACGGTATGTGTATGCTAAAGTTTAATGCGAAACTACAGCCTGTTTAGGCAGACGCACAAAAAAATTGCGATCCAAACTGTGTGGCTCCTTGTCCAGGTGACTGCAAAAACCTCACCCCACCTTCTCCTCTGCCACATCCGTCCCAAGTGTAGCAGTTGGGGAGGACTCTTATAAATCCTTCTCTGCCTGAAGGCTGAGTTGAGTGCATGGAGAGTCATTCCTATTCATGCTGGCTAATGATTTACAGGTTTTACCGTGGGGGTCAGTCATCGTGGGTCATTTGCGTCATCGCTAGAGGGAAGGGAACTATTGAGGTGGGCTGCCAAGGGCAGGGGAGGGGGCTGTGTGCGGGGAATGAGGAACATACTTTATTAGCACATGTACATCTAAATGTGTGCACACACTCTCTCGCACACATTCATTTTCCTGCAAAGCACTCAATTAATGAAGAAAATCACCAAAAAAATTTTTTTTAAAAAGCTTACAAGCTCAAGCGTGATCCGTGACATATTTCTCACATTAGTCCTGCATGTGCACACTGGCTTTTCCCTCTCCCCTCTCTTGCCTGTGACATGTTCTTACTCAGACGCTTATAATTTCAAACGTGCGGCTAATGGGATTTATCCTCTTTATGTTTCCTGGGAGAGACTTTGGCTGATCCTAGAAGAAACCCACTGTATGAATCTTTGCCAGAGATAGATCTGTCAGTCTCTGAGGGTGAAAGCACACACGACAAGGATGCCGTGACCCAGAGAAAACCTCAGTGCGGGTACCCTATATTCTGAGCTAAAAGGTTTCAAAGACAATGATATGAAATATGTCAGACAGACAGTGAAAATCTGTTCGTGAAGGCCTACATTATTGATATCGACTTTACAGACGTGTTTCATGAGTAAAATTGACACCTATTTATTTATTTTTGCTAACATTACACTGTTTTTCCTTGCTTATGAGCTCCCAGCTCCACACAGGCAACGGGGTGAAAAAGAGGGGATCTGGCTGGGCAGACCTGGCAGCCTATACCAAAAACAGCATGCCAAAGCCATTAGTGTATAATAGTACAGTCAGGATTGCTGCTGGGTCCTGGAGAGCTGAGAAGGGAGCGCAGCCCCACTTGTTTGTTTGTTTTACAAGCCTTTACTCTGTTCGGTTTGCAAGGTGCCAGTGGGCTTTGTGCGGTTTAATTCCCAACTGATTTGAACAGTGTACAGTACGTCAACAACGGTAGCTGTGCTCAGGAAACAGCACACTTTTTTTGAAGGCTTATGTCAAACAAAATCAGTTACGACATTAAAATTCATTTAAATACTTTCATTTACCATACAGATAAATAAAGCCATGGCTGTGGGGTATTTTCCCCAAAGGTGACTACACCTGCGTATTGAACAGCTAACCAGAAAGATATTCTCTCTTACATGCTTCTTACATGATCTGAACTTTCATTAGAGAATAGAAACTGTACATTTCTACTTTGTCTTGCAAAATAATTTGCATATATAATGAAGCATATGTGAATTACACATTTGTGTATGAAAGGCCAGATGACAAAGAATGTCAGCAAATGAGAAGAGTTAATCCAGCTTGCTCTATTTTGTTGCTCAGTGGTGTTTTTTAAGCCATGAAAAATGGTCTCAGACAACAGCAGGAGTGGGTGTTACAGTGTTCCACTGTAAAACCTTTTTATGAAGCCATAAGTCTGACTGGGACAAGAGGCAATATTTCTTTTGGAAGACGCAAAGTATGTCAAGCAGGATTTTCAAAGTTAATGAACAGATGAATAACAAACCTATTCCGACCTGACCTTTACATGAAAACCAAAGAAAACCCCACAGAATTTCTTAACAGGGTTATTTTTGGCTAAATAGCGATGCGTGGAACTGTACTCTTTGAAATGACTCTTATCTGGCTCGAGAATACAAATTAAGCTTTGCTGCAAGATAATTTCAGATTGGGGAAATGCATGTTATGAAAACACTAAGGGATTTTTTTTGCATGCATGCCTGCATTGTGCCTCCAGAGCATACATTATTTCATCTTTTATTCACAGGTCTGACTCAGCAAGGCCTGTATTCTGTGTTCTGTCTTTACTCATCAGAGAGGGGACCACTGAAACACACAGACAAACACACACACACACACACACACACACACACACACACACACACACACACACACACACACACACACACACACACACACACACACATAGACACTTTCACAGGCACAGAAACAGTTTCAGCATTTCCAGTAGGGATGGGTACCGGTATCCGGTGCCATTATGGCATAAACGGTAGTAACCAGACCGAAAAGCAGCGCATATTTCGGTGCTTTATTTCGGTGCTTTTTTTTCCTGAGATGTCATACACTTTGGATTCTAGCCAATCATTTTACCTTTGCAAGCGCAGTAGGCGGGCCCAGGTACCTGTACGTACGTTCTTTTAGAGCAGAGCTACAGGTTAAAAATGCCCAAGGCGAAGCGGTCAAAAGTCTGGCTGTACTTCACAGCAAAAGATACAAACTCAGCAGCCTGCAACAAGTGCTTTAAGCTGATACTGTGATACTGTCAAAGGAGGTAACACCTCGAATCTAATGAAACACCTGGCGACGTATAGCATTTTGTTAAAAACCGAGAAATGTGCCGTATTTGATAGCTTGCTGCGAGACCTCACACCGGGCACATCTACTGCGGGTGGGTTGCCTGTTATCGGACCCGGAGTTTGCAACATCCCCCAAAAACCCGAAGAGGAGAGTCCTGGCCCCTAGCCCTGCCAGTGTAGCAGAAATGATGAAGGATGATGATGGCAGCAGCAGCCGTTCTTCTCTGCGTGAGTAGCTTAATGTTGTCCGTGTGTAATTTACGTTGAGTAGGCTAACCACGTTATTACATTAATGCATGTAAGGTGAACTAGCAAACACTGTCGTAGTTACATGCGGCTGTCTTCTTGTTTGATGGCAGATACTCCCTTCACTAGGGCTGAACGATATATCGCATTTGCGATAATATCGCGACATGATCAAGTGCAATTTTCTAACCGCAAAGGCTGCGATTATACTTTGGACATGTCCAAATTCATGGGCTGCATCCTCCTGAGGCCGCATTTGTAGACCGATTACGTCACAGCGACGCGCCGAAGGCTGTCCAAATTCATAGACTCCTCCGAATGTAGCCGACAAATGCGTCCTCCTTTTCCCCGAATTTGAAGGATGGGTCGGGTGTGTCCTTCGTGGCCTACCATATTCCAGAATTCATAGCACGGCCCAGCCAAACTCCAGTTTCCAACAATGGCGGCCGCTACTAAGTTTTAAAATTACTCATACTAATCTTTCTGGGTCACAAAATAAACTTTTAACATATTTTCAGGTGAGAAAGTAGTTGTGTAAACATCAAATATCTGCTCGGTTTATCAAGATATCGCATATTTGCAAAAGTGCTTCGACGTTTTCGGAGGCGTCTGCTACCCACCAGCTCGATAGCTAGCCGGGAGCTCGAGGGTTACTGATGCGGCCGAGAACAGCACAACTCCCGGCACATCATTTTCAGATCACCGCGGAGTTTCGCTGCTCGGGTTAAACGTAATATATAAGTCACTTAGACAACCTAAAAATGTTATTGTTGGGCTTTTTTCAGTGTTTTGTTTGTTCGTGAGTAAATCGGTTTGGCTGAGATTAAAGTTATTAGATTAGATAAAATAAAACTTTATTAATCCCCCGGGTGGGTTCCTCCTTGGTTTTCACACAGCTGACTAAACGTCAAACAGAAAACTTATTAAACAGAAGTATGAGACAGTCGAGAATTTACACCAGTGTCTGGTTATATTTTAGATAGCAAGAAGCAGACGGCCGAGTTTATTAAACTCCACCGAGACAGCGGTGACGCTAATCAGAAGGCTAGACCGTCCAATTTCACGGCCGTTTACATCCGGCCTACCCGACCGTCTGAGGACCAGTGCGGCCTCTTCAGCTTTGCCTCTGCCACTTGAAGATGTCGTGGAGGCAGAGTTGAATAGTTACCTGTTGACCCCTGTCATTGACGGAGAGGATGATCCCTTAGCCTGGTGGAAGGTGCACAACATTCACTTTCCACGACTGTGCAAGATGGCCCGCAAATATCTGTGTGTGCCAGCCACAAGTGCCCCCTCAGAGCGTCTGTTCAGCACTGGAGGGAATATAGTGACCTGCACTCGCTCATCCTTAAAGCCAGCAAAAGTAGATATGCTGGTCTTCCTAGCAAAAAACCTGTGAGCTAGGATGATTATGGCTAGCTGAGCCATACTCATTGTGCACTTTAGTTTGTGCTGTGTTGCTGTTACTTACTGCAGATAATCAAGATGTTCAGCCAGTTTTAATTTAAAGGCGTGTTTGTGTGTGTGTTTATACAATTGCTATTATGTTTGCACTTTATGTGTAATGTTACTGACTGCAGAGATCAGTAAGATGTGTGCATTTTTTATTTATTAGTTTTATTTATTTAATATTATTTTTTAATTGAATGACTGTCTAGTAGTTCACAGATGTCGAAAAACTGAGTGTGGTAAAGCCACCGATTTTTTTTATGTATATTTCTGCAATCTGCACATTGTACTGACTTTCATTTTAATGTTTACACCAGGGTTCCTTGTCAGCACTTTATGCTCAGATGTTTGTAAGCTAAAAATAAACTATTGTGTATGTTCAAATATACTGTTGTGATTGAAGAAGTTAAATAAAAATGTCAGTCATCAATTCATGCATCACCTCATGTCATCATAACAGAGGTCTGTCTTCCAGGAAAGAACAGTTTAAAATTAATGTAATATAGTATTGGCCATACTATAAGATGTATTGCTTGTCTTTGTTTAATAATACAGAAGACAAAGACCTTAAAAAATAATCGCATATCGCATCGCAATCGCAATCGCAATATTGGGGCAAAAAATCGCAATTAGATTATTTTCCATAATCGTTCAGCCCTACCCTTCACCCTGGCCAAAAAGGCTAAAATGACCAAAGAAAAAGTGGAAAACAGTTAAACATGAGAGGTTTTTGGACAAAGTTTGTGTTTTTTCCATTGATTAAGCACTGCTTCCAGCCAAGAGTGATACCATATATGCCCTATAGCTGCAGAAAAGGCTAACATTGTTATCTTTTTACAAAAAAACAGCTGAACATGAGAGGTTTTTGGACCAATTTTGTGTTCTCCATTCTTTAAGCACCGGTTCGAGCACCGTTTAAGCACCGGCACCGTTTCAAAAGTACCGGTTTGGTACTGGTATCGGATAAAACCTAAACGATACCCATCCCTAATTTCCAGTCCCATCAAGATTCCCACAGGACTTCAGTAAACAAACAGACAGCAATTGTCCGCTGAAGCATTTTAAATCCTTTAAATGCCTTTAAATCACATCCCTACATCCTTCATAAATCACCAGTGTTCAAACATAAACGTGCAGTCGGGACAGCCCCCTTGTACTAACTAAACATGTGTGTGTGTGCATGAAAGTGTTTAAATGCCAGGCTCAGATAAACAGTGTGTATGTCTGCATGGGGAAATAAATCTTTGCTTCCTCTTTTTTGCAGGTAGCTCGCCCAGGTAGAAAAGGCTCACGTCAACCCCACTGGCAGGTTTTTCACAATTAGCTTGTAAAATAGTTGCTTTGTCAATGAAATTCCCATGGGGTACTGGGCTCTAGTTCCATGTATAGCGTGAACTAAAGGAGACAATGATGGTACAGGTCTCTGCTGAGCCTTTTTTTTTTCTTAACAAGACAAAACATGCGGCCATTAAGAATGACCCATCATGCTAATGCCTATCCTGGAAACCTGGCTTAGTGGAAAGCAAACAGTGGCATAAGTCAGGGGAGATGCCGGCTGTCCTCTGGGGAAATAAGCTGCAGGCTCTTTGAGTGACAGAAAGCCATCTTCTTCAATCACACCCTCAGTGGAGCTCACTGAGGCTTAGCAAGCAATAAACAATACATACTACCTTAAAGCTCCCTGTCTTGTTTGCCAATGTGATATATGATGTGTTAAAAAAAGACACATAATGAAGTAATGATATGCTGTCACTCTGCTGTGTAGCAGTTTCGCCTTTGGCAAAGCTACCACATAAAGCATGGTGATAATAGAGCTCAGGTGAAAAGTGACAGTAGTTCTATGACTTGACCACCCAGAGTGATTATTCAATTCAATTCACTTGAGTTTTATTTATATAGTGCCAAATAACAATGACAGTTTTCTCAAGGTGCTTTATATTGTAAGCTAAAGACCCTACAATAATAGAAAGAAAACATAGAAAAAAAAAACAACAATCATAGGACCCCCAATAAGGAAGCACATTGGCAACAGTGGGAAGGAAAAACTCCTTTTTAACAGGAAGAAACCTGCAGCAAAACCAGGCTTAGGGAGGTGCAGCCATCTGCTGCGACTGGTTGGGGGTGAGTCGATGAAGACAGGACAAAAGACTTGCTGTGGAAGAGAGCCAGAGATTAAATAACAAAAATAATAATAATTAAATGCAGAGAGGTTTATAAACACACAGAGAGTGAAAAAGGTGACTGAAGAAGAAACACTCCATGTATAGAGGAATCCCCGTAGCAACCTAGGCCTATTGCAGCGTAACTAAGGGAGGATTCGGGGTCATCTGATTTAGCCCTAACTATATGCTTTGTCAAAAATGAAAGTTTTAAGCCTAATCTTCAAGGTAGATGGTGTCTGTCTCCTAAATCTGAACTGGAAGAGGGGATTGAAAGCAGAAGAAACTGCGTTCCATTCTACTTTTAAATACTCTGCGAGTTCAATTGGGGTGATACAGTACTAGGTCATTAAGTTAAGATGAGGCATGATTATTCAAGACCTTGTATGTGAGGAACAGGATTTTAAATTCAATTCTGCTAAATTCAAAAACGACTCTAAGATTCCTCAGTGTTCCCAGAAGTCCAGGGCAATGTCATCCAGAGTGTATAGCCATGAGACCAGTTTTCCCGTGCTTCACTCGTGTACGTTAGTTTGAAGAGGAAAAAGAACTCCACGGGACTCCGACATGAAAAGATGTAACAAAAAATGTATTCCACAGTTTGCTGGTCATCTTACAGGAGCGGTCAGGTTTAACTTATCCTCAACAAAAAAACCTACTACGGAAGGAAAACCGTGTGGCTCTGTTCTCCCCAGCTCCCGCGTATTAACTTTTTTTCTCTCTCTCCCCCCTCCCGCACCGCATGCGCTCATTTGCATACATCCATGACGTCCGGATTTAACTATAAACACAAGCCTTTAAGACACATGTATTCACGGTACTACGTAACCAAGCCAACACAGCAATAAAATAATTTTAGTTCCACCATAAACATGCATTTACTATTTAAATTATTAATTGCACAAACAAGTTTAACAACAGCGAAATATAAATACTAATATATATGAACTATATTAACTTGGCTCCCACGCAGAGTAAGAATCTGGCTAGAAACCACATTTCTGTAACCTCGGGTTTACCTGAATTTAGAAGGCGAAAGCTTGAGTCCATCAAGGTCTTTATGTCTTCAAGACATTTCTGTAGTTTAACTAATTGGTGTGTGTTATCTGGCTTTGTGGACAGATAAATTTGGGTGTCATCTGCATAGCAGAGAAAGTGTATGCTATGCCTTCTAATGATACTGCCTAAGGGAAGCATGTATAATGTGAACAGGTTTGGTCCTAGCACTGAACCCTGTGGAACTCCATAATTAAGTGTGAAGAAGATGCTCAATTTACATGAACAAATTGGTGTCTATTAGATAGATATGATTGAAACCACTGCACTGTACCTTTAATATCTACAGCATGCTCTAATCACTGTGATAAAAATATTATGGTCTACAGTATCAAACACTGTACTGAGGTCTCAGGTACATCCTGAGAAAGAAAGAAAGAAAGAAAGAAAGAAAGAAAGAAAGAAAGAAAGAAAGAAAGAAAGAAAGAAAGAAAGAAAGAAAGAAAGAAAGAAAGAAAGAAAGAAAGCAAGCAAGCAAGCAAGCAAGCAAGCAAGCAAGCAAGCATTGGTGAATTCAGCAACGCAAAAAGATCTGGATGTCCACAGAAGACAACAGTGGTGGACGATCCCAGAATTATTTTCATGGTGATGAGAAACCACTTCAAAATAGCCAACAAAGTGAACAACACTCTCCAGAAGGTAGGCGTATTGATATCCAAGTCTACCATAAAGAGATGACTGCATGAAAGTAAAGACAGAGGGTTCACTGCAAAGGGCAAGCCACTCATAAGCCTGAAGAAGAGAAAAGCTAGATTGGACATTGCTAAAAGAAAAAATATTTGAAAAAAAATGTTTAAAAAAGCCACCAGAGGGAAAAACATTCCCGAAAGTATGGAGAAGTCTTGGAACAGTTCATGATCCACAGCATACCAGATCATCTGTAAAACACGGCAGAGGCAGTGTGATGGCTTGGGCGTGCATGGTTGCCGGTGGCACTGAAACACTAGCGTTTTTTGATTGACAGAAGCAGCTGGATGAATTCTGAGGTTTTCATAGACATCCATTCCCCAACTCTCTGTGAATGGCACTCATGGCCATTGATCAGTGGCCTTTGTTGATCAATGGCCATGAGGATTTGCATAATTATGATGAAGGAACTGACCTCCCAGCCCATTGTTCCTTCAGTGGTGCTGGTTTCAGTCATTATCCAAATGTACTGTTGAGGTTGGGGAAACCTGCAGTCAGCTGAGACTGAAGAAGTCACTTGGATGAGTGACGAAACATTTCTCCCACTGAAAACATTTCTCGTCCAGATGAACAGAATCAACTTTTGGAGATTTTCATAGACATACTGTCTGCTCAAATCCAACTAAATGCAGTCAAATTGATTGGGCGGTGTTTCATAATACAGATGGACATAAAACATACAGCCAAACAAACTCAAGAGAAGTGGAATATGCTTGAAAGGCCAAGTCAGTCACCTGATATTAACCCAAATGAGCATGCATTTCACTTGTTGAAGACTACATTTTGGAAAGAAAGGCCCACAAACAAACAGCAACTGAAAGCCGCTGCAGTAAAGACCTGACAGAGCATTAAAAAAGGGAAAACCCAGCATCTGGTGATGTCCATGAGCTCAAGACTTCAGGGTGTCATTGCCAGCAAAGGGTTTTCAACTAAGAAGAAGAAACTTAGAAAGACTTAGAAAGAAATTAATAGTTAATGTTAAAGCAGTGTTTGGCTTAACAGAGCTCTGGCTTTTTGTCAGCATGGTTACAGTGCTGAAGAGAAACCTAGGGTTTTTCTTATATCCTTCAATCAGTAATGAAGAGTAAGGTGCTCTAGCTTTTTGGAGGGCTTTTCTATAGAGCAGCAAACTGGCTTTCCAGACAAAATGATGAGCTTCTAAAGTAGTGAGATGGCACTGCCTCTCCAGCTTTATCTGCTTTAAGGTGTGTTTGTACCCTCATACATACCTACAATAGACCGATTTCTGTAATATATCTATATATCTATATTATTGCTAATATATATTTTTTAATATATCTATATTATGGCTAATATATATTTTTTAATATATCTATATTATGGCTAATATATATTTTTTAATATATCTATATTATGGCTAAAGCACTTCTGGGTGGATGCAAACTGCATTTCGTTGCCTTGTACTTGTGACATGTTCAATGACAATAAAGTTGAATTCTATTCTATTCTATTCTGAATTCTATACCAGGGAGTCAAGCACTTCTGATTTGAGGCTTTCTTTTTCAGATGAGCTACAGTATCCAGAGTTGTAAAAATATTAACAAGATAGCGGTTCAGTTAGCTGCTCTGCATTGTGTTAGCACAGGGCATTGAAGAAGATAACAGTGGATGAATTATATCCTTAAACTTAGTTACAGCACTTTCAGAAAGACGTCTACTGTGATAAAATCAATTCCCTACTGCTGTGTAATCCATGGCTGTAAATTGTTATTAGGAAAATATCGGACAAGAGAGGGTTTCAGGAAATACTGTTAAATATTCAGTTTCTATGCCATATGTCAGAACATGATCTAGAGTACGATTAAAGTGTTGAGTGGGTCCTTTTACATTTTGAATGAAGCCAACTGAGTCTAATAATAGAATGAATGCCATGTTGAGGCTGTAATTTTTAGTATCTGCATGGATGTTAAAATCACCCATAATAATTATTTTATCTGAGCTGATCACTGAATCAGATAAAAAGTCTGAGAATTCAAACAAAAACTCTTGAGTAAGACCCAGGTGGATGATGTATAACAACAAATAGAACTGGTTTTAATTTTTTTAATAATATGAACATAAAGTGCATATTTACACTATGCTCAGCTGGCTGTGTATTGTGGCTCTGGCACATCAAAGTATCCCTGATTTGATAGTTAAAAAGTTGGCAACCCTAGTTGGCTACGAGCTAAGTTAAGCTAGCGAATCCCTAAAGACACAGTGAGCGAATACTGTGAATATAATTAGCAGGTGAATGAACAGAGAGTGTGCTTTGGATAAAGCATGTTAAGATTACACTTCGTAATAAGACGTTATCTTTACATTTTTAATTAAACTGGCTATGCAGATAAAAGACACAAAAACACCACTGCATGTTGTAACAGAAACAGGAAGTGATACTCTACCACAGAGAGAGCCAACACCAGTCTTTACAGGAGCAAAGGTGTTTGTTTTGTTTTTTAAGAGTTTTTTGAGAGAACAAATGCTTTAAAGGTGTTCAGACGCTATGCATTAAATCATTAGTGAAAGAAGGATTTTACTTTTTCTTTTTTCTTGCTAAAGGGTTGAGCAGACATGGCATTGACATATTACAAACTTTAAATTTGAGGAAAATCAGGTCGGGGAAACAGTCTGAAGTTGTCTTTTATCACATGTAGACAACAAACGATACTTTGTGTCATCTGCTCTCTCATTATTGGAGATATTCTGTGGTTTAGTCCGAGGTGCAGCCTGACTAGAGTGTGCAGGAGCCAGGACACATGATGCCTGCTCACTAGCTGTAAACTTGTTAGCTCAGGGAAGTTAAGGAGTGCACTGCAAGTGTAAAAACAACTTTAGTTCTAAGACTTTATTAGGGTTTTAAGCTTGGTGTAATGGTAGGTACTTGCTATTTGATACAGCTGTGTCTTCTTTGCGGCTAACTGTTGGATATATCAGTAGAAAGTGCAATAGTTCCCTCCAAAAGTCTGATGGAGAAAAAACAACTGAATGAATCAGCATTATTGGAAATAAAGAAGTAAATGTACTTGTATTTGTTATATAGCACAACTGGTGCAAGCACATGATTGAGCTTAAATGAATGATATCTGAACATCTGTCTGTGAAGGTTCTCAGTCATCCAGGTTATCGTAGTCAAAGGAGCTTGCAAAGGTGAAACGTCTTCAAGCAACTTAAAGAAGTCCAGACGCTTTTCTTTGCAAGCTCCTTTGAATATCTGAACATCCTTCATGTCTGGCCTTAGGTCATTTATGTGTTTACATGACTGTTGTCTGTTAGTTTATCAGTACATTACAATAAACATGCATTGTATCTCTATACCTGCGTTGTGTCTGAAATTGCATATACAGCATATATCTGTAACAGTGTGCAAGTGTGTTCAGGACTTGGAATAGTATTAAGGCTTGCCACATGCTAGGAAAACAGTAGTAAAAAAAAACTTTGTTAGTCTGCTGTTTAAACATGAAAAGAATCCCAGTAAAAATACACTGAGGATTTGGGTTTTCTTCGCACTCAACAACAGAGAGCAAAAACTTGGAATTTAGTTCTTAGATCCTCTTGATTAGAGCTTCTCATGCAACCCACGCACAGCAGGCCAAATGGCTACTCGTGTTTACCTAGCCATGTGACTGGAGCTACGGTAGGGCCACTGACGTCAGCTTACATTCCACACATTCATGAGCCTCAGTTCTCACTGATATGGTCTCAGATGCTGTGGAACAGAAGTAGCAAACATCATACATTATAAAAGCAATATATATATATATATATATCTTATCCTGATAAAATAAATAAGCACTGCGTCATGTTTGCCATCTGTTTTCATTAGCTCATGGACAGGGATTGCCCAAAATAGCCTATTCCACTTAAAACATCAAGTCCATAAATAATTGCAAAACTGCTGTCAAGAGATGGATGCATGGAAGAAATAACTCACCACATAAATATGCAGGAATACTTCAGTTTTAGTTTTTCTTTTGGGTGTTAGGTGGGCGGCCTATTATTTTTCTAGCTTATGTGATAAAGAATCAAACAGGAAGAATGAGGATCCTACAATAATGTATGTATGATAATGTACAAAAGGTCCATATCCTTGAATCATTACAATCAATACTCCTGGTACTCCTGTTATGGCATTAAGTTACTGCTTGACTAAATTAACTTGTAAAAGAATGTATGACTTATGATGGCTTGTCCAAAGAAAAGAAACACACAGAGACCGATGAGAGCTGCAAAAGATTAAAAATATAATAATTCCACTAAAGCACATCCATAGCATCTAGACATCCATAGAAAAAACGGAATTGCTGCTTTTTCAAATAAGGTTGCTAGCTATATGTGACACAGCATGCAAACAGCAGGCTAAAGTCCTTTTCCCCCCCTTTTTTATGTTTCCTACAAAAAAGGGGAAGCGCCTTTGACTTTCTTATGTTTCATGTTATACAGCCCCCAGAAGGGCAAGGGCTATAGTCATAGAGCATCATATTGAAAAAACAAAAAGCATTTTTTTCATATTGAAAAAACAAAAACACGCCCTTCCATAGAGAAAGTTACTCAGTATGGTTTCTTGAATTATTTTGTTTTCCATAGCACTACGCTAACATTAAAGGTTACAGTCAAATTCTTAGTCAACCTAGGTAATCATGTCCCCCAAGGCCTAGTATATTGTTGTGCAGTATAAAGACAATGCATAAAAAATTGTGCATAATATAAAGTTCTTACTCATTTGCTGTGACCTTGATCAATTACAAACGTCCTCCCTTCTGGGAAAGGAAAAAAAGGTTTTATGTCTTTGCTGATTTTTATGAATTTCTAACTAAGATTACAAACTGAGTCTATTCTTTAAATTATTGTGGTTTATTAATAATTCCAATAAATAAATAGTCCTTTGTAGCACAGTTGCAAATGATTAAACTTCGGATTAAAAACTGTCTACAAGAAACTGCTGATTGATCACAATCCACACAGCATTATCACCGCAGGTCAAATAAGGAAAAGTTGCCAGCATCACTAAGGGGACAAATTTTATTGGCTGACTGTGCACCCAGGCACACGAGGCTGTGATGAGTTTACCCTCACACCAGAGAGCTTTGCTGGATGAGAACCAGGGGCAAAATAGTGTCTTGTGTATTTGTTTTTTGGGATCGGAAACAGACCAATAAATCACATTTTTCTGACATAGTTTTCAGAGAGTTTGCAGACAGTGAAATTAGGATATCAAAAATATGGGAAAGTCCCGATGTTCTTGATTGCGTCATTGTTTTACGATGGCCCTGAGAGGTCAAATGGACTTCAACTTAACAAAACACTGCAAAAGCACACAAAACACAACAGAAGTTGAATAAAACAAAAACAGAAGTATTTTTTGGGAGACGATAATATAACCAAAGCAGTTAAAGTGACAAAAACTAGGACATGAAGGAAGCACTGAGACTTGCTGAGAAGAAACAGGATTCAAGGTAATGTGTGTTTTAATCACAATTCATATAATACTGTAGATACAGATTTGCAATTAGCACATAATATTAGCTTGTCATGTTATTGTGTTTTTGTGAGGGTTTGCAGTGTTTTTTTCTTATTCCATTGGCTCATTTTCAATTTGTACACCAATGTAAATAGATAACTAGCACGGCTACAAATTTAGATGTAGGCAAAGATGTTAAAAAAGATAGATAAAACAAAAAAACTGAACAACAAACAGTTGTTTTTTTGTGGAGTTGGACTAGTTCAGTATCACAATTACCATTTCTGAGATGATGATGATGGCTACATTTGTTTTTCTTTTAAAGTATATGTTGAGCCTCAGTCAGCATGCACAATGCCAAATTAGCAGAGAGCACCTGGTGTACTAAACATGAGCTGCACTCTACATAACTTTAACATTTTAACATTTAATTAACATGCTTCACAGGGTTAAAGTGGGGTCTGAAAAGCTTCACAGCATTCAGGCCAAACTTGATTTAAAAAAGCAAAGAAGCACTGCATCATGTTGGAAACGTGACTTCCTCACTCAACCCAGCAAAAGCTTGGGGTACCGGACGTCATCGCGTAAATGGAATGGAACTTGTACTCACCACTTACCACACTACAACCATTACATAACAGGAAAAGCATTCTGCTTCTTTTGGACTACAGTATTTGGTAACTCTAGAGTGTATATACAATGTATAGAGCAAGGGCATATACTACTAGAACAGTGGTAATGTGCAAACTCTGCATGACTTGAAGTATGCTGTTTACCTAAATGATGCTTCTGTTCAACAGCAAATATATTTTAAGAGAAACACGGTGATGAGTAGACTGACTATGACTAACATTTTCCTTGCCAGGATCTTTCACTTGTTTATGAGATATGTTGAGTGGCTCCGTTGTGTAGTCATTTACACATTTGCCTAACAAGCAAAAATCCCTGGTCCAGTCTCAGGAGGAGACACAAATCCCTTTGGGATTGTGTGAGGAAGGCCAACCAGCGTAAAAACATCTGACAAATCAAACATGTGGCACTACCTGCTGTGGCCACCCCTGGTGAATAAAGCAGCTGGAAGCAGCAAGAGAGAGAGAGATAATGCCCTGTATTTACTAAAAATAAAAAGCAATGAGTTGAACACTAACTCAAATAAAAACTCGTAATTTAAACATTAATGGGTGGAAACCTTGTCACATTTACAGATTCAGCAGTTACTAAATTCTGCACCAACACTGTGTTTAGCAAAATATGCAAACTCAGCAGCCTGCAACAAGTGCTTTAAGCTGATACTGTGATACTGTCAAAGGAAGTAACACCTCGAATCCGATGAAACACCTGGCGACGCATAGCGGGTTTTTTTTAAAAGCCGAGAAATGCGCCGTATTTGATGGCAGCAGCAGCCGTTCTTCTCTGCGTGAGTAGCTTCATGTTGTTCGTGTGTAATTTACGTTGAGTAGGCTAACCACGTTATTACATTAATGCATGTAAGGTGAACTAGCAAACATCATCATAGCTACATGCGGCTGTCTTCTTGTTTGATGGCAGATACTCCCTTCACCCTGGCCAAAAAGGCTAAAATGACCAAAGAAAAAGAGGGAAACAGCTAAACATGAGAGGTTTTTGGACAAAGTTTGTATTTTTTCCATTGTTTAAGCACTGGTTTGAGCACTGTTTGAGCACCGGCACCGTTTCAAAAGTACCGATTTGGCACCGGTATCAGATAAAACCTAAACGATACCCATCCCTAATGTTAACAATTACATGCAGAGTAAATTTGATCACAAACATGAACGTATTGTGAGCTGGGAAAAACTTCCTCTCGCTCTTCTTGACAACAGGAGGTGATTTTGCATTCTGTTGCTGAAACCAAGGAAAACTCTCACAACAGAGAAAGTTTAAGACAACAAATCTCTAACAGGGCTGAATTCTTAGGCTATCCTTTGCAGTTCCCTTTGCAGCACAGCTGAGGAAACAATTTGTTGAGACCTTTGCCTTTAACATTCTGCTCCCCACGCCGTGCTCAAAAGACACCACAGAACAGCAGGCTCATCTTGCTACTGTCTTAAAAAAAAGCAGGAAAAATGTTATGGAGAATTTTGATGGAGGCTGTGTTTAACCTCGCGCAGTCATTACATGGTCCAAAAGCTCATTTGTTATTCTCTTAATTGGTCAATCAGTAATGTTGGCAGGATAATTAATCAAACAATGAAAAGAAAGATTAGCCTTAGCCTTAAGATCGTGTTCAGCAGAGGTTCACATCCCGTATAAGTCCAACAAAGCAGGTCTGTAGCCTGAAGCTAGTGTTAATTCTCATCTGTAATTGCTTTAATTGTACTTTCCATAGACCATGTAAAAGCAGAAAGAAATAAAGTCTGCTGCAACTCTGAATAAATGACGAACATTGTAAAAACAATCCTGGCTCAAAAAATGCCCAATTGGGAAGGATAATCCGCTATAATGGGAAGTAGTTCAATTAATTGGAAAGGTAGACTAGAAGATAGGTATCATAAAACCAAGCCATTAACAACTACAACTGCACAGTGGATAAGGCTGTACTGTGTAGGACTTGTAAATACAAAATGGCCACCCTGGAGTTAAAAACCATGGAAATTTTTATATTAAAAAAATCTGCATGTTTATCATTTGCATGTGCGTACTACATTAATTGAAAACAGACCCCAAGTAAATCACCGCTCCGCTTATAACCTGAGCAGTACACATGCGCCTGGCCTGAGCCAAGTGGATCTGGTACCCCTTTTTTCCTGCTGAAAAAGAGGGGCACGGATGTGAATGCAAAATTCAGATCTGGCCACCTCTAACACAGTCACATTGTAAATCCCTAAAGAGAAGAAGCAAGATGGGCAGAGCTCGTCCAGCCTGCGCTCACATCCAAAACAGTCGCTGCTGGTGATTACAACATTACATGACTAATCACAGCAACAATAATGAGCTGCTGCATTTGCCATGTGTCACAATTCATTTCAATCATTTATACATTTGAATAGCAATTAGTAGATTTGCAATGATCGACAACGTAAAATGATAGAAGATGTGGTTTAACACTCTTGTATCTGTCCTTCAAGAGTAAAGCTACAGTTTTGTTAAGGTTAGCTCAAAGACATGGATGATGCAATTCCTCTGAAGCACTGATTAACCAGATATACAATTACCAGAAGAAGAATGAAATGATTTTTCAGGTGAAATAGAGTGAGTAACTACAGTTTTTCTTTCCTGATTGCCAAGACCTAAAAACCTAAAACCTCAGAAAAGCCAAAAATCTCTTGTTCAGATCGCAAAGCTATTCCTGGGAAAAAAAATGACATAAAAACAACAATTGATATAACTTGGTTATGCATTGTAGCGCCAAGAATTTTTACACACTGAGAGCAGGTGAAGCAAAATTAGAAAAAACAAAACTGGCTTAGAAATCACAGAGTGTATGAGCTTGGTGTCACAGGCTGGGTCTCTGACCCAGCGCTCTGAGTTCATGTTTGTATTTTTTTCATTTTGATATGTGATTAGTTTTTGTGTCATTTCCTATCTAGCTTTAGTTTAAGCTGTTATTTATTATTGTTCCCTTGGTTTTCTATGTTTTGGGTTCTTGTATTATTCTTCACGTATTAGGTCTGTTTAGTTGTGTTGTCATGTCTAGTTTTAGTATTTCCTGTTTTATTCTGACAGTGTCATGTGTTCTTTGTTCATTGCATTTAGCTTTCCTCCTCCTGGTCCTGTCATTTAGGTTTATGTCAGTCAGCTGTTTCCCCCATGTGTCTCCACTTCCCCTGATCACCTCATGTATGTATTTAAGCCCTCTGTTTTCTGCATGTCATTGTCGGGTCGTCTGTTTACCTCACCTCAGTCATAGGTCTAGTCTTCGTCTGTATTTCCACGTTAGTCATAGTCTTAGCCTGTTTATTTCCACCTCAGTCATAGTTATAGTTTTTGGTCTTAGTACCTTTAGTGTTTTGTTTCTTAGTGTTTTGCCAGTTCGTTTTGGTTTCCTGGTTTAACCCTGCCGTCATTTTAATAAAGCCTCACCTTTCTGTTAAGACCTTACTACTCCTTGTCCTCATCTGCTTTTGGGTCCTGTTTCCACACACATCGGCGCACCCCGCCGTGACACTTGGAAGAAAATGACAGACATTAAGAGAGCAGCAGCATCCCTTTGTTCCATATGCTACATTTAGCTAACCATCTCTTGAATGTAGTGTCATATTTACAAGTTTAGATACCTGTATTTCATAAAATTTCCCAATTTTTAGATATATTTTTTTACATTCATATTTAGTCCATACTCTGACTCTAATGTTCACCTTTTCCTTGTCCTTCATTGCACTTGATCTTTTTGCAGTGCTGGCAGTGCTGTGTTAAACTGTCAGCAACCAAGGCACCTGCATTGGCAGAACAGACCTTGCCTCGGGCGGTTAAGCCCTCAACTGGGGCTTACTGGTTTATGGTTCGGTTGCACTCTCAGGGTCTTTGGTCAAAACTCAACTCACATGCAACAATACACAAATACACAAATGGCTGTGGCTCTGTGTGTCCCTGGGCCTCTCAAAGTCAAGGCGAAGTCATCCAGAAACCCAAGGCTGACCAGTAAAGCTTTTTTTTTTTTTATGACTGCCTTACTGGCAAACTGCACAGAATCACACATGTTTATAACTACCCCTCGGGGTTCCTCCATCTGACTCTTTTGCCTCTTTTCCACACATCCACAGAGTAACTTCAGTCACATGCACCTGTGTGTGTGTGTGTGTGTGTGGTGTGCACTGGATCTAATTGATTGGAAAATGAAGATGGACGCCTGTGTGAGCAGAGCCCTGTTGATTAACAAGAGACACAAAGTCTATTACAGCGGTCCTGCTCCCTTGTCACCCAGACAACCAGTCAGTCTTCACTCTTAGCCTCCAGTTACGCACCTGACAGTGAGCAGCAGAGTCGAGCATCTAAATGACAGAAAGGCAGTGGCAAATCACTGCTAGGTTTAGGCGACCCCAATGCCCTTTTTCTCAACAGCAACGCTCCACTTTCAGTAGGAAAAGGAGATGGTTAAAATGGGCAACGTAATGCTTTCAGTCTCTGCCTCTCTGTGCATTAACAACAGACAAAACAGAGAGCCATTAATGGCTTCACTGTGTGTTTGGCTAGCCAGACAGACAGTCTGCTGCTAGCTAGAGATCGAGGCTGGCCTGATTATTGACATTTTGATGGTTTTCAGGCTTGGAAAAAAGTTAGACTTTGTGGAACTTTGATAGATTTGGCATAGTGGAGTTAGAAAACCTTTGCAGTGGGTAAGAGTTAGGGTTTTAGTTTTGCAGGAAAAACTATGCAATGCAGTATTTTGTTTTTTAATGCATCTATTTGATAGAAATCTAACGCTAAATGAATTTAAGAGAGTACCTGTGTAGATAAGACATACTCCATTCACAATCTAGTTATGAACTGTACCTGAACTTGCTTTAGTGAAATGTCGCAACCCTCGGGTGGTTGGAATTATATTAATCTTTGGTAGGAACAGATACACACAGCTGGTCCTCTGAACAGAACAAGGAAGGAAAAGGGAAAAGGCAAAATATCGTACAAAAAAAGGAAAGCCTTTAGAAAAGAGAGGGGTCGTCCGTTCAGTGGAATTCAGCAGTGCGTGAAAACGGGGGGGAAATGAGTACATCTGGCGTGAGAGGTGGTTTGTTCACCATTACGGAGTTTTTGAGAGCAGAAGAAAGAAGGGAAGAGAGAGGGCAGAGATTAAAATGAGGGTTAATCATGAAAGAGAGCTGGGAGGCAAAAGGAAACAGAGGAGGACTAAAATGGGGACAAATCAAATGAAAGACTACAAGGTTTAGAGTGAAACACAGAGACGTGAGGATGAAAAGAACTAAAAAAGGAGAAGCGGCAGGTAAAATAGAGCAAAGTCCTTGGTGCTAATCATACAAGCACATTGTGAAACTATAGATTGGGGGGGAGGTGATTCTAGCTTTAGGAGTAATGTCTCCATCCTGAGCCGGAGCTTTGAAGGCTCTAGGACGAGATGTGGGGGAAAGAAAAAAAATGAACGCACCTCCCCAGAGTGGGGAGCACTGTGTTACCATGGAAACAGTGCTGACGTCAGAGCATGCATTATGTGATTACTCATAGACTCTGTTGAGGAGTGGGCCAATAAAACAGGGACCATTACTCACACACAGGGAGATGGCCAGAGCTCAGGTTACACACATACTTCAGTGTGCACTCGCACACACACGTACACTAAAAGCACAAACAAAAGCATATACATATACACATGGCCAACTCATTCAAACGGCTCCATTTTAAATGAGAAAAAGACTGCAGACGACGGTCTAGAAGAACATTTTTACAATCAGGCTTGTTAAAATAATGCCAGTTTTTACAAATGCTCCCGATTTGGCATGGAAAACATGCAAATTCCTTGTATGCTTGATAATGTCAGTGCTGAGGAATGAGGCAATAACCTGAACACTCATCGCTTTGCTCTAAAATGTCAACACAAGTGTCCACTCGGTGACAACAGACAGAGAACCCACCTCTCCATCGCAACCAGGAGGAACACAAAACACTACCTCAGCAGCACAACCACAACCTGGATATCACTGACAGAATCTGCATGTTCGGCATTCCACAAACTCTGACCCGTGTCTGACAAAGCACATCAAACACAGACGGTTACATGTACACTATTGTGCGTCACAACACACACACTTGCATGCACACTTCCTCTCATCTTCTCCCACACATTCTCCACTGGGAGTTAAAACACTGTTAGGGCTGATAAGGATCCAGGCAAACAGAGTGGATAAACAGTCACTCTGGTAATTAAGAAAAATGGGCCTATCAGAGAAGAGCATGTAGAGACAAACATGTAATGCAGACTCTATTATAAAGGCCTTACACATTCCCGACACAAAGACCATTAGGTGAGTTCAGACGGACGGCAAGAGCATGGAAAGCCAATGAGGTCATTTTTCTTATTTTTTACTGCCAGCTAGCATAAACACAAAAGAAGTGGCACGTGTTGTTGCAAATACCAATCAATGCTTATGAATTTTGCACCTTAATGTTTGAATTGCACTGAAATAATTAAACTTCTTAACTCACCAGAGTTGATTCAGACACAGCAGACCGTAAGCTGTCCTCCAGAAACTGCTAAATGTGTATTCAACAATGCATATTTGCTCAAAATGCTGCTAGCTTGATGTTAGCCAGCTCATGTTTTCTAATAGCTGCAATAATGTTAGTTAGCCCACAGAAACAAAGATTCATGGGTTATGGAAACAGTGGGAATGTATGTTACTAAAATCAAGTCGAAACAAGTAGAAACAGTAACCATAAGGAGCTGGAGATATTAAAATGTCAGAATGCAGGAAAAATGAGATGAAAGATGGGTTGCTCAAAAATTTAGGAGACGTCCTACTATTTTCTGGACTGAGAAGAACACAAAAGCACAACTTAATACACCAGCCTGAAGTGGTCCTAAAAAAACTGACTCCATTATAATATGCTAATACTTAATTAAGTTGCTAGTTTAACTATCCTGTTCACTATAAGGTTTGAGTAGTATTAAAACATTATTAAAAATGTACCAATTACACTTCACCCAGGAGTGGGCGATATATCAAATATGGCACACTGCGGTGAGCATGCATGTTTATATGCTACCAGATAGGGAAAAAGTTGGACACGCATGCAGAAGTTGCATCCCGTGATTTTTTCATGTTGGCTTGAAATAAAATAAAATATCTTTCTCTGCTGTTACTGCAACTAGTACTGCAACTTCTGGATGCATGTCTTTTTCACGCTTTGGAGAGGCAAAGTGTGAAATCGACACAGTGGACCAGTGTGTCTATTATGTGGTACTGGGTTGCAATATTATAATTCTTTTAATCATATGAGCAAGATGCTGTTTAGTGGTCTTAACAATAATGTGGCTACACACAGTATAGACTGTCATAAATCTAAATGTGGTCAAACTACATTAGTGAGACATAACTTTTAAATAAGAGTGATTGTTCATAAAAAGGTGCTTGTGTTAAACAATGTGTTAAAGCTCATTGTTGTTTTAGCAGATTTTTCACATCAAAGGGGTAAATCTGGTATTTCACCTATTCCCAGTTGTTTTATTGTAATGTAAAATCATAATACATATTGAGGGTTTTTTCAGATGTGTGACCACTATGACGTTAACTTGTCCACAAAGTAAATGTTTTAGGTGCAACAGTGGATTCAGATCATGATTTTGCTTGCTAAAGCTGCTTGACATGACAGGTTAGAAAAACAACCTTGCCCAGCATTTTGAGTGTGTAACAATCATGTAGGTGAGGTAGGATCAAGTGATTAAGATGCAGTCACACAGACTTAGAAATGACCGTCAGGCAACCACCAGTCATGAAGGGAGAAATGGTTGTAAGAGTTGCTTGAAGTCGGTGGCAGTCGCTGGGAAAATGAAGTCATACAAGTCTACAGACCAGTCTGTGACTCCAGGCAACCACCATCACCAGAGAAAAACATGTAATCATTAAATGGTTGGCAAAAACTTCCTTGCAATTGTTTTTGGTTGCTAGCATAATGCTGCAGTCATGGTTTGAATGGAAGTGATGGACTTGTCTACAAACACTGTCCAGCTATCCCTCAAACTGCAGCGAAACTATGAAACGTGTGATGCAAATTGGAAATGGAAGTGGTTTACCTTCCAAGTAAAAGCTGTACATTTTGAAAAAGGCCCAACTTTTACTTTTGAAGGTGAACCTTGTTCTTTTCATTTTTTTCCAACACGAACAACATGAAAACCCACAGACAACTGTGGGAATCTTCTAGCAACCAAATCAATCACCAGGGGTTGCTTTTTTTTTGGGTTCAACCCTTACTTTAAAACTGATTTCACTCAGAGACAGCAAGAAAGTTCCAGGAACCACTGCCAAGCAGTCAGGGAATAGACACTTTTCCCTGAGAAACTGGTGGTTTTATCACACCAAGTATAGTGTACAACTCTTGAGAAATGTCCCCATGATGTCATGTGAGAAAAATATCAATAATTATAAACAAATATCTTGAGACAGCTGGCAATAGTAGTCAAGTTTAGTTTAATGTTATAATGATTAAAAAAAATACAATTTAACAACAAATATGTTTCTTTGTATTGACATTTCAAAGGAGTTTTTTCTTGAAAAAGTGACACAGGTTAGCACTGATCGATCATAAGACAGATTGTAACTACTGCTGAGTGATTTCAAGAGGAGTATTCATCCAGCCAGATGAATGTTCTCTTTTTCCTCTTTATGCTCGAACATGATGTTACATGTGAGCTTTATCAGGCATCAATCTACCTTCCTCTGAAGTATCTGTATTTTTAACTGTCCTTAATTTCCATGACGCAAGTTCAGTTATTGCATTTGGGACAAGTACTCCATGTCATTTCTCTGCCACAAATGTGACTGAGCTCTGGCCAAAACCTGATATACTATACTCTGCATCATCACTAATTTGGTTACAATGATACCATATCTGAGATGATCTAATTAGAGGCTTACAAGGCCAGTAGCTCTCCCTACCTCTGTGTGTCACTGCAAATTGTGTAAATGTGTCTTATTTGTGCTCCTATTAGTAAGCACACATATATGTGTTGATGCATCACAGAATAAGCTTATGGAGACGTGCGCACGCACACGTGTGTGTGTGTGTGTGTGTGTGTGTGTGTGTGTGTGTGTGTGTGTGTGTGTGTGTGTGTGTGTGTGTGTGTGTGTGTGTTAAAACAAGCACAAGCTGCAGTCCACCTGGCACGCCAGTGGGCTTAATGAGTCTCACGTTCATGCAGCATGCACAGCCACATCCACCGCCTGAGGCTCTGATGACCAGGTGCTCTGACACAACACATCTTCAAAAAACAACGTGAGCAGGAGCCTCCCAGAGGACGGTTCCTCTAGTAATATCACCGTGACCAGCTAAGAAGAAACTGTTTTACTTTAAAATGTTGTTCTAAAATCTTGCTAGCTAACTATAACTAACTTTTGAAAAGGTGCAAGGCTGTCACAAACATTGCCTAAAGCGGGAAAATGTCAGTTACTTTGTAATCATTTTGCATATAATCTTGTTCCATTTTCCTATTCAACTCTCAACATCATTAGTGTTTGTTATTGTTCTTATTTTAAAGTTACAGAGTTTAAAATCTCACCACTAGATGTCAGTATATTGCAGTCAACACCTCTCAATTCAAGTGCTTAATCCTAGCTAAAGGTGGATGCTTAGCCAGTTTTTGTCAGCTTCTGTAATCTGCCGACAACAAGTAATTCTTACAAGATCTGGAATAAATGAGCATTTTTATGCACATTTTTTGTGTTAGAGCTCCAAATAGTTCAGGCGATGAGGTTTGAGGTGAGGAGGAAGAGGATGACATTTTATCCAAATGACGGTCACGTTGTCGCAAATGCCTACGACTTCTTTTCTACTACTAGAAATATGCCCGGTCTCTAGCCACATAAATAAAAAGTACTGGGCCAAGCAGCAATATTCGTCTTGGCCAATGTATTCGAGATGGGAAGGCAACATGGCAGCTTCTATGATTCCGGGAATACATCAGTTTGTTAGAAGATGGAATTACACACTAATACACACTGTGTAAAGCTTGAGTCAGGAACATTTGCTTAGTGTTGTTGGCTAAAAAGTATTTTCTTCTCCAAAATAACCCCCCCCCCCCCCCCCAACTTTACATACGATGAAGCTACACAGCACCGAGAACTAATGCAACTTGTAATAGAAGGAGTTACATTTCATATTTAAAATGAATTCTGATATTTTGGGGATTGAAAACAATATTTTCATTACAAGTTAGCATTAAACTGAATTACTAAAGACAGGGGTGGGCAAAGAAGGAAGTATCTTGCCCCGACATGGACGGGATCCAGTCGGGATCTAGTCCAGTCATTTCAGACTTAGCAACACAAATATACTGATGAACTGCAGCTGCGGGGTCTGAAGAGAAGGCCACCTCATTACTTCACCTCCCAAAAAAAACAAAAACCTCTGCCACGCTTTCTTCCTCACTCACTTCTCTTGTTACTAAGGGCAAGAGGGTACACCTGCACTCAAGAGAGCCATTTCTGCATCCGTTACTTTAGGGCGGACCGGCGGTAATAACAGTGCTACTGCTGATCGGAGTTCAGTTTCTCCCGCACCGTTTACTCTTGATCCTCAGACTTCCTGAGAACAAATGAACAACTTTTTGTTAGGGATTATGATTCAAGGAGTGTTAGAATTTTATCCACATGTTTGAGTTAGTGGGAGGGTTCGATTGCAGCCAATGGAATTGCTGGCTGCTGCAACCTGCAGCACAGTCCTGCCGATCTGAAAAACCTGACCAGTCTGCTGCTACCACGGCATTGATATAGAGCGCTAAAGGACCTTGAAGGGAATGCATCTGTCCAACATGTCTCATCTCCCCTAATGTTTCCTCTCAGATGTGACCCTTGGTTCCAGTTCCTTTCCAGCAGCTGATCACCATATGTAAAAGGCCCACACAGGTCCACTGAATCCCTCCCTAATGGGCTGCACAGATGCCACTTTCCTGGAACATCTCTCCCCGTGTGTGTGTGTGTGTGTGTGTGTGTGTGTGTGTGTGTGTGTGTGTGTGTGTGTGTCCGTATCCCTGCCTTTCTCTGTGAAAACAGACTCTGACGTTCCACACATTCTCTTCAATATGTTTCACCGCTGTCTGGAAACAATGAAAAGATGCTGGGTGAGAAGTGTGGGGAGAAGAAAAAAATGCAAAGGAAGAATTGTGGAAAATGACACGGTGGGAGAAAGGGAAACACATAAGGGGGAAAATTATACTGCTGTTTGGATAAGAGTTGTTGAGGGTAAGTAAAAAGGGAAGTACGTAAGCTAACAGCAGGTCAGTTGTGAAGGGAGGAGGAGAGGGAGTGGGTGAGGGTAGATTATTGACTTAATGGCAGAATCAAGGCTGTCAAGTGCTGCAGAGACACTGTTTGTGCAGTTTGGACTGGATCTGCTAGAGCGTGCGATGTGATGATGGAAATCTTACACTCAAAACAAGCCCACTGACCTTTTCATCCGCTGGTCCCTGAATCAGAGTTAACATTGTGCCAATGTGGAAATAAATGGGTGCTTATTACATCTGTGGCAACACTGCACTCTGGCCCCCTTTATTGCAGGTGGGCGCGCGTGTTATGCGTGCATGTGCACTTTGTGTAAAATGAAGCAGATAATTATCTTTATAAACATGTAATGTAGTTGGCTCGGGTCTCAGCCCGCTGTCCGTCAGCAACCAGAGGGGCTGGCGAGGAATGCAAAAATCTTAGAAACTGGGTCACTTCTTGAAGGTGACCAATCTTCGTTATCCCTGACATTTCCGAAATAATCAGCTCGTCATAAACAGTATGAGGACCCTCTAGAGGTCCAACCATTTTGTTCGTGAAGAGGCCTGATCAAACATCTGCCTGGAATAATATGATGCCTCTGATGCTTCCCATAACTAACAAAGAGGACACAGCTGCTAAAAAGTGATCTGGATTAAAAATCTAACATTATCACGACTGCACAGCCAAGCTACTAATTGAGATCAACAGGCACTGATGTTTGCCTTTCTTAAGATCTAGGATAAGCAAATTTTTTCTCAGAAATTGGAAACTGACTGCCAGCTGTGGCATGCCAGAAAGTGAAGCAAGGGAGAAAGGCTGAACATATTATTGTGACGTATATGCAACATAGATATCCAAAATATTTGTCTAAAAATCCAAATATTTGCAAAGATTCTGGGATAAATCCCTGGAAATGAGGTGTTTGCAAAGACAATAAGACGGACTTGTTCATATAAAAATCGCCGACTGTTCTGCCAGCAAAGAATTGCTTGCACCTTTTCTCTGCTGAAGAATGAACAAAGGAAGAATGAGAGAGACTACACATCTAACTCTTGTGTGAATAAACTTGCTGTTTCCATTATTTGATGTAATCAAATTTGTTCAAATTAGCGCAAACTATGTAGAAGATCAGCTACGCCGCAGATTTGCATATCAGGTTTAGGGGGTGAAATCTGATTAGACGAAACTCCCACGGGAGAATGAGTCCAGATTCAAATGATGTCACATGAAAAGGCTAAAAGAGAAACAAAAATTGAAAGTAATAAATAAAAACAAACCCATAATAATTGTGTTTCTGGGTTGAATTCTGACATTAAAACGGCAATGAAATGATTGAATATACAGATATACTCAATACCTTCTAATTACAGACTGATCAGATACATGTGAGACCACAACAGCGATCTGTAATGTAGTTTAGGAAAACCTCCAGCAGGGCTTCTATGTTTAATTTTTTCTTTTACTCTCAGAAATGTTTGTGTTGACTCAACTTTTAAGGATTGTTTTTCATTAAAATCTGATTTAACCTTCCCTGGTTAGGGTCACTTGCCATAAAAAAACAAGAACAAGAGATTTTTTTTAAAAAAGAAAGACCCCCAAACACCTGGTCAATAGTGTGCCCTTGTTCAGTGATTTCAGGTTATAGAACCAATAGATGTCAGAATCAATCGACCCTTCTCCTATTGGGATTTCTGCATGCAACAGAGCATTCTTTAGAAAACCAAAACAATGATTTAAAACATAGTAAAGCGCTCGAAGGAGCTGGAACGGCAGATTCTGGCAATAATGGTGACTAAGCTATGAGTGCAGCTACAACAAGTCATGTGACCCAGCTTCAGCATAATAATATTGATTGCAGATGTCACACCTGTAACAAAACTGTACAGGTTTGGTTCTCCAGTGGGAATGCATGTCAGCTTGAACTGTGCAGTCACTCTGCTGGAACAAAAAAACGTGACAGGCACAGTTGCATTTTCAGGAAAAGGTGCAAATAGCCGTGAGATAAAGAGAGCCTACATATCTAACTGACAGACCAGGAAGAAAGGCTTTATGTAACATCTGAAATCACGGCAGATGGGAAAAGGAGACAATTGATGGAGCTGCTGGAGAGCTGAACATCCACCTTACATAACCAAAGTGGCGTAACTAAAAGACGTACTGTAGAATCGGCTTCAGGCTCCTTTTTTCCTGTCGCTCGGACACCTGTTAGAGAAAAACCACCAGATATTACCTCAGTGACTCACTAAGTCACTTCTGTGATGCTTTAACTCTTAGACTAATATCTCACAAGCAGACGACCGCATTGGTTCACGTCTGCGCACAGCCATAAACGCAAATGAGACCCACCTAAATGTCTTGTGTCATTTATTCGCTTTCTGTGGGCATTTTAACGGAAAATAAAGACAGAGTACAATGTGTGCATAAAAACTAGGTGTTAGTGTGTGCGTGTGTATATGCACGTGCGCATGCAGGCTCATCTGTGCAACATCTGCTCAACCAGCCCAAGGCTCCTTGCCTCTTGAGAAGTGGGTCACGTTTCCTGATGACGACAAAGGTCCTTCTGCCTCTCCAGTTTGTGGAGTTTTGCCAAAACCACCACATGCCTTTCTTCATCCTTACAATGGAAACGCTAACCCTAAAGAATCATCAGCCAAACCTATCAGAATTTTTGAATGGCAATACTGAAGTGTGACTGACCACATGGGAAGGGGTGGGGGGATGCAACACGACAGACATATTATGTTGGCAAACTTTTTTCCAATCTGAACAGAAGAGAAGAAAAGGGAAGGATAATCATAGATATGGAGATTTCATTCAAGCTGTCAGGCCCCGGAGGAGACGATGCAGGAACCAGAGAGAGTATGAATGGAACAGCAGCTAATGGAAAATATTATGGAGAGAGAGGGAATGTGGAGAGAGAAATCTAAGGTGGCCCTTGGCAAATAACCATTCAAAAAGCCTGGTACTCCTGTTCTAATCTCAGTCCCATTGCTACTGTATGAGCTTTCAGCGTTTCTCTTCACAACACACAGACTACAGACACGCACTAAACATATGAGTGTACATTATCATTTATTGGTTTGGCTTGTGCTACTTCAAGCAGCTAGCAGTTGGTATTGGCTAACTTGGGAAGGAAGGGGTGCCTGGAATCAACAGTCCAATATTTACACAGGATTGTGTGGCAAAACATGCATACATGGAAGAGCCTGCTGTTCATCGCAATAAACTCAGGCAGAATATAAATGGATGTCATCTACATAAAAGCAAGTTGCCCTTTGCATTGCTTAGTGTCTCCAAGCAGTGCCATAACAAATCAATGGGACCTTGCAATCTGTTTGTGCGTTTGTATATTGGAAGGCAGTTACATTGTCCAGAAAATATGCACAGCGGTACTTCATCGTGCTCTTCATTATACTTAAAGAGCACAAGCATTTGATGATAGACGTAGGACAGTGGCGCTGCCTTCGTCTCACTGTTTTCTAACAACTGGACACAGACCCACACTTCTAACTTAATACGAGAGCACTGAGTGAGCAATTAAGTCGTGCAAGTGTGAGTCTGTCGGAGGGCCATTTGGTTGCTTTCTTTGCATCTTGAAACAAGTAAATGTCAAGTGCACAATACTCACTTAAAATAAAGATTTAAATATTTATCATACACACACTGAACAAAAAGAAAACAGTTCCTCTAAACTTTAGTGTTCACATCATTAAAACATAACATAAACTCTCCCTGAACTTAACAGAGAAAGACAGTCAAAACTTACAGTTACGGCTATTTCAGAATCAGCAGTCGCCATGCATGTCTTTGGATAGACTGGCAATGAATTGGATAATCAGAAGAAGACGGATGGATGTATGGATGGAAAACTAACTTATTTCTGAAAAATTAGCTATTTGTTGTTGCATAGTGGATTAAAAATGTAACCAAAGTTGTCCAAAAGAGGCTCTGCACTGTTAAATTAAATGTAACCTACTTTGGTATTACCTCATCCACAGCACGTCCATAAAAATCTAAATTATGGGGTGACCCAATAGATGAGAGGTTAGAGCGCATGCCACATGGGTAATGAATCACCAGTTTGCTTGTTATTCCCCTACTCTGTTTCCTTGCATTACCTGTCTATCTCTAATAGTATTATTAAAAAGAAAGGCATAAAATGCTCCCAAAAATGTTCTTTTAAAAAAAAAAAAAAACAAATCATATCAACACCATTAATCTTCATGCCAGTTCAGCATGTACCTACAGTTATACATTGCACTTTTAATATCTGGTTAATTGAAAGTGACTGTGAAAAAACAACCCCTAACCCAAACCCGAAGACTCTTGCCACTGCAAGTGGTGAAATAGCCCGACTGACAGACAGATGTACAGACAGATTTTTTTTTTCTCTAACATATTTAGAGAGTAAAACATAGCATTGAGCAGGGAACAGCAGAAGCCTTGTTGGCTGCAGGGACAGACGGGCTCATGGTGAGCCAGTGAGGCAGTGGGCCGGACTGAAGGGGAGGGCTCCCCAGGCAGAGGTTACAATAACACAGTTCCTTGCACCACGCCACTGAGCGGGAGAGACATAAAGCCTGCTGACTAAATCGGCTTTACATTCGGGTCTAAAAGATTATATTCCACAGTCAGAGCTTGACCAAATGAAATAAAGTGAGATACGATATGTACTTTATTAACCAGGGAACTCTGTCATTAACGATATGAAGCTGAAACTGTTTTAGCACAATGTAGCTGAGTAAGTCTACTCCACTTACTGTGCTGCACTCAAACTTTTAATCTACTTGAAATCTCAATTTTCCAGTACTTTATACTTACACTCTACACTGTATACCAGACACAAAAATTCTACATTTCATTCTATTAGGTTTACAGCTATAATGTGCAGATGAAAAAAGTTAACCTACGTAAAAGATTGAGCCTAAACTCAGCAAGATATATCCCTAAAGTAATTTTTATATATTGAGGAACAGGTAATAGTAATTCCATGATATAATGTATATTTAACTCCCATATAGAGCATTGTTGAGGCAGTGACATCAAAGTACCTATATCTACATATATTTATAGTACATATATTTAAGCACAAACGTAAATCGTGGACTGAGCAGTCTATTTAAACTAAAGGCCAATTTTATTACTGTGAGGATGTAAAGAAAAAGCACTGTGTGTGTGTGTGTGTGTGTGTGTGTGTGTGTGTGTGTGTGTGTGTGTGTGTGTGTGTGTGTGTGTGTGTGTGTGTGTGTGTGTGTGCGTGTGTGTAATTATGGAAATACACTCTTCCTTTAATGCTAAGTGTTGCACTTACTTGATTCTCATTAATAAAACACAAAACTATAAGAAGAACTTTTACTTTTTTTAATTACAATTTAGAAAGTTGTCATCTTTTTGTCTAATCTCAATACTCAAAGTAAATGTGTCACAAAATATGTTTGAATTTATGCACAATAGAAGCTCAAAGGGGCATGAAATCAAAACACTCAAAGAACAAGTTGTTTGGATTTATAAGACAGAATTTGAATAGTTTGAATCTCCACCACTCCTGTGTTCATGCAAGCTGTTATCAAGGATCTGAATACCTCTATAAACACTGGCATTTTGGAAACAGTACAATGTTTAAGGGACAACTCACACTACATGTTCAAGTTAAATTGAACAAAAAAGTCTCAACAGTCTGAACAGTTGAAAGCCTGAGAAACAAACCAGGCAGTGGATTACTAAATGCAGTCATTCATCACTGAAAACCACTTCTCTTGTCATGCTCTTGAAATGTATAATCAATTAATAGCTGACTATGTTTGGATTTATTGGGCAGCCTCAGTCATAGGGGCTCAAAATGTTCCCCCTCGCTAAATGAGTCATGGCAGCAGCAGCAGCAGCAGCGACAGCAGCAACTGTGGCCTGCTCTGTTTCTAATGCAGACACAATGATACTGGAACAGGAGGATTAGCTGACCTTCCCCTACTCAATCTGAGCTCAGATGAAAGAGTCCTTAGATAATTTTTTTTTCTGGGGAGGTATTTTCCAAAATATAAAAGGAAGAAAAGAGAGAGTGGAAACGAACAGTTATTTATTCTGTGTTTCACACATTCTACTGGCTGTCGCTATTTCAGTCTAGAACTACATTTCCACCTCCCTCTCCTGAATACGTACACATGCTCACTTGAGCACACACCTCCTGGGGAAATGTGAGAGTATCTATTCATTCGGCAGAGGCCAGCTGTACACCTGGTGACAGCCCGGGATGGTGGTGTTGGCTCAGGTCACGGTGTGCAGGGAGAGAAAGGGAAAGGGCTGAGTAAATGGGCCCGTGGGCCTGTCCTTCAGGCCCTTCAACCTGCACATTCCAATTCATATAGCAGCAGGGCAACGGCTGGAATGTCTCCTCATGTAAGGGATTACTGTCTTAAAGGTGGGCTCCTCTTGTGATTGAAAGGCCCCTAGGATGATAAATAGACATGAAAGCCTGAGGCATTGCATTCATTTCCCCAAACGAATGTACTGCCCATCCCTTAGAGAGCAAAATGGCTTGGCTTCAGGGTTACAGACACAAATGTTTGGATTCAAGAAAATACTGAAGTTATTCAAATTTTTTTCGGTTTCAGACTTCAGAATTTAGGAAAAGCTATCTTATGACTCTTTTAGATGTTAGATGTTTGCTTGCTAATATAAGTTTGTAAGTAAATTTTCAACATATACCCTCGTTTCATATGCATTGTAAAGGCCTGACAGTGATGCTAGAAATGTTAGCCAGAAAGCAGCCATGGCCTAAGGACCACAATGCCTAATTATGAAAAAAGATCCACCATAAAAATTCCACAACCGTTATTGGAATCTGGAACCAGCAGGACTTTTTCCTGGAACAATCCTTTACTAGATATTTCCTGTATTGCCCCTGTAGTCTGGCACCATCTCTCAGGCATGCATTTGACCTACAGTGATCAGCCACAACACTAAAACCTCTGACTAGGTGAACTGAATAAAATTCTCGGGTTCTGTCATTTATGTCTGGGTAACTATGACAAGCCTACCCACCAAAACATTGTTTGCAGTCTGAGCATCTGCAGGATGTGCCACACTAAGTTTGATCCCTCAGGGCTCCAACCTGCAAGCCACAAGACACCACTGCCACCCTCCTGGTACCACAGGCATCACAGGACACCCCAAAAAGGACCTATGTTCATATTTCAAGGGTCAGAGCGATGTTGTGGCTTTTTAAAAGAATCAATATATCTACCAAATAGATCAATAGGAAGATACTGATCTCCTAGTTGATCTGAGGACTTTAAGATCTTATAAAATCTCTATTTATGTTTTTACCACCGTCTGTGCTCTAAAATCACTTTAGGCTGCATGTTTCTATAAACGATGTTATGGTAATGACAAATAAAGCTGAATATTCTTTACTTCTGCAGTTTCTTTGGTATTATTATTTTTCTTTAAGGGCAGTTTACCACATTTACAAAGTGGGCTATCTAATATTTCTTCATGCATTTAGATCTATCTAGCAGGGATAATGCTTACTGTTAAGCCAGATTTCCCCATATAGACTAATTTTTTAAAGTTGTTCCCGGCCAGTTCTTAAAAGTGCAGTCTTATATAGACCAAAAATATATATATTTATACAATCATTACAAATTCAGTTGTTCTAGCAGTAAGATAAAAAGACATTAATGAGCTATAACAAGTAAAAAAAACTTTTCTCTAGAAAAATAAAAACATGTCTACAGTTCTCAAAATAAAAAATCAACAAGTTATGGTAATGACATGCTGACGCGAGTATTGGCTACGTAGTATTACAAACACTATCCAGCCCTATTGGTATGCACGGACATCCACTTCTTCACCACCACGTGCGCACACTTTCTCTCTATCTTTGTCTCACATACACAGACACACACTCATGCACAAGCACGGACGCCCACATACTCTACTCATAAACACTTTTGTGCCAGGAACATTCTGTTCACCTCCATTACAGAAATAGTCCATCTCTTATGGTAACACAGAAAACTTGAGTGACATAGTTGCCTTAGTCAAGAACACAGGAGAAATGAGTACAGTTCATAATCTACTATTCAATTCACGCAAAAAAAGAAGTTTAAAAAATCTGTACTTCACTTTAGATTCTGCTGTAGTCCAGTGTGAGCCAGTTACTGGGAACCTGAGGTGTTAATATGTGTGATGTGTGTTAGAGCTGGAGGCCTGCATCTGTCTAGCCGTTCCAGCTGTGTTGGGTTGCGTCTGTGGTTAGAGGCCCTCCATGTTTCTCAGAGCGGATTCAACCTCTCAGCCTACAGCAGCTGGCAGCCATCAAGCTGCTGGCACCACATACACACACACACACATGTGCACACATGCTCACACAGACGTCTGCAATTTCCATGGTAATCAGTAGAGAACCAGAGCGTGGTTGTGCCAGGGTTAGGGAAGAGAGGGAAGGATATTCAATTCAGTCCCGGACCTCTAGTTTGGTTGGCTTAAATGATCAGAGATACAGGGAATGAGCTAGATCTTGTTGCTGTAAATGACTGAAATGAAAGAAGTGGACACAGATGTGTGATTCAGGAGAGTAGTTTAAAGAATAATTCTGGTTAATCAAAGCCTGGGCGTTATTTGTGTTGTTTTGCGATCAATACTGATAACTTTGTTCTCGCTCAGTTAAATGCTAAGCTCTAGGATCAAGGTAATATCACTAACAAGTGATTATGGACAAGAAAATTAGCTCATTGTCAAAATATAGCACTGTGTCATGCGGCAAATTTGACATCACATCCTGTAAGCCTGTGTCGCGCACAACAATCTCTGTAGCACTTCAGTCAGTCGTGCAGCTCTTGATTTTGTAACCTGGCACGTTGCGCCATGGCAACTGTAGTTTGGTTGAAGACACAAGTGTACAATCGTAGTGGTTTTTTACCGCCATTTGAATGCTATTCCAGTATGGAAGCTGAGAGACATACAGATGTACAGAAGAAGACGTTGGAACGGTTTGAAAACTTGACAGTTTGTGGAAAAATCTGGGAAAAAAACACTGGACAAAGTCTTAGCTTTTGGTAAAGGCATTGTTTAAAACTATTTGTTGATCAGCTGGATACATTATTTAAAAGAAATTAAAAAACAAAAGCCACTGGCATAGATAACCTGTTTGGTTTGGTTACATAGTGTCAAAGCCATTTATCTGATACTTAAGCCAGCTGAACTACATATTAATCACTTCAGTGTGCACAATGACGACATATTTGATTGAAGTGATTGACAAAACTATGGAAACAGCACCCAGTTCTCATAATTCCAAGAGAACCTTTGGAGGCTTGGACGGGCAACTTCAAGACCAAAACCTGGAGTGATGTGGCTTCATGCTGGTTAGCCAACATGGCAGAGGTAACACATACAAATCTGGAGCATAAGCACGTTAAAAGTTGCTACTCTGCATCAGTAAAACGCAAGACTCTTCCACCATTCAGGGGGGGGGGGTAAGAGTAAGCCTGGTGTTTTGCCTGGCTACTAAACAAAACCTCAAATGACCTACTTTCATTCCTACCCCGATTCCTCCACCCCTCGCCTCCTCCTCTTCACACACGCACAGCACAGCTAATACACGGGGACTGAATGAGGACTGAAAGTGTGAAGTGGAACGCCCAATCACAAGACACGGAACCCCATGCTGATATCAGCTTCCTTTCCAAGTGCAAAAGGAGGCTTTCAGTGAGACCATTCCTAACCCAGAGGCCATTCAAGTTTTTGAAAAATATTTAAGAAAAAAAAAAAAGTTAAAACGCATCATGTCCCATGAGGCTACGAGTTTAGAATACAAACAAGCTGCTCAGGATGAGAGTGTGCAGTGGTAAATCACTGCCCTACAGGCTATCAACAACCTCCTCCATCCCAAACACAATTCAATTACGGACAGTGCGGTAAAAATAGAGTAAGAGGAAACCTTTACAAGAGCAACAGTAATTGTGTTTGGAACCCATTCTGCAGGAAGTCATTATCATAGATTTCAAGAATATCTTCATCATCCGAGTTAAGAAAGAATTTCCTCCTCTGGCTGGGATAATATTTGTGCTGGTGTCAGAGAGAGTACAGAGAGTGGAGAAATAGCTATGGAAAGGGGCAGGGTTAGTGAGAGAAAGGGGAGTGGCTTCAAAGACCTTGCAAAGGGTGTAGTACTTTACTCCCCATTACCGGCCTGATCAGCTCTGCCCAAACTTTGCAGCTCAGGTAGGAGAGGTCAAAACTGCTTTCCTCTGCTTCTGCGCACAGAAAGTTCTATGGTGGCGCTTATGTCTACAGCAGGACAGCCTTGGACTCAAATTTCCTCACATGCTGTGAAAAGTGATCCACACGAGTCCACACCTTATTCTCCAGTTCAATATCCCCAACTGAAATACAGAAGACCGGCTTGTCATTTCGTATTAAACCAAGACGAAGAACTATCCCGCAGAGGCCCCTGCTAGCTGCTATCAGATCAGCTGATAATGACTTTCTTTTATTAAGCCAAAGATGGGGGTGGGAGGTGGGGGGGACAACCCCAGCATTGCAAAATGCATCTATTTAGTGAGCTGATAGATGTCGGCAGCCAATTTGTGTTTAAAAAAAGGGAAAATTACTGTTTATCAAATCTACTGTTGTGCGAATTTGAGCAGTGCCTCAAAGCGTGACTTTGGAAGGATGGTGATGAGAATGGGGGGTAGAGAAGCTTTGAGATTTGTGATGAAGCAAAGAAACAGATTTCTCTTTGCTCTGTTTATTTTCTGAATAAACAGTTTTTACATCGTGACTATGAATCTGAAGAGCTTTGTTTCTTTTTTTTTTGTTTTTTTTAATAAGACTCAAAGGTCTTTGAGAGAAGCTTCCTGAGAAAAATAAAGTTAAGTATCAAATGTAATGCTCCATCCAGGATTACACTGTTCTTCAAACACTTCAGTCACACAGCACTAGTGTAAACATCATCGGGTCAACACAGCGCAGATGTACTCCTTGTTATGCTGCTTCTTTAAAACATCATAACTCTCTTGAAAACAGCAAAAGGGCAAACTGTTAAAACATCAACCAGCCTCTTTACAACAAAGACACTCCTAGAAAATTACAGCCTCGTTGCTGTTAAACACTAAATACATATATTTTCATCTGCCAGACGGATTTTTAAAAATATATATAGATGTATATATTTGCTGTCTGGCATCTCTCCTGTTCCCATCACCATGTGGCGGTTGCTTCGCGGGCCCCGAAAAGTGTGACTGATCCCCTTCACCCCCACCAACCCCCTGGGATGCCAGAGCCCAGTGGGAATAAGGTGATGACTAGTGTGGATCAGCGCAAGCTTGTTTACACATTACAGACCACACAGACAAGACAGCATATGCACGCCATGTGTGGCTCAATTACATGCAGGCGGTGACTGGTCAACTGCTAAGCAGAACCATCAGAGATGAAAGGGAAGGGTGCATCACTTGGCCTTTGTTGTAGAAGCTTTAATATGTCGTGAACTTCTTCATGTTGTGCTGTGGGTGCCTGCATTGCCGTCTTTACGTCCCACTACAAACACCTGTAATTGAGACGGTCTTTCAGCAGAGGGCTCCAGCCTGGCTGAGGTGACAATGTAGGAGAGTCACAGATGTTGTAAATGTCTGCACTCTTTCATGATATTGCCTACTTTGTCAGCTGGTTCCATCCTGCTTTTGAGTGAGGTATGGGGACTGAAAACACAAAACATCATAAATCATAACTTGTCTGTTTTTACTGTGCTCTAAGCAACTGTTTTGAATTCAGTGGAGCCTGAATCCAAAAGTAAAACCTGGTGTCCACCCTTTTTTATGTGTTTTGACATCTGCAAGCTTTGTAGAGGTGCATTGCTGTGACTTATTGCAGTTTAGCCGTCAAATGTATCCGCGTAGTCTCACTGCTTTGGTGAGGCATGGAGAAATTAAAAATATACTTTACTGAACTTTTACCTTTACTCGATTTCTGAATTGTTTTAAAAGCATCGTCGCGTACACTGAAAACAAGAGCAAATTTAGAGAATATTTCATGCAGAATTGAGAAGATATCAAAAACTATATGTAGAAATTGAACTGCTTTCCTCATGTGTAAATAAATATAATATGAAATAATTTATTTTATTTGTGGGACAACTCTTTAACATCCTACTTCAAGTAAAAAAAAGTAAAAAATAAATACACAAAAATAAGCTTCAGTTGCAAAATCATTCCTAAATCAAAAAAAAAGTGCAAAGTGTAAAATATCTAAGAGTCTTTTCATATCCAAATTGTGCACCATATGTGTGCATGTGTGTGACCACAAAGAAAAACAAACTAGCACACTGCAACACTAACTAGCCCTGAAGGCATCTTTCAAGTGGCCGACAGTGCAGCCTCTCATCTGCCACACTAACCACACTCATAGGTCACAACGATAGCTTTGATGGCTCTAAAAGTCAGTTTCCCATTCATTGATTTTGCATTCGAAAGGCTTTAAGAGTTGATATGAGTTCATTTAAGTGAAGCTAACCTGTCTTCTTTAACGCAGGAATGCATGTGTAACAGTATCAGTAAAAATTTGAAAGTCAGTGCAACCACATTCCAGAGGTTTAAGTACAGCAAGCAAGTAAAGTGGTGAGAAACAAGTGACATTAAAGTCCAAGACAGAAAAGCAGTGGCTCAGACATTATCTGGGGAAAACATTTGATAAAAAAAAAATTAGGGATGACAGGGATCAGCTTCCCTTTCTCATCAGTACTCGAAGGCACGGACTCAAAAATAGCATTCCATTTAGCAAAAACACTTCACATTTGGTACTTTATTTTTGAAATGACAAAAGTGAGCTTGACATTAAACCATAGGCCGAAGTTTTTTTTCTACTCCAAAAACATTACACTGGTTTGAAATGTGCATCGATTTCTTGAAAAATGAGGAAAATCTGCATTAATTCATATGTTTTTTAAGATGTATTATCAGTTTAGATTTTTAAAAAGGTATTTGTAATGATAACTTGTCTAAACAGTTTAAGTGTGGATGTAAATAGGAAAAATAAATCCTTTGTTAGTATTGAATTTGTGCCTGAGAGTGGCTGCAATTAGCTCCACAAAATATGACAAGATATCTGTCAAAAATGATTTGATCTGATCAAAGATCAAAGCACACCCAAGTAAACTGTAATCTCCACACTGCAAGGTTAAAAAAAAATACAAAAAACAGCACATTACTTAACAATAATTATAATAATACTTGTATTATCATATTATTAGACTTTCTGTTGTTATGTTATTCTGTTGTGACATGCCTGACTTTCCTTTTCAAATTAGGATCCTGCACACCGTCTGGCTTTGTTAAAATCCCTGCTAATAATAATAAAATAACATTGAAATTTGTGATCAGATCCATAAAGGGCCAGTGGTCCATGTTTTGATGCCACTGCTCAGACTGTTCCCATCTTTCCTCCGCTCCACTCAAAAAAACAAAAACAAACAAAAAAAATTCATAGGACACAAAGCAGAAAGAGAAAAGTTCAAGGGGACAAGAACTTCTTACCTGGTCTCTTTGGATGCATGGCAGAGAGGTCCGGCGATGTGACTTGCTGTTGGACTGACTGTGTGCCATGTCTGAGGCTATCACAGAACTGGACCTCCTGCGCCTTTTAAATACAGGGATCTCTTCCCTGGCCTCAGTCACAGGGGTGCAGCCCTCCTTGTGTCTCCCTTGGTTGGGAAGGAGCTTGTCAGCATACCTCGCCAGCAGGATGCCCAGCACTCCAACCAGGTACGCTACGTATGGTCTCCAAGTGGCCCGCACTTTGTGCAGAGAGAAGAGTGAGATAGTCCTGACTACGCTGATGAAAACGATCACCGATATGCCCTGATTCAACCGTACTACCATGAGTGCGCCGGTGGCCACGCAGAGGAGCACAACAACGGCCGCTGTCGTGAATGAAAACAGCTGCTCATCTGTCCCATCCAGAAGAGACCACGCCGCTACTTCGCCCAGGTGGCACAAGGTTAGGAGGGAGATGGCGGTCTGGATTAGAACCCCGCAGCGGATTAAGTACACACCGACCCAAAAGAAGGCACATACAAGGGTGAACAATGGCGAAACCACACTCCAGCAAGTTTGCAACAGCTCTGCTGCGCAGCCTGAAACGAAGTGAAGGGGAGACGATGAATGCGAGAGTCTGCTGTCAGCGCTGCTGCTGGCATCAGCTTTCCAGTCTGCACATTTGACCAGCAGAGCGAGAAAAAACGAAAGCGAGCCCACACACACCGCACTCCGGAGTCTTTGCGAACTCCATATTTTTGTAAACATCAGTCTCACCCACGACTCATAGTGTCGGTCTCGCCACAGTGGAATGACACATGTTTTCACATAACCATTGCGATCCGGTGCGCCGAAGCTTCTTTCGTAAGTGCTACTCTGCGCACCGTTACTGCAAGCTTCTGAAGGCATCGCCATCACTCATGGCAGATATGAAGTATGAGGAAGTCTATAATGCATCTATGATAGTGCGGTCATGGGACAGGACACAAGTGACAAAACAAGCGTAATTTATTGTAAGCACAAAGGAAAAGAGCACGGCGAATACGCACACACGTCTCTCCATTTACGCATGGAGATGTACTGCCAGGGAATGCACTCTTTTGTTTTTCCAGGTGCGGGATGAGGAACTGCTGCCCCAAAACAACATAAAAGAAGCATGGACGACAGAATTACTCAGATGTGTTACAGATCTAGGGCACCGCTTCTTTGCACACACATGTCCCGCGTTGCCCTCCTTTGTGGCGCGCCGTCTCTTTGACTTTGTCTGCTGTCATTCTCGTTCTTTTGTACATCCACGGCCCGTGCAGCAGCACCAGCAGCAGCAGTAGCAGTCTTTGCAAAACATCCGTCCCGTTCTGCGAACATTCAGCCTTAAACCATTTGTTTCGACACTTTTCGGTTTCTCCCCAAACGGTAAGAGTCTCCGGTTACTTTCGAGGATAAAAGCCGCTGAGGAATTTAAGCCGCTCGAGTGAGTGTCCGCCAGGTTGTCGCTCAGCGTTTCGCGTGTTTGTCACCAGCTCTTTAACCAGCCGTGAGTCTCAGCTCATTCACACCCCCGAGTTCCTACTTCACACAGGGAGCAAGATATTGCAGCGGCAGTGAAACCCCCAAATCCTCCTCAGCCAGCCCAGCAGGCGTTGTCCTCACATATATTTTTTTTAAACATTTTTAATACATCACCATGTAACATATACATGCATATGAGTATTTGTATACGTTTTTTTTAAGATAGAAAATTTAAAAAAATTTAAAAAAAAATGTGGACGACCTATATTTCCCTGGAGTTTCTCTCTGTTTGGCGTAATTACGGGGTCTTTAGGAACAAAAATTCAAAGCACGTTACATCACAAAGAGTTTATTTTAATTTATCATTTTCTTACATTATTTTTTTGTCAAAAATTTTATTTTATTTTTTCAGGAGAACCAAGCAAACTTCAGAGCTTCAAATTGCCTCGAGATGAATTCATTTTAAATTGAGGCTATGCGCAGATGCTGATGAGAGAAACGGGGCGCTCTGCATGCGAACTGTAGTTCGGCGAAATTCCCGGAACAGTGCTGTGGTTGTCCTCCAGCTCGACCCCCCTTCCATTGAAATATTTATCCCATCATCCCACTGTAAGTGTCAGTGATGATATACAGTATTACGTCACAGTGAAAGGTCTGCATCAATGTTTCAGCACAAGAGAGCCTGTGGGTGTATAAATGCACGGTGTTCACAGTTCATGAGGTGCATATGTGTGTTTCCTCACATGGCCTGCTATAATCTCGTGGGATTACATCCTTATCACGTGAATTGGATGCACCATATGCAAACAGAGATCCACCAAAGCAAGCACAGGTAATCTCATATTTGATGCTGTGCAAAGAAGTTGCCTCACGTTGGACTAGTATTTTTTTTCTTTCTCAACCCTGACCCACCCCCCCTCCTCTCCCTCTCTCTCTCTTACACATTCACACACACACTTAAGCACACACTTTTAACCCTGAAGCTGTTTAACATTTAACATCTGGTCTTCTCATGAAGACAGAGCATTGTCTCTGTTAAGCCGAGGTCGCGCTTTTATAGCCCAACGTCCTTCTCCTGCTCCTTCTCCCCTGATTAAGACAGGTCAGCACAACTCCTTCCACCCAATGGCGTATTACAGAGCCCTGTGTATGCCTTGTCAGCTGTGATTAGTTAGAAGCAGGGGAGGAGAAGACGCGCTAACAGGGAGTGATAGGAGCAGGGAGGAGGCCGGGTCTTGTCCATCACCTCTCAGCACACGCTCGCAGAGAGCCAGACAGTCCTTTCAGTGCAGCGTGTCACCAGGCAGCTGCTGGCTCCACATTTTTTGGGACTTTTTTTTTCAGCTTATCAGAACCCATAGGTAAGTTTTCTCAGGGAGAGCTGAAACAATGTTGCCTTATCAGAATGGTTTATTTCATAGGTGATAGGAACAGAAACATTCCCTCTTCAAACACGGAAGATAAGAGGAAGACAAAAGAGGGCAGAGCTGAAGTCAGCCAGAATACAGGATATACACGCATTCGTTAAATCGCTGTGTGTGGTAATGAAATGCAACATGATTTTATTATGTGATAGGTTGCAAAAATAGATTGTGTAAAGGGAAGCACACCAGGTTGGGATGCTTTGGACACCACCTGTGTTATCAAAATTTAAAGCTAACAGCTGCCCTTGTTTTGCACAAACCCGTCAACGGTCAGATAGATTCTTCAATGAAAAGCATCACATCCTGTTTCAGACTGTTTGTGGCAGATGAAAGGAAATCACTCCAAACCTGGAGCATATCCCGCACTACATCTAGAATCTTACAGCAAGCTCATTGTGAAACGTTCCTGCGACTGTCTCTCCAAAACGCTACTATTCTGAATTACCCAAAGGAATTTTAACAACTGGGGAATGCTCACCTAACTGTCTTACCGTATTTGGCAATGCCACGCTCCATTGTAAAAGAGGAATCTTTTATGAGGAGCAATTCATCAGACATCTGGTTTTGATGTTGCATGGGGGTGCAGTCTTCACAAGTGACCTTTCTCAGACCAACGCCGGCCTGTGAGACTGCTACAGGAAGATGTGTACTCTGGAAGTGTGAATATCCAAAGGCCAGCTTATTTACCAGTAAACCACTTGACCCAGAAGCCTCTTTGCGCTTCATGAATCCAATATGAACATGATCTGATGCCATATACTACGCTTGGGTTTCACTTCAGGCAATTTGTGTTGTAAATAGCTTTCAAGTATACACAAATTGCAGATGTCTGTTTGATTTTGTCAAAAAATGTTAAAAAGAGATGCAAAAAGCTGTTTCTTGACGTTACACATCGAATGCAGCCTAATGTAGTGTTGAACTACTAAAGAACAGAAGGAGAAGAGTGGCTGAGTGGCGTGATGGAAGCAAGTTTACATTGTGTTTGGCACTTGAGTGCAGAGAACGAGATCCATCACGGTGTGTTTACCAGCCCTCATGGGCAAAAGCTGGCTCGTGGCCAAGTTTCCACTGTGGCGCTGTGGGCACCCATCGCTACACACAAACACACACAGACACAAATGCCACCGCCATCATATACACAGTCATGCACGTGCACGCATCCCCTGACACAGTCTTTTATTTGTGTCAGGCACTCGTACACACAGTTGCACGAGTGCCTGTAGAGCACGGGCCTTCTAGCACGAGCAACCGAGGAATCAGCGAGCATCCTTTCTCTGCAAAGAGGAGCCTGTTCGTAACATAACTGGAATTAGTCTGTGCCGGATTCTTCTGCACAATCAGGGCAAAAACTTTATTATCAGTTTAGGTCAGTGACACCGACAGCGGCCAGAATTTTCAAGTCAATATTCCGAATTTCCATCAGATTGCACAAGATACAATTTTATAACAATGTTCTATCGCTAAATAATCTGCGATAAGTAAGAGATTAGTCACAGGTCTGCCGACAGATTATTTATCAGGAAATGTCTGAAAATCTGAGAAGTGATTTGAAGAATGTGGACGTACAAAAACAAGACAACTCACGTGGGCTTTGGGAAACTTTAATTATCAATGTGTTTTAGAATCTGAATTCTACAATAAATGATTCCATTCAACAAAGTCACCTTTTTATTGTTTGTAAATAATACTGCTGACTCTCCACAGACTGCAACATATTGTGTCTAGAAGGATGTGTTATGAAATGTCACACCAAAACAGATGTCTATTACCAATATATTTACACACACACATGATGTAGATTTGGTAGATTGACTTTCAAGTACACTGAATTTATAGCAAGACAAGTTGTTTTTTTATAGTTTTAGTATTTCTCCGGCCCTGCGACAGACTATAGCGCCAAATCACAACAAAAGTCGCCTCAAGACGCTTCATAGATACAGAGAAAAACCCAACAATCATATGACCCCTTTTGAGCAAGCACTTTGGCAACAGTGGGAAGGAAAAACTCCCTTTTAACAGGAAGAAACCTCCGGCAGAACCAGGCTCAGGGAGGGGCGGCCATCTGCTGCGACCGGTTGGGGTGAGAGAAGGAAGACAGGATAAAGACATGCTGTGGAAGAGAGACAGAGGTTAATAACAGACATGATTCGATGCAGAGAAGTCTATTAACACATAGTGAGTGAGAAAGGTGACTGGAAAGGAAAAACTCAATGCATCATGGGAATCCCCCGGCAGCCTATGTCTATTGCAGCATAACTAAGGGAGGATTCAGCATCACCTGGTCCAGCCCTAACTATATGCTTTAGCAAAAAGGAAAGTTTTAAGCCTAATCTTGAAAGTAGAGATAGTGTCTGTCCCCCAAATCCAAACTGGAAGCTGGTTCCACAGAAGAGGGGCCTGAAAATTGAAGCCTCTCCCTCCCATTCTACTTTTAAATACTCTAGGAACAACAAGTAGGCCTGCAGAGCGAAGTGCTCTAATAGGGTGATATGGTACTACAAGGTCATTAAGATAAGATGGGGCCTGATTATTTAAGACCTTGTATGTGAGGAGCAGGATTTTGAATTCAATTCTGGATTTAACAGGAAGCCAATGAAGGGAAGCCAAAACAGGAGAAATATGCTCTCTCTTTCTAGTCCCTGTCAGGACTCTTGCTGCAGCATTTTGGATTAGCTGAAGGCTTTTCAGGGAGTTTTTTGGACATCCTGATAATAATGAATTACAGTAGTCCAGCCTGGAAGTAATAAATGCATGAACTAGTTTTTCAGCGTCACTCTGAGACAGGATATTTCTAATTTTAGAGATGTTGCGCAAATGGAAGAACGCAGTCTTACATATTTGTTTAATATGTGCATTGAAGGACATGTCCTGGTCAAAAATGATTCCAAGGTTCCTCGCAGCGTTACTGGAGGCCAAGGTAATGCCATCCAGAGTAAGAATCTGGTTAGATACCATATTTCTAAGATTTTCAGGACCGAGTACAATAACTTCAGTTTTATCTGAATTAAGAAGCAGAAAGTTAGCGGCCATCCAGGTCTTTATGTCTTTAAGACATTCCTGCAGTTTAACTAATTGGTGTGTGTTATCTGGCTTCATAGATAGATAGAGCTGGGTGTCATCTGCATAGCAGTGAAAATGTATGCTATGTCTTCTAATGATACTGCCTAAGGGAAGAATGTATATTGTAAACAGAATTGGTCCTAGCACCGAACCCTGTGGAACTCCATAATTAACCTCAGTGTGCGAAGAGGACTCTCCATTTACATGCACAAATTGGAGTCTAATAGATAGATATGATACAAACCACTGCAGCACAGTACCTGTAATACCTACAGCGTGCTCTAATTGCTCTAATAGGATATTATGGTCAACAGTATTGAATGCTGCACATTCATGCTAAAGACATGTTGATGGTTTGGAGGAAGTAATTATTGAAGTTAACTCAGAAAGATCAATTGGAGAAAAACTTAATATCAATTTTACTAAGAGTAGCTGTAGATAATATTACATCTGTGGGTCAACAGAGGTCTGACTTTTTGTCAGCCTGGCTACAGTGCTGAAGAGAAACCTGGGGTTGTTCTTATTTTCTTCAATCAGTGACGAATAGTAAGATGTTCTGGCTTTGCGGAGGGCTTTCTTATAAAGCAGCAAACTATTTCTCCAGGCTAAATGATGATCCTCTAAATTTGTGACACGCCATTTCCTCTCCAGCTTACGAGTCATCTGATTTAGGCTACGTGTTTAAGAATTATAAAACAGAGTCAGGTACTTCTGATTTGAGACCTTAGTTTTCACAGGAGCTACAGTATCCAGAGTCGTACCCTGCCTCTCGCCCCAAGACAGCTGGGATAGGCTCCAGGATAAGCGGCAGAGGATGGATGGATGGATAGATAGTATTTCTCCAACACATTTAAGCAGGGGGGAAATGTAACTCGCTGTTAAAGTCTTTCTGTAGCTTTATATCTGTACGCATTCACATCGTATTAAGGCTGTAGCGTTATGTATTAAAATGGACGTGGCCATTTTGAATCACAAAGGTAGATGTCATACTTATGACATGTACGGATGGTCTTTAGATAGCAAGGTCCCAATATGAAGCCCTGAAACCTCAAAATGGACCTTGACTTTGAAACCAAATGTGGCAAATGAAGGGGGGATCTGAGTAACAAAGCAAAGGTGTCTTGAGTGACCCCTCATTTTTCCATGTTTTGCACGGAAAATGGGAAATAGGTGCACTTATTTAATGAAACATATGCAAACAATATCTGGAAAAACAGTATGTGAGACAAAAAGTTTGTATCACTCTAACCAGCTTGACAGTCAATATTTGGTAACTGAGCTCTTTAAGCCAGCTTTCTTGTTATTTTTTTAAGCAGTCTTCAGGAATAGTTCTAGAGGCTTCTTGAAGGACATTCAAAGTTCTTCTGTTGGCTGTCTTTGTGTTCTCTGTAAAGATGATCCCACACTGCAACAATAATGTTGAGATCCAGGCTCTGGGGACGCCAATCCATAACTGATAGTGTTGCATTGTGTGTTTCTTTCTATCCAGGCATGCTTTTATTGTATTCACAGTGTGTTTGGGATCACTGCCAAGCTGAAAAAGGAAGTTGTTGCTAATCAGATGCTTTCCAGATGGTACTGCACAGTGGATCCAGATCTGATGGTATTTTTCTGCCTTCATAATTACATCAATTTTGACCCACCAACATGACTGGCTTATATGCAACCCCAAACCATAACAGAGCCTCGGCCATGTTTTACACTGTTGTAGCCCTGTACTGACCTCTTCTATACATAATAATGATGTCAAATTTGGATTCATCACCACGTAGGATTTCCTGCCAATGATTTAAAGTCCAGTTTACTTAAGCGTACTTCAGCCTTCTCTCCCTGTTTACCTTCCTTGAGAATATTTCTTTACACTCAACCTTCCACTGAGACCATTTCAGGTGAGTATCCAGTGAACAGTATCCGGTCGTTAAGTCTGACGTTACTAGCCGTGTCTGGGCCTAAACTCCGCTGCAGGTCCATATATCAAATGATCACTATGGCATTACTGAGAGTTGAAAAACTGTCTAAAGTCTTTCATCTTTAATAAAATGATCAGCGTTCTGCTCTACCAGGTGTAACAATTGAGTTTAACATCCAGGCATCCATGAAAACGGAATTTACGACATTTAACAGAGTTAGAAGTTAGCAGGGAGTTAGCTCGCTAGCTTCTATCTAAATACAATATAGCATGTCCTGACTGCGGGGTTTTGGAAACAAATTAAAACGTACAGCTCTGCTATCACTTCCAACATAAATGAAGACAGAAAAACTAAACAGCAGTGACGTTTGCAGGGTTACTGAAGTTTGGCTAGCTGGTATATAATGATGTGCTACGTGACCGCTAGCAACACAGCTATGTTAGCATAATATAAACAAGCTAACTTTTTTTCCACTCGATAAAAGTTAACGTGAGTGTTCTCGGTGGTCAGGAACAAATGTAATCGCATGGCAGGAGGCTGTAAAAGGACCAAACTTCAGCCAGGAGAACAACTGAGATAATCCATCCACAATACGAGGTTAGTCATTCATATACTGCTGCATGGGCTGGGCTGTAGTTACATCCTAAGGTTTTAAAAACTGAGCTTAAATAAATGATTAGCGGTAATAAAAGCCGAGGGAGGTCAACAGTGATCACTGACTGTTTTAGGAGCTTTTTGAGATTAAATAGAAGAAAATACATAACATTAAACATGTTAACAACACAAAAGCCATATTAAACGCAGACTACTTTAGGCCCGGAAGTAGGATTCGTCACGTCATCACTTAACGACCGGATATGGATCAGCTGAAGGGTCAGACGCATCTCTCAGGTCAGGTCTTGGGTGAAGTACTTGCTGGATTCTTTTTGTTTCTTGAGAACATGTTTTTCAGACTTTGCCAATCTGCTCTAGGTGGACTTTTAGGACTGCCACTTGTTCATTTGTCCTCCACTTGTCCCATTTACTCAAATTTCTTTAAGCAAATGCTGAACAATGTGCCAAGATAAGCCAAGTTAGCACTTTTGGAATCATCTCTATCACATAAAAAACTATTTTATGCGTGTCAAAATGTGCTCTTTTGACATATTTCATGGATTCATGTAAAGAAATGGGAACAAATTGTGGGTTTTTATAATAACAAAGAGTCTAAAATTAAAATTTAAATCCGTTCGTTCCTCGGTTGTCTGTTTTGTGTGGACACAACACTAGTTCATCAAGGTAGAATTAGATGCTTTTTGAAGTATTATGTGGCTTAACAAACAAACAACAATTCTTCTGAAAATGGCCAAGTAAAGTGATTATGAGTACACACTGAAAATACCTGTAAAACAAGCCAATGTCCAAAAAGAACTTTGCTCAAGAGCAAAATACAAAGAAACGAGGGATAAAACCAGAAGTCTCATCACCAGTGAGACAGCAGGCCAGAAAAAATTCAATTCAACATGTTTTTTGCCACCCATCCACCTTCCCACATGGTAAATCTGCACGAGCCTTAAAAGTTTGCCCACTATTACTCACAAATGACTCCTACACAATCAAATCAGTTTAATTGGATGTCTGTAATTATTGTCATCAGTTTAGTAGTGGATCAAACCAAATATGACAAGAACCGCCCCTTCGGTTCCTCAATTATACCACTGAGTTTGTCCCTTCCTGCCAAATTTGAAGTAATTCATTTTTAACTAATACTTTCATGACTCTTCAAAAGTAAAATTGAAGCAGTACATATTCTTATAGTGTGCTATTGCTAGTTCATTCTTTGACATGATTAGGTGTAATAGTCATATGTGTCTCTATCATGCACAAAAAGTCAGAACATGCACGCGCTGACAAGACTCACTGTTTGGAGTGTGACTGCAAAGAATATCCAAAGTGAATTAGAAGACAGGTACTCGGTTGTGTGGGTGGGAGCACTGCGGCCTCGGAGAGAACGCTGAAACACTGCCTCAGATGAATAATGCAATTCTACGGTTTGAGTGGGATAGGAGCCACGCATTTTAATGCATATATACTAAGGAGCCTCAGAAAAGTTGCATGTATGAGTTTTGAATATTTCAGATCAAAGTTTTCAAAGTTCTTTTTGCAACTGTAGCTCGCTTAAACCATGTGGCACTTTGCTGGCACAGGATGTAGCCTGTCTTCGAAACTAGATATCAGTTTGTGCCTGGGATTTATGCTAACCCAGGGAAACTGTATGAACTTGTATTATATATCTCTGTCTCTCTTGTTCTGCAAAGAGCAAACCTACTTCCTAAGCCTGTTCAAATAATGCAAAATACAACTGTAGATCATAGGCTGACACACCAGGCAGCCCAATGTAATTGGTCTGTGTTTGTTCAAGACATGCCAGGAAAAACACAGGCCATCCACCTTGTGTGAGAGTTGTCCAGCATACAAAAGTCAGCTTTCATATGGGCATCTGGGCCGTGCAAGAAAGGCCAAAAGAGCTGACTGCTCACTTTTATTTTTTTAACGTCAGTTTACATGTTTTCCTAAACACGAGGAATGCTACTTGGAGCTGAGGCCCAGAAACAGATCCATAGCCTCGATTCACTTGTCAGGGAAACATGGGGTCATGGATAAAGTGCTTCACGGCAACTTTCCTGTCAGGAAAAAAAGCATGGTGGCAACAGGCAGCCTTTTCCAAAAGCATAATCACAAATAACAATCAAATAAATTCTTATTAACTGCAGCACACGCCTGTCATGGGAACACCACGGTCAGGAGAAACTGTGCAGTTCCAGTTTTGTTGACTTTCAGCTGAAGGATCACAAGGACTTTTATAGGATTATAAAATCCCAGGATACTTCTGCAGATGAAACTCGTTCCAAGGCAACTGGATGGAGTCAAAAAGCATGACTGTCAAGCTCAAAAAATATATTTTGGACAATTTGAAAACTCAGGTTTTTCTTTTTTCAAACTAACAGTGTTTGCATATCGGGACCCAAATGCAACCTTTTTTTCGGAAGCGCATTTCTTAGATTCATTAGTTATAAATGGTAGCTCAACTTAAAGAATCAAAGCTGCTTCTGATTAGTGAAAGTAAGGCCAAATATAGCTCTGTTACAAATTGGTATGAAGCTACTTGTCTGATTAGTAATTTCGAGACTATACTGACCCCTTGTTCCCTTATTATGATGCTTATTATGTTAATGTTAGCAAAATTATATGTAGTTTTTTTTAAACTGGAAAATTGTATCAACACAGAAAGCTAGCACAGGACAACACAAGGACTGAAATTGTCATATATACAGTGAAAGTGTGAAAGTTTTCACACAATTCTCTGCAGTCTATGAAAGCACTCAATGTCCACAGCATTTCAGTCAGGTTGACATTTGAACTTTGACTGGGCCATTGCAACACCTTGATTCTTTTCTTTTACAGTCTTGCTGCTGTGCTTGGGATAATTTAAGCACATAAATAAATACATAAATGACCAAATTTCACGCCAACTTGACTCTAGAATAGTTTGGAAAGCAGAGGAGTTCAAGGATGACTCGATGCCTGCAAGGTGCCCAGGTCCTGTGGCTGTAAAATAAGCCTAAATCATCATCCTTTCACCACCGTGCTTGACAGTTGGTATGAGGTGTTTGTGCTGAAATGCTGTGCTTGGTTTTTGCAAACTGCGGTGCTGTGCATTAGTAAGGCATCTCAACTTCTACTTCATCTGTCCAAAAGACATTGTGCCAGAAACCTTGTGGTTTGTTCAGATGCAACTTTGTAAACCTTAGCTTAACTGCCATGTTTTAGAGAGAAAACGTTTTCTCCTTTCCAGCCAAATCATCCGATTTGCTAGGATGTCCACTTGTGGCATTGTGTTAACAGACACGTGGAAATTTCCAGGCCAGCAAACAATGAACACTTCTGCTTTTTTAATCAGTTAGAATCAGTTAAGTCATTCGTTAGCAGCACCTGGCTGCTACCGCTGCCTCTTGATTACAAACAGTAAGGGTGCACTTAGTTTTTCACAGCACGTTCACAGAGTCCAGTGAAAATTTTCTTTTTCACATGACTGTAACTTATGTTTAAATCTGGGAACAAGTGAGCAGTGGTATTTGGTATGCTGCAGCACCAGATGTATAACCTAAGTGTAGGTCAAAATTCATATCAGGAGAGAAGGTCAGATTCCTTGCTGTAATATTTTTGTAACATTGTCTAGGCTGGCTGGACACTTTATTCTCCTAGGGCATAAATATGCTATTGGAGAATGTGTCTAGCTGCGTAAGGAGGACTTCATACACAGTGGAATCTGAAGTGGTCTTTCAAATGCCAGACACAAACAATCATCAAGGACGAAAACCTACGGAACAATTTAGGGCACCACTAAGAATCATCAAACAGCTGTGGGCTTTCAGTGAAGCATGCAAGTCAACTTTCCTCTCCTCAGGCCAAATCCTCTGAATTTAAGCAGACCTTCATAAAAAGTTTTTTTTTGTTTTGTTTTCTTTCTGAATCACTTGTCTAGCAGTTTACTGTAAAACACGATTTTGTCCTGCGATAAAGAGGATAGAATGAGATTTTAGGTTGCTGTTGGCCGACTTACAAACAGTCCTCAAAAAAGCAGCCAAAAACAGCAGACAGGCAAACTGGCTTCTAAACAGAAGGAGAGGCTGTGAGAAGTCAGGGAGCCAGAACTTCCCGTCCCCAAGAAAGGGAAGAAGCAGCAGAAGAAACGGCAGACTGATCCCATCTCTGTCCAATCAGCTTTGCCTCTCACATAGCCACTCTTCATCTCAGGATTGTCACAACCCCTCTCCCTTTCTGGTTCTTTGTAACTTTTATTTGGGACAGAAGCTTTTAAGCTGCCTCGTATCCCCCGCTGTTTGTACAATTCATCCCGGTTGCCATCACAGAGCATGGCGCCGGCACACATTATGCTGTTCTTGGACCAGAGAAGAGGAGGAAGTAATCCGTAAAGTGTGTGGTCTCCCTAGAGGAAGGAGGCAGATTTAGGCCTCCATTTACAAACTCTCGCGCTGCACTTTTGTTCTGTCATTTATCTAACATTTTATAGGAAACACCTACATCGTTGATACCCTAAACAGAGACTTTTAAGGCAACAGGGGGGGGGGTTTTAGCTCTTAAAATTAGAATACAAAGTATTCACCACTGTTCTCATAAGCGGAGAAAGATGGACTTAAAATCCCCCCCATTAAGATCAGCGTGAGGACTTTCGTGTAGACGGACAAGAGACTTTAAAAAGCCCTACTTAGTCTAGCCCGTGGCCGTTTGACGTCATTTAATGGAGGAAAGACTGTCTAAAGTAAACTGACAAAGAGGAGAAATCGCGCTAACAGCTTACAGTTGTCATTTGGTTGAGCCTGAACACTGTAAACAGGGAAAAATCTTACATGATCCTTGCCACTCACAAGCATCTGTTGAGTACAATGTGTGCCTTAATCAGTGTTGGGCAAGTTACTTTGAAAGGGTAATTAATTATAGTTACTAGTTACTTCTTCAAAATAGTAACCGAGTTACAAGATTCTAAAAGTAATTAATTACTTGAAAAGTTACATTACTTTAAAAAAAAAAGTTTAACCCCCTGGGCTCCAGGGTATAATTGGCTATTTTTAACCACTTTTGATTTTACCTCTACATTTAACCTTTAAAAACGATTTACTTTGCCTTGTTTGGTATCATTCTTTTCAGCACAACCTCACGTTTCTGAATTTACAGTTATGTTTTCATTTTGACATACTGTATTAACACAATTGATGTATAATCTGATAAAAAACATAAAATCCGAGTGGAAAAACTGTATTTTTTTTAATAATCACAAACATGTTTATTGAGTCATATTTCATAACTTTAAATGCAAATATAAGTTGTCAATTTTAAAATCATATGCACAAGTTTTGCAAACAACAAAGTTATTTGCAGCTGTTTACCTTTTACCCTCTTTTTTATAACCATTTCAAACTATTTATATAACACTCAGCTGTTCTGCATTCAATATGTACGTACTTGCTCTCTCTCTTTTTCTGCTCTCTCTCTCTCTCTCTCTCTCTCTGTCGCCATCACTCCTAAAACTTCCCCCTCTTCCTAAACAACCAAATGTCATGTTGTCATATCATTTTTTTGATTGGTCACATAGTACATTTTTCCACCAACACGAAAGGGCGTCTTTTGTTTTGTTTTTTAATTTTTTGCTCATAAGCAGAAAGTGCTTGCTAGCACTGTCCTTAGATGTTAGATGATACGAAACTATTGAGGAAAAAACGCTGCATATATATTGTTTATCATCTACATCATGGTTGTATGTGGCCTATCAACACAATTTAAAAACTGGTATATATCACCTTGTTGCTTTGTCATCTAGAAGTGGACATGTGATTGGCTTACCACGACTACTTTAATCTTCCTCAGTCAAACAGCAGAACTCATGCGATTGTTTTGCCCCTTTTGCTCCAGGTGTTGTGCCAAAAAGTGATCGTGATTACCGTCCGCGGGAGCGCGCGCAGCTGCTTAAAGCTGTAGCGCCCAGATTACTTACGTAGACAGCTACTTCCGTGCAACTGATATAAATTGCGGTAAGCTGAACACAGCTTCAACTGTCTGTTTCTTGAAAAAAAGTAACGCGACCGCACCGCATTTTCTTGTTAGTAACGGTAACGGCGTTGTAGCGATAGGAATAGTAATTAGTTAGATTACTCGTTACTGAAAAAAGTAACGCTGTTGGTTGTTAGTTATTCCCATCACTGGCCATAAGTTAGGCTTTACCAAAGTGGAAAGGACAATATTTTCTTAACCTCATGAAACAAGAGTTATATTCATCTTACAATATATTATCTTCGAAAGAGATCAAAAGCAGAAACATCTATCGGTGGCATAAAACATTATGTTTGACAGAAGGAGTTTAAATGAATAAGCAGTGTTGGAATTCCAGATGTGCTGAAAAAAACCCCATTGTGAATACCTCTACCCCTTTGTACAAGTGTTTTATGTTCCTTTAAAGAGAAAAAAAAATAATGCACTTGTGCAATATTCATATCTAAGCGTTGTCAAACCCAGAACAGGACAAAGGGATACTTTCAAGAAGCCAAAATACCAAAACCGGTGCTGGTGACAATGCAAAAACTACACTTGTTTTCTTTATATTAACATAAAGGCACTACTCCAGATGTTCGCTGACTCAATATGTTTACTCGATTGCCATGGAAATGGACACAAATAATGTCATAATTTAGTAGCAGCTCAGCTAAAGCTTTTGCTTGGACTAATCTAGAAATGTAGTGCTTTGTTGGTAATAGGAACTGTTTTGACTGACATTATTTAACAAATGACTTAGAGTTGCCACGGATTAAGGACATAAATTTCAATTCAGCGTGAAAGATTAGACTTAAGCGGCATGTTTTAAAGCATAAATTTAAATGTTATCATTCCCAGTGCTAATATATGGCTTCACTTGTTTCTGTTTTTTTCAGTCTCCTCTTTTCTTTACAGAAAGCGTGTGTGCCCCTAGATACAATGAACATTACCCCGTGTCAGGAGTGTTTATAACACTGTGATGCACAGACTGCACCAACAGATCTGTGTTACCCTTTAAAGGAAAAGCGAGCGGTCAGGGTATTGTTAGGCTGGTAATAGTGCCAAATGTGATAATACAGATTTTCTACGCAGGGTCGAGGTAAATATAAAGTTAAAGGTTTGTGAATAGTAATAATTATAAAAAAGGAATAACAAAAATTGAAAGCCAAATTTTTCCATAGATACAGCAAGTACACTCTTTAGTGTGCTTTGGATATCCAGTGCAATATAAATGAGTTTTATACAGTACCAGCATCTAAAGCAGGGGCATCAAGGCCAGAAAAGTAAACACCAAAATGTAGTTGAAAGGCATAAATCCTGTCGCAGTTTCACTAGATTCTCCATCCTAAAGCATTGTCTTACAAGTCATTAGAAATGGATCATGTGTCATCACGACACGATCTGAGCCAGATGTGTCAGTCGTCACTTCTGCAGCCTTCTTATTGACAAAGATATTACCCACAGCCTGCCATACCACACCAAAGGGAGGTGGTTAAGCCAAGGAGCCGTACTGATGTGTTTCTTTGAGTGATGACACAAGCGTTTCTTCCTAATGACAGCAAACCGACTGACTGTGGAAAACCTGAGAGATACCATCGAAATTGCACTTTTCTGTTTTGTAATGAATGGTTTGTTTAATGTGAACGGATTCAGAATGTACTTTTTTACACTAAAAGAAACGGGAAAAATGGAGTGTGCTTAGTTTTATGGGCTGTTATGCAACGGTGTAAGTTGTCCAGCTGTATGTGGCCTGGGAATTAAAATCAGTTTGACGCTCCAGATGGGAACGCACAATGAAATGCAAATAAGGAAACCAATTTTTTAAACACTTTGTTTATTTCAATTCGTGCCACTAGAAATTCAATTTTATTACTTTAATGTTGTTTCTATTCTTTTTATTTTCTATTCTTTTGTTTAATTTGGGCATTTGCATACTTATGTATTTCCTGAGCTCGATAATGATTAATAGTCTCGACACTCGATTAAATATTATGTTTTCTTTTCAAAATATGAAGCAACCCTGTCATTAAGTATTTTGCTTTAATCATTGAGTGCTTTGTCTCAGGAAATTGACATCTGGGTTTTCTGTTGTGTCTTCTGTAATTTTGGTTGCTTTTTATTTATTTATTTTTTTCAGTACATTTACAGTCAAATTCACTTAAATAGAGGAATTCCGATCAAGAAATTTATGTTGGCAAAACATGTGTCATAACTGACTTACGAGTCCCATCACACAACAATCTTCTCGCTGCTCATTTTTGTCCGCTCTTTCAGACACTTGTAATGAGAACTGCTGAATACAGACGTGAGCCAAATCTTTCTGACTATACGGTGCTGACACATTTCTCTGGGTGTACATTATGCACAACTTATTCATGGCTCACTGTGAGCATTCAATAATTAAAAGACTAAAATGGCATATGTTTAAAATTTAAACACCCCCCTTTTTGCTGGACTTGAGCACTGCACTGTTCTCGTCGTCCCACCAGTTTGATGTTCACAGGGCATAAGCCATGTAGAGACTTAAAAAGGATGTGTTTTAAATTTCTGGTGCACAGAGCAACCAAACTCTGGTGAAAACGGAGTAAAGAAAAGAAAAATGTATAATCTAGGACTTTCTAATCTAGGACGTGTTTCTGTTTAGTCAATATTTGACTGTAATGATTTTAACACTTGTCTCTGTTGGAAGTATATTAGTGGTGCGATTATTTTTATCTGACTTTGTATGATATGTTAGATTTTAAAATATTTAATACTTTCGCGAATTTAATAATTTATCTGAGCCATCGTCTGTAATCAAATCAAACAAAAACAGTCTGGTTGTGCAGCAAAAAAAATGAAATAACGAGCTGAAAACTTCCCTAGAAAAACTGAATAATAAATCGACAGGAGAGGGAATGGCAGCTGCTGAAGTGTGTCCATTCCCCGTGGTATCAGATTAAGGGTTTAATGACTTCCAAAGACCCAGGTCGCTTCCTGTCTGCACTTCCTGGTGCTTGGACCAGTGTGTGCTGGCTTTGACTTTCCCTGCGTCACTCTACTCTGCTTCCCAAAGGAGAAAACCTCCACATAGTCCAAATGGTAAGAGCAAAAAGAGTCTCAGATAGACCAAACCATCAGGCACTGGCTCTGATATAATCTGCACTGGGCATGAAAAGCCAGCAGAGCTTGTTATTAGTCTAGTGCACGGGGAAAGTGCTCCTTCCTCTACATGTGCACTCTGACGTTGGCCTCAGAGGCCAGATAAGCCTGCCAACTAACTAACCACTCAGGAATCCAAAGATAACGTCTGTTAAGGGAACTTATGCCTGTAGATGGATGCATGAGCATATAACCATAGCTGAGTGTGCGTGACAAGCCCAGCCTGCAGCTACATTTGCATGCGTATGAGAGCTTTTTATATTTGTTTGTATGTACAGCTGAGGGCACACACACACATCATGTTTGGATTTAACAGCAGGCACACCATCTGGGAAGAACGGAGTGTTTTCAAGTTTCCTTAGCTTGATATTTGGCTGATCCAAGATGACTGGAAGAGAAGCTGGATGGCGTTTCCGTTGAAGAAAAAGGTTGAAACACCTACTGTGTAGCGTGCTATGCAGGAGGCTATGACATCATGTGGTTTTATCTACCCAGGGTAGCATGCTCCTTTAAAATTATACTGTCAGTGGTGCAGTATTCAGTAAAACGTATGACCACTAGCTGTTTCCATCAAATAGAGACAAATTATACTGCATTCAAGAAAATCACATCATTTTTTTTTTTTATTGTTCCATTCATAAAAACCACATTAGCAACCCATTTTATGAATTACAGCTTCTAACTGACAGAACAATATGAAAAATGTAGTGCACGCTAGGAGTGGCTAATAAATAATTGAATGGCCACCGGAGGTTAGCTTCAGAGCAAGACAGACCCCAACTTCAGCAATGAAGGAGGTGGGGGTTGCAGTCTGAGCCCTCCACCCAACATGATGACAACCAAGGCGCTAATACTGAGTCCAGTGGGTGAAGTCATAGTGTCTGGACCTACGTTCATTTTTTCTATACTTTTAATACTTAAAATGAAATACTTTAAATCAGAAATAAACATGTTAACAAAAAGTGTTTACCATTTATGATAGCAACTTGTAGAAACATACTGTTTAAATTATATTAAGCGTATGGGAATTTTAAGTGACAAGTGGATGTTGTTTTGTCTTGTTCAGTAATCCTAAAAGACACTCTAGGTTGGTGGCTGTTCAAGTTTTTAAGTACATTTGAGTCTGACCATGGTAGCACAGAGCATTGAGTTGATTGGGTGATTAAATACAGGAGTCAAAGTGGGTCTGAATCATTCAGAATAGCATTCTTGCATTTTCACTTAATGTGTAATTTACTCTAGGGAATTAAATACAAAATGCCCCTGCTATGGTGGCCCTGAGAGGCCAAACAGACTGCAACTTAAGAAAACACCAGCAATAATAAAAATGCTGCAAAAGCACACAAAACACAACGGAAATAGGAAAAACGAAAAAACAGATTTCCAAACGCACAAGGGAAGTGTTTCTGGGGAGACAATAATCCGACGGACCAATTGCACAGGGAGACACTTAAAAGATGTGGAGGATCTATTAGTTTTGTGAGGAAAGAAAAGACGAGAGGTAAGTGTGTTAGCCTAACCATTAGCCTAAAAATCCGTCATCAGTATTATATAAATCATGAGATTAAAATACACTTACCTAGCATGTTTTGGTTCCTGCAACTGGTCCGTCGGATTATTGTCTCCCCAGAAACACTTCCCTTGTGCTTTAGGAACTCTGTTTTTCCTATTTCTGTTTTCGTTTTTTCTATTTCTGTTTTCGTTTTTCCTATTTCCGTTGTGTTTTGTGTGCTTTTGCTGGTGTTTTCTTAAGTTGCGATCCGTTTGGCCTCTCGGGGCCACCGTAAAATGCTTTTAAATAAGTTTATTTTTCATGTGCTGCAGAATGGCAATGATGCCAAGGACGCAATTGAGTCACGATATGGCACGCATCCCTTTTTTCCTTCTCAACCCGATTATGTTAATCTATGTACATGTCAATAAAGTTGCGGTTGTAGTCCGTCTGCCTCTAGCTGGCTGCACTGAAAATAAGCAAACCTAAATGGAATATTTTTTTTTTAATTAACTTTTCAGTCCTCGGTATTTATGTACTTGGTGACAATTATCACCAAATACAAAAACTGTTTATGTGCAGCTCGACACAAACACAGTTTGTTTGCCAGCTAATGGTGCAAGGGCTGTATTTTCCAGGGAAAATATGTTACTGTGAATTTCACACTCAGTGATTGTGAAAAATATAAGAAAGAGTGGACAGTAAAGGTAAGTACAGGTCAATAAGGGGCATTTGACAATGTGGCATGAAAACTGATTTGAAATAATCATAAATATACATAAACAAACAAATTATGTTTTTACATGTTACTCAGTAAAACATGATGTATTTATTAACCAGGTAATAAACATATGGTCCACGCACATGTAAACTCACTTACCATGATGCCATGTGTATTGCATTAATGCAGCTGTATCTCAAGACCTGGCAACATATGAGGCAGGATGTACCCATGCTTTCATGTTTTTTTTGTGACAAATTTCTGACCCTACCATCTGAATCTATGTTGCTATAATCTGTGTGCTTCGAGGCTGGATGCGTTGGTGTTTAGAGATGCTCTTCTGCATACCATGGTTTTAACAAGTGGTTTTTTGAGTTACCTTCCCTATCAGCTTGAAGCAGTCTGGCCATTCTCCTCTGGGAGTAACAAGACATTTTCACCCAGAGAACTGCTGCTCACTGGATATTTTCTCTGTTTCAGACCATTCTGTATAAACCCTAGAGATGATTGTGCAGGAAAATCCCAGTAGATCAGCAGTTTCTGAAATACTTAGATCAGCCCATCTAGCACCAACAACCTTGCCACGTTCAAAGTCACTTAAATCACCTCTCTTCCTATTCTCAGTTTGTACTTCAGCAAGCCATTTGACTACATGTCGATATGCATTGAGTTACTTATTATGTATTAGTACACTCTGGCTCTCTTCCACAACATTTCTTTTGTCCTGTCTTCCTCTCCTCACCCAAACCGGCCGCGGAGGATAGCCACCCCCTCCCTGAGCCTGGTTCTGCTGCAGGTTTCTTCCTTGTGCTTGCTGGTTTTCTCTGTTTTCTTTGTATTCTTGTAGGGTCTACCTTATCATATAAAGCACCTTGAGGTTACTGCTATTGTGATTTGGCGCTGATTGAGTTCCTGCCATATGACTCGCTAATTTGCGTTAAAAAGCAGTTGAACAGATGTACCTAACAAAGTGGCTATATGGATTCCTGAGTGGTAAGACAACCTTGTTTGTAAACCACACAGCTGCACCTCAACTCTAATTTATTGTAGGGTTATTATTAAAGTGACCGTGTGAAAACATAGGCATTTTCAATTTAAAGGTCACACAAGTCACAGCTAAGAGAGCTCTGTCAGGATTACTAAGGCTTAATTAAGATTAATTGAAGCATTTATTCCTCCACACTTAGTGTATAAATCAAGTGTGATAGCACAGTATTGGTTCTAGCTCCAGGGCTAGTGAGTAGTATAGCAAGTTGACATCGACGCACAAGGCCTCTCAAGGCAGGTGGTTTTAGGCTAGAGGGATTTTGACAGGCTCCATTAGCTAACACTTGACTCTGACACTGAGGAGCGAATGCAGACTAGAGCTCAGAGACCCCCCTGGGTCCTGTTTACCTTCTAGACCACACTAGACGATAGTCTGTCTGACAAAAAGGAATGTGAGAGATACAGCCATACTAACAGTGCAGGACACCCACAGCGTAATCTGCTTGTAAAACAATGGAAAGGAAAATCGGGGTATTTATTAGATAAACGAGAATTAAGACTTGACTGTGTTTGCCTAACCATCTGAGGGCCTTTAATTTATCTGCTTATATTACTTAGGTCTTCGCTGATATCTTTATGTAGTTTTAAATTGTGTGCTGTTGCCAGTGATGTATTTACAGGAGCACAAACCGAATCCTTGACCCTCGAGTGTGGGGTGGGTAGCTTTGACCGCTGCCCTGCACCGTGCCACCTGACTAATGTTTCTTCTGGCTGCTCTGTTGTGTTCAGGGCAGAATCTACGAGGGAAACTTTTCAGCTGGCCCCTCTATCTGAGCAGTAATCAAGAAAGGAATCTGTTTGGTTAGCAATGTACAATTACATGGTTTTTAGAGCATTTTGTAAGAGACTGGATTTATGGCTGGGAAAAGGCCTGACATCGAAAGGGAGAAGATAAATTCAAGGGATGAAAGGAATGGGTCACTTTCCAAAGAGCATCTTACAACTGATATCCCTGTTGCAAGTGGATTAGGATTTCAAAAAGATAACAGTCAAAAACTCGGCTAAATCCCATCAGAGGTTTGCCTAGCTGCGTATGTAGCACTGTAATAATGTTGATGCTGACCTTTGACCCACTGAGATATACTATTATGTTCATTTTGAAATTCAAAGTTACGGTTCTCACAAGACTTGAAGGTTTAGTCCAAGATGCAAAAGAGTGGTTCAATATTTTAAAACAAATATATACTATAAAATTATAAAATAAGATACGCCTAATGCGTAGTTACTGAGTTGCACCCTGCACCAACAGCAGTAAATGAAAGCAAGGAGGCCAGCACAGAGAAGCACGACCGTAGGATTGAAACAAACATTCACTATCTATTAATCTGCCAGCATGATTCACCACTAACAGATGAGGAAAAGTCTAATGCACAAAACATGTGAAGAACTGTCAATCACAGAAGCCACGATGAGGGATGAGGTCACTAAATTCCTTGTTTTTTTTCTGACCAATACACCAAACCTCCAAAGATATTCAGTTTGGAATGATACAAAGATGCAACAAACGCAATCAGTCTTGTGAACGCAGGAATTTGAGTTCGGTTTTTACAACATGCTTTGAAAGAGAGGGAGAGAGAGAGAAACTATGGGTTTAATTTGGCAAAGCTGTCATTAAAACTGACTTTGTGTGGAAAACTTCCAACCCTCAGTGGCTGGGAATGGAAAACTGACAGTACAATATAACTGTTCTGTGAAAGTTGGCAGAGGATGTCAACAACTTTATCAGGCCAGTTATCTCAAGAGGGAGTTTGTCTGCCGAGAGAAATCCCCATTCCCTGTCCCGATGCTAAAGGGTGAGCTAACGTAACTACCGGGGAAAAGTTCAAAAGTTCACGTTTCTCTGGAGCAGAGGGTTAATTATAGTTATTGGTTGGTGAGCTTTGGGATACGCTCAGCTTGTAGGACAGATTGAGCTCCCAACCTTCTGACCTAATGTTAAACCCCGGAGAGAACTGTGTTAACCAACGATCTCCTCAGTATTCCAAGGAAAACACAGCACAAGCTGTCATTTCCACCAGGAGAAATTAATTGGCCCTAAAGTCAAGCTTGATGCACTAAGCTGTTACAATATTAGCAGGAGAAGATTATTGTAATAACACACATTATTATTTAGTGTTACAATTAAAACAGAAACTGTGAGTTGAAGGGGTATGAGTCAGCCTGCAGTTTGCTATATTACAGTGTATGAGAACTCGATAGGCATCAAACTATTAATAAGGCTCAGGTTGCAAGAAATCCAGCGGGTTTAATTGATTAAGGAAACGAGGAGGCTCGGGGCTATATTTTAAATGGATCTATTATGCTCATTTCCAGGTTCATATTTTCATGCTTGGACTCCAGTAGCAGCTTTTTTTCTTCCACAGTTAAAAAAAAAAATCTTTTTATCTTTATACTGGGCTTTGGTGCTGACGGTGCAGACCATTAGTTAATCCACTGCTTTAATCATCAGTTTGAACTCCCTTTTAAGGCAACTTTCTCTCGATTGGCTGAATCTGATAAACAGGAAAATTTGAATCACAAGTGGGTGGGGCTCCTGCTTTCATGGCCAGAGCTGTATGCCTGAAATGACCACATTAGGCATATCCATAGCACTGACTTCATACATAGCCAAGATTAGAAAAACAGTCTAAAACAGTGTTTTGAAGCAGACTTGAGCTTAGCTTTTGGCTCAGAATTCACCAGAAATGTCTTGTGTATAGGTAGGTAGGTGTGTGTGTAAGCAGGTGTGTAGGTAGGTAGATGTGTAGGAAGGTGTGTAGGTAGGTAGGTTGGTAGATAGGTGTGTGGGAAGGTAGGTAGAGATTTGTAAATGACATCACAATCAAAACTCTAACTGTGAAATTTTGGTGCCTCAAACTCTGAGATGATTAAACCCAAAACAACTGCTTTCAAAAAGGTAGGTGTGTGTGTGTGTGGGGGGGGGGGTAGGTAGGTACATAAGTAGGTGTGTAGGTAAATAGAGATTTGTAAATGACATTACAATTAAAAACTCCAACTGTGACATTTTGGTGCCTCAAACTCTAAGTGAGACGATTAACCCTGAAACAACTGCTTTCAAAAACTTAAATAACTGTAGTTTACAAGAAAGTCATTTACAATGTTTACAAGAAAATGAGAGCACACATCGTCTGAACAACAGAACAAAGGAAAGATTGAAACCTAAGTGAATAAACATAGCCTACATGTAAGAACAAGAGAAAACGCAGTGTAAATGATTATGTTTTGCATTTACGCCCAGTAAAAGAAAAAACAGGTACATGAAAAAAGAGAAATTTCTGTATATGAGGCACAATAAGTGGCCAAAGCTGTGTTCTATTCATAAGTAATTTATGATATAATGTACTTGTAGATACAGACACGTGAAAATCAAATCAAATTAATTTAGTAATCCATGTATGTAAAGGTTTTCTCCTTTTAATGTTATTTCTTAATGCCCCAAACCAGTGGCATTTACTGACCAGCCGCAGTAAGGATCGCTAAGGCCTGCGTGTTAACTCCAAACATGTTCACTTTATTTTCACAAGGTGAGAGACAAATGTGTTTTTGTAAAGCTACACCATTCTTTAACAGTCTACTTTATCACAGTGTTTTTTCCTGCTCCTGATAACAAGGCTGAGACATATGAAACAAACTGGGTTTTTTTTCCAGTGAGAACCTTGGATTGAATTGGCAGTCTTGGCAGTGACTTGGCCTTGAGAAGATAGCCCAGTGCATTTGCTACAACAATGACAAGTAAACATGAAAGCTTCAGATGAATGACGGTTAGTAGCAATCTCCTTGATCATTATGAAATGTTATTTTTTATATAGAGCTGTTAATTTATTTCACTTTTTTAGATGAGTCAAAGGAAAATGCTTCAGACACACACACACAGATACCCAAAGATAGTCAGCGATGCCAGGAAATGTGAATCTGGGTTTATTTGAAAGTTCATCACAAAGTCAAGTGGAAACATTTGCTGAGTGAAAAATAAGCTTTTTCTAGCTGGCAAAATAATATTTACACAGATGCTGCACAAAAGACACACTGGACATAACCTGAACAATACAGGATACTGGCAAATACAAGTTTTAAGTATTATTTTTGAGTAATCAGAATATTTTTCACAAATATTTTTAACCCTTTCTGCATGTGAAGTTTTGTCATTCCTATAAAGAAAAAAAAACATAAAATCATTAAGTTTTGAATCATTTCATCTCTACATAAAACATGTTAGTTATCATACTGTATAAATGTTATAAGCTACAGATTTGCTTATTAAATTTAAGTAAACCTGTTACATTTTAATGAGCATTTCATTTGTTTTGGAAACTTTATTGTGATCATTAGGTTGAGTCTCTGTAGATAATGAATACAGGCACATGCCTAAAGTGTTCTCTTAAGTATCATGGTGTAGGAATAATGCAGTATCAATCAGACAGTTACAACAAACCATCAACAACACCACACCACACAAAAAACAGCCTCTGCCACATCATATAAATGAAGTTATTTTTATTTTAGATAGATAGAAATAAACTTTATTATAAGAGTACTGTAGTATTTGTACTATGTGCAAAAGGTGGTACATACAGTAAAAGACAAGTCAGAGATTTTTAGTATTAGTTTGTTTGTTGATGACATGACCTTACTCAACAAAGTTTCACTGAGCTGGCAGACATGATAGATCCTGTTGGTCTCTTTGTTTTTCCACCAACCCTATTTGGCTGTTCTGACCTGTCATTTATAATGGCCCTGGTCCATATTTAATTCACACAGGGCCTAACAGAGTCAGACTCCATACAGGAAGCTGACTATACAGGCAACAGCTATTCTAGTTTCCTGCCTAAGACATTTTATCAACACGGAACTCCGAGCCAAGATTGATCGTTTCCCAGAAAGCTGTACATCAAACGTGAGCGACACGCCAAGCCCTGTTGTTGCACCCCCGCTAACCTCAAACCTTCAGATCAGTGTACTAGCAACCTAGTAACTTCTACCAGGCATTCTCCAAAGTGCTCAGCAATTATAACCTGAGTGTAAATCCATGCTACAGATCCAATTGACACACTGTAAACTCTAATCAGTTCTTTCAAAGGCGCTATCTTTGCAGTGTTACTGTGGTGGCACTAGCTGGGCTCCTTCCAAGTTGCATCACAGAAGCCCTCACAGAGATGCCGTCTCTGCAGCCTAATTAGCTGCTCCAGTAGCTGCTGTCAACACCACCATCGTGGGCTTCAAAGCACCGGTTCAAGCTTGTGATCTGTCTAAATATTTCTTTCATGAAACTCTCTTTATATCAGGGCTTCTATCACAAAAAAAGGCCAGAGAAAGAAAAAAATGGAGGAAGAGCGAGACAGAGTCAGGTGGTGAGACTGACTGAATGGAAGTATGCATGTCCCGCTCAAAATATTTGAAGTTCTCCATGTCATTAGCAGATCCAGAGGGACTTCTGCCATGCATGAAAATGTCTTTTCATCTATCCTCACTTACACTCGCTGATGTTGCACAGAATTGCTCGAACGGTCACTGCGGCTAGCACATCGCACATAACTGCTGATATTTACACCCCAAATCCAGACAAATATTTGATAAAAAAGGAATTCTGTCAAATATGTTTCAATCTCGACGCTTGTGCAGAATCTTGCCAAGACTATATATCACTGAACTGCATGCACCACAAAGAAAAAAGGCTTACCTAAAGAGGGAGTACTGTGGTCTAACAAACATACTGAATGAGCAATCCCTCATAACAATCCGCATTCTGCAGGGGGAGAATTAGCCTACATTGCTCAAGCTGAGGGTGGAAAGATGGTTGAGAATGAGTGCTACAGACATTCTTGGAGTGCAAATGTCATCATGATGGCCTGACCATGGGTCCGCAAACTGACAGACCATCATCTGCATATGGCCTCCAGGCACGCTTGTGGTCCCATGTCTCTCAAGAAAGAGGCAGAGAGAGAGAGGAATCTGCAGTTGTTTAAAGGTTGCATAACATGATATTTGGAGGTGATCTATTCCTTCGAAGGTCTGTGGCAGTGGTGGTGACGGCAGTGGTGGTTGCGGTTGGGCTAAAAGATTCTAATCATGTACCGACGCCGCGTCTACTGCTGCTGAAAAGGTGTTAAATTTCCCTGAACAAAAAAAAGCAACAGGACAGAAATTAAAATGTGAATCGCTGAAATATAAAAGGTATGAATAATAGAATCAATAGTAAGTAATAGAATAGAAGTAATAGAATCACTTACTGTGAACATGAAGGTGATGTAATGTACAAATGCCATCGAGCTGCAGAAGAACTCTTGAGACTGAGACATGTTTGCAGACATCGATTTATGAAATATATGGTCATATAAAAAAATATGAATACCTTCTTTCAATTTTAAGGTTTTAATAATAAGGGCATCATAAAAATCATTTGATCTTAACTTAAGTTAACGAAGCTTCAGATAAACAACAGCCAGTGTGAGGGGAAAAAAGAACACAAGTACACCACTCCTGCTTCCAAAGGAATTCAGAAGGTAAGTAACAGCCATGACCTGCGAATGTAATACACTTGAATAACTGATCATAAGCGTGTGGTCACCTCTTTAAAAGCTATAAAACTCAATTATCTCGTTAAATGTTTAAAGTTCATGAAGGGACAATTAGAAAAGACTGAACACATGTGGCATATTTGTAAAGAGAAGGCGACTTCTTTCTAAGAAAAACATGGACTGGACCGATTCTTATATAGCGCTTTGCTCTCTCTCCCAGAGTACTGAGAGCGCTCTATACAACATCCCACATTCACCCAATCTCACAACTGAGTGCTTTTTAACTACATGCGTTGGAGAGCAACTTCCCCAAAAAATTAATCCCATTACTTTACTAATTACTTATTTTCAAAAATAATTAATTACTTAGTTACTTAGTTACTTTTTAAAAACACGATTTACAACCTGAATAGGTGATAAAGCGATAGATCTTTCAGCCCAATTCTACTTTTTCTGCAATCTATCATACAAAATGTAATCAAATGGAAAAGCCTCTTTTTAAAACTTGTTTTATTAGTTTTAATCTTCTAATTTTATGCATCAAGCAAAAATTTAATTATATGCAATATTCTCTGACTGGAAGAAATTTGTTTAATATTTAAACCTATTTTCTGCACATTCCAGCACATAAAATAAAATATTTTTTTGTGTTTACACTCAGTCTTTCAAATAGATGCAAGTAAAACACAGCAGAAAATAAATAAAGTCAAAGACTCAGCGGTCCTGTTGCTCTATTTTCACCTGTAAAGCAGGAGTGGGGTAGGCGGAGGTTTACCCTGGTGCAGGTGTGCTGCAGCGGTCAGTTGAAGAATCCGCGAGTTTCTCTGTGAGTTTCCCATTACGTCATAGCGCACTCGGCGCTTGCTCGGAAGTTTAGGGGGTTATTTCACTGTGAAAAGAAGTTTTCTTCCCACGCACAGCGGAGACTAATGTTTTTGTCACTTTTTATGGAATCAAACTCAAAGTAAGGTCAGTACTTCCACGCTTTAAACGCTGCACGCTCATACTCTCTCCCACACTCATATGATCCATTGTTGATCTGCACACAGCTGTTGTCACGAACGTCGCACTCGCTTACGTCACTGTCATGAAACATTCTGGCAAAAAAAATCGTTTTTGCAATAGTAATCCCTTACGTTACTCGTTACTGGAAAAAAGTAATCGGATTACAGTAACGCGTTACTGCCCATCTCTGGTCCTGATATGTAAAAGCTTCACGACTGTGTATGCATATATACTTCCACTCTTTCAGTGCCCTTCATTGTTTTTTTTTATAAGTTACAAATGTGTGGCCAACAGTTCAATAACAAGAAGCAATCTTGGTTGAATGATGTTACTTTTTTTAAATTCACAAAATGCATACAAATACAGACAAATGTGACAACATTAATGCTGGGGTTACGCCACGATCACACAGTCACAACATCCAAGTCTCGTGTAGTGCCAAGGCTTGAGCACACAGTGAAATATTGAAAACTGATGTCTAAGCCCTTGCCACTCAAGTTGATGACAGAATATTAAATGTCTTTTAAATGTGGTTTCATTCAGCATTTATTCTGTAACACAATCTCTTACTGTGGCCACTCATTAACTAGGGGTTTGGCATTAGAAAATATTTCTCCAGATGAGGACAGCATGTACGTCAGTATTTATAAGAGATCAAACATGATCCCAGTAGATAATTAACACAAAACTTAATAATGCAGATGATGTGGAATTATCAAAGATCTGGCAGTGGATTGTCGTAGAACAATATGGAGTCATAAAACTCTCAGCAAACTTCTTCTCAGAGTCCTTATCAACTGCCACACAAAGCTATCTTTAGTAGACATCCACGTAGCGTGAGACTTCCATAAACCAACCATTGTTCATTAATTTTCTTTCACTTCAATTTATAAAGGAATATTGTTTTTTTTTCCTAAAGCAAACTATTAGGTGCTTCTAATTTTAAAAAAAGTTTTATATTCATAGTGTATTGTAGTTTTACGTAATTGGGTGTTATAATTTTGATTGTGTACTGTAGATGTAAAAACCCAACATGGGTCAAAGGTTGGAAATCAGCAACAGCCACAAACTTTATGTGCAGCACATCAGCGACATGCCCCGTATTGGAACTGGGTTAACTGCATTGGCCCATGTTAAATAAATAACTTGAAATGAATATGAGGGGTGTGAAATTCCCCAGAATCATGGCTCACTAATTGGTTTCGCTTCATTCCTTGGTTTTTCTTTACATCAGATAAAGAACATAAAAGAGGATATTTTTGTGTTATCTGCCTGCCTGATGGTAATTTAATGACAGCCAAAGAAGTAGCTTTAATTAGGCTGTAAATTCTTCTTATATTTATAGTTAACTCATTAATGATCCTGAAACATTACAGCACATTTAAAGACTAGCATGCTTTAAATGTGCATGCCAGGTTTCTTGTGGGTATCATGGGACAGGAAGCTGGAACTGCAGTATGATATTTCAGATGTAAATTTTGGCCTGTGCATTGATTTTCTTTGTTTTTGCTTCTTCCTAGTAACACTTTATAAAATAGTATTTTACATGTTTAACTGGCTTTAAAAGCATTACACCAAAGCTTTCATTTGAAATTTTCAAAATCGTCCTCTTTGCTTTAACAAGAAGTCTCTTATTCACATGTCTTCATCAGACAGAGGAATGTGATGCTGATGCTGAACCCGGGTGAGCAAAGGCTGCTGTCATCATAATCGACCTAGTCAGAGATAGGAGCATGTGTCATCGGAGGAGGACTTGAGGTTATCTCAGTTTGCCCTCCCATTTTCTCTCTATCACATTGTCTATCTTTTCAAGTCTCTTTTTCTTGGCTGCCCACCCTGCTCCTGCTTTACTGTGAGCAAACAGGTACTTTCCCTCAGCTGCTGTTATCTCTAAATGTCAATCAAATGGAGAAAAGAACCACAGGCAACACATTTTAAACAACCACAGGACGCAGGAGAGGTGTTCCCCATGCCTTATTCAATTAGGAACCCCCTTTAAATTTTAGAATTAAAGGAAACGGAAACAATCTATGGCACGACAAACTGTGAGTGGAATACATACAACATCAGGCGGCCACCTAAAGAACATGTTCAAGTAGCTCCATGTTCGACCAACATGTGAAAAATGCATCAAAGTAGAAAAGCCATTAATAAGCTGACAATTATTGCCAGGGGGCACAGTGGATAGAGCTGTCAGTGGATACAGCACAACACTAGATACATGGCATGTTGCAGGGCAGCCATCATTGTCCTATGGCCTTGAGAACCACAAGGCCACAGTGGAGGTGGTGGAGGACGGCTTAATAAATCAACTGAGAGGCTGTTTTTATGTGGGCCCAGCACTACATGCTTTTATCTTTAGTATTTAACTACTGTGAGCCTGGTAGATGCAGGCAGTAAAAAAGAAAGAGGTCTGATAAACAGTGCAGAGGGCACTTCAGTAATCTATCACAGCCACATCTGGGTTTGGCCTTTTACTGTCATGCCAGCAAAAGCGGGAGATTAAATACACCATCAGCCTGTGTGATCCCAGCCCATGAAATTGTACAATATCAAGGAAGTGAGCATTAAAGTGAGAAAGTAAATAATTAAATAAATAGTTAAGACAAAATAATTTAAAATGCTTGAAAAACTTGTGCATGAAGTTTTATCCAATGACTGAATCAAATCTTAAGTCATTAAACCTACTCATGCAACAAAACCTTAATTCAAGGTGTTGTAGTTGACCGTATGAATGCTTTGGGCCACCAATTCAAATGACAAGGCAACATTGTCAATTAAAGTTTAATTTAATGACCAGTTCTTTAATTTTCTTTTAATTTCTTATAAACATCAATTTTTTTTAAATAGTTGACAAAGAAATAATAAAACTCTGCTGTTCTTTTGCATGAATAATTCAGCTGCATATGAACACTACACAATAGCCCTCACAGATACGTACTCCTTCATCACATCTCCAAAAAAGTCCCGATGGCAGTCTTACTAAGTCCGATATGTTCATATTTAGTTGACATTTATATTATGCTTCACTATTGCCAAGTCTGAACTCCGTGAGAGATGACTTTGCACGTCTCTTTTGTGCCCTGATGAGTCGCGTAGGTCGAGGACAACACACCAAACGGTAATAACACACACATAATGACATTTTGTCCCACAAAATCCATTTCCAGTGTCCAGTAAGATGAACACATTTGTCTTTAATGCAGTTTCCTTAATTTTAATCCAGAAGAGAAAGCTAATTTGCAGCCTTTTTGTGAGTAATAGGGTAGAGGCATGAAGCACGCATAAGCACAGCGAAAGCATCCGTCTCTTATAGCAGCATAGTGGCGGAAAGAACTAGACAGTGCTCATCTGTCCTGTGAGGGCAACGTAATGGAGCTGGTTAAACTTATTACAGTCAATCAACCAAGTGATTTCTCACAGATGCTAATCTGAAAGTGCTGCTGACCCTTTACCTAGATAACTTGCCTGTTTGATTTGACTGGACATGGTCTGAGGTGCTGTCCCCTCTCCGTCATCATCACAGCTTTTCTTGCTAATCTACTAGAGGAGTTATTAATTATTTTTTCACACTCCATTTTCTCTACATTTCACTTACTGGCCATGGGGTGATCGTGGCTCAAGAGTTGGGAGTTCGCCTTGTAATCGGAAGGTTGCCGGTTCGAGGCCCGGCTTGAACAGTCTCGGTCGTTGTGTCCTTGGGCACGATACTTCACCCGTTGCCTACTGGTGGTGGCCAGAGGGCCCGGTGGCACCAGTGTCCGGCAGCCTCGCCTCTGTCAGTGCAGTGTAGCTACAATGTAGCTTTCCATCACCAGTGTGTGAATGGGTGGATGACTGGATGTGTAAAGCGCTTTGGGGTCCTTAGGGACTAGTAAAGCGCTATACAAATACAGGCCATTTACCATGGTGGTTAGCATAAAGAAACCAATCTGTAACGAGGATAAAACACTGAAGCTCACCTACTTGCTAATGCTACCTGTGATTCCACACGAAGCGCAGATCGTAACTGACCTAAGATGACTGAAAGCAGAGCCAGCTTGCTTTGCACACAGGTTTCCCATCAGTTTACCACCAAAGTCCACAAATGCCCAGAGGAAAGCTGCCGGCATCTCAGCTTGCCCAGCTCAATTGTTGTTGATAGGAGAAGGAAATGCCTGTAAAATGGAGACAGATATAGTTTCCTTTGAGTGTGAAACAAAACATGATTTCAGCGACAACAGCCAACTGCAGCTACAACGTGGTACTAATGTAAAGGATGTGCGCAGACAGGCAAGGAACTTTATGACCGTACTGTGGGAGATCGCCTTACGTGGGTACTTTTTTAATGTATGCCCATTATTACATTTGGCAAAACAAGCACTGCTTGAATGCTTGTCTTGTCCTGATGAAACGCCACTGCTTCATACATGTATACAATGGCACTCTCCATCTCTGTCATCTCTGTCGTGGGTTGACTGAATAAAGGCAGTTAAACATAACTGAAAAAGTTAGTGACTACCAACCCACACAACTATTGTGACTTCATAATGTCATGTTGACTTCCCAAAGTCAAAATCGCAAAAGCATTGTCACTTAGTAAATCATTAGGCAAAAAGAGCACAAATAAGGACGTGCACAGGACTTGAACATCTTTCTAGTGGTGGAAAATATATTGATTTGACAGGGAGCTCTCTGCATGGCCTGAGACAGTGTTTCAGAGTTATCTATTCCAGGTAAGCAGTTGCAGGCAACAGGTATTACACGGTCCCATCGGCCCATCACCATTTTTTGCTTTCTGTAAGTATTTCTGGTCATTTTGAATCACATGCATTTAGGGCTGCTCAATTAATCGAATTTTAATCACGATTACGATCTGGGCTTTCAACGATCATTAAAAATGACTGAGCCGATTATTAGCCCCTCCCTCATTTATCCGCGACACCTTAAAGGCCGTTCCGTGAAAATATTGTCGGGCATAAACCGGTCCGTGGCGCAAAAAAGGTTGGAGACCGCTGATTAAGAGGACCCGAGGGAAGCTCGGAAAGCTAAGCAGAAGTTATTTGGAGAGTGACTGCCGTTGGTTGAAAAGACAGTTTAAAAAAAAACTTCAGTGGTGTTGCACACTATTTTATATTATTTTTTTTAAGTCATTGTTAACCCTTTAAAGCCGGTCAGAGCAGCATGCTCCGTTTTGCGTAACTATTTTTAAATCCCTGTAGAACCTGAACCATGTAAGCTAGCGCAATAATTTGTTTTGCATATGAAACCGGAGGAGTTGTACTTACATCTTATGCCATCAGCTTGTCCTCGGTCACGGTTTCGTTCCACATATAGCTTTGCAAAAATTGCATAAAAAGCGCTTGCAGCAACAAAAACATAATATTCCAGAAACACGCTTCGCCGTTCCTATCAGCTGTTCGTAACACTTCCCACAGTGAAATGATGCACATGCTGTTTTCTTTGCAAATTTGCATCATAGGATTGTTTTTTGTTTTTCCTGCAATATATAAAAATTGCTGTATCTCCAAAATAAAACTATGAAGACACTCAAAATAAATTTCCTGTTGTTGTAAGAAATATATGTAAACAAAACAAAAGCGATTTTCAATTTTTTTTGTAGTTTATTGCACTTTTTTGCAATTAATGTAGTTACTATGGACTTAATGCATACATATTAGTAAAATGTGGGCTATAACAGTTGTATAGCAACTTGAAATGCTCCCACAAATGGCACTACAGCATGTAAAAAAAAAAAAAAGCTCTGGTGGACTTGGTTCTATAGTAGGTCTTAAAGGGTTAAATAAATATCGTCAAATAATCGTGATCTCAATTTCAGTGAAAATAATCGTGATTATCATTTTTGCCATAATTGAGCAGCCCTACATGCATTAATAACCCAGTAGCTTGGATCCATGACACAAGTGGTTTTATTAGAAAAATAACTACGTCCATACATGAGGGAGAACAAGCAGAACTACTCAGACATTTCCACCGTACATAGCAACTCCCAGAAACACTCCAGTCATCTTTCGTCAGTCAGCCCAGTAAATCCTTCCCAGCTAAGCATGGAATATTGGCTTGTTGTCAGAACCAGAGGTTCTGATACACTTTGGATTATCTATCTGTCATCATGAAGTGAACTGGGAAACAACTTTTACTGAATGGATATATTTTAGCAATCAGCGAGAGGTAAAATTGCAGCGTGAATTATGCGAATGTTCATAAGTTTAATACACTGAGTCAGGAAGGAGATCAGCTTTCACTGAAGGGAGACTGATGAAACCTGCTGGGCTTTTGGGGCTATTTTTTTCTATAGTTCATTGACCTGTTTGATTGCTCTGGTGCTGGCTCCAAAGGATCTTTCCAAAGCAAACCGAGGACATCATTATCTGCCTTGCATTTTAAGCTCCTCACTAATCTCTTTCCTGTCCCCTTTAGAGTTGTTAATGTTGCACACAGTGCATTCTTTTGATGTGGAGCAAATGAAGAGATTGTTTCCCGGTTTTGGCACTTGCCTATGCCTGCCTTTGCCAGGTTGACAGATTTCAGATTTCAAATTTATGATGACCATAAAGGAAAACAACAGAAAAAAACCCACCCAAAACAAACAAACAACAATAATAAAAAAAAGAAAGCTGGCACATTTGAGCACAGGGACTGTGGTCACTGCTTCTGACCTTGCGCTCTCCTTAGTTTGACTTACAGTCAGATGAACTGTGAATCACACTATCATGCCTGCAGGAGTGAAATCCCCAAAAGAGAGGAATGCCATCTTCGCACACTGCCAACTGTTTATGTGTATGCCAAGAACTGATTGTGCTGACTGATGATGTGAGGATTCGGGAAAAGTAAGCCTAGAAAAGTAAAAAGAACACTTGTGTGTCCTGGAAGCTAGTTCTAGCACTACACACAGTGGTGTAAAAAAGCCCTTCCTGGTTTTCTAGTTTTTGGATATTAGGCACACTCAAACCAACTTAAACAATTTTATTATTAGACAAACATAACCCAAGAAATACAAAATTCTGTTTTTAAATGAAATTGATCAAGGGAAAAATGTTCAAATCTACCTGGTCTTTTGTAAAAAAGCAATTGCCCCTCTTGTTAAATCATGAATTAACTGTGATTTTTTTTTAAAAAGTTCAGTTTCACTAAACACACTCAGATTTGATTACTGACAGACATGAATCAAGAAATCAATTAAGTAGAAGCTGTCTGACAGGCCACAACCTAAAGAAACAGCTGAGAAACAAAGTCATGGCATCTATAAGTCTGGAAAGGTTTACAAAGGCATTTCTCAACCCACAGTGAGAGCCGTTATACACAAATGGGAAAATCTTGGAACACTGGTGAAGCTTCCCAGGAGTGGAACAGGACCGGCTGACCAAAATTTCTCAAAGAGCACATCGACAACTCATCCAGGAGGTCACAAAAGAACCCAGAACAACATTAAAGAACTGCAAGCTTCATGTGTTTCGGTTAAGGTCAGAGTTCTTGATTCAACAATATAAAGAGACTATGATAGCATCGATTTGCGAGTTCAAAGAGAAAAAAACAGCTGGCCAAAACGAGCACAAAGCCTTATCTCACATTTTCCAAAAATATTTTTTGCAGACTGACGAGACAAAAGCTCAAAAGCTCAAGCTGATGCATTGGGGTTCTGCAGCAGGACAATGATCCAGAACACACAGCAAATCCACGTCAGAATGGCTTAAAAAAACACAATGGAGACTTTGGAGTGGCCTAGTCAAAGACTCGTTGCCAGTTATTGTAAATGCTTGATTGCAGTTATTGCTGCTAAAGGTGGTTCAACCAATTATTAGGTTTGGGGGGGCAATCACCTTTTCACACAGGGTTTGAATTAAAAAAAAATACAGTCAAAAAATAGTACAGCCAGACAATTATGCATACTGCATATTTGATGAGAACTGGACCACAGGTGTAAAGAGCTGTTTTACTCATCCAAGAAATTTGCTTCAGATGAGCTGACCTGACTGCAGCAGTGGACCATTGGTTTGGATGTGTTAGTCAGATACACCACATGGATAGCTGTGCAGATCATTTTAAAATAACAATTAAGCCTTTAAGATAAGTTTTAAATTTTCATTATTATTATTCATATTACATGATACATTTTACACTATTAATAAAATGAGATGACACTTTTAACATCTGTTTGTTGGTCAGAAGACTGAATATATTAAACTAAGGTTAAACAATGCACTAGAGCCTATCAGTCAATAGGGTGGGTGAACTTGAAGTGCTGCCTGATTTTTATTTGGCTGATGTTCCCTTCAAAGTCACTCCTTGGCTATGATTTTTAGATTACTCATGGAAATCGCAGTCTGACCACTTGCATGTGTACACTGTCATGCCCACTGGATCGCCTCTATTGTGTCAAACCAGAAACTTGGTTTGCATGTCATTTTAGGAGGGAGGAGAAAATTGTAGGAAGCAAGTTCTCTTGCTCATGGTGAGCTACAGTTGTGTTGGTGTGGCCAAAAATACCCCCACATTTCTAATGTGCTGCAAGACAAAAAAAAGGACATTAGTGCAGAACTATGCAATGAAAACATGGTGGACAAATTCATGGGGTACAATATTTGAGAACATCAAAAAAAAAACCCATCCTCATGCTTATATTCCCTACCTACTGCGCCATTATTGAGCTGGGTCATAGGGCTGGGCCATATCATACCGTTCACGGTAATACCGGTATAATGTTGGGCAACGATAAGAAAATGAAATATCGCGTAGAATATGGGTAAAACGCGCATGCGCAGTGCCTTTGTTTACATACGCACATAGCGGAAAAAGTATGGCGGCGGCGGAGAATGAGAAGGGCGAAAGCGGATCGTTGAATGAAACGGATGAACCAGAATTGGTTTGTAAAAATGCTGCAACTTCAGTGGTGTGGAACTGGTTTGGCTTTCGTCCGTCAGATACACAACAAAGCACTATTTTTGGTAGAGCATGCTAGCGGGCCGTCGTTATTACCGTGTTTTTTGGAAAATACGGCACACTTAAAATCAATCCTTTGAATTTTCTGAAAATCGACAGGGCCCCTTATAATCCCGTGTGCCTTATGTATGAATTCTGGTTGTGTTTACTGACCTCGAAACAATTTTATGTCGAACACGGTGCTCAGCAATCTGTCAAATGTTTTAGTACGACTTTGCTAAGCTACGAACCCGCACCGCTTGATGGATTGTCGGAGCATTACGGTTATCATAGGCAGGAGCCTCACGGAGTGATACGGTACGTACTGTGCTTCAACATAATATTACCGTATTGTATGTGTATAACCTCTTTTTAAGTTTTGTGGATATTATACATGGTTTGCTGAGGATTTGTTTTCCAATTTCCACTGGAAACGACTTTTGGTTAAACTGTCAGCAAGGAATTTGCATTTGCACTGTTACATTTTTATATAACTTTAATGCACATAAAAAAACAGCTGCTTGTTTAAGTGAAAATACATTGATGGGGTTTTTTGCACTAATAAAGTTGTGGAGTTGTAAAGCATTTTGTCTAGTGTCAATTATATCGTCAGTTATATAGTTATTGCAAATTTTCAAATGTATATCGTGATAAATATTTTTGGTCATATCGCCCTGCTCTACTGGGTCATTGCAGATTCTTCAGCTGAACTCTTGATTCAGTATCTGCGTCATAGCCAGAAACCCAGCTCCTGAGATAAATGTAATAAGTTGATACATGTTCTTTGTATCATTTCAAGTTCATTGTGACATGGTGCAGAGCCAGAAGTGGATATGGTCAAATTGCACTGAGAGACGTCCAGGGGTGCACAAAGAGATGATATTGAAGGGGAGATAAATATCACCTCTAAATTTGAATCAGGTGTGTTTTGTTTTTGTTTTGTTTTTTATGTGTCAGGAACGGGAAAGTTGCATCTCTTATATGCTGATAATTTCACCTTTTCCAACTGTTGATGATGTGGGTGTTAGCTCATGCAAACTGCAAATGCACTGCAGTTGTCACATTTGTATTTTAATCTCATATTTATAACTTCACAAACATGACTGTGACGCCTCACAGCTTAAATAAGATGCAAGTGAACAGAAGCAGACTTTGAGACCACTGTGATCACACTTTGCACCCTTACGTTGAAAGAATCAAAACAAATTCTCCTGACATGCTGTAAATGTCAGATCACTATCACATAGAGTTCATGTTCAAAGTGGTATTCTGCAGCAGTCTACTGTGACCCTCTTCTCCTCAGCCACGTTGCATCAGGGCTGGCTGATGTAAGCCGGTGAACACAAAGCAAAGCACAGTGGCGGCATCCATCCCAGTCCTCTCCTCTTGTACCCAGCATCATTAGCTAGGAGAAGTGTGTCCTGCTGTTTTTGTTGTCCTCTAACATTTTTCATGGACACAACCAGACACCACTCCAAACATCTGCCTGCATCTGGCTGCCCCATTTCTGGTAAGATCGGGGCTCCATGCAGCCAAGTGGCGGACAGGATTTTGATGACAGCCTAGAGAGACACTCAATGCAATATGAGAAAAGTATTAAAACATTCTTTCATTACTCTAAAAAGAAAACAATAACAAATGTGGTGAAAAAGAAGAATCCATACATGATTGTAAAGAACAAGAAGATCAAAATTTGGGTGGTTGAGTCTCCCAGTTCTACCGGAGGTCGACGCTATTCAACACAGCTGCCTCTGCATAAAGTTACGACTGCCAAATTCTGCGACACATCTAAGAGTTGGCATCACGTCCTCATCTGAGTTCAATGAAGCGGAAAAAAGTGGGCCGTCCAATTTTATTCATATGAATCCCACCCAAACCCACTGAACTTCACCATTGCCTGATTTTCTACTTCAAAGGAATATTGAAAGACTGGCCCTTTTTTGTGCTTGGCCGTAAAGGTTCCAATCAGTTTGGGGCTTGGACAAGGTTTACTCTAAGACTGACTGTGAATGTGAAATCAGGCATTGAAAATTTCTATTAGAAAAAATGCTCTCTGTTCCAGTGCAGCTCTCTGTGGAAGTGGTGTACTCTTAACAGTACCTAAGGGATAAATGCTGTCATAAAAACCAAAAACCAGAAAAAGCTTAACTTTGTATTAGAAGTAATGCATATTAGGAAAGTTTCAAACTGACCTGTTGACTTATTTGACCTATTTTAAAAGCCTCTACAGCTAGTATAATTATACATAATATTTCAAAAACAAAAAAAGCAACAGAAAACGTTTCAGCTAGCTTTACCGGAGGAATCTATCTATCTATCTATCTATCTATCTATCTATCTATCTATCTATCTATCTATCTATCTATCTATCTATCTATCTATCTATCTATCTATCTATCTATCCATCCATCCATCCATCCATCCATCCATCCATCCATCCATCCATCCATCCATCCATCCATCCATCCATCCATCCATCCATCCATCCATCTATCCATCCATCCATCCATCCATCCATCCATCCATCCATCCATCCATCCATCCATCCATCCATCCATCCATCCATCCATCCATCCATCCATCCATCTATCTATCTATCCATCCATCCATCCATCCATCCATCCATCCATCCATCCATCCATCCATCCATCCATCTATCCAACTAACTAACTAACTAACTAACTAAACCTGCAAAGGTTGGATGCTAGTACACATCTAAGAAGGATTGACATCTAGGAAGGAAATATTGTGGGCACATGCATTGCAAATGTCTTCACAAAAGCTACATTGGTGTATATTGTGTGTAGAGCACTCTTACCTTCATGTAAACAGGATTTGTTTTACCCGTGATAGACTGACGACCTGTCGAAAATGTGTGTTCCCCTATGCTGGCTGGGATAATCACCCCATCCTGCCATCTTGAACTGGATAAGGCCACAGAAAATGGAGAGAGTGATGGGTGGATGTTTTTCGTTAAATACTGGTCACTTAAATTACAATTAGGAGGTGGTGTGACTATAAATGCAGTTCTGATGGACGTGTAACTCCAGGAATACACTGAGCATGATGGATATGAGGGGTGGGGGTTGATTTTAATGCATGCAAAGTTCCAGCCACTTGGAAATATGGTTCATTTGGAAATTTGGAAGAAGAATCTTGTGCATTTGATTTTGGTCCTAAAAATGATAAAAGCATTCTGAGCTTGTAGGCTCACTAATATGCAGTATAAATATAACCACCATCACAAGTTAAGAGTCTTGATCAAACAGCTGTCCGGGGGTTGGTACCTCCATATTCATCCATCATCCACACTCTGGGTCTACTACCCACCTGTGAAAACATGCCACAGCCAAGCTCGCCTCTCCCTTCATTACTGGAGGAGGTGGTGCAGCAATGGAGCTCACTGGTTCCAAATTAACCTCACTAATGGTTTGACAGCAGGGATATTTTCCCATTATCAGTACTTTAATTTTCTTTTTTTCAACTAATGGCACAACTGCATCACAGACTGGTGAGTTTCAGTTTCATTTATTGCGCCCATTTGATTTTATTCTTATTCTGCTTGCAAAAGTAGAACTTTCTAATTTTACTTACAAAGTCGTTACATTTATTTTAATTCTAATTAGCACATTTGAAAAAAAGTTGTGAAATTGTTTGCATGACAATGTGAATTGAAATGGCTGCAATAAAAGTAGGAACAATTTAAAACCAGACAAAAATACCAAACATTTGCTGGTACTCGTGAATAAAATGTTGTGTAATTTCCTCCCACTAATTATTAAATATCGTTATTTTGGATTTTTGGAAATTAGTTGCACTGAACAAGACAGGTGACAGTGTCAAACAGGGTTCTGGATAACCGATGGGCATTTGGCACAATTTTCAAAACTACTATGAGTTACTGATTGAAATGACTGTATGGAATATTAAAGGCTGGAAAGAAAGGCAGCAATGTGTCCCAATGTGTATCCCCAGCTCATGTTGCACATCCCTACTCAAATATTCTGCTTTAAGATCTCATTAATTGATATTTTGTAGTATAAAGTAGGACGCACTCATTTGTGCACATGCAGCAAGTCTGATCTGAGCATAGCAGAAGAGAAGAGTAGATGTATTAATGAGTGGTTGCTTGCTACAAGTAAAAAGAAAAGGGAGCACGTAAATAACCGATGTAGTGTAGCGTTTAGTGTGGCACTAAGGCATGTGCCCTGATAACTGATGTGCAGTTTTTGGAGGTGTGAAACATGAGAGCATTGCAGAGGCGCTGTAATCTCGACAGCTGTGCTTCTGCAACTGCTAAACACTACACATGCAAGTTCATGTGTGTGTATTTGAAGCCGGTCTGAGTACCGCATGAGAACAGCTTGGAATAACCTGGTGACGTCACAGGAACAGCCAGGTCTGCTATCTCACCCCAGCAGCAGCACCGTGCGTCATTCTTTACACGTCCAGCCAGCGAGGGAGAGCTGGAAGGAGAGAGGCAGGACGGGGAGGAGTCGAAACCCCCAGGAGGATGCCTTGGATCATTTGGTAGAGAAAAGTGGGACCTGGGCCAGAGCAACACTCAAGTGGAAGAGTTTTTAATAAGAAAAAGGAGGGACAGAGGGAGGAGAGGGGATGGAGGGGGATTATGGAAAGGACTCTGATACAGTAAGTGGTAATCAGCAAGAGTGAGTGAGCGGGAGGACACAGAAAGAGCAGGGTAAACCTCTTTAGCAGAATAGAAATGCATTAAAAGAAGTAAGAGAAATAAAAGAAAATAATGAGAGATGGGTGCAGGAAGAGGTACTTACACAGCTCCTCGTAACGAGTATTGTTGCAACACGTATGATTTGAAGAATCTGGAGTAAGTTGTCATTGTGCTAAAGTGCACCAGCGTGTAGTCTTCTAATTAAAGGAACTGTTGTGCAATAATTAGCTTAGATTCGTGCTTATGTTTATGTTTGTAGAGGAAAATCTCTCCCTATAGGTTGCTTTCATCACAACCTGCTTCTCATTTGTGCTTTTGGAGATTATAGGGTTACATAAAATGAGATGATGAAAAAAAGTGGTGTGAAATGGGAATTAGAATGAAAGAGTGCAAGGTTGATATAGAGTTTCAGGCAGTTACTTGGGTGCATTTAATAGTTGCTTGTGTGATCATTTCTGGGCTTTTAACCATTAATGCATATCTACCTCCATTAGATGCAAAACGGCAGACTGTGGGGTTCATTTGGTCAACGTTACAGGAATGTGTGTGCTGGGGAAGCAGCTCCTGCCCTCAGTTCACTCTCCATATCAATGAGCTTGCAGTGGGTTGTGCGTCATCAAAACAGATCACGCTGTTTACAGTCAACTTCACTGTCTGTCAGCGCAAGCTCATGTGAAACCTGCATCTAGCTGTTGCAACAATCCATCCGTGGCTGTTAAGAAAATGATATCAACAGTAAACACTATGGGCTTAAAAATGGTAATTGACTCTAGCTGACTAATTTTTTTTAAGCTAATTATATCCAGAATGTGTGCAAACAGAGCAATATGACAAATAAGCTCCCTAAGTTTCTACCTTACCTCTCTGAAAAGAATACAAAGGTTTTCAAAGAGCACTCCCACATTCAGTAAAATTACTATTTCCCCGTATGAATAAAGATACCTGATGCCAAAACTGAACCTTTGGAGTCATTATCCACCATTATGACATTTTAAACCTCACTATTTAACTAGTAATATCAAAGGAGCATTTAACTAGCAACCTGCTCAGCATTATTAGCCTTAGCCAGTTGTTAGCATTAGGTGTTACTAGCATAACACTCCTCTGCAGCACTTACCTGGTGCAAGTGATGCCTGGGCATGTTACATGCTAGGCCATGTCCTGCCCTCCTAGCTGCTATTTTTAGAATAGGTTACATAGCAATTTGAAATAAACTCTAAAAACTCTGATTTCTCCATTTTATGCTGTCAGGCTGTAACACTGCTTAACTAATACATTACTGCTAAGCTAGGTTTGAATAGTTAACATGTCAGAGCCCTTTGTCATTCACTGTGCAAATAAGACTTCTAGCATTACTGGTTCGGTGCAGACAGAAGTAGTGGGTCATGTGGGTTACTTTTGGTACTTACAACTCAGTTACACCATTGGCTAATGTCATGTGGACCAGATATTGCCCACATCTGACACAGGGCATGTAATATGTTGACCTGTGAGTCAAGGCTATCATTGAAGGCCTTATGTAGCCCCATAAAAACTGCAGATGTGTGCCACATTTGATGCTATCTGATGCCGTTTCTGACATCACTAATAAGGTCAGAGAAAGACTGCTTAGCAGAAATTTACGAAAGAGTCCTGCACCGACCAAAGATGGCGGTAATCTCACGATTACCCCCAAAGGGCTAACCTTGAAACAAGACATTGTGTTGTTCTACAGAGAGGTTCATGACAGGTTCAGCTGCAGCGAAATGTACATTATTGTCATAAATATATAGGTAATATTTATACGTAGAATACTATGGCCAAGTGCACGACATGGTATTTGTTCGAGTGCGCTGGTGAGGTTAGATAAAAGAATGTATAAAAAACAACAGAAGATTAGGTTGCATTCTTTTTGTGGTGAACTAAGTTGAACTGTTGTGTGACAGTATAATAAGCTTTGCGTTTTACAAAAAGCTTATCAAATTTCACTGGTGATTATTTACATGAATTTTTTATACACAATGACAAGTTGCAGCTTTTGCTAATTTTTTACACAAGGTTTTTATAATAACTGCCTAGAGGCAAAACTAAAAAAGGGCAGTGATTGTCAAGAGTTTGTAGAAGTCCAAGTAGTTACTGAAAAAGTGCAATCAGATGTCTAAATGTGCTGATGAAGACCAAACTAGTGGTGGAAACTTTTGATATCAACAATATGGATAAAATGTTTTTCTTACACTGTTTTTTTTAGATTCCTTGTGAAAAACCATGAATCTTTGCTAGGCCTGGAGATCATTACAATCACAGAGTTTTCACATGTGCAATGCATTTGATGGTGAAGGCAGTTTGATCTGTGGTCAAACACAGCAAAAACATGAGAAGGTCAGGTACACTGTAGGAGAAACAGTACGCCGTTGCCCTCAATCAGACCAGATGATGAGTGATGAAAGATGAGAGGGAGGGGAAGAAGCAAACGAAGGAAAAGCAGGGGTGGGGAAAAGAAGAGACACAGAATAAGAGAACAAGTGTGGAGAAGGAGCGTTTATTTGGCGAAGGGCGATTACGATCAGACAAGGTGAAGCAAGCACTTTTGTCAAGGGTGCGACTCCTGAAGAGAGGAAAACACTGAAAGGAAGAAGCCAGGAGAATACGTGAGAGGAGGGATAGGGAGACAGGGGGTATGAAGAGAACAAATACAGAGAGAGTGTCTGCTAAAAACATCTGGGAACCATCAGCGAGTGGAGAGAAAAACGCTGGACTCAGCTGAAACACTTCGCTCCCCTTGCTACGCTGCTTGCCGGCTCGTCTGCTTCATATCCAACTAACACCTTCCCCCAAAAGACACAAAGTAGAGGGAGGGTGAGTGCAGTCTGTCAGCGAGCCGAGAGAGTTCAGAGCTCTGCAAGCTCTCACTCCCGTCAGATTACAGGGACTGCTGTAAAAGTAGATCATGCATTGTTAACAAATGGGATTCATCTGAACAAAACACGTTGCAAAATGTTAGCGGTAAATGACATTCAGACACGCAACTTGCCATGTCTGCGAATAAACTAAACCTGTAGCGAGAAGCACTGAAAACCTTCCACATGTGCAGCCATGTGATGTCCCAGCGTACAATGTGCTTGCCTCCGTGTTGACCCCTGCACTTATTGATCATTTGAATAATTCAGCATTTGAGATTTAAGGACTCAGCGTAGTTCCATAGAAGGCTTCAGAAACTTTACTTCCAAAGGCTCTCGTTTGAAAACAGAGCGAGACATAGAGTTTCCTGTGTGGTCAGGGTGGTGTAGGCACAGGGTGGCATCTGTCCATGTCTTCATTGAAATGGCACGGCTCATATGATGACATTACCAGAAATGTCAGTCACCTAGTCTCAGAGGTTGTGGAAAGGGCAGACGTTCTTTCGCCATGCCACTAATGATGCCTTTCACTGAACCATCAGATTCCCTAACCTTTCCTCTATTTCATATTTAAAGGATGAACTGGATATCAATGATTTATGCATCTACATGATTATTGAGCAAAAGTAAATAAATAAATAAAAATATTGCCGAGCCTTCGACTGTCTGTGGCGTCAGTAGATTCAAGAGAAAGAAAATGTAAACACAACAGTTTCTTAAAGAAGTGATACAGCAATCAGGAGGGGTACTCTGGCAAGGCATTTTGGAAAAAAATCTTTAGAGTTCACCCAGGAACAGCCGCGAGTATCTATAATAAAAAAAACTAGACAACCATTTCAGCAGATTGAAAAGTTTGCCCAGCCACCTGTTCTCCAGAGGTTAGAGAGAAAATTTTCAGAAGAATTTTTCTGCTTCTCCCAATCTTGAACTAACTCTATTAGTTTGTCCACTCTGGCCTTCTTATTCACTTGATTGGAGAGATATTTAGGGGATTTTCTTGTGATCAATTATTACATAATTCAAAATTATAGCAGCCACTATATTAAGTCTAAAAACGTCATTGAATTTGAAATTGAATCGGTAATAAAGGCTTTTACATACACTGGTTACCCTGCAGTCCATTATTAAGGAGTGAGAGAATTAGTCTTTTAGTGAGCGTGAGTGTTTTTAATGTTGCTCTTAATGATCTCACTTGTTTGTGTGGAATATTGTATTTGTTTTTTACTTGCTGTGTTTTTATATGTGTGGTATGGCCAGGCCCCTCTCTTGGAAATGTCAATCTCAATGAGACTCATTATTTATCTTTATAAATAAAAGAGAAAAGTCAGATTAATGTGCAGTTCTTGAGTTGTCTTGATAGACTATAATCCATGTCTGCTTACAGACCATCATTATTATTTTAACTTTGAGAACGACTGACTGAAGAGGCGGCTGGCTGTAAAATGTTAACATAATCCGTTTAAAAATGTAAAACTTTTCTCAAAGAAATATGACGACTTTTGTTCCGAAAGAAAAAAAAAAGCAAACCATCCAAATACCGAGGAGTGTAGTTTTAGAGCCGATGCCAGATGGTGTTTTTACCCCACAACTGACACATGCCACGTTACAAGGCTGAATTGCAGATTATGTTTTAATTTACAAACAAATTGTAGTCATCGTGTAAGCTTTATTATCTGTACATTTAGAGCAATTTTTCCTTCTCTCACAATGCTCCATCTGGCGCTGAAAAGAGGCTTTAATGTGTAGATGTGTATTTCATTTAACGATTAAACAAGTATATACACATAAGCTCACAAGCACACATCCTCATTTACCTTCATTCATTAACTGCGGCGGGGGATTAACATTCACCTCTCAAAGCTCGGTCAATCCTTGACAGTTTTGTCCTAGAAAGTTTAAACATGGCCAAGTTATCTCCCGGCACTATGATGGTAGCTTAACATCAGCATTCAGGAAGCTTTCCTTTATAAGCCATTTGTAGAACGCTTTTTCCCCCCCATCAAATCTGTAACAAGTCCAATTTCTGCTGGTAATCCCTCTCAGAAGGATCACATTGATATGTAAATTGTTGTCTCAGAATGGCAGAGTAGTTATTAAAAAGAGGAGACAGACTGAAAATGACTCAGGGGCAAACTCAGTAATTCATTCATACACTGCTGTCCTAACGTTCCTGATGTTACACATGCAATCGCAGGCCCTTTCGATCGCAATCATGACAATATTCTGCTTGATACAGTTTCACTAGAGCGGCGTTATAACTGTTTAAATGTGTCAGGGCCCTCGGTTAAACATTCTTCGATCACAGACTCTGCGGCAGCGCCTGAGACTGAAAATAGATACTCTGGAAGCGCAGTAAACTGTGAAAGGTGTTTCCTGCTCAGTTTTCTAATCGCAGTTCCTCCATCTCGTCACCTCACACTGCGTCCTATGTGACCTGGGCATATATTGACTTTTTTTCTCCTCCCGCCTCTAACCTGTGAGCATTCACATCAATCTCAGTCACTAGACGGGATCAGCAGGAGGAGCAGTAAAGGTCGTAACCCCAGTGGTGTACTGGGACAACAATGACAGATACGTGAAGTGAGGATCTTCCCATGTAATAACTATCCAATCAAACTGTGGGCTTCAAAGGCTTATGTTAAACCAAATCCTGGTGACTCTGGCTGACCTTACCATGATGGAAGAATTCCTGAGGGAAGATGTACCTTTAAACATCCCGTATGACCAAGGTGCTTTTATTTCCTGAGAGTGAAATGTGAGAAGAATAAGGATGGCAAGATTATCCACGGGAATCTTTTCTGCCTGCTGAGTTTATAGGCTACGATTGCCAAAGATTTAGTCGACCAGAATGCACATCTTCTTATATGTATGTATATGTATGATTTAAAACTTTCCTTCTGCAATGATCGATTTGTTCTCAAACCAAATCCCGGTCTTATTTGCATTTCATCATTTCTTTTGAACAAATTTCTCCACTTCCAAGCTGTTTCTCTCTTACTTCATCTCCCCCCCGCATGCCATCCAGAAAAGGTAGTAGTGAGCATGACGATAATGGTGATGCACAGTCCAAACACAGACCACGAAGGAGTCATGGAAGAAGCAGGAGCATCATCATCACCATCATTGTCATCATCAGCCAGATGAGGAGAGCCAAACTTGAGCTCTGTCTGTCCCCATCAGGGTGGCTGACAGTCACAAACTCATCCCTTATTCACTCCACTCATCAATTATACACAGGCCAAAGGAGCCCTGTGAGGCAGGAGGCTGTAAAGGCCCCTCTTCACGTGTCTTCGTCCCGAGAACTGCAGTGCAAATACATCGTTCAGCTCTCATCGTCAATGACCTTCTTTGTTCTCTCTGAAAGCAGGAGACAGCTTGTCATCATGCCTTCAACAACTGCTGCTACATGTGGATGTTATGTATCTCATTGTGAGGTTCGTTTTAAATCACGTGACTAAGGCTGGCGTGATGATGGCGCAGTATAGGCCTGATTTTTCTGATTAATATTTCCTTTTGTTTTCAAGCTGAGATTTGCTGATGCACTCAGTCATCATTAAAAAAATTTTTTTCGATATTTATGTCAGCTTAAGTTCCTTTAATTTGGAATCAGAGGCTGCAGGATATGTGTCAGTGATTAGAACCTTTTTAAGAGACAGGTGGAACCTGATTTATTTAAATCTGACATCTGGTGTTCACTTTGCCACTGAAATGTGTGGTCTCATCATTCCAAGATCTAAAGAGCTCCTTCAGATCTTCAGGGGGAAAAAACCCCAAAACATTTATGCCTAAGAGTCTGGCAAAAGATCTCCAAATGATCTCCAAATGATAGCAAATAAATCACTCCGCTGCAGGGAACATCATCTGGCGTTAATTTCAAATGGCTGCAAGTTTAAGACTGACATCCCCAGCAAATTCACCATTAAGATCAGTTTATGTGATAAAAAAAAAAAAAAAAAAAAAAGCTCATCTAAAGAAAACCAAATTTCATTACAGCATGCAGGTAAGTTTGGCCATTTTCAATGTCAAAGTGCATCTACAGCCAGAAAGAGACTGGATAGATCTGTGTTACACTGGAGAAGTGCCAGGAAAAAGTTACTGCTGTCCAACAAAGAACTGTCTTCCTTGTAAAAGTTTACTTTTACTCTAAAGGCCAGCACTTTAGTCAAGATAGTCAGATGACAGATAGGCAGAAACAGGCCAACAGCAGCTTTTGAGGAGAAAAACCTCATAATAACTGCAAACCACGGTGGTGGAAATGTTATTGTTTGGGGTTGCCTCGCTCCCTTGGGGACTTGGAAGTTAGCAGTAATTGAATCAGCCATGAATTCTGCATCGTATCAAGGAGCGCTTGAAGGTATTGTGAAGGTGTCTGTTCAAAGATTTACACTGAACCAGAAACAGATCTTTTAGCAGCAAAATGAACCAAAGCACACATGCAAATCCACCAGGACACAGATCAAAAATAACAAATGAAGTGTTATTTAATGGGCAGGTAAACGAATGCCACTGAAATGCTTTCGACTGAAGATCTGAAGCAGGTAGTACATGTAAAAGCATGCACAGGGGATCAAAACCCCTCAAACACCTTGAAACGACATTAATTTTTCAATGGAAGGGTTCAGTAGGCTAATATGGTAGACTGACGACAGTCATCCATAAGTTATTTCTCCTAAATCGGACATTTTACTGTCCCTATGAGGCCAAAGGTGAACTTACCCTCAAGAGGTTGATGCCTGTTTATATTCTTGTTGATCGAGTTTAAGTGTTTAATGTTTGATTGTTCCAGCATACCAGAAAAGGAAACAATTTCCACACGTGATGTCTCTCAAATATAATCAGCAATCTGCTGTAATGTACAAAAGTCTTACGCCGCCCCTCATTTCTTTATATTTCACTTGGAAAATGGGAAACGTGTAAACAGACATGGAAATACAGTCGAGAAGGCAAAAACTAAGAAGAAAAAAAGTTTGTACAATTTTAATAAGCTTAAAATGAATGTGAATATTTTGCCATGGCCGCCTTTATTAATCAAAACAACACAAACTCTCTTAAACAAGCTTTCTGATGCCTGCCTTTTGTTCCGTTCTCACACTGCTTCCATAATGTGGAGGTCCGGGCTCTGGGGAGGCCAATCCATGACTCACAGTGTTCAGTTGTTTCGTTTTCTCTCCAAGTTTACATTTACTTTCACACAGGCTTCACTTCTTGTAGATATTTTTCAAGCTTTTAACTTGTTTCTTTTGTCCTCTACTTGTTCAGTTTCCTCAAATTATTTAATTGTGCACCATGCTGTGTCACATTTTCACCTAAAAGGACTTAAGGAATCACGTTGTTGGTGCAAAAATATAATTTTATGCCTGTCACCTTTGGCATTTTTCATACATTTAACCAACCAAATATTAAGACATTCTATGTTTTTGTGACTGGTTGTTAGTAACAGTGCTAAGTGCTCAAAGATACAATTTAAAATTTGTTCCTTGCTAAGTTGCCTGTTATGTGTAGACCCGACACTGGTTCATCTTTTGAGTTTGGGGCCTTTTGTGTGTTTGAATGATTCTTGGGTCGGTGTTAAGTGGTTTAATAAACAAACAAACAGACAGACAGACTTTCCTCTCAAATGGACTGCACTTGAAATGAGTGAAAAAGCAGCCAAAGTCCAAAGAAAACCTTTGAAAGACCTTCAGAAAACCTAGAGAACTTTTGCTTAAGACCACAACAAAGTCTGGCTTCTTGGAAGGAAAATATAAAGAAATGAGGGGTGACTCAGGACTTTTACACAGTACTGTAATTGTTCTTTGGATTTAAATCGACTGACAAAACAAAACAGCTGGAATAGCCAAAATTAACCCTGCTCAGGAATTTGTATGAGGCTTATTTTCTCTGTCCACATGCTAAAATATTATTTCCTCAGCTTTGATTTACCACACTAGTGGGGCCAATAACAACTAGAACACATGAAATATCGTCCTGGAAAATAGGTTTTGAAAAGAAAAGGAACTTTTAATATTTGAGGCAGTCCATCAGAATCTGTATGTTGAGGTTAGATGAGCAACGCCTTGTCTTAAAGGGGGTTCAGATAGTTTTTCTTCATGGTGTTCAAGGGAAGAGCTTAAATATAAGAATAGCTAAGCCGCCTGATGTCATCTGGGCTTTCAGTTGGTCACTCCTAGCAGTAAAGATCAGAGGCTAATGGTCAGGCTAGCAATTACCTGTGCGCAAACACTGCTAATTCAGACACAAACCTACTACTTGGCAACATATCAGCTCTCACATTGTCTAGGGCTTGATGATCTTATTTCTAAAAATAGTTTAACAATAGTTTGTTGGTGTAAAAAAACGTGTGAGCTCATACGCACAAACGCTTGTGTTACAGTCACAAGTTATTTCCATATCAGGCAATGCAGCTGGCCTCAGGGAGTTTATTCAAAGAAGTGGGCTGGCGCTTAGACGAAAGGGTAGCATCCATGCCAGAGTTTGCGTGACATGCCCATTTCTTCTGTGTGTGTGTCTGTGTGTCTGTGAGAGAGATTGGTCACCACTCTATTAAGTAACGTGTCCTGATCAGATAGCTAAACATTAACCTTGTACGTCAGTCACATCTAACCAGAAAAGTGGGATTGACAGAACTTTTTTTTTTGACCGCCTTGACTTCTTTTTGCTGTTTTTGACTTGTGATTTAGTGGATTGAGTGTTTTTCACACTATTTTGTTAGAGAGGCTTTTACTATTCTCTAATGGTCAAACAATACTAGAGAATACTTAAACCTGTTTACTTTAGCACATTCATTTTCAGTTATGCAGTTGGTAACCACCTGATTAGTAAATGCATTTGTATTTTACATTTATTTGGCAACTTTATTAGGTACATCTTTCTAGTACCTTCAGAACTGCCTTAATCTTCATGATATAGACTGAACATGGAGTAATTCATCAGAGGTTTTCACCCATAAATGACGGCACACTGTAGTTCCTGTAGATCTGTCGGCTGTGCATCTATGCTGCTCCACCATGTCCCAAAGGTGAATCGAGATCTGGTGACTGTGGAGGTCATTTGAGTACAATGAACTCATTGTCATGTTCAAAAAGGTGGTTTAAGCTTCGCAATGCAACGTATCGCCCTGCTGGAAGCAGCCATCAAAAAGTGGTCATGGTCATTTTATGCAGTAATGGACATGGTCAGCAACAGTACTCAGGGAGGCTGTGGTGTTCAATCTATGCTCAAGTGCTACTTAGAGACACAAAACGCCTGCAACGTTTTACCAGCCTGAACTGCTGATATAGCAGGATGGATCCATGCTTTGAGACTCATCACATCAGGCCATGTTGTCTGATTTTGGTGAGCCCGTTCAAATTGCAGGACAGGCTCACCTGCAGTTTCCTGCTCTTAGTTGACAGGCACCACACCTAATGTGACGTGTTGTTTCTTTGTTGTTTGCTTTTTTGTTCCTCATACCTTGGCTCTAACCAGTGTTGGGGTCATTACTCAGAAAAAGTAACGTATTACACATTATTTGATAATTTTATTAAAAATAATTCAATACATTACTTGCTGGAGAAAGTGTTGTCGTTACCCCACCAGGCAGGTGGGTGGCGTGGACACCCAAGTTCTTGAATGTGATAACCGAGGAACAAGAAGACGTATGATTTTCAAATTGATACCACTGGTGCATCAACTAAAAATCTCAGAAAAAGTGTCACCTTTGCACAAAAATGTGGACAAGGCCCAATTTTATCACACATAATGTTGTATTATAGATCAGAGTTCACAGATATTCGGACCTGAGCTGTGTTACTTATGCACAATCAGCAATCCATTCACCAACTACCAAATCTTAAATATACACAAGCATATTTTGGGAGGCGCGTCCGCTTATCCTTTTCAGGGTCGCGGGGGGCGCTGGAGCCTATCCCAGCTGTCATAGGGTGAGAGGCGGGGTACACCCTGGACATGTCGCCAGTCTGTCGCAGGGCTAACACACAGGGACAGACAACCATTCGCACTCACATTCACACCTATGGGCAATTTGGATTACCAATTAACCTATCCCCACTAAGTGCATGTCTTTGGACAGTGGGAGGAAGCCGGAGTACCCAGTGAGAACCCCGCAAACACGGGGAGAACATGCAAACTCCACACAGAAAGACCCTGGCCTGATGGTGGAATTGAACTCAGGACTTTCTTACTGTGCGACAACAGTGCTAACCACCGTGCCGGTTCAATGCATAAAATGGCAAAAACATGCTGTACAGCAAAAGATTAAGTCACACACTTAAATCATACTCCATTTACTGTTGGCAGATCTGCTAAAGCCATATGGGACTGATGGGCTTTCATCTTATTCTAAGATATTGCTTAATGTTAGGAGGAAATAGAGTTGTAGTTGTCAGAGCGTAATACTTGATATCATGAGGAGATAATGAAGGGAGGAGAGAGGAGAAAGACATGAAAAAAAAGACCACATAGAAAACTGGGCACAGACTCTGACAAATCACTGAAGCCTGGAAAATGGGAGGCCGCAAGAGAAGAGGTAGCAGGCCAATCATAGTTCAATGACAAATGTATTAAATCATCAGAGAAAAAAGGGAGGCGAATGGGGGGGGGGGGATCCAGCTGGGAAAAAAGGGAAAATTCAACACAACCATAAAGCCTCATATGCTTAACTGATGGTAATCATGAAGATGGGAAGATGGGAGAGATGTAAATGTCGTGATGATTATTGTATAACTTGATGTCCTGTGAGTAATTTCTTTTGACATTATCTTGCGTTATCATTGTCACAGAGAGGTGTGTTTTTTGTTCTGTCCTGGCTAAGGATGATCTAAAGCAGTCTGACGAGGGGGAACTGGTTGAGAACTGATATGGCAACCTCAGTCATTCACACTCCCGTTCCAGGAGAGACCTACTGCACGTATGGGAAATATGGCACAGCACCCTAAGGACTGTAAAAGACTTATTTCACATGCGGTCTAAGAAAAGCTGATGCTCGGCATGGTTAATGTACCTGTACTAATTGGTTTCCCTCAAGGCCTCAGTTCAGAATACAGAAAACATCCCAAAAGCTCTGCTTCTGCCTCTGTCTCCACTATATCATCCAGTCGGTTGACCTTGACCATCACGGATCAGCTCGTCAACCTGTCTGATGTGCTTATGCCAGTTAGTCACACTGGGTCCCAAATAACTTCACGCTCTAATTTCTTCCTGTGTTTTTGCTGTAAATGTCTCATTTGCTGGCAAAATTCACAAATACATATCAGAAATATAAATCACAAGCCGGGGTCAGAAGCATAATTTAATGCCAGTTTAAAAGCAGCAAATTATTGCTCAGAGTTTATATTGGTGATTATTTGTCACATGATGATGACCAGCTGGAGGTCATTCAGTTTTATGTCTGTGCAATCTAGTCCCAGCAGATCCTGCCAAATTCCCACAAGAAGCAGAAAATAAACATGAAAGGAGAAACTGTATGATAAATGAACACATTCTTACAAACGAATCCAAAGACAGAGCATAACTCTGGGCTGAAAACAGGAACATCCTCAATCATATACGCTGCGACTCTTCCACTCCCCGTTGTTGCTGCTTTTTTCCTCCCAGTGCCTATGACATGCCGTGGAACTGATGAAATGTTATCAACTATAAATAAAAGCCGTTACTATTGTCTCGCTACGCAGTCTGCTGGGAAAGTGGAGCGTGAGGGCGGGTAAATGGCCAAAGGGCTACTGCGGTCGAGTATGAATGTTGAAAGAGCAGTGACTGAGTCTCGGGCAAGCACAAAGGCAGGGCTTGATATTAACTCATGAATGCAGGCCTTCCCAGCGCTTCCAGGTCATCTGTAATGATGACTTATGTAATCTCTACATTCTGACTTTCCCCACTTTGGAGGGCTGTGATTGGACGTTTCCATGTCAGTGGAGTCGACCGGGTTGGTTTAAGGAACAGTCATGTAGCTCTTTGGGAAACTTCACATTGGTCACATTTGCTCTATAATTAAGGCAGAAAGATCAAAACCTCTCAAATACGAGCCACTTTATTAGGTACACCTTGCAAGTACCGCGTTAGACTCCATTTATCTTCTGAATTATCTCTTCATGGCATCGACTCAACAAGGTGCTGCAAACATTCCTCAGATATTTTGGTTTGTGTTGATGTGACAAATCTCCCGTCCCACCACATTGCAAGGGTGCTCTGTTGGATTGCGATCTGATGACTGTGGAGGCCATCTGAGTACAATGAACTCAAACCAGTGTGAGGTGATTTGAGTTTTGTGACTAAAGATGGGTGCACCGTGGTCATGAAGAGATGGACATGGTTAGCAACAATACCCATGTAGGCTGCATATTTTAACAAATTTTCATTGAGAGGTCCAAAGTGTGCCATGAAAATACCCCCCACACCAATACACCAGCAGCAGCCTGAACCAGTGTTACACGGCAGGATGGATCCAATTCTGATACCAAATTCAGACCCGACCATCCAAATGGCACAGCAGAAATTGAGACGCATCAGACCAGGCAATGTTTTTTGCTGTTGTCAAAATTTTGCGAGCTTCAGTTTCCTGCTCAGTGTGGTCTTTTCATGCGGTAGCCCATCTGCCTCGTGGTTCAACATGTTGTGGATTCAGAGATGCTCTTTTGCATACTTTGGTTGTAATGAGTGGTTACTTGAATTACTCTTGCTTTGCTATCAGCCCAAAGCAGTCTGCCCATTCTCCTCTGACTTGTGGGAGCATTTTGGCCCAGAGAACTGCCACTCACTGGATTTTTTCTCTTTTTCAGACCATTCTCCGTAAACCCCAAGAGATGCCTGTGTTTGGAAAATCCCCAGTGATCAGCAATTTCTGAAATACTCGGCTCATCTGACACAAACAACCATGCAGTGTTCAAAGTCACTTAAATCACCTTTCTTCCCTGCTAGGTTGCTCAGTTTGAACTTCAGTAGCTCATCTCGACCATGTCTACCTGCTTAAATGCCCTGGTGTTACTGCCATGTGATTGGTAGATTAGATAAAAGTGGAAAGTGGCTTTTGAGTGTTAGCATTGGGTATTAAACTGCAGCCAGGTTATGATCGGTTCCGGTTAGTACAGGTAGAAATCGATAATCTGCCTACAACACAGGTCAAGCTCACAGATTACCATTGTTCATGCCAGACAAAATGCAATATGAAAAACAGCAACAACAATTTTGGTTTTCATAAGTAGCTAATTTCAGAAAAACAACTACATAGCATGTTGTTTATGGCTATGCGTTTGGGGCGTTAAATGTAAATTTGGAGACCAGACAGACTCCTAACATTATAAGGACATGTAAAAGCCTTAAAGACATACAGGTATTCACCTTCTTTGGAAATGTGATTCTTTTTCTTTGCAATAGTGATAAAAGTTTGTAGAGTTTGCAGGGGGAAAAAAGTTTGTTCTTCTGTTTTTAGAAGAAGCGGAGCTATGAAAACCTGAAGAAAGAGAAATTAGTAAGATGGAAAACTGCAACACAAGAAGCACAATTTATACCCACAATACAATAAATGTGGAGGCTGTATTTGAGTAAAGATGGATGTTACATGATTGGAAACTAGTTCTATATCACTGTTATGAAATATTTCAACATTACATTATTATTATTGTTTCAAATGTTCAGAGTGATGGTAAAAGCTATAAGACGCTCACCCTGCCAGCTAATTGGTAGAGCTTAAAGTGGATATTGATCTCTTTTTATGTTTGACAGAAAAATAGCCAAACAAAATCATGTTAAAGGTGCTTGTTGTAGTTCTTATGCAAAATGTAACTAAACCCTTCAACAGGTTGAAAGTGCTGTTCCCTGAAAACTCTGGGTTTTCTTATCCACATAGAAAGCTAATTTAAACCATGAGTCAGTTACCTCGGTAACAGACTCTTGAGTAAGACAGAGTCCTGTCAGTGGGGGGGGGTCAGAATTCAGGGTCATCACATGGATCGTGTAGCCTTAGTGCTTAGCAGGCAGCTGGAATGTGTGTTGATCACAGGCAGACTTTCTTTTTAACTTCTTACCTTTTAAAATGCATCTAAAACTTCTGTGCTGCTATATCTCTATGGCATAGCTAGCGTATGTTGCTAACTTCTGGAACGATTGCAAGGTACCACGATCCAAAAGATGGCCCACTGGAGTGAACCGCGATGGCACGACCCACAGAGCACAGAAATCTTTACAAACATTATGATCCCATTTACATTTTTTAAATTTGACATGAGTGTCAGGCAGTATAAAACTCGAACTTGACACAGTAATTACTTTTTTAAATAGCCTAATCTGTATGGAGCTTTATGCAGATAAAACAATAATCAGTGAATAATCATTTATCATGCTATAAATTCCCCACAGTTTTTTATTCCAGGCTGCTGAGACATTTTTTTCAACCACAGATGACCAAAATCAGTCGTGCTGACCAAAAGTCTACATATCTACAGTCTTATTTGCAGTAGCTACCATCTGTATTGTGTCCCTGTCAAATTACAGCTGATGAGACTTTAAGAAATTTAACGTATTCGGCGTGATTCCAGCTCGACCCATTGAGTAAAAGTAACACAAACACGAGGGTCCAGATTGAAAGACATTCATATTCCTCCATTCATCGGATTAAAAAAGAGATTCTGCTCTTTAGTTACCTGTTGCCATGGTGAATCATCGGCATCAGAGCTCTTCTGATGAGTGCTTTCTTTCACTAGTCAACAACTTGTTTAACTCAGAGTTGACACTGAGGAGCTGGGATCAACTAAAAACTCTGAGTTTCCATGTCTGCATTAATCAACTCGAAGTTTATTTGTAGACTCAGAGTTTGTTCAACCAGCTTCCTGGAACGGGGCCCAGATGTGTGCCGATGTTTACAATGACATCTACAAGAGGTTTTGCTTTTTTTCCAATGTCAATAAGACTGTGATCTTACCAACTTGCCTGGTCATTTAGTGCTTCCGCTCACTACACCATCTTGTGGTACAAACCGGTACTGCACAAAAGTACAGCCGGGCCTTAGCTCAACTTAAACTGATATCACAACACGCAGATGCGTTAGACGTGAAGTCACAGCAGCAGTTACTTCACAGATGTTGCATTTAGCTCACTGTAGATATATTATCAGTGTTAATACACTGGTCTGAAACTGATGGGAGGGATACCCTGCACTATAACACTGAGTATTCACTTGTTTCCCTAGCTGGAGGATGCTAAGACAGGATCAGGTCGTTGTGTTAACAGGAGGGGTCAACAGTCAGGGCCACTTGAGGACAGCCTATTGAGTGCTTCTCTGGTACGCTTTCTGCGCTAATGGAAGGGTCCAGAGCTGTCAAAATATATTTGTGCACAAAGCCTAAACAAATGCACAATCCCTCAGAATGAATAATACAAGGACAGGAAGCTTTGGACAGACAGCCGTGTCACAACACTGACTTGCAACATCTCCAACAGAGTCAAACAAAAAAAGACAGATGAGGAGCTCGCTCAATAAAAAGACCATTAGGGCTTCTTGACGCGGCGTAAGAATGACAAACATGATTGAAAACCGCTGAAAACGATATCCACAAAACAAAGAGTTATCAAAACATTTTCCCCACCGGTCGCTCACGCTTTAGAGGCGCTATGTGAAAATGTCATGTTTGTGTAAAGGTTTTCTGGATTCTGTCGTTTACAATCGCTGTCTTCAAAGCTGAGATGTTGTTTATGAGGCTCCGGGGCTTGTGAAAAAGAACGCGCTGGCCAACGAGCTTATATGACTAACATATTTTGCCACAAATTGAAATGCTGTTTTATGAAGTGACCAATATCCAAAAGAGCTGTTCACAAGACTGTGATAATTGCTCACAGTTTTACAAAAGCATTTGAGATTCCACATTACTGATTTGGTTGAACATAATGAAACTGTTCATTCATATATTTTGTGCAAAGGCCATTTTTAATTTAATGTTTTTGATCACAGTTCACAGCTCATAAAATCAAGTCTGTTAATCTATTACAGTATTTCTATTATTTTTTTTACATACACTTGTGTTTTCTTGTGAAAGGTTTGTTCATGTGTGCACCCAAATCTTACCTGGGGCTCCTTTTCCATGGAGGCGATCATACCTGCAGCATTGCCGGGGTATTACTGTAGCTCAGGCTTTGATAACGACCTTCAGCTCATCTTTATTTTTGGGTCAGGTGTTTCTTACCCTCCACAGATTCTCTGTGGGGTTCAAGTGAGTTTGCTAATCAATCAAGAAGCAATAACATGGGCAGCAATTGATTTGAGAGTCGTCTTTTGGCTCTGTGGACTAGTGCTAAGTCCTGCTGGAAAAAGAAATCAGCATCTCCATAAAGCTTGTCAGCAGGTGGAAGCATGAACTACTTTGTAGTCTCCTGGTAGATGGCTGCACTGACTTTGGATGTGATTAAACACAGCTGAGCAACTGCCACCAACAGACAGCAGAAACTTCACACTGGACTTCAAACACCCTGGATTCTGCGCCTCTCCATTTTTCCTCCAGACTTGAGGATGAAGTGCAAAATTCAAACTCACCAACCACTTGATTACACTGCACAGCAATTACACATGCAGACGTGGTCACAGACCTGCTGAAGTTCAAACGGAAGATCAGAATGAGGAAGAAAGGGAACTGTCATGACTTTTATCTGAAAAGAGGACCACAGAGCAGCACTCCTGTTCTTCCCCTTGGAGATGTTTCTGACATCGTCTCTGGTTCAGGAGTGGCTTGATAATAGAAATACGAGAGCTGCAGCTCCTTCCTGAAGATGGCTGTGCATGGTGGCTCAATACTGTAACACCAGCCTCAGCTCAGTCCACTCCTTTTGAAGCTCTCCCAAGTTCTTGAGTCAACTTTATTTGACAGTCCTCTTAGGCTTTGGTCGTCCCTGTTTCCCTTCCAGTCAACTTTTATATCAATGCAGCCCTCTTATCACAGCCCACCTTTTCGTCAATGCCATTCTGTGGTTTATTCCCCTTGTGGAGGGTGTCGATGATCATCATCTGGTCAGCTGTCAAGTCAGCAGACTTCCCTATGAGCCTGAAAAAGTGTTTACAGTGTTTATACTGTATTAATTTTAATTACAAATTAAATATTCTAATAATTTGAGATTCTTGAATTTCTGATTTTGCTGAGCTGTAAGCCACAACTTAAAAACAACAAATAAATAAAGCCTTGAAATTTTTCACGAATAGAGAATTTAAGAAATTTTATCTTTTTTGGAAATTTTTTCACAACATTCTTTTTTTTCTTTTCCTTTTTTTTTTTAAATATAGAAACTTTCTTAGTGTTACTTGTGAACTAGTCAGACTTTGTTCCTACTATTTCTTTCTTTGAAAAACATTAAATACTGAGGAAAAACAATTCCAGGCTGGGATTTAGAGAAGGGCCTCATTGTTTTTGTTTTTGATGAAATGCCTCCATTCCTCACTGAGACAACAGCGCATGTAGCCAATGCAAAGGGAAGATTTTGTGCACAAAGAGAAACTCAGATGGCTGATTCAGGACCAAAGCAGACACACAGACGATGGAAAGTGTCCAGATTTGAAGAAATACAGACCTAATAGCAGAGATGTAAATGATTACTTTTTTCAAGTAACGAGTAAAGTAAGGGATTACTATTGCAAAAACGGTAATTAGTAGAGATGGACCGATCCGATATTACGTATCGGTATCGGTCCGATACTGACCTAAATTACTGGATCGGATATCGGAGAAAAATAAAAAATGTAATCCGATCCATTAAATATCACGAAAGCACCTCACAAAACTTGCAACACGCCGTAACTCACCTCAGAACGTTAGCACGTCGGAGCAGTATGCATCACGTGATAGAGCGGCTGTGGCATGGGGACCTGTCGGTGGTCTGGATAGCATTTGGAGCTTCGCTAGCAACCCGGCATTTCATCTCCGACAAAGTTATCCCCGAGAGAAGTAAAGCAAGTGTGTAAGTCCATCTCTGAATGTTTGTAAAGCATTCCTGCGTTAAGCTTAACAAGCGACTGCCTCTCCTGCTGCTACTTCAATGGTGAAACTGCTTAACGATCAGCTGATCGGCTTTTCTGTCGGGAGTACGTCTCTCTTGTTTGCTTTTGGCCCACTTTGCACCAGAAAGAGGAAACCAGCGGCTGAACAACAGCAGCACGTTTAAGCTTGATCAGCTGTTGTTAGAATTTATTTAATATTACTTTCTACACCAGGATCTTTTTCTACGTAGCTGACGCTGGTAACTGTGCAGGGGCGGATCTAGCAAAGTTTAGCCAGGGGGGCCGATAGGGCATTAACAGGGAAAAGGGGGCACAAAGACATACTTTTCTTTCTTATTCTCATTTAAAATGTCTAGCTTTTAATAAATAATTATCTGACAGCCAAAGTTTTAATTTGATGTAAAATGAATAGAAGTCAATTACTGTATATAGTGACTATTAAGTCTAATATATATACCCTAGTAAGCTATAGTACTTTTTCCTTTGGGAAGGTACGATCTGTGCAGTCTGCAATTTTGTTGAAGAAAGATGTTGAATCTATTTAATATTTCTTGAAAAATAATTGATTTCTGTGCATTTTTTTTCACACTGCATCAAATTAAGGTTGATTACGTCGATTAAGCATCATGAGGTGGAGTGTGAGGGGTGGTTCCCTATTTTTTATTTATTTATTTTTGTTGTTGCTGGGAGTTGGAACCCTATTAGTTAGGTTGCTTAATATTTATGCTAAGTACTCTTTAAAATACCAGAATAGGGAGGATGGTGTAGGTTTAAGTTTATTAGATTGATCAGTATTGCTGAACTATGAAATATTTTTTTTTGCATACAGGTATAACAGAATAGCTTTAGTGTAGTTGTTGTTTTAAACTTGAGTATGAACTTATACAAAATGCAGCAAGATATTTAAAAAACAGTTTTGTTGATTAAAAAACACTATATCGGATTCATATCGGTATCGGCAGATATCCAAATTTATGATATCGGTATCGGTATCGGACATAAAAAAGTGGTATCGTGCCATCTCTAGTAATTAGATTACCGTTACTTTCCCGTAGGAACGCTGCGTTACTGCGTTACTAAAACCGTGATTTTTTGCGAGAATGTCTCACGACAGTGACGTAAGCGAGTGCGCCGTTAGTGACAACAGCTGTGTGCAGATCAACTATGAATCACATATCGATTGTGGGAGAGAGTATGAGCGTGCAGCGTTTAAAGCGTGGAAGTACTGACCTTACTTTGAGTTTGATTCCATAAAAAGTGACAAAAACATTAGCGTCCATCGTGCATGGGAAGAAAACTTTTTACAGTGAAAAAACCCCCTAAACTTCCAAGCAAGCAGCAACGACGTAATGGGAAACTCACAGAGAAACTCGCGGATTCTTCAACTGACCGCGGCACACCTGCACCAGGGTAAACCTCCGCCTACGCCACTCCTGCTTTACCGGTGAAAATAGAGCAACAGGACCGCTGAGTCTTTGACTTTATTTATTTTCTGCTGTGTTTTACTTGCAGCTATTTGAAAGAGTGAGTGTAATGTGCTGGAACGTGCAGAAAACGTGCAGAAAATAGGTTTAAATATTAAACTAATTTATTCAAGTCAGAGAATGTTGCATATAATAAAATTTTTGCTTGATGCATAAAGTTAAAAGATTGAAACTGATAAAACAAGTAAAAAAAAAGAGACTTTTCCATTTGATTACATTTTGTATGATGGATTATGTAGAAAAAGTAGAATTGGGCTGAAAGATCTATCGCTTTATTACCTCTTTAGGTTGTAAATCGTGTTTTTAAAAAGTAACTAAGTAACTAAGTAATTAATTACATTTGAAAATAAGTAATCAGTAAAGTAACGGGATTACTTTTTGGGGAAGTAATCAGTAATTAGTTACTGATTACTTTTTTCAAGTAACTTGACCAACACTGCCTAATAGGCAACACTTACAGATACAGTGTGACACAAGACTAAAACTTGTAGACTGATATTAGAGAATGAAAAACATAAATGTTAACTAACTGCTTATCTGGGCTTTTCCAGTGGAGACGGAGTCAAAGGGATTGGCATCACACTGGGTGTTTAGAGGAAGAGAAGGAAGGAGGGAGAATCGTCTTGTGGGTTGAGTGGGCAGACGTCACATCAGGGTAAAAAGCCAGCGTTTCCTTCACAGGCAGGCTGAGGCGGGATTAGGGCCTGCAGGCGGAGCTCCTGCCCGTTTTCTAAACACGCCTGCTGGTCGTGTCGGTCTGTTTGTCACTTCTGGAGTCGTGATTTGAACGAACCTTAATAATGTTTGGGTGCTTCAGTCAAGACACACTGCAAATAATCAGTGCTGGAAATATAATGCGTCAGAGAAATGGAGACATTAAGAAAACATGGTAGTCACTCCAGGGAAAGAATTATTAGGCCAAGAAGCATTCCCAAAGTTGTATGTTGTTGGTGCTTTGAATGTTATTAAGTAATTTATATTAATATTAAATTTGAGGATTCCAGGTCAGCTATATCGCATGTTTATAAAAGCAATTAATCTACGAAATAGTTCAATAATGATCTGCGTTTTCAAGTGGAAAACTCATCACAGGGTGATAAATGGACTCTGCAGTAATGACCAACAGTGAATTGAAAAGAATGTCACTGACTTCCACAATAAACAACTTACTGAGAGTTACTGTAAATGATGCACTGACCGGACTCACATTACATGATTTCTTAATGACAAATTCCTGCTTATTAATGGATTTAAATTTGCTGCAGTTTTGTTCATGATTTTTTTGGACAAAGACAGTTTCTGTGGTTTTGCTTCTGTACACCAACACAATGGATTTTAAACCAAGAAATCAAGATGTGATTGGAGTGCAGATTTTCAGCTTTAATTCGAGGGGTTTTACACAAGTATCACAGTAACTGTTTAGGTTACATCCTTTTTTTATTCACAGTCCCTCGTTTTCACAGACTCAAAATTCATTGGACACCCGGACATGATTTTAACTATAAGGATTCTTTTTTGTACTTGCATGAAAAACCTTTGTAGTCACTGACTGCCTGAAGTCGAGAACACAGGGACATCATCAAATGCTGATATGCTCTTATAGGCCTAGACTGCCTTCACATTCAGTTACTGCTTGTGTAGGTGTTTCTACATTCAGTTTTGTGTTTAGTAACTCAAAAGCATGCTCTGTTGGTTTTAAATCAGGTGACTGATCTGGCCATTGAAGAACATATCATTTCTTTACCTTGAGGTTGCTTCTGTCTGATCAGTTTAACAGCATTGGACTGAATATGATCAGAGAGTATCATCATCAGTTAACACCAATGATCTGGTTCCACCATCAGCCATACACAACCATGCCATAACACTGCCTCCACCACGTTTGACAGATAGTGTGGTGTCTCTCCATACTTTTTCCTTCTCCCATCATCCTGGTACACGTGTACCTTTGTTTCATCTGTCCAAAGATTTTATTTTCAGAACTGTGCACTCTTTTAGGTGGTTTCTGGCAAAGTCTAATCTGGCCTCATTGTTCTTAACATAATTTGTAGTTTTCGCCTGGTTGTAATCCCGTCATTGACATTGTGTTCGTGACTTGGTTAGATGTTGTGAAGCTATTATTCCTAACCATCAAAATAATTCTGTCATTATGGTTTTTAAAGCGTTTTTGTAAGCCGAGTTGGACACTGGATTCATTCAGGAACCAGATTATTGATTTTTCTCTGATAGGTTTTATTTGGAAAAGAGACTTCACCTGGACATGAAGCTGCCCATTAGGTAAACTGTCCAGTTACATTCAAATCTCTGAAAAAGGGGGACTGTGTATAAAAAATAAAAAATAAAAAAAATAAAAAATACAAAATCATACAAATTAAAGGCAAAAGAAATAACTTCAGTGACATATTGTTTGATCTGCACAGAGGCAAAACCACAAAAATACTGACTCTAAGAACACACAGAAGAAACTGTTTTTCTAAACACTCGAATAGCTAAAAATGACCAGAATATTTGAGTGAACAAAATTAAAAATTTGATCCAAGGACCCACAAAGAAACAAAACAAACATTTATTTATTTCCGTATCAAAAGGTTCACATATTAGTACCAAAAATGTAAACTGGTCCAGCAGTGGGACTATGAAGATTTCATGCTGACACAGAGTTGCCTACATTATTAGAACATTACATTATTATCATTTGCCATAAACATTTCTATAAGCTTCAACAGACCATTGCAGATATTAGAAACGCTCACAAAAGCAAACCTTCAGCCACACTGTTTCAGGCACTGGAGTCCAAAAGAATTTTGTATGTGTGACCAGTGCATGAAATATTGACGAGCAGGACAGCCACACTGTAGCAGACCTCTCCCTGAACTCTGTTTTCTCTGCAGGCATGTTCACCAACATTTGAGGCTGGCAGTGGCCCTGCTCTGCCAGCCCAGTCATTAGCTTCTCCACAGCATGCTCCCAAAGCTGTTCTGCTAATGGATGCCAAGTAAAGCCAATCCCTCCAGCACACCCTTAAAGAACTTACACTCCACTACAGCCACGCAACAGTGGATTGCGCCATTGCCAATGTAGCCATTTGGATCATTACAGATACAAGTTCAATTCATTAACATCATTTCCCCAATTTTATTACAAACACAATAGTTAATTTCAAACATTACGTAGAAAACACTTACCAATATTTCTTGAGTGCTTAAATAGCGGTAATGTTAATCAATGAACATTTAACAACTATGATACATACAGTTCGTGTTACTTGTGGAAGAGGAGGCCGCGTTAGTTGCTGCAATTTAAACATTTTACATGCCTGCCTTTTATTTTCTGGCACGCTGTCTACAGATTGGGTGAGATTAAGAGCTACACTGTAGTGTCCCTATTGCTCCAGACACCATTTGAACTGTCTGACGACCGGCACAGCCTCACTCTTCACCGTCGCACACATAGTTAACAGTACTGCATTCAGTAACTATAAATAGGATAATTTGTTAAGACGTACAACGTAATTACAACTAGAAAATCTCCAAGTATCCCTACAGGTGACAGCTTACATATATTATCACAGTAAATACGGTTCTATTCAAAACCTTCACAGAAATCCACAGTACACCAGTATTTTCAAGGTATAAAAATAAGTTACAAATCTGGATAAATATTTTACACAAAACAGCTATAAAATGATGCTGTGTTATCTGACAAGCTTGCACAAAACAGGTTTTTTGTTGCAGTTTTTTTTACACTACTTGGAGTTAATATGTTTGGTTCTTGTTTAAAAAAAAAACAACAACATTCATTTCATTTTCTGTTAAACACAAAGGTTTTAAAAATTTTCAGTCCCATTTGACATCACACTTGGCTACAACAATCATTTTATATACAAAGCTGGAGAGGGAAAAGGAGAACTGCAGAAAAGCCTGTTTCCTTTTATCGCCATGTCACTCCCCCCATTCAGCAGAGACGGATGAAGAGCGTCCCATACAGGAACTTCAACTTAAGCATCAAGTCCAAAGATGACCCCTTACAGGCTGAGCACAAAGACAGGAGAGAAACAGAGATGGAGACTCGAGTTTTTAATCTGCCAGCAAAGAGATTTCAGTAAGAAAAAACTGGATCTATCCTCGGTGTTCAGACACTGAGCTGACTTCTTTACATTAAGAGCTTTTAGTGCATTTTTTTTTTCCTTTTTTGGATGTACTTCACTACTGCGGTCAATTAATGGAATAATAAACAAAGTCCAAATAAGAGCTAATGTTTGAATGAGGCTAACAATTGCCAAAGGCTGTGGCTTCAAAATGGCCTGTTTCTCAGTTAACTGGCTTCATGCTACACAGGAACTGCCGAGCTGTGGGCGATAAGTAATCCTCTGTAATGATATTTCACTACAGGGAAGTCACAGCCACGGGTAGCAACACTGCAGACGCACGAACATTATCGTCAGTGCATCATTTGATCTACGTCACAGCGGGAAGAAAAAAGACATTTCAACTGCATATGTGTATTTAACAGCCGAGGTGGCGAGCAAGAATGAGGCAGCAGTTCTGTCTTATCTGCATACACGCACCAACACCACGGTGAACTTCAAAAACCATGCACTCATCTTCACACAAGAGTCTGATGTGACTTTAATGATTCACGCATATATGTTTTAAGCGTGTCTTGAGACTTTTTGCACGTCACTGAAAACATTGTTGCTGCTGCAAACTTCCACAAAGCTCCCACTTTAAATACTTCACTAAAATAATTCGTATAAACAGTGTGTGTGTGTGTGTGTGTGTGTGTATTAATGATGCTGTAGTAAGTAAACTACATAAAATATATTGTTATCCAGTTGCTCCTTTAAGTCCTGTACTGTTCGTTTGTAGCTCAGGTTCACATTAATAGCCTATTCAAGTTACTTGTGTACCTGCTGTAATTGATTAACATGACTACTAGTTGGCTTTGAACCAACATACATGCCTTTGTATATAGTAGAGAGTGTCTAAAATCCATTTTTTAAAATGATTTTATTTATACTTCACAAACACCTCGATGTTGAACATGTTCAGCTTACCTGCGCTTCAGACGCTTTTGAGGAAGTGCTCTGAAAAGAAAGAAACATTTTTAGGACATCCCACAGAGTTGAGTCTGTTCATCTGCACGTAGCGTTTTTAGTGGGAGAAACGTTGTAGATAGAAAACACTACGTCCAGATGAACAGACTCAACTCTGTGGGGTATCCTTACCTGGACGATTTAGCATGCATCAAGACACTTTTTCAAGAGAATCTTCGTGTGCTTGAGCTGATTTCAGGCATTTCATCACGGAAGCACTGCCACTATGACGGTCTTTTATTCCATCTCATATACATGAACAGGAGTCCAAACAAATAATATCTGCTGCCATAAGCAGCAGCTACAACATTTGTTTTGGGATTTCATGCACGAGGACAACCTTGACATAAATTGGCTAGGTGCTGACGGTTATATTCAACTATGAAACCAGAGTCCAGCAGCAGCCTCTGCAGTTACTGAGCCTTCACCTCTAATTAAAATCAGCCAGCCTGTGTGCTGATTAGCACACTTGTGTGCCATATATCTCTGGTAAGATGACCACTTTGTTATTTTAGGCACATTGTTCCTCTTTCAGGATTCATTTTCAGACTTTTATGGGGTGCCATAAAGTTACCCTTGTTTTCTCATGTCAGTGACGAGTGCAAGTCTAGAAGAGCTGTGCAGGATTCAAATAATATCATAGCTAATGTTTAGTGGTGTGTGGTGCACTTGAAGACAGAAAACGTGGTCCACTGAGTTGCATTTGCACAACAGCAGGAAATTACTTTTTCCTGTATTAAAACTGTATTGTGACAAGTTCCATTTTTTAAAAAAATCAAAAGAAATAAAAAAAAAAAAAACAGGGTCATGTGGAGAGCAACACTAACAACTTATTATTCATTTTATGAATTTATCAGTTGCTCAGTAAAATGCAATCTGCATATATGCAAGTAACAGAAAATTGCATCTGTACTTTAACCAAAAGCTGACCTCTCTGACCAGCCTGCACAACAGATAATGTTTTTCGCCTTACAAGGAACACAAAACGTGTTTTCTCTGTATCAGGTTGTTGAATCCAATCTGCTAAAATCATGAGTTGGTGCCACCTGCTGGAAGAATGGTAAAGCACATGGACACAAACAACCTGACAGACCTACTTGCAGAAATTCTCACATACACATAGCTGTGCAGGCAAAAACCTTAAACACACAAGTGTCATTTTAATTAGGTAATATTTACCCATGTATTTGACTGCAGTAAAACACCGATCTGCAGCACTGTGCCATTGTGCATTCAGACATGCATGCATGCAAACAAAAAGGTCACTGGCATTGTCACACACTCACCGATAGATGTTGGGATCTAATAGCATGGCTGTGTCCTGTGGCAACTGGGATAAGTGCACCACTTTAGTCTTCAGCTGAGATCGCTCTGTTTCATTCACCCACACGTCAGGCAGTCTGCGAGACAGCACATACATGCAGAAAGAGGACATGTGGTCAGATTTCAAGGTTACAAGACGAAGATGAGGATACCGAGGACGGAGTGGGAGTAGGGTCGAACGGAGCAGGGTGGGAAAGATGTAGCCTCAGTGAGTCAAATGAACACGTTAACACCTATCTCTGAAGACTAGGTATGTTTCTATAAGGAACCAAACCACAGAAACAGACATACGTGCACAAGTGACCAGACTAGCACACACAAAGGGTGGAAAAAGTGTACCTTCCTCTCATTTGCATGATCAGATCGTATGTGTCAGTGATTTCTTTTGCAAATTTTACTACAAAATGGAAAAACTGGCTTAGAAGTACAATGACAACAGACTGATTATATTCCCCCTTAAAATTCAATTAGAGAGTGTGTTATATTAAATGCTGAACTGAGCAGTAGCACCTTACTGCACCCACAGTATGGGAGTGTGCCGAGTAATGGCGTGGCAAGTTGAGGTGCAAAAGAAAGAAACAAAGAGCTTAGCAAGTCTGCTGCGCTTCCCCTCCTTCCTACAGCCCCCACCTCCCCGTCTCCACCCCCAGCGTTCCCCCGTCACTATGTGCGTCATCACAGGAGCCCCCAGAGACAGAGACACACACACACACACACACACACACACACACACACACACACACACACACACACACACACACACACACACACACACACACACACACACACACCAGGCGGCTGCTAGGCAAGCATGCAGTCACCAAGCCAAATCATTCATTCACATGCCTAGTCAGCCCATTCAGCATTATGGTGTGCAGGTATCGCTTCAGATGTTGCAGAGTTGAAGGTAGAGGTGAAGAACTAAAGAGAGAAAATATAATGCAAAACTGACAAATGAAGGACAGGAAAGTATGGAAGGAGGGAAAGCAAAATGAAGTGGCAGTGGAGGCAGGGATGGCACACATTAAAGTAAAATGATTCACTTCAGTAGTTGCAAAAACCCTTTTATGGTATGTTTAAGTGCCTGGAAGGTGCTGCTAGCTGCATAATGTATATATATGCTTTTGCTCAAGTGTGTGGTTGCAAAGGACTACAAAATACCCCAAATCATGCAAAAACATAGCTTGCTCATGCAAATGATAAGGGCATATGCTGTCTGTTTGGTTGTTGTTGTTTTTTAAGTTTGAAAAAAGTAAAGAAGTGTGATGCTAAGTTGTTTTCCTTTTTGATTCTGCAGTGCACAAAGTCCCTCTATCCCCTTTAATGGTGGGGAGAGAAGAAAGAGGAAGCTGAGAAGAGGCAGAGATACGACAAGAAACAGCCCCCTTCAAAGCAGCTTTACAGTTTGGATTACTCTTGAGTTAGTGTCGTTCTCCAAAGCAAACCTCAAATGACAGAGGTGGACCTGCGGAGTGTTAAAAATGCAGTAAACACCTGTGTGTGTGTGTGTGTGCTCGTACTTACACATGTAAACATCTCACAGTAAGTGCGCTGTGGTACTGATGACTTATTATATCCTTGTGTCTGGGAAATGCATAAGAAGGCTGCACTGGGGGGAGTGGGGGCAGCATGTTGCACGTGTCGAAAATACACACACACAAACACTCCCAAAGTGCTCATATCATTCACAAACACACGTGCACATTTTCAAAGCCCTAAAAGATCGAAAAACCCCATTCAGTCACATAAACCAAATAAAGACAAATGGATTTGTTTTATTTTCAGGAGGAGAATTGGGAAGGTTATTTGCCTCGCGTCTTTATGAGCCAGAAATGTATATTGCGCGGGAGGCCCTCTGTTGAGAAAGCTACTGGGGAACGCCTGCCAGAGTGAAGCTCGTCTTCAACCCTGAATTGATGGCTGGCTCCAGGCCTTGAAGCTCCCAGTGGTGACAGAAGCAAAAGGTTTATCATAAACCACTAAAGAGTATAATCAGATTGGTAAAATATTAAATGGCTTTATATGAAGTGTCCTGATAAACTACAAAGAACAGGAGGCTCAGAAAGCCGGTTCATTGACTATAAAACTCACTGCAGCCTAAAGAGAGGCTACACCCCATCGGCACCCCAACTTCCTATTACGATTTTACACCACAATACTTTAGGAACGGTTCTATTTAAAATACAATATACTTTTATATATTCTTAAAAACGAATTCAAACTTCTGAAATTCTGAGATTTTAGATGCGTTTTGTCTTCCCAGAGATCACGTTACTCCTTGCTTAGTCAGGTTTACACCATAGATTCAAACCCAAGACCTAGTTGGTAAAAATAGCAACAGTGCTAACCAAAATCAGTTTAACAATTAAAAAAAAAAAATGTAATCAACATGATAAATGCTCAAAGAATAACCTCCTCCTTCACTCTATTATGCTTACTGCCAAGGAGTCAAGTCACACCTACTCTACTCTCAGCCAGGAAAAACCCATTCATAGTAAATAGAGCATAGGTTACATCAAATGGACATTCACACTAATTTTTCCTAAAATAAAAATAAATTTATTCTCTTTTTTTTGAGAGGAGAGGGGGGGGGCTTACATACATGTCTACTACAGACAGAATGCGTGGAAGGAAGTGGATGTTCTTGACACGGTCTTTTTCTTCCTATCAGATCAAATTAGCAGCTCGAGTTTCACAAGCAAACTTAGAAATAGCAGTGATGCAGGTTTATGCATTAATTCTTTTGCCTCGTGTCAAAATTTATGGTGCAGAAGTAACTGGTCAGAGACCCACCAGACAATACCCCCAGTGCGCTTTCAAAATGTAGTCAGACATCATAGATCAAAGCTACATTGATCTTTAGTACATTTAGAGACAATTCTGCATGCTTACTCTTGCAAACTTGTGACAAAGTTCCCCGGGGCAGACTGAAAACAGAGCAGGGGAAAAAAAAGAAAATCTAATTTTACACTTTTTTTCTTTTCTACACAGTGAATACCCCCCCCCCCCTTTTTTTTTCCTTTTTATAAAACTGTTTCTGCTTAAGTGACTAGAATAAATATTAAAGGTGCTTCTTTTGGAAACTGTTGCTTTTTTGTTAGATCTCCACTAGCTTGTATGGCAGCTGCCTAAAAGTAAACAAAGCAATAAAAAAAATTTGAATTTGGGGAAAAAAACATAAACATTTAAGAGATAAATCCATGTTGGGAAATATAAGCTCCGTCTAGTTTTTTCATAACTATGTGCAGGACAGATTCGGTGGCTGGAGGTGTTCATTGTCAGTGACTGTGTATTCTAGTGTTAGTTATTCAAAAGCAATCAACAGCGTGCAGGGGAATCCACTCACCCATCCATCAAAGATTAGACTCCAATTATGGTTCTCTCGCTCTCTCTCCCAGCCCTCCCATCCCCCTTTTCCTCCTCAGTGAACTGCTGGTAAATCTCAGTTCATAATGGCTCATGTTAATCAGTTACTCATTAATCCAAATGGAGTTAATGAGTGTCAGTCACACAGTGAATGGTTAGCTTGAGCATTAATAAACATGACTTCCCACATTCACACAGCTAATCATTGACTCAGTGGCTGAGAAACATATGTGCACACATGCACATTGCAGCCTATATGCTTACATTCTTCCTTATCCTTAGGGTATTCTACCAAATTACACATTTAGAGCCGCCTCAGATGTGTGTAGGACAAATGATGATGGAGTGACTTTCGACACTTTGTCTGCTTTATCATCATTTACAGTTCCTCACAAACTAGGCAGTGTGTGCTGTGACTTTTTTCATCCTATAAGTGATGTCATCACTTACAGTCTAATTCCTTGCACTATCCCACAGATGTGATAACATGTTTTTCACTCATTGTTGAGTGTTTCTCATTTCGGGCTGATCTGCTGCTCTTTTCTCTCTACCAGGTTTCTTTTTCTTTTGGTCTATTAGTCTGTATTTCGTATTACCTTAGTGTCAAAACTCCCCCCGAGACCCACAATGAGCCTGTCAGTGGAAAAGATATCAGGCACCTCCGTCAGTTCACTTTGTTTTGACCTCATTGTCACTCCCATGGAAACACTTTGCGCCTTTTCTGACTTCCAACTTGTCTTCTCTTCCAGTTTCTAGCTGGGAGAAAGCATACTTCGTTCTTACAACATCCTCACCACTTTCTCCACTTCTCCTCAAGGTAAATATGCTTTCTTAAAAAGAGAAATAAGGCCAGACTGACTTAAAATTATTCTGAACTCACAAACATATGTGTGGCGGTAAGACTACAGTGGTCAGTGTGCAAGTCTAATAAATCCAAGGGTAGTTTTTCATGAGCTTTCATTTCTTGTGCAGGGTAAGAACATTTCTATGCATGTATTAGTGAACGAGGCCGAATGAGATCAAGTGTTCTTTTCTTACTTCTCTTGCTAGTTAACGAGACCTGGCACAGGTTCTTGGCTATGGATGAAAAGCTTCTTGTCTGAAATCATAGATTTATTGTTTTACAAACCGGTAAATGTGCCCCGAAAATCAATGTAAACTAAAAAATGTGCCTCTGTAAGAAGAAAGCCTGACAGACTAAAGAACTTTATCCAACAAGAGGTGGCAAAATAGTCACCTCTAAACTTAATAGAAAAGACAGCCTCGCAAATGTTGTACAAGCAAACTTAGTTCGGTCCCCTGGTCAACTTTCATCTGTTTAGAGGTACTCAAGCCACCCTCACAACCACACGGCTTAAGACATTACTGTAACCCCCCTCCGTAATGGGATAATTATCCATATTAATGACCCAAGCACTCCTCTGGCCCAAGGCAAATGTATGACTCAGTACTACCACTGCCTTCTTCTGCATGAACCAAGGCGTCTCATTCTTGCCTTCCATCTTTCTGTTAAATCCCCTCCCTATCATTCATTCCCTCTGATTTCATTCTGCCTCTTCCTCACATTTCTCACTCCCACAGCCATTTTGCTCCCACTCCTATTTCTCACTTTCCTCCCATCTCTCTCCCTCCTATTCTTTTCCTCATCTATTCTGCCTGCATCTGTCTTTGGGGTCTCAGCATCAATCTCAATCTTTGTCTCTCTGTTTGGAATTAATTTGAGAAATGTTTCCTAATCACCAAACTTCATCTCTCTCTTCCTTTCCCCACTCCCTTATTATTTCTCCCCACATTAGATTAAACTCCCACATGCATGGAAAGCAGAAGGCTGTAGAGGTGGATCGGAGATGGGAAAAGGAAAGAAGAGGAGGATGGACTGCAGAAACATCAGAGAATAAAGATTTTTCTACAGTCTGTTCACTGGAAGCTTTTAGCAGACAGCTGAATTTGCAAACTTGTGCCAGTACTCCCGTCTTTGCCAGGTCCCTTTGTTTTCAAACTATTTCTTTGCCACCACTGACCTTGTTCTCGCTCCCCTTCCTTCTCTGTTTCTCTAGTTCTTTCCCGCTTATCTCTAGTCATCCTTGTTCTCTTTCTCAGTCGGCATTCTGATCATTTTCAGATGCCTTTCAGTCAAAACCTTTAATAGGAGTGTGGGAGAGTTGGGAGTTTGGTTGGATCTACCCGTGAGCAAAAGCCCTACTGACAATCACAGAGTTCTGTGAAGCTCTCTCTCTTTTTGCTTCCAATGTTCACCTCCAGTGGACTGAGCCCAGGAAGGCTAAGCTGGCAAAAGGCATTTAAACGGGTGATGACTGTGCAGAACGGTCCAAGTCTCAGTGGGCTTAGTACAAGTTTATCCATTCATTCAGCCAAGTAAGGAAGATTTATAACAAGCCCCGACATGAAGGAAGCCCAGATCGCTGCATGTGCAGCTGGATGACACATACTCGTACAAACGGCTACAGCTCAAAGAGGTAAATTTTGTACAAGTGGTTCAGTCTTTGGATTGTTACAGATGTGGAGGTTTGTACAAGAGGTGTTGAGCTGCCTTGTTGTACACTGGTTACATTTACATATTATGGCTTACAAATATTAGTATAAATTATTATTATTGTGTGGCCATGGCTGAGGTGGTAAAGTATGCTGCAAACCTGCCCTTGGACAAGACACCAAATCAGATGGTAGGTGAGCATGGCTGCGCTGCCACCATTAGTGTGCAAGTGTGCGAATGAGAAACAAGGATAAATGGGACTATATCAGTGCAGACCATTACCCCCAAGCACCTTGTAACTTGAGTTTTGCAAGGTCCTATAGAAATAAAGTATATTACTTTTTAACATTCCACATTAATTATTAACAAATGTCAGAGTGCACGTCTTCTCCTTCTCAGTGGGGTTAAACTAGTGAATAAGTTCATCTCGTAGTCAGACCCAGAAGTATTTGCACGACAAGGTTACTACAACAACTTAAAGACTGTCCCGTTTACAAGGCAGACATGTAAGTGTCAGGTTCAGTTTCAGTTCAAAACCCAAGATGGTTCATACAGACGCCCCTGAAGCATGAATAGTCTCACAATTTAGAAGTCAGAGGAGGCCTGCCAAAACATCTTTAAAACATGCTGGCACTTATTTTTTGGCTTATACACAGTCTATCAAAAACAAGCATCCCATTTCAAAAGGATATATTTTTGAAAGTAATGGACATAGAAGCCTGCAGTAAATTTTAAAATACATATCTAAATATAAAGCTTACAAAATGTGTCTCCCTCCAGACTCGTGGCATATATCCATACGATAGTCAAACCCATCCCTGGAGACACTGCAGTCGTTATACTACATACTGGCAACCACATGAAATTCACAAATCCCTCCTTTCTAACGGTATGTGTTTCGATCATTGCCAGTGAACAGCTAAGGAACTAAAGCACTATGAAATCGAAAGCTTACACCCTGTATATTATTTAATATAAGGCAAATGCTCATGCAGATCTATAATAACATGTAGGAAAAGTTTTACTCACATGTCCTCAGGTGTCCAATGCAGAAGAACCTTGACCTTGCCAGACCCCTCTTTCCTTTTGGCTAGCACCTACACAGACAATCATGGGAGGAACATAACAAAACAAAATATTAAGCTGGCTTCAGCAAGGAAGATTCAGAACAAAGTATTTACACAGGAATATAATTTAACCCAAATGGCTGTTAACCTTTACATTTCAAGCCCCTTTTGCTGCTTTACATGAGCACAGACGTATCGGGTTTAGTCTGTATTGCAGCATTCTCTCGCATCTGTGGAGAAAAGGCTTCAAAGATGCGTCTTATTTCTGGCCTCACCTCTCTAATGAATAATACGGTTACATGCTTCAAACATCCTACCAAGTGATTCAGTGCTCATTTTGCTTGTTAGTGTAATCATCAGCCGGTCTTAATAATGCATGTGAGAGCTCAGTGAGATTTCTATTTTCAGGGTGCTCTATGCCCCGCAACACACTGCAAGACCAAGAAACTAATTCAGACAGAAGATAAAGCACATGAGACATTTCCATCGTCACAAAGTCACTGCTCCTGTTGCGGGTTATGTCGCAACCGAAAGCTTCAACACGTTAGGCAGGAATGCGTTTAGCGGAGACCAACTCCTACAGAGGAATGTTTGCATCACAAACCTGTGTTCATTTTTGCTTTGGTTTCTGGTTTCAATACAAACCTTTTGCACAGCCACTGCAGCTACAAACTTCAAGGCTTTTCTTCTTTGAAAATACAGTTGAGACTATACAAGACTTCCTCCCCATCTAGCCCTTTTCATGCATAGCATTTCATCTTTCATGCTGTGTTGGTTTATAGTAAAACTGGTGTGGAATTCACAAATATTGTCAGTAGGGAAAAGAAAAGCAAGAAAAATAACCAGGAGAGGCAAAAATAGCCACAGATATAACCTCTTGCGTCAATTGCCTTTTTTTTGAGGGCGTCTGTTTTTAGGATTGTGAATGAGCTCACATGTGAAGAACTTCTCTTACGCACATGAATTTTTGAGATTATTTTTGTGACTCCAGGGACTAGCTCTGGCATTGATGGAAACTGGTTTGAGGACAGGAAGGAGCAGGCTCCACTGAGACAAGACACAGAGACAGAGGCAAGACTCGCTCTCCTCCTCTTACAACGGCTCCTGCATTTCACAAAACGCATGATTTTTGTGTTTTAAGTAGCTTCAATCTGTTTTATTTATCTGAGATCCCACTAACCTCAATGATAAACAGATACAGCTAATTGATGGATAATCTGACAAATTATGTATTTTCATCTTCCTCCACCTTTGTGATGTTTTGAGGAAAGCAAGGAGGACACAAACATGACCTGTAATAAACTGATTAACTTTAAAATAAGCAAAACAAAAAAAATGAAACGAGGACTATTTAGGCTAGGTTAGGTGAGATTAATTTTGTTGTTTCTGGACTTGTGCCTTAACATTTGTCTGCTAGACGCTTTGCAAACAGCAGCCAAGTTGGCAGATCAACCATGTTCCCTTTGTCTGCAATACAGTGTGCAGACACACAAGTCTTGACAAACACAAGGAGGGATATCAAAGCACCTAAAACAGGGTGATTGATTAATAGCTTGGGGAATTAAAAGAGTTACTTACCATCTGATCGTATCTCGATACACTGCCCGTGATAACAGGCAGTTCTAAATGGTATCACAGTGATACAGTGTGATACACTGAAATGTGACATACAGTGATATAAATCAGGAAGTCTGCAAATGTCACAGCTGCAAACAGCCGTGAGATAACTGCCAGTTTAAGTCACTTTCAAATATTCATTATTATTCACAAAGCACTGGTTTTGGAGTTTGCTAGTCTTCCCTGTACCAGCGGGGGTCTCTCCTCCCAAAAACTTGCATGAAAGGTTAAGTCCCGATCTAAAATTAACCGCAGGTGTGGCTGTGAGAGCATGTGGTTATCTGTCGCTCTGCGTTTTGTCTCTGTTGGACTGCTGACCGGTTCAGAATGTGACAGCTGGGATAGGCTCCAGCCACCCCAATGACCCCACGTAGTTAGCAGTTTCTGACAATTCAAATTAGAGGAAAAAGTCTGGAGCACCTGTTTATATATTATAGGAGAAAGTGATACAGTACATTTCCATCCATCCCATCCATCCATTCGCTTCCGCTTATCCTTTTTCAGGGTCGCGGGGGGCGCTGGAGCCTATCCCAGCTGTCATAGGGCGAGAGGCGGGGTACACCCTGGACAGGTCGCCAGTCTGTCGCAGGGCCAACATACAGGGACAGACAACCATTCGCACTCACTTTCATTCGCACATTCACACCTAGTGACAATTTGGGTTATCCAATTAATCTATCCCCACAAGCTGCATGTCTTTGGACGGTGGGAGGAAGCCGGAGTACCCGGAGGGAACCCACGCAAACACGGGGAGAACATGCAAACTCCACACAGAAAGACCCCGGCCTGATGTTGGAATTGAACTCAGGACCTTCTTGCTGTGCGGCAACAGTGCTAACCACCGTGCCACCGTGCTGCCCGAGTACATTTCCCTACCGATATTATATCTCACTCAAGCAAAAACAAACAATCAAAACAGACTTGCACCTCTTTGCTAACTGGATTCTACTTAAAATGCTCTCAGATGTGCCTCTTCCAACTTTCTAACTTAGTCCTCAGAAGATGTAAAAACTCCTTTCAGACTATTAGTCACATCTCATAAATAAGCACTGTATCTCATTTGTTCTTGCTTATCTCCCTCTTCCTTTATCTGCTAGCTCTCCAGCTTCGTCAGTTCACATGGAGAGGAACAGTTTCTCAGAGACAACAGCAGGGCTTGTATACGAGAGTCAAACTCCTGTGCTAGCTGGAGTGAGCCCTACTTGAGTGTCTTAAGCCCCGCGGGTAAGACTCAGTGCACTAACCAGCTGCTTTACTGCTTTTTTATTTAAAAATGCATAGCTGCTAACTTATGCCCTCAGGCACCTTGTAGCACCAGGTTAATAATCACAAGCCAAGCCTACACTTGAAAGGGCCATGAACATGTATGTAAAGAAGTGGGCTTGTGTTTAAGCAGCATGAAGTGATTTGTGAGCTGAGTGGTCTGATGATGATGGTCTGTGCTTTAAGGGACAGATCTTAATCCTCTATAAACCCAGGGGAGGACGGTAAGAGAGGGGGAAGTAAAAGAATGGGAGGGAGAGAGAGCAGGAGGACTTAGGGAGTGAACAGCAGATATTAATGTGGCTCCAAAACAAAGCAGTGAAAACTGCAGGAATCCAGCTGGGGGAGGACAGGCCTGCTAAAACTGGGTGCCTGTCTAGTGTCATGGGGTCAAGCTGTGGATGACGCAGATTGGTGCAATAGCAAAAATATCCCATCATAAACATGACTGAGTTGCTCCAACAGGTCAGCAGACCCATTGGCCAAGCTCCACAGAACCCCCCACGGCTTTGCTCCATAACCCCAGGCCTGGGAGGGACCACTGGGGCCAGGGGTCTAACTCAGCATCGCAGCCCGTCACCACAATCCTTCAGGGATTACAGAGAAAAAAAATCTATGCCCAACTGGCAAGATCTCCTTCCGATTCCATGACCCTAACCTTCACTTAACCCCTGTTCCCTGTCCTCACTCTCCAAGTCTGTTACTCTCCCTCCCTTGACTGGTTCTTCCTCCTTCTGACTCTGTGTCCAAATAGTTACCTCTCTTAACCTCTTCCCAAGCTTTATCTTCAAATTTTCCCTCCCTGTCTTTAAATTCTTGGCTGCTGCAGCTGACCGGTTGAGGTTTATAGAGGCAATGCAAAGGAGAAAAGAGCTGAACAGGAGTCCTGTAAAAATACTCCTCAGCTGCACCCACTTTATGCATCAATTATTTACTTTAAAAAAAAAAAAAACAGAAAAAGAAACAAACAAAAAAATCTAACAAATAATGAAGGGCTGGGTGTTGCTATAGCTGACATGCAAGCATTAAAGAGGTACAGTGAATACAAAAAGTGTAAACACCCCTGTCAGTAATCAAAAGGTACATCAAGAAAGTATTCGTTTAGGGGTGTACACACTAATGTGCACCTAACTGGCCAGATTTGTTTGTTTTTCCTTTGAACTGTACCGCTTACATATTTGTGATTTATTGTGTGCTCATTTACTAACATCACAAAAAATTACACTGGATGAATCATTGTTGTCATCACTGAGACAACTGCAAATGTGTTGTACAAAATACCCTTTTTAATACCGAAACAAACATTTTAACAGAACCGGGCTCTGTTTTTAAACGACCCTTTTACTCCTGTGTGTTTTTCATGGTGGTTAAAACCCTTTTCAGAAAGGCTGGTTTTATTTAGAGGCCAAAGGGGAGACATTTTGTTTCCCGTTTCTGATCAGCCAATGGTGATGCTCTACAACAACGCTTTTAAGAATTGTTATATCTTTTTGGGAAAATGTCAAATGGAAATATTTCATAGCTAGAGTGGTACAGGCCGGTAAAATAGAATAGATTTCTGCCTGGAGATAACAAGTGTAAACAGAATTACTGACACTGGCAGGAAAACTGCTGCTTTACAAATGTAAAGAGAGACTGCGCCGAGAAAGGAGTGGGACTGTGTGTGTTTCATGTACACCATGTGAACAAAAGAGGATTAGGCAGCAGATGATCCTTACTCCTCCCCCCTCAATCTTTTTGAAGAACACCACATCACTCAATCTGAACTGGAGTCAGAGTGCTCCCTTGTGGAAATGCATTAGAATAGCAGCTACAGTTAAGTTTTCTTAACAGAAACTCCATTTATCTAAGGAATTTTTGTCAGAAAAAAAGATTTTTCTTCCTATGAGAGCTCACATGTGGCTCCAGTTTAAGGTGAAAAGGGCACTTTACCACACATTAATAATGTATTCTGCACAAGGCTCAAAATGGGGAAAGCTGCACACATAAAACACACCAATTGTCTTTCCTGTGAAGCCCGATTTAGAGAAAAACAACATCAGGCCTTGGGCTGTTGCTACAGGTTCAATTCAAGTGCAAAGAGGAAAAAAAAATCTGCTCTATATATATATATATATATATATATATATATATATATATATATATATATATATATATATATATATAAATAAATAAATACCGGTAAATAAAAATGTGGGATGTACAAAAAGTAACATTACAGTGCCATAAATTTACAAACGAGCAGCTTTATTGGTGTCCCTGAAGGGAAGACAAAAGATTTAGATGACGCTGAAGACAAAGTCAGCTTCAAATTTTATTGCTCATTATGATGATGAAGGTCTAAACCATCGTTGAAAATGTTATTAATTTCTTATGTGTTCTTTCGGATAAATGACTTTGGGAAAGTTCAGCTGTGTTTCCTGAAAATATTCTTTATCTTATTTGATCTTGGTGCTCTGACACACAAGCGTTCCAACCTTGTTTTCTTATTTACTGCATTATAGAGTAAAAGATTTTTTGGTTTATCAAATCATTAGAAATGGCAGCAAAAAGCTCAAATTTCTATAAAATTATGTAACCAACTCAGTGCCTTAACTGTACATTGATCAGCTGTACATTTGCACTCATTCACAAAGGGCCTATTTTGAGCCAAGAGAAATCAAGTCCTGTTCCAATTATATAAGAAATAGACTTTTAACATACAAAAGTAGCGAGAACCCGGAGACCAACTAGTAAGGGTGTATAACTTATAACACGTTACTGTAATCCCATTACTTTTGTCAAGTAACAAGTAAGGGATTACTATTGCAAAAACGGTAATTAGATTACTGTTACTTTCCCGTAGGAACGCTGCGTTACTAAGACCGTGATTTTTTTGCGAGAATGTCTCATGACAATGACGTAAGCGAGTGCGATATTCGTGACAACAGCTGTGTGCAGATCAACAGTGGATCATATATCGATTGTGGGAGAGAGTATGAGCGTGCAGCGTTTAAAGCATGGAAGTACTGACCTTACTTTGAGTTTGATTCCATAAAAAGTGACAAAAACATTAGCGTCCACCGTGCGTGGGAAGAAAACTTCTTTTTACAGCGAAAAAACCCCTAAACTTCCAAGCAAGCACCGAGTGTGCAATGACGTAATGGGAAACTCACAGAGAAACTCGCGGATTCTTCAACTGACCGCGGCACACCTGCACCAGGGTAAACCTCCGCCTATGCCACTCCTGCTTTACAGGTGAAAATAGAGCAACAGGACCGCTGAGTCTTTGACTTTATTTTCTGCTGTGTTTTACTGGCATCTATTTGAAAGACTGAGTGTAAACACACAAAAAAACAAAATATTTTATGTGCTGGAATGTGCAGAAAATAGGTTTAAATGTTAAACAAATTTCTTCCAGTCAGAGAATGTTGCATATAATTAAATTTTTGCTTGATGCATAAAGTTAAAAGATTAAAACTAATAAAACGAGATTTAAAAAGACATTTTTCCATTTGATTACACTTTGTATGATAGATTATGCAGAAAAAGTAGAATTGGGCTGAAAGATCTATTTCTTCATCACCTATTCAGGTTGTAAATCGTGTTTTTAAAAAGTAACTAAGTAATATATACTTTTGAAAATAAGTAATCAGTAAAGTAACGGGATTATGTTTTTGGGGAAGTAACTTGACCAACACTGATCTAAAGTAGCAACTTCCAAGACACAAAAAATTAACTCTGAAAGGCCAAAACTGCAGTACCTCTAACTGCCAAATGCAAGTCAATCCCCAAAGCAAAACTATGTGCAAACGCACAGCTAAAAAACGCGAAAAAGCACATTTACTGTTTGTTCTCCATGTGTCGTTTCTCCCTTCACAACAACTGAGTGACTTTTATTTTATTTTTAATGTATCATCCGAGAGTTATACTGATAGGTCTGAAAATGAAGTCTGTCTCTGCTTTGACTGCCAGGCGTATGGACAAAGGCCTTAATTCTGCCAATTCAAAGCTGTGAACTGGACCTCTAAACCATCTCACATATGACCATGACAGCCACCAGGCTTTTTCATTCTCATACAAATAGCTGATGAGCAAATGTCAGTCATACAAATTTGCATCTGAAATCAAAAAAGCTATTCTTATTGCCTTTGTTTGCCATTACCATTTTTGTGCTGTTAGTGATTTTTAAACCATTTTTAATGGCTTTATTTTCCAAATAATGCGGCCTGCAGTGTGCCCAAAAAGTGTGTTTCAATCTGGTGAATGAATTCCTAGTGGTTAATAGTCTTAGCACTAACATTTTTAAGACATCAGGATATTTTGAGGAAATCAGTTTAACTGTAAATTATTTTTTTATTTTACATAAGTAAAGAGTGTTTTAGATATGACCAGAGGGAGCCAAAATTGTTTCTGGTCTAACTTTAAAACAAACGTAATATTTTACATGCATTTCCCTTTCTGCGTGTTTGATTTAATCTCTCTACTCTTCCAGTCTTTAACAAACACAGCAAGAGGCCAATTAAAGCTGGACATGAAGAAGAGGAAAGCATAAAAAAGGAGAAAGCCTGCTCTCTCTGAACCGCCCCCTCCCCCGTTGTGTGTAAACCCATTAAAATGGAAAAAAGACACTAGAAAAACTACAAGACATTCAGTCAAGCACATACCGTACTGTGAAAGACAACACTGTGGCCATTGCCCACACTTTCAATGTGGGTGGCGAGGTTGAGGCAGATGGCTCTGTGCCGAATGGCATCCATGGTCTGGGCATCAAAGAAGTCATGGGGTCTCGCTGGAGGGTGGGGGGTGGGGGGTGGGGGGAGGCAGAAAACAGGAGTAAAGTCAAAGTCCCAAACATGTACACACACGTTTATATAAAACCATTTGTCCAATTTTGGGCCCCCCAATCATCTCACAGCTGAAAAATACTAATCTTTTGTAACAACAGCTCCCATACAAGTAGAGCTGGGCGATAGAACGATAACGATATGTATCGCGATATAACTTTTACTCGATAGAGAAATTAAGCTATCGCGATAGACCTCGCCGCTCTTGTCCTCTTAAAATAAAAAAATAAAATAAAAAATAAAAAAAAAGGTCAGCCAATTCAAACTAAGTAGCGCAGAGCCGAACCAATCACAGCCGCAGCGTCACGTCGCGGGACTTGTTACGTACAGCACAAGTGCCAAGCCGCACGTGTGTTTGTTTGGGAAGCAGCCAGCGGGTAATGGAGCCAGCGCGTAATGGAGGAAATGAGTGTGCCGACTAGAAAAATCAACCGAGCGGTTAAAAGAAATTATATCCTTAAAGAATTTGAGACCATGGAGGTTAAGGCGATAAGAAAAAAGTATATTTCACTTCCTCTTTCCCCTAAAGCAAAAGAGGTTCACTTTAAAATCATTAATGAGGTTTATCCAACCAATGAATTCTTAAGACGGAAATTTAATTTAGATGTGAACGCCTGCACATTTTGTGAAAATGATATTGAAAGTCTGGATCACTTGTTTTTCAACTGTGAATCAGTGCACTCCTTCTGGACTGACATGTGGAGCTGGCTACAGTCCAGGAGAATTCAGTTACCACATTTGACGGTGACAGTAATAAAATTTGGAATACTTGCTGAGAATGCAGATTTTGACCTGTTGATTAGGACGATTTTGTTAATGGGAAAAATTTTTATTCACAAATGCAGATACTTTAAAGCTAAACCATGTATAAACAGATGGCTGAATGACTTTAGACTCTGGGCTAAATCGCTGAAACTTGTGAATAACAAGAAAGCCCATAAACTTGTTGTTTTATTTAAAGAGTTTAACCTATGTTAAAAAAAACAAAAAACTCCCTATTTTATAATCACGACTGCCCTTTTTTTGCACGTTAGTTTTTGCCTTTGGTTCGAATCCTTCAATGACTGTTCTTTATTTTTGTGCTAACTCTTTTAACTTTGTGCTTATTGTTGTTGTTTTTGGGGGTTTTTTTGTTCATTTTGTTTGTTTGTTTGTTTTGCTATAATGCTCAACCGAGGATGTAACATAATCGGATTAATGATGGTGCCTTGTATGTTAAACTGTTGTTTGTAAATAAAGTTTAATTTAAAAAAAAAAAAAAAAAAATCAACCGCGCGTGACCGAAGAGAAAACAGATGATGGTTCCAACGCCGGAGAGATTGTCAAACGGAAGAGCCATAGAAGCTCCGTAGTGTGAAGGTATTTCGGCTATTTCAAGTCTGACAAAAAACAGAGTAGCGTGCACTGTAAATTGTGCCGAAAGCAAGTCTGGAAATACAATAAACTGGTGCATGCGTCACACTGTGCACCACGTTATTGTTTCGGTGAAATGAATTTCTACAATACTGTTAATTCTACTCTCTGCAGTGTTTAAATGCTTACATATACACACAGTTACTGTCCCTCCACACATACGACTCGGTTCTGCTTCTATGCCCCAGCTTTGTTTACTTTTTCCCACCGAGGCTTCTAGACTTCTGATTGGCCAACATTTCTGCACGGTTAGGAATCTAGCGCCACCTGCTGCTTTGGCATGTTCATAGCAGCGTTTTCCTTCATTTCTGCCTTTATGTGTGGACGGGATTATTTTTTAAAACGAAAAAGGAAAATCTCCGTTTTCAAAAATACCCGTGTACGTGTGGACGTAGCCTCAGTCTCTGACTGGAAGCGCTAATTCGTCATTCGGCTTTTGTCAGACTAAAGTAACTGTTAAAACTGTTTGAAAAGCTAAGCTATACAACAAGGAGAGATTGAGAATTTCCTTTTAGTTCTCAGTTTATTTGATATTGACAAAAGTTAGTCAGTTTTGTCTGTTCTTCTGTAAAACAAACTAAGATTTATTTTTAGAATTAATATTTTGTTTCTAAGTGGAATTGACAATTTAGTCTGTTTCATTTGTTCTATTTTGAAACTTAAACGCTTTAGCGGCTGCCTTTTGTGTAGTTTGCAATATTTGCCTTTATTTATCTGAAAAAGTCTCATGTTCCTTAAGTACATCTACCCTGTTGAACTTATTATGGGAAATAAATATTTAAATAAAAACAAGCTGCTGATTATTTCACATTTTACTTGTGAGCAACGGCACATTTAAATCTTACAAATATAGTTATTTGGCTTATATCGTGATAGATATCGTTATCGCCTGAAATGAAAAAAACATATCGTGATATGAAAAAATCTCATATCGCCCAGCTGTACATACAAGTTAAACAAATGACAGCTCTCAATTGAAAGCTGTATGAAACTGGAAAAATTTGCATTTCCTGCGAAAATGCAGTGTGAACACTTTACAGCACTCACACAATAGATGACTGTTTTAGTTTCTCTGAATAACTGTGACACAATTCAGTAGAAAGAAAACTCTGACCTCTTAACATCTGAAGTTGTCATCATCGTGTTTTCTAAAATACTTACACAGCGCTCTGCAGTCTTTGAAAGGAAAAACATTATTATGAAAAAAATCACCAGAAGTATACATTTAGGAGAAAGGAAATTTTCATACCTTTACTTGATTTGACAACCAAACAAGGAAAATATGGCAATTATTAACTATTACACAACTTTGGATTTTGTAACTGTATTTTTTTTCCCTCAGCTAAACCTTAAACGCTTAGAAACCACTGCCACGTATGACTCACGACCAGCGAACGTATGCGTAGGTGACTATCAGCAGAAAGTGTGAACGGCAGAATATTACCTTCGATTGCATTAGAATACAGGTCAAATGTCTCAGTTCAGATTTGGATTTTCTTAATCCATATTATTGCAATCTAGTTGCCATTTAAGAAAAGTATGTTTTATATATTAATAGTTGGTAATAATGGCAAGCATACACAATTTACAAATTGACTGGAATATGCAAAACTCCTGACAAAAGACTCTTAAAGACTCAATATTTCTTGGTGGATGGGTGGTTTACTACTGCACAAATCACATCTGTATCCAAGGTTACAAAACTGAAAATGTTGTACATGTGTTGTTAAACTACCTCTTGTTTAGAGAATTAAGACAAACAGAGGTGTAGAAATTAAAAATAATACCTGCATAATGCATAAACAGGCCATTTAAGGCAAACCCTGCAACGAGGTAGTGATCTGTACCTGTCCAAGCATTGAGAAACTACACTTTTACATGAAACACTTCCTACTGAAATGCAGCACTTTGCCATGTGGAAAGTGTGTCTGTCTAGCTGGCAGCAGTTCCTGTTTGTGTTGGTGTTTGTGTGTGTGGTCCAGCTCTCACTTTTCCAACAAAGACATGTGGGAGTTTAGAAGCAAAACAAGCACAGCGCGACCTCAAAAATGTGCTCAGGTTGTAATCCTTTTCAACACAGAAAGGAGAGAAAAGCACAATGAGAAGCATTTTGGAATAAGATCGGTGCGTGCGCCTGTAAGGTACGTACGTAAGGAGCACCTGCGTTTGTTCCTGAGCTTCTTCCTTTTGTTGAGTCCGGCCTTAGAAGGGGAGTCCTCCTTGAGTTTGGCCTGACCAGACATTCTCGAGGAGTTCTGCTGATTGAAGTGACTGGGTACGTGACGAGCCAGTCCACCTTGAGAAGCAAAACTAGCATTGCAGCCACCAACTACACACTGCAGCAGAGAAGCAGAAACAAGAAAAACATATGGCCCTGTCAGGATATTACCCATACTATGAAGGATAATGAGACAATGAAGAGAAGAGCGGGACATTAAGTCTTAGTTTATTTATGGTTTTACCTTGAAGGGCTTATCCCCACTGTGGGTCAGCATGTGTCTCTGGAGCCAGCTCTGACTGGTGGATGGCGTGTTATACACCTTGCAACCCTTCCACAGACACACAAAAACCTGTGGAACACAGACAGGCAAGCATGACAAAATAAAAAGAGATTACAGAGAGAAAAAATAGTTCATAACAGAATATTGAACAGAGGATAAAGACTCCTGAAGAAAGGCCTTTTTAAGATCATGTGTGAAATGATCTAAACCTAACTTTCCCTGTTATCTAAAGACCAACGTTATTATAGTTAACTAAAACTAAACGAAAATTAGATGTAAGAAACATTTTAGTTCAACGAGACAAAAAATAACATCAGCCTTTTAAGGCTGGGGTTTAAAACTACACTTTCAAATTAAAACAAACACACGACTGGGAACTTGGAAAATGACCTAAAAGTAATATGAAAACATAGAGAAAATATCATTAGTATTTGTTAGTTTGATAAAAAAGGCTATTACAACTTGCCTGACGTCTGCAGTGTGAGTCAACTGCTTTAAAATAAGTTAGATTTTTCTATTGCAACGCCTTTGTTGGTTTTCCTAAATCTTGCCTCTGACATATGCCCTCCATACATAAAAAACAATTACAAAGACTAAAACTAACATCGAAACTAATAAAAACTAAAGATTTTCAAACAGTAAAAGCTAAACTAAAACAAGAAAATCCACTCTGGAAGGTAACTGACACTAAGCTAAAGTCAAAATGAAATAAAAGTAAAAACTAATTACAAAATATAAAACTTTCAATAACCTTTTCTCAAATTCCGCCAACAGATGGAAGATGTCAGTATGACTTGTGAAACTGCATGAACGTTACATTAATTGATTTATGGGATATAGAAAAAAAAAGTAATTTTGTTACAAAAGTGGCAACAAAAATTTTATTTACTTTGCTTACAAAAAAAGGATCCAGTGTTTGGTGAAAAAGCAGTTTAACATTCACTTTAATCAGATTATAGGCACATAAGGTGCTTTATGAGTGTGCAGTGGCATACTGGATGTCACTAGAAATTAGTAAGAAAATGAATTATGCAGTTCACTTTAACAAAAGAAGGATTCAGATGACCTTTATTTTAGATTTGCCAGGGTGTTGAAGCGATGAAGTGAAAATGGCCAACTATAAATTTAAATTAAAGTCGTCCAATTACAGAAAATTGCTCTACTGTGATTTGGCTCTCTTCGCAGTTAGTGTTGAGCTAGAGCAAAAAGGGGCACTAGTGTACTAGGCTACAAAACTTTTCAGTCTACTGACCCCTCCTCTCTGCCCATCCACATGAATCCCCCTGATGTGCTCTGCCAGATCAGGACTAGAGTTGAAGCACTCTGGACAGAGGTCCCAGCAACACTGGTAAGCCATCGACTTGTTTCCAGAGCGGCTGGCACTACCCTGTCCATTCATCATGGCAGGGGTGGAGCGCCCGCTGGATACTAGGCTCTCCATCTCCATCAAGGTACTGCTGATACTGAGCAAGAGGAGAGGGCAAGGAGGAATTCAGTGTCACAGTTATAAAACAAAGATGGCTTTGCACAGCCATAAAGAACAGGTGCTGATATTACATACTTGCTATGCTTGAAAGCCTTCGGGCTGAAAGGGATTTTCCATGCATGCCACAAACACTCATGCCAAATCAACTTAATGAGTGCGGTACACATAGCTTCTTAGCATAGTATTACAAATTTGCTGTGCTTCCATCAAAGGGCTCACAGTCAGCAGTGTTCTCGCAAAACAAATAAGGTTTAAAATTTCAAGTGGCTACAATTTGATTAGTTCAGCATTAACAACCTTTTATTAGATACATCCCCACACTTCACACTGATCTGAATAGCCACTGAAAAGTTGTTTTTCCCATCCAGCTGCTGGAGGTTAAAGGCCCTCTGTGCTTACCTTTAAATGTGAGATTTAAACTTTAACACTAAAAACAGACAACTTTAAAAAACAAAGACTGGATTGCCATCCTGCACTCGTTCAGTCACTACTTGGGTGGGTGGGTACTACAACAGCACCTACACTACAAGAGTTATTCCGCCGACCAACCTGTCCTCTGAGTCCATACGGCTCAAGGGTTCACCATCCGAGGATGATATCTCCACACTCGCCCGCCTCTTGTCACCCATCTCCCCACCACCAGCGCTGGCTTTATCTCCATCTTCGCTGACAGTTTTGCTTTTCTCGCTGTCTGTCCCCGAACTCCGGCTATCCTCTCCCGTCTCCTCCTTAGCATCTTTTATCGTGCTATCGCCGGTAGGTTCGCTGTGACCGTCTCCCGGGCTCTGCTGTGGTTCCGTTACTGGCTCTGGCTCTCCGGGAGCATTTGTCACCTCCTTGTCGCCCAAAGAAACACCGTCGTCTGACACCACCTCGCTCGCGGCCTTGTCTGAATCTGCAGCGGGCTTCTCCTCGCCAACCTCCGCCTCCACCGCTTCCATTTTCGGCTCTAGGCTACCGTCTGGCTGTTCCGTTTCCGGTTCGGTAGGGCCATTTTCCTTCTCCTCGCCATTGCCGTTGTTTGTGGCCACCGTCGGTACGTCTTTCTCGTCGCTTAGCGCGGGTGCTTCTTCTGAAGCCGCAGAAGCCATTTCGGCGGCGGACATAGCCGGGAATACTTTCGGTATTAAAATTTACTCATGCCACCGTCAAAAGCTTCTCTGCAGAAGGAGGGCTGGCTAAATTCAGTCCGCTCCCTGATTGGACGGAGACGGCACGAGGTGGCGAACTATGACGTAGTATTTAAAGTTTCCTCGTGTTTCCGAAAGCACATGGTTTTCCTTTTTAATAAAAACTGGAGTATTAGTATTAAAGCTTATAAGTAGCTTTGAAATATTAAGTTTAATGAATGAATGAATGAATAAATAAATGTACTCATAGTTGGATAGCTAGTTATCGCGCTAGAAATGATTTTATATGAGAATACCTTTGGGGTTTCCAGGTCTTCCTCAAATATATCGATTTAACAGTTTGTCAGCATAACGTTACATCTTTTTAGACATGGTGTAGATAATAGTTTTTAGGCCAGGGATGTCAAACTCATTTTACACTATCGGGCACATACAGCACATGCACTTTGATCTTAAGTGGGCTGCACCAGTGAGACTCCCGCTTCTATCAGTGTGAAGACGTTTAACTGCACATTGAATCCTTGAGATAGCCTAATATAATATATATTATATATATATATATTTGCATCTGTTGGCCTCAAATTGCGTGTACATTGTTTACTGAGTTCTTATTAGTCAGGCATTCACATGTAAACGGCTTTGATTTACAACATTTCCATCATGCACCAAAGAGCTTTAATTTTTTTTTGCTAGAATGCCAAACAGGAAGGTAAGCACGGGCATTTCTACAACATGGCCACCCAAAAGTGGCCTATTAATAATTTATGAATGCTATGATTAATGTTAGAAACCTGTTGTGAATGCAAAAATATGGTCCATGTTGCTACAGCTAGATGACCACCAGAGGGAGCCACAGCCCCTCATTTAAACTGTCATTCATGCTTGGTAAATCAAATGAAATCATATCTTATATTTGATTGTTTTTGATTACTATTTGAACCAGAGGCATGCAATTTTGCATGAGGGACTCAACAATTCAAAAAAATCCTATAAGTGAATTCATAGTAAAAGTGTAACCGTCATGGGGGAAACGCTTTTTAAATCTATATTTTGGAGTCAATTTAACACTTTCCATGCATGCGATTTTTATATTTTGGGGTCTATTTAAGCTGGAGTTCATTTAAATAAGTAATGTAATCTTTGATTATGTTGCAGGCTTGAGTCAAACTCCCTTTTGGTCAGCATCTCTACTGCATGTAGCTACAGGGGAGATAAAGAGCATAACACAACCACTCATTAGGAACAGAAACATTTATTTAACATGATATAAAACAGATGGGATATGAACATTTGCAAATTAAATCTAGTATGTAACTGTATGTTGAACATATCCTCCCATCCAGATATACCATGTACATTATATACACAGTAAATCTCTGATAATTACACTTTGTACACACAAAAAATTATCTCAGATTCAGAAAGGGGTTATTTCTATTGCTTTTTACACATCCTTATCCTGTTTTCTTTTAGTTCCAGGGCTCCAAACCAACATGTCATAAATGTTCTCGATTTTTTGTCATAAAATATAATCAAGATCTCTTTTTCCATCTCTCAGTTTAAATATATCTCTCAGCAATTTAAAAAAAAAGGACAGTATAGATTGACTCAAGTCAGAACATTCACATATGCATTGGCAACAAAGTGCCAGGGACTTCAAATCCCATCTTTAAATAATTAGAACTCAGAAGTATGAGAAATTACAAATACTCTTAGTCTGCAGCAATAAAATGGTTCCTCCTTATATAATAATGGAGGGATCTATATCTTTTATCTACTCATCTTTAGCATAGACACATGTTCTTTACAATAAATGGATAAATATGCCTGGTTAGATGATGTCGAATGTGTGGGGGGAAAAAATTAAGTGAATTATTAAAGGCTTAATTAAATGCAGAGAAAATGTGAAACTTGCTTCTGAAACTTTTTCGAACAGTTGATGAAACATGAATGAAAACGTATAACAGACCAACATACTCTGCCACAGGCTATCAGGCTCAGAACAGAGTTCAGTCTATTAGCCTCCTGTATATACAGATAGACTTTGGCCCAGATTCGAACACAAAAACCTAATAAAACCATATAAATAATAAAAATGATTATAAAAGCCTTGTAAAAACTGAAACTGCAGCAGTAAAACGGTATGAATCCATGTGCTGTCTTGCCAGGTTGAGAAGATTGTTGCCCCCCGAAGAGGGAGGAGCTTAAGACGTCACAGTGAGCAATACAGAAGTCAGAGGTTGAGACCCATGAGTATGAAGTAGGCAGTTTCACTCTGTAGCCAAAGGCCTTGTGCTGAACTCTTTAGGAAAGTCCTCAGGAGCCGCTTCAGGCCTCCCCAGCTGCTTCCTTCATGTGTAGGTTTTCACTGAGGCCAGAGCCTGGGCTGAAGCAGAACAAAAGGACAGAAGTGAAATTATAGTGAGATTCCCTCATAGTTCTGCTATACAACAGTGTATTAGTGATACCGCAACACATAGAGAACAAACTCCCCGCATTGTTACGTGAAATGAACCCAACTAATTATCCTGAAATGCTTTTTTAAAACCCCAGAAATCAAATTTAACAATCAAAACACTTCAGCATTATGAGTATGAGTGAAAAAAGGGTGGATGGAGGCCCTTACTGATGCTACTACACACACATGAAGTGAGAACCGTCAGTGAGCTGGGGGGGTGTGGTGGTGGGAGACTGCGGATGGGGTGGGGAAGAGGACGACAGGCTTTTCACTGCAACGAAACGACAACATGGTGAGCACAGGCGCACGCATGAAATGACAAAACAACAAATTAGAACAGTTGATAATGAGTGAATGGCTAAATAAAACAGAAATAATCACTAAAGTGAGTGAAATTACTGAAAAAGCTACTGAGTAAGTAGTAAGTAAATTACCTAACACATACACAATGAAAGCAGCTACAGTTTGTTTCTAAGAACAGGCTCCCACCAGCTTTTGTTTTATTGCATGCGTTTTCTTTGATCCAACCACCCCACCTCCACCCTCTCGTCTCTCTAGAGACGTACCTGCTACCAGCTTGCTGCGTTTGGAGGCCTCGGCTGCCAGCTCATAGGAGATATTAATCATCTTCTCCTTTTCCTGTACAGTAACCTCCTCTTCAGTCTCCTCCTCAGGGCTCAGAGCCAGACTAGGCAGCACATTCTGCATGCTAGGAGCAAACACAAAACAGCAAGGTTTTCTCTACAGCATGCGACGGACAACTTCTAATTACCAACAAACAGGCCAGTTTTTAAAAATCAATATGAGGGCACTGACATTTAGAATAAAATGCCACAGTGGCTCAGAGATGAGCAAATAGACCTTTTCTGCACATTTGAGGCATGGATCTGCATGCCAAGCGCATGAGACATCTATGCTATGACCCTAAACTTACCTTTTACTTTTAGAAGGAATTTCATGCACGACATCTGCTCACCTGCAAAGCTGGCTCTTTCACCGTAGTATCCTTATCTAATATTCAAGGCTTGAGCAGACCTGTCCATGCTAATAACCGATTACTGATTTAGATGGATCATGACAGTGTGCTTACCTGTTTTTGGCTATGAGGGCTTTGATGCGGTCGACTTTTCTCTGCTTATCAGCCTCCTGCTCAGGACTCAGAGCCTCCTCAGGGTCCGATTCAATGTAACGCTCAGGAATGAGCACTTTGTCAGGCACAGAAAGCTGAGGAACAGCCACCAGACAAGAAACACTTATTTAGCACATTTGGTACAAATGAATGGTTTTCTAAACTGACACAGAAAATTCCACTTCTGTGCAAACAACATTATTACCCTGATCGGCATCTATCGTGCAGGAAGACTATTTTACATTTTGGGTGTTTAGAAGTAAATGGAGTGTCACTGTCAATTACTCTGAGGCATTCTGTACTACGCAGAGATCAACTGTAAGAAGTTCACCGATGTAATCTAAAGCAAGGCCGTGAACTCTTCTCAAGGCAGCAAGTCATGCAAATCATGTTGGTAGCTTATGAGCATCCCATGAAAAGATTTTGGCACAGAGGCCTTTGTGTAATGTTCAGTTAGCCTGAACAACGCTTATACAGTTATAAGTTGTTAACTTCTCCATTCCAGTTGAAACTTTTTTTTCCTGCAGTATTAACAATTGAATTGATAATACATGATGTTCTGTTGGTAAACGGCACCTTCATAATAATTTGCCCATGACAGTATTAGCCCTCTGAGTAATGGCTTGTAAAAAAACCAGCAGGCTGATGGGAACGACGGCTAACTGCTGTGCCGTACCTCTCGGTCGACATTAAAGTGATCAGCCTGGGAGGATTCTTTGAGACGAGCTATCTCCTCAGCGGGCGTCTCCTGCTCCCCCACCACCTCCTGCTGCCTGAGAGAGGCCTCCAGCTCCTGAATGTCACTGCTTATCACCTCATCTCTGCGTCTCACTTGAAACTAAAAGAAATAAATTATGAAACATAAAAGAAGCAGAGACATTATATCATATGAACATCTTCTGACTTCAGAGCTACCCTAATGTCAAATAGGGTCTGAGTCACTCAGCCAGTACCTGCGTGTTGCGGTAATGGTTTTCTTTAGTAAATGAGTGGCTGCGAGAGGGTGTGTTCTCCTGGCTGCTACCCCTGATGCTGAGGCTTTTTTTCTTCTCCCTGAGGGTACCCTGCTGGTGGCGACGGATCCTCTCCAGCTGCTCCTCCACGCTCATCCTGGGTCGGCTGCTCTCCACAGCACACAGCTGCTGCTCCACTGCACTGCGTGGACGCTCCTGTTGGCCAGAGACGACAACAGAATATAATTTAATAATGATATAGCATTACTGTGAAGACATTCAGCACTACGAGGTTGCCGCCATGGTAACTTTTTTTACTGTGATCCCCAATTGTGTGCATGGTAGAGATCTGAAGTTACATGGTGTCATTGCCTACTTGGGTTGTTTCACATGACGCAGCATTTGCAGCGTGATGAACTAGGCACGGTTTAAAAAAAGTCTAAACTTTACAAAGAAGAATAATCTCTACCCTTAATGTATGTACTGGAAAACATTTTACTTTTTTAAACAAAAGTAACAAACAGGACAGACACTTTGGACTTAACATAATGACTGAGAAATTGTTAAATATTTGCTCTCTTTGAGCTACATTTGGCAAAAGGCCAAACAACCTGGCTGTTGTGCGCTTGCACGCTCCCGCTGGAACACATGGGTGCACTCAGAGCGGCTGGGGGCTTGTTAATGCCTGAGCAGGAGAGGCTGATGTGAAGTGAACTGAGGAGAAGTTGTTCATTCTCAGGTCTGTGCCACACTGGAGGGTAGGCAGATGTAAACTCAGTCCAGAGGTCAAGGACATAGTCCCCACTGTCCACACTGTCCAAGATATCCTGGGACCTAAGTGCATACTCTTTTAATACCATAGGCTGAAGTACATAAGCCTAGAGGGAGTTTGTGCAATCACCTATTTTCATTACACATCGATCCATGTTCATACTCACACTGACACAGTAAAGCAGGACACACCCTGCAGTGTGTACAACAACCTCAGTTTTATCCAAATTCAGAAGCAGGAAATTAGAGCTCATCCAGGTCTTTATTTCTTTAAGATGTTCCTGCAGTTTAACCAATTTGTGCGCATCATGAAACATTAATGACAGATGAAGCTGGGTGTCACCTGCATAGCAATGAAAATGTATGTTATTGCTGTATATTAGATAGATATGATTCAAACCACTCCAGCGCAGTACCTTTAATAATTATGGCATGCACTATACATCTCTGTAATAAAATATTATGGTCAACAGTACTGAATGCCGCACTGAGGTCTAACAGGACAAGCACAGAGACGAGTCCACTGAAACTCATTTGTTATTTCTCCCAGGATCTAAAGTTGAACTCTTACGCCTTAGGCATGCTCTCTTAGCACCAAGTGCTAAAGCACATAAGCCTAGAGAAATATTGTGCGTTTATCTATTTTCATTTGTACTACATGTCCATTAACGGTCAAAGTTACACAGGCGCAGCAAAAGCAGGACACACCCTGCAGTGTGGTGCACTAATGATATGGTTAGTGTGTTTAAGTTGATAGGATTCGTGGCTGGAAACTGTTTAAATACAGTTTGGCATCTACTTTATGGCAGCATGAGTCACACCCTCACCATGTGACAGCTGGCCTTTACTGCACATGTGAGTTTTCAACCAGCAGCTTACAAGCAAAACAACCAATTAGGAGAGGAGTAATCACAATTCAAAATTAACTGTGGTTAGTTCACAGCTGCCCATAATCATTATTAATTGAGAAAACGTTAATTCAGGCGGACCACAAAGCCAAAAAATTATCAAGGCAAGCCAAACACAGTACCGGGCTACATCAACTAAGGGCTCAGCTGATACTCCTCTACACAACTGGCAATCTGCAGATAGCACAAACAATTAAGCTACTTTAGCCTGGCCATAGTTGCTGCACACCTGCAAGCTGCCTTACAACCCACTTCTAGCTCAGCTCCAACTTTCTTGCTGTATCTCAGCGGTCCCCAACCTTTTTTGCGCCACGGACCGCTTTATGTCCGACAAAATTTTCATGGACCGGCCTTTAAGGTGTTGTGGATAAATACAACAAAATAAAACCAGTAATGGTACAAAAAAATAAAAGAAGATTTATTCATAACACACGGGAAAAGACCTAGGGAAACTGAGTTAACGATAAAAACCATAAAAAAATAATGATAAAAACCCTAAAAAACCCCATAAATTTCGCACACAAGCCTCAACTATCGTGGCCCGGTACCAAACGACTCACGGATTGGTACCGGTCCGTGACCCGGGGGTTGGGGACCGCTGCTGTATCTGACTTAATTCCTGCTCGCTTCCCCTTTGCCTGGGCCTTCGTCCAAGTATGTATATAGGAACGCAGGAAGGTCAGAAAGCCATACTACCAAATCTAAATAACTGCAGATATATATACCAGTCTTTTTTTGACTATAGTCCTGATCGTGACTGTATTTCGTTTGTTTTTCTATTGTCCGATAGATCCAAATCTACAAATGCTAAGAACATTTTAGTTATTATTAAAGCCCAAGGTCTCACCGTTCTAGGGTCAGGCTTCCTGCTCTTTCTTAATGTAACATATGAAGCTATGGAGGAGGAATCAGGCACTGGAGATTTGGTCCTTGGTGGGACGATACCAACTGGATAGGACATACCTACCCACAGAAAAGAAGACAAGAGATCAATAAAAGGTCAAACTGAAATCACATTATAGTAAAAAATTAGATAGGGTCAATTACAGGTGGTATTTTAATTAACACTTTCCATCCAACAAAAAAAAGACCTGCAAGCTCTTCAATAAATGTAGATCAATTTCCCTTTTGTGGTAAATTCAGCTCATCTATTCACATCACATGTTTGGTGGCAGAAAGTTTAAATACAGTAAACAAATATTATAGCTCACATGTTTTGGCCAAGTTTAAAAAGATGCATGCAGGTGCAAATCTCACTGTATCCATGGTAACCAGCAAAATTATGGTTGCCATGAGAGTTACTTTGTGATATACTGACCTAGATCCAAATAATCCAAATGCCAACTCAAATTGTGTTAGAGACAAGGTTTGTGTCAGAAATCACTCCATATTTACAGCATAGTGCACTCCATATGCTGTTCACCTTCTGAGCGTGTAAATGCTTCCACTAGAGAGCCCTCAAATACTCTAAAAGGGAGCGATCACAATGTGTAGACTTTGTTAGTCCCATGATAAAAAGCTCCAGTTTTATACAGACTAAAATGACCACTCTATTGTATTTTTATACACTAGGCTTCACTGCGAAACTGCACCAGTATCTCTCCAAAGTACCTTTATTTCCAACATGTTCTCTATCAGATGGATATTCAGATCTGTCTTCTCCATTATTCTCATCCACTTCGGCCACTGTGGTGAGTTCTGGCTCACTTTTGTACAGTCTG